>NW_024870755.1:6082500-6820000 GCF_019054845.1 Dipodomys spectabilis
GAGAGATTGTTTACTGCTTCCTATGATGGAACGGCACAGGAAATGTTAAATCCATAAGCTGTCATCAGTCCCGAGGGCTCCTCATTGAGCATTCGATCCTAAGATTTAAGGAGAAATCAGACTCTTTCTTCCTTGTACCAGTTGTGGACCTGTTTTTCTTCTGCTGCTGTCATATTCTGTGGAAAGAGCTCTATAAGCCATTTTGCTTATTCTAGGCCCTACGGATAAGTCTGGCTCTTGTACTTAGACAAAAAGAAATCTGGTGATAAAAAATAGCAAACAACATTTTTTTCTAGTCTAGTTATTACCCAAATATGTTTTCAAATTCTACAAATAATTCTTATTAGTAAGAGGCACTAAATTAGCAGTCAATTTCTCAAACTCTTTGGTTCCTCAGTAAGCTGTGTGAGAGAAAGCACAGCGAGTGTTAGGCATCCTCCAGCCTAACTTCTTGGCCAGGGAGAAGTGTCTCTATGATAGGCCTCCAAATTGAACAAAGAATACTTCTTATACTTCAGATTACATGTCCAAGCTATACATAACAAAGAAAGCTAAGGAAAAGACATTAATCTGACTTGGGAACAATGCAGATCACAAACATGAATTCTAAGTAAATAGAAATGAAAAGAAATTTTCCTTTATTCATATAACACAATTAAAATAGCTACTTTTCTCATTATCACTTAATTGTGGTTATAGGTTCTTAGTACTAGCTTCTTGAAAGTCCTCAAAAACTCTTTGACATGAACTCAGAAGTAATGTGGTTATCATATCAGCTTGAGATTTTATGAAAAAAACTTTTTTAATTTTTATGTTTAATTTTTATGTTTTATTATAAAGCTGCTGTACAGAGGGGTTACATTTACATAAGTAAGTTACATTTCTCATTGAACATTGTTACCCACTACAGAGTTTTTCTCCCTCTGTCCCTTCCCTCCACCCCCCCACCATTACATTGTAAATTTAATTTCTCCCATACTGTCCTGTGAATATCATCGTTCAGCTTTTGTACTTCTTTCAGCATTTGTGATTTCCCTTTCCTTCCCCCAATCAGATAAATGCATATACAGGATGCAGGGTACCAGAATCAAAGACAGGAATTCCCATGGATAAAACCGATAGGAAAAGCAAAATGACATAAAGTAAGAAGAAAGAACTACTTGCAGTACATTGGCTACATCAAGCTTGACAACTAAACAACAGATGACTTGCTGTTTCTATGTCTTGCTGTTCATTTCATTTAGCATCAGTTGGTATGGTCATATATATGCTCATAACTCGAACTATTATGGTCCACTTTCAGGAGTAACAGGCTAATGCTAAACATTGCAAATGACGGAAATCATAGAGTTCATGTTTCTTTGGGCCTGGCTTGCTTCACTTAATATGATTTTTTTCAAGTCTTTCCATTTTCTTACAAAAGGGACGCTGTCATGCTTTCTGATAGAAGCATAAAATTCCATTATGTAAATATACCACATTTTCTTGATCCATTCATCTATTGAGAGGCAATTGGGTTGGATCTGTAACTTACCTATGGTAAACAATGCTGTAATGTACATAGTTGTTCTGGTAGCTTATTGTGCCCTAGTTTGAGATCGTTTGGATAAATACAGAGGACTGGGATTGTTGGATCTCTAGTAGGCAGACAAGCCCACCTAGTCGTCCAGAGTTACAGAGCCCACCACAACAAAGTTGTTAACTAGGAAGCAATTTTATTGAGAAGGTTCCTACACTGACCTGTCAGGGCCCCAGCACAGGCTCGGAAGCTGATAATACCACCCCTAGCAGCCCATGTACTTTGGTTTTTTAACGGCAAAATTGACGAAGTCAAGCCTGGTCATGCAGGGTGACCAATGAGATTGTTACACACACAAAAGATTGCACAGTCATACTAGACCACACACAGGTGGTCAATGAGGTTACAGTTTGTCACATAATGGCTGTTTAAACCAGCCTATCACTTTTGGTTTAAATGACTCACAAAGTCAGTGGGTAAGACGAAGCACACACAAAAGGCAGAGTTTATGGTAATCATACACAAAGGAGGAGTTTAGTGGAGTTTACCATAAGCACGTGAAATATGTGGAGATATTTCCAGTAGGAGCCAGATTACAACCTATCTGTTTTATTGGTCAGTCTGTATCAGAACAATCAAGGTGGGTTAGATTGTAAAGGGGGGGGAGGGGAGCATAAGGGCATTCTTTACATTCCAAGAACTGGGCTGCTTGGAGCCAAGGTCTAGTAAACCTGTTTTTAAAGTTTCTTTTTTTTCTTCTCTTAAATACCTAAAGCAAAAGCAAAGCCTGGAAAGAAACTGTACCAGTTCAGGTTTCCTCTCAGGGCCTATTTCAGATCTTAGGGGAGCTCTATGTTTAGTCTTTTGAGGAACCTCCATACTGCCTTCCAGAGTGGTTGAACCAGCTTACATTTCTACCATCAGTGTAGTAGTGTTCCCATTTAGCCACATCAACCGCCGCATCTGTTATTGTTTGTTCTCTTGATAATGGCCATTCTAACTGGGGTGAGTGGAATCTAAATGTGGTTTTGGTTTTGATTTGCATTTCTTTCATGACCAGTGATGCTGAGCATCCCCCTTCTCTTTCTGAGAAGCCACACTATTTCAGGTTTGTAGTGACTCAAAAGAGGCATAGAAACTTGTAATATTGTATGCTTTTTGTTGTACATTCACTACACTTGGAGCTTCCAATGACTCCTATAACACATAGCAAAAGTTTATATTATTTCCCTTTATTATTTCCCTTACTGCAAACAAAACACCTATTTTCAAAAAGCATAGAAAAACTCCCTGTGTCATGGGTCTCAGTGAATTCTAAGGAAGATTCTTTACTGGGAAATTTTATTTGGTTGCTTGTTCGTTACATAGCTTAAACACATGTTGAATTTGGGGTTTCCCCACCAAATCTTCAACAAACCAGAAACTATGTTGCCTCATTGGATTTTGCCTCAAAAGTTACAAAATATTTTGACATATTTTTGATTTGGTGTTTTGGAAGTTTTTGGCTTTTGAGATAGAATCAGGCTTGAACTGAGGGTCTGGAGCTCTTGCTTAGATTATTTTACTCAA
The DNA here is from genome assembly GCF_019054845.1 of Dipodomys spectabilis. Lineage (NCBI taxonomy): Eukaryota > Metazoa > Chordata > Mammalia > Rodentia > Heteromyidae > Dipodomys > Dipodomys spectabilis. The sequence continues at coordinate 6,085,589 of NW_024870755.1, forward strand.
TGCTGTCACTATGACACTCGAACCACCTCTCCACTTCTGGCTTTTTGCTACTTAATTGAAGATGAGAATATTGAGAATTTATTAGCTTGGGTTGGCATCAAACTGTGATTCTCAGATCCCACACTCCTGAGCAGCTAAAATTACAAGAATAAGCCAGAACCTGGATATATTGAGCTCCCTATGAAACTTAAACAAGGACACATAATTCTGAAGCATGTATGAATGGTTATGTATTTCAAAATTAGTTAGAAAAATATATCCTTAAAAAAAGAAAAATATAGCCCTTTGTGTGTGTGTGTGTGTGTGTGTGTGTGTGTGTGTGTGTGTGTGTGTGTGTGTGAATGTGCTAAGGAAAATGAGGATGTATCTACTGATTTTGAGGAAAGAGTTCACCTAGGGCTTTTCACAGACTGAGCTACGCTGTACACAATTCTTGAGACTAAAGGTGAGGTAAATGATGCCATCATCCCATTCATCTACATCCCTTGCTAACATAAGCATATACTGTGGTGTTGTCATGAGTATTTTGTATATGAGAGCCAGTACTGGGGCTTGAATTCAGGGCCTGGATTTTGTCCCTTAGCTTTTGCACTCTACCATTTGAAGCATAACTCAGCTTTCTTCATTACTGTTTAATTGGTAGTAAGTCTTTTTTGCTCATTTGTCTTTGAACTGAGTTTCTCATATCACAGGGTTCTGAGTAGTTAGTTTTCCAGGCCTGAGCTTCCAGTGCCTAGCTTTTGATTATTACTTTCACAAGATACATGTTCACACACATTCCTCTCATTCAAAAACCTCACTGTTCAGGCTGATTGACAAGTTGTGAGGAAAGATGGTTGAATGGATAAGTTACCAAATAGGCCTCTAGCCCCATTAACATCATTCTGGTCAGTAACTTACCTTTCAGTGAGTGAGTACATATTTCCACTTTCATTCTGACTTTTTAAACAGGACATCATGAAATGTTTTGATACACCTTTTAAATATTATCTCCCAAACAGAGGATATTATTTGAATTTATTTGATAATATTTCAGATGGGGGTGGTCTTGTGTTTGGATGTCTATGGCAGAAGCCTTCCAACTGGGCTTCAGGCCCAGAGCTGATGCTTCTGTCTGCTGGTTGCAGAGAGGAAGGTTTTCTTCCTGGTCAGGCTTTGAATTGAGATCCTTTCATCCTAGACTTCGAAGTAGTTAGGATAACAAGCATAAACCACCAACTGTCTTGTTTTAGAAGCATTAATTGTTTTTCATTCATTGCTTCTTTTCCTGGAAAGTTGATCTAGACAGGCTGCTTGTACCTCATGACGAGGTGATTTAAATAATACCCTTTGCCTCTGGCATTTCTGAAACTCATTTCCTCAGTTCTAGGCAAATGAATTTGTTCTAAAGCCATTAGCATTTTCCTTCTGAGATGTTAGGTCGCTTATTTAAATCTCTTATCCTTTCCTTTGGCAAAACAATCAGGATGTTTTGTAAAACCCTACTTCTTGAGAATATTATATTTAAAAGTTATGTGCACACTTTCATATAGTCTCTCCTTTTATAAACATATGTTACATGATTGGGTGGAAGAATGATGACTATTGAATTAATTTGATAACCACTCTAGAATTGTTAAGCCTTAATGCTTATTAAATCAAAGGATGATTAAAATACTCAGAATAGTGCATTGTGGCTACTATTCATTTGATGTATGTGGAAAATGATCAGAATTCTTATGATTAATGAAATATATCTTCAAATTTCCAGTGGTAGACTGCTATGCTAACTGGGAGGAGACAGTGGTGATGCTGGTAATGAAGTAAAATATCCGGGAAGAGCATTTGCTAAGGATAAATTTCCAAGGCTCATACCAAATATATTGAATTAGAATGCTAAGTGATGAATGACAGCACCAAATTTTGTTTGTTGGGTTCTTTGTTTTGTGAAGTCCTGGGATTTGGACCTAGGGCCCGGGTCCTGTACCTTAAATTTTCTCCTCAAGGCTAGTGCAATACCAGTTGAACCACAGCTTCATGTCCATATTTTGGGTGGTTAATTGGAGATCAGTCTTACCAAATTCCCTCTTTGGGCTTGCTTTAAACCTGATCCTCAGATATCAGCTTCCTGAGTAACTAGGATTCCAGTTGTGAGCCACCTGAGCCCAGCTAGAATCACATTTTAAAAGTATTCTTTACTGAATCAGATGTGTCTGACTACTATTTTAGCATTTTGTTTCCAGTGGGACAGATTTAAACTAAATTCAGAACTTTTCTTCTTGTTACTGACAGCATCCAATATCTATCTAATTTATTCCTATCTTCATTTCTGATCTTTTTCTTCTTTGAACTTTTCCATTCTTATTTCACAAGCAAGCATGTTAGTGCTGTTTTCCTTTTCTGAGGCAAGTCAGCTCCATTCCCATCAATGGGGGATGTACTTACTGTTCTTACTGCTTGGAGTACCTGCTCCTAGATAATTGCCTGGATGATGGCTCTCATATCAACATCCCTCATCAATGTGAAGTTGTTGCCACAAAATCATCAATTTCATGTCTCTGATTTATAGAAATTAACATTAAGATTTCTGGTTTTCTTTCCAGCATGAAATTAGTGAGGAGAGAGCCACATTCACTTCTGTTTCTCCAACACCTGTAATAGTGCCTAGTCCTTAGTGCTCAGGAGCCTTACATGGAGATCAGACTTCTCCAACTCAATTGATCCTAGCTTCTGGTCAGGAGAGCTCTTCAGGCTGAAGTTTGGTGGCCAGTAGTCATTCCCCCTCATTCTTTGTGCCTTTTGGTGTTGTTGAATCCATTTCAGGGCCAAATCAGTGCCTGACACCTATTTCCTGCTATGGCAAAGGTGGCTGTGCCATCATAGAAATTATGGCCATTGTATTGTTAAGCTGTGTGAGGACACCCACCCCCACACTATTTGCCAGGAGTCCATTCAACAATTCAGCAACCAAACTATCACCAGTTCCTGATCAACTCAGAGTATGTGTCTATTTTCTTTAAAGAAAGAAAAGAAAAATTCAAGACATGCCTTTGATGATTTGTCATTGATTTACTGAAACAGAGTATATAATTTTTTGTATTAGTATGTCTTTGACCATCTCTCTTGAGCCCTTGCCATATTTCTGTGTTTGCAGCTTGGGAACAGAAATAAGTTTTAATTCAATGTAGTCAGAGTCTATAGTTCAGAAGGCTCTTTTTTAGAACCTTTTGGAGGGAATACCAACTTTCCATTTGATGTTCTACAGGTGGCCATCTTGGTACAGGTACTGAGTAGACTGTCATAAGATCAGAGAATTGTAGTGATTTCTACTTACTTTCCTCTGGGGGCAGGGAGTGTGATCCCACTGCATATGTGTCTCTTTGCTACACTGAAGGGCCCAGGCCTCCTCTGAAAATCTACGGCTTGGGGTAAGAAAAGATAGAAGTCAGAACACAGCTTCTCACATCACTAGGATTACAGGCCTGAGTTTCATTGACTCAACTTTTGTATACATATTGTAGTCAATTTCATAATACTCACTTTCATTATATTCACTTCATAGACAGATATATACAAATATATGTATATAATTATTCATCTATTTATAACAAGTGTTATATCTAGAAACACACGTATATATATTCATATAACTATAATCAAATTATATCACTTCTTTCCCCAATAATATTTACACTAATGTTTTATGCAAAAAAATACTAAAGACTAAAAAGTTAAATGCCCTTGTAATTTGAAAAATCATATTCAATCTTATATATTATATAAAATAATATATATTACATAAAGAATATAACATATTTACATAAAACTGATTTAATTGTGGAGTTTTTTCTTCCTGATTTTGCATTTGTTCACATCTGTAAGCCTTCTTTCTTCTATTGATGATGGTTTATACTTTCCAGTATATATATCTCCTATATATTTTGTCAAATATTTTCAGCACTATGTAGACTTTTTATATTATTGGAGCCAAATTTTTCTTCCATATTTGCCCAAAGCACAATGAAGATGTATACAGATTGGAACTAACTGTTGGAAGTGTGTCCCACATACCACTATAAGTGTTGTGGCATTTATACCAATTGACAGATTAACTTTCTAGGACATCTGATCTGCTATGTCCTAGACCTTTTGTAGCCACCTTATCACCCCATGCTGGCATGGCCTGGCTTCCTTGCTACTCCCTGTGCATTTAAATGTTCCCATTATATCCAGTAGGATCTCTTGTACAGCCTCCTGTCACTCTGCTTCAGATTGTAAGTTTAAAAGGAAATATATCAAGAATTATAGAATATGTCAAAAAACATTGACATTTTAATAAAGTTCGAAAAAGAAATAGAATGAACCTTTTACGACAATCAGGACAAAAAGAAAAAGAAGGATTTTCTTCTGAAGGGGAGAAGGAATCTCGAAATCTAGATTGGTTTCTAAGTTGTCTTCAGGCAGAAATTCTGCCTCAGAGTCCTCAAAGGGACTTCCTCATTAAAGACAGGATTTTCTTCCTGAGCCCAGGTAGGGACAAATTCTAATTTCTCAATTGGAAATTGGATCCCCTGCAAGAGGACAGATTGGTCTGGGTATTCTGTGAGGGAAGATTCCCTGACCTCATCTGAATCTAGATTTTGGACCTCACTTATTGGTTTTTCTCAGCATAGACTGGGGTCATTTTCCATTAGCATACATTTACCCTGAACACCATGACGTGTTTTTTTTTTTTTTTTTTTACTGGTTTGGAGCTGATCTAGCTGGATTGTGAACATCAATCGGAAACATTCTGGATCATCTTCTTCCTTGGTGGTATGTGTCGATACACCTGCATAACATGTGGGGTTCAAAACCAGTGGATTGTCCACAGGACTCAAAATCTACTTGGGCCTTTCTCCAAATTGAAGAAAAAAAAACCTCTACCTTCACATGCTTTCTGGAGATCAGTGATGGATTTTGATCTCCATCAGTCACTATAGACGATATCACTGATGGGTTCTTTGTCTGGAGTTATGCAGGAGCCGCTCTATGGTGATGCAAACCTGAGAATGGAAATGGGTACAGGAGTCTTAGAGTAGACCCTAGAAGTTAAGGTGTGACTAAACTCCCATGAGTATCGAATGGGAGAAACTGTAGAATTTGAGTTTGGACTGAACACTGATGAGAAGGTAGGGTGTTTTAAACGAGTGGCTACTTCTAAGTTCTTTCAAAAGGAAAACAGTTATTACCTGGCATAGAATATCCATAAAATGACATTTTTGCCAAACTGGGGAGTACTAAGGGCTCTTGGCTAATGAGGCCCATCCCTAGAGATGCAGGTTCCATACCTACTCATGAGCTTGAGGCATCTAAACAAGGACTTCTTCCACTTTTTCTTGGTCTCATGGGTCATGGGTTCCTCCAGCTAGTCCAGAAGAATGTGTAAGCAGAAGAGCAGGTCTGAAGAGGGCATGTTGAGCTTGACATACTGTAAAAGTTCTTTCAGGGTGTCATGGACTTGAGCTCATAGAAATCATCAGGGTAGAAGTCCATCCACATAGGGAGGATGGAATAAACATTGCTGTGGGAAGATTGGTGGCAAGGAAAATGAGAGCCCACCCTCCCCATTCTGAGTCTTGTACTATACACAGCCCTCCCTGTCATCCCTGAGAGTCCAAAACCGCAAGCACATCCACAACTATGTAATCTGCTATCCTCTGAGCTGCAAAGCCTCAATCTTCTAGTGAAAATCAAAACTGGTGAGCAAAGAAGAAAGTTGACTTTGATTCAGAAACCTCAAACATAGCAAGTTTTCAAGGACAAAACTTCTCTTTATGCAAACTTCCACTTACTTTTTCACTTGTTCATCTTCCTCCCAGTTACGATAGAAGGACCAGTACCAATGGGAGGAGAGTAGGAAGTTAACTCTATGCTTCTCCTTTTCTGAATTTACATGACACACATGGGACTGGCAATGTCCCACATGGTAATGTAAACATGACAGACAAAAAGTAGTGTTATGTCTATACAATTTAATGGAAATTCTGTGAGGATGCTTATATGCATCTGTCCAGATACATACACAATGGATCCTGCCTCTAATCCTCCTAATCAGGAGAGTGAGACCTGAGGATCACATTTTGAAAAATTCTAAAGACACTTATATTCAATTAACCAGCCAAACGCCAGAACTGGACCTTGGGCTCAATTGGTAGAGTGCTTCAAATCAGACAACACTCAGGCCCCAGATTCAAGTTCAAGTTGCATCTTTACTTATGTCTATATTCCTTCAAAGGCCTCCAAGGTGGTTATTTCCTAGGTGAGGGTGAATGTTGGGTGCCACTTGCTCATTCCTTTAATCCTAGTCTCTCAGCATGCAAATTGCTTAACTTCCACTAGCTTATGAGGCATATGAAATATTCTGGCAGCCCAGTAATAAAAAATTAAGCAGGGAGTGCACTTCTTTGTCTCAAGCCAAGTTCCTTTGATGAGAACCCAGTGAAACAGTCTCAGAGAGGTAGCAATTTTTCCAATACTCTTCCAGGGGGTCTCATCAGCCCTGGGTTTGTTGGTCATGGGGCTTGAACTCTGGGCTTCAGTGCTATCTCTCAGCCCTTCAGCTAAGGGAGAGCTCTCTTCCGCTTGAGCCACAGCACAACTTCCAGTTTTCTAGCGGTTTATTGGAGATAAGAGTCTCATGGACCTTCCTGTTCGGGTAGGCTCTGAACCGTGATCCTCAGATCTCAGCCGTTGACTGCAGTGCTCTAACAATTGTCCAAAGTTCCACTGCAAGCTTTTTAGTAGTGAACTGGAGAGGAGAGACTCATAAAATTTCCTGCTCAGGCCATCTGAACTAAATCTCAGGTCTCAAACCCCTGATTAGCTAGTTATGATTATGAGCCTACAGAACCTGGTGATAAAGCATTGTTACTGGAGACAGTGGGGTTGCAAGTTTTAGTCCAACTTCACAACACTCTATATCATAAAACAGCAACAGTAAAACCCTATATCAAAATACAATAATAAGAAGTATTTAGAATACAATTTAGTGATATAGTCTGCTAGCAAAACTTTCAGGCAAACCTTGGTTTTAATGATTTAGCATCACAAAACCAAACAAATTGAGATAATTTCAGTAGATTCTACAAATTTTTAAATTACATCTTAATAATTTCAAAACATACAGGAAAACATTCATACTTATAAGGAAAATGTAAAAAAGTTAAAAGATGGCAGATTATGAAATGGAAAATTCTACGCTGCCGAAAAATTATTGTCTTGGTGAATATATGGTGGTATTGTCATGGTGAATATATGATAATGTTCTTCAGAGCAGCAATAGATAAATATATATTTACTGCACATATTCTAACTTATCTGTCTCTATCAACTTCCAATCTTCTATGCACATTATCAATGTATTCATGTTTATGATATACTCCAAAAAATAACTAGCAGAGTCAGGAATTTACCGAAATACATTAGCTTCAATGTTTTAGGAGATAAACGTGCTAATTATATTGACTATTCTGTATCTTAAACATGTAGTGTGTTATCATTGTATTTCTAAGTATATGAAAACACTATTTCAAAGTGAAATGGAATACAACAATGTTTTGAAGGCATATGTCTGTAAAGCTACCTATTTGGGACTTCATTTCAAGACCAGTGTAGTTTTACCTGCAATAGTGCACAACCTGTGGCTCTGCATGATGGAATATGTCTATCATTCCAGGTCCATGGGGAGCTGAGTGCAGGAGGATTTCAATTCAATGTCATTCTAGGCAAGAACTTCCACATGGCTCCATCTCAACCAAAGAAGGTTCAATACTGGCCAGCACCTATCTCCCCCACCTAGGTGAAAATAAAAATAAGAGCTTTGTAGTATAAGAAACAAACAATATTAAAACAAGCCAACACACACCTAGTGTTTGTTTCTCATACCTGAAATCCTAAATATAGCTAGGACTATATATATGAACCAGAAGCACAAAGCAGTTCATCATATTAAAAATGACTATTTGAGTGTCTGCTTTGACTCCGAGGTCTTTGATCTATTTGGAGTTGATTGTGGTGCCGTGTGATATATAAGGATCTAGCTTTAGTTTTCTACAAGTGATTAATCAGTTTTGCCAGCACCATTAAATAAAGAGAGGGTCATTCTTCCATTCTACTTTTTTAACTCCCTTATCGAAGATTAGATGGCTATATGCCTGTACATTCATTTCTGGGATTTCAGTTCTATTCCATTGGTCCTGAGGGAGGTTCTTGTCTCACTACAAAGCTATTTTGATTACTATGGCTTTTTAGTAGAGTTTGAAATTTGGTGTTGATATTTCTCCAGCACTGTTCTTTCTGTTAAGGATTGTTTTTGCTATTTTGGGTATTTTATTGTTCCATATGTATTTTTGGATTACCTCTTCTATTTCCTTGACGAATGAGGTTGGAATATTGATAGTTATCGCATTGAATTTGTAGATAGCCTTGGGAAGTATTCCCATTTTCACGATATTGATCCTTCCAATCTTGGAGCATAGCAGGTTTTTCCACTTTCTAAGTTATGTTTTGATTTCCTTTTTCATGGTTTTTAAAGTTTTCATCATAGAGGTCCTTCACATCTTTGGTTAAGTTAATTTCTAGGTATGTTTTTTTTTGGGGGGGCTATTACGAATGGAGTTGCTTTCCTGATTTCAGCGACGCTTTTCTCATTGTTGGCATACAGAAAAGCCATTGATTTTTGAGGGTTAAATTTATACCCTTCTACTTTGCCAAAGTTTTGAATCAGTTTGAGTAATTTGGGAGTGGAGTCCGTGAATAAGAGAAACAATAGGTCACCTTGGCAAGACCAATATATTTGTAAAAGAGACCCAGAAACACAACAAATAAAAAAATGTTTGGAGAAATGGGATTTCATGAAATTCCAGAGCTTCTGAAAGGCAAAGGAAAGAGTTATCAAGATCAATAGAAAGCCCATATACTGGGAGAAGATCTTCACTAGCCATACAACGGACAAGTGTCTCATATCTAAAATATACCTGATACCCAAAAAATCAAATCCCCCAAAAACAAATCCTCAAAGAAACAACTACAGAATAAATAAGGTGCCTAAGACTAAAGAGAAACTTCTCAGAAGAGGAAAGAAGGATGGCCAGTAGACACATGAAGATATGTTCAACCTCCCTACCCATAAAAGAAATACAAATCAAAACAACATCAAAACAACAACTACCTCGCCCCAGTTAGAATGGGTATAATCAAGAACTCTAATAACAATAGATGCTATAGGGGATGTGGCAAAAAGGGAACATTATTGCATTGTTGGTGGAAGTCTAAACTTGTTCAAAAACCTTGGAAAGCTGTATGCAGGTTCCTCAAAGACTCCACACAAAGTTCTCCTATCACCCAGCAATCTCACTTTTGGGCATTTACCCAAATGGTCACAAACAAGACAATACTAATGTTACTAGCAAAACTATGTTTATTGCAGCATTGTTTACCATAGCTAAGATATTGAACCAACCTAGATACCCCTCGGTAGATGAATGGATCAAGAAAATATGGTCTATATACACAATGGAATTCTCTGCCTCAATCAGAAAGAATAACATTGCCCCATTTGTAAGGAAATGGAAAGCCTTGGAAAAAATTATGTTAAATGAAGTAAGCCAGGCCCAACGAAACAGGTCCCATGGTTTCCCTTATTTTCAATAACTAGTAAATGTCTGAGACAAGCAGAAAAGTTCAAATATGTTGATGATAGGTGAAATGAACGCCAAGATAAGGATTCAAATGTATTTTTTTCTTTCATGCCATTGTTTCTAACATATTTATAAGATGATTACTTTGTTGCTTTGTATGTCCCTCCCCCACGGTATAATCCCTGATTTCATTGTATTTGATGTTGGTATAATTTGTGGAAGGGAAGGGAAAAAACAAATTGTTTAAGTAGGGATACAGTTGGACCCATTGCAACCATGAGATATACAAGATATTATGGTGGAAAATGAACATTAAAACTTGCCCGGGGGAGGGTGATAAGTGTGGGTTGGGGTAGTGGGGAGGTGTGTGTGGGTGAGATAAGAAGGGATGGGAAGGGGAAACAAAGGAAGGGGCAACAATGCTTGATAAGAAATGTGCTCATTACTTTGCACATATAATTATAACCCCTCTCTATGGTATTTTCACACACACACACACACACACACACACACACACACACACACACACACACACAAACACCATTTCAAGCCAGGTGCCAGTGGCTCATATCTGTAATCCCAGGTACTCATAAGGCTGAGATCTGAGGATTGAAGTTCAAAGCCAGCCCAGGAATAAAAGTCCCCATAAGACTCTTATCTCCAATTAACAACTCAAAAGCCAGAAGTGGCTCTGTGGCTCAATTGCTAGAGTGCTACCTAACTTGAGGGCAGAGTCTCAGGGACAGTGCCCAGGCCCTGAATTCAAGCCCCACAACAGACAAAAAATATAAATAAACATGTAAATGTCTGAATTTCTTGTGAAATGGTAACCTCACTGTACATACTTAAGTAACAATTACATTTAAAAAAGAATCAGAAATCCCGAAGCCATGGGTCATTATGATGTGCATCTACTTTCCAGAATTTCAAAATCCCATCGTCTGAGCTGGTAGCACACAGGTTGTAGCCCAGGGTGATGAGAAAATATGAAGGCAGAGATCCTTTCAGATTGTCCCACTAACTCTTATTACTTTAAGCAAAAAACAAACAAAACAAAGGAAAGCAAACAAAATAGACTTTATGGTTAATTAAAGTGCTATTAAAGATTCCTGGCAGAATTACATTGTTAAATGATGAGTCAGTACATATGTTTTGTAGATACTGAACTCACATGTGTCACAAAAGTATCTATGGATTCATAACTAGAAAGTCTTAAGTGTAAAGCATATTAATTAGGCGAGTTTCATTAAGTAGTCAATGAAGAAAACACCACACGGTATTCAGTCAGGTAAGTAGTTTATTTACTGAACTGCTGCCCATGCCATACATGGTATAAAGGCATGTACAAAAAATGGGGTGACCCAACCTCGGGCAAGGACGTATCTAGGTGAAGAACCGGATGAGGTGTGGCCAGGTCGGGGAAAATTCTGGCCACACTGGATCTAGATGGGACTTTAAGGCCTGGGACTCACCTCTGGTTACATTGAAAGTGTGACCAGAGGCTGATCCGGTTGTGAATTAGCAGGAGGGATAGGTAGCTGTCTCCAGGTGTGCCAAATACTTAGGTAACAAAGAGTGGAAACTTAGTCAAGAAGTGGGAAGGTGTGTGCAAAGGGTCTGCATGGCCTGGGGCAGACCTAATACACAATACAGGTAGTACCTCTACCAAGTAATTCCTGACTCCAAAAAATTCATTCTCAATAATTTTCTTTCTTTCTATCCTTCTATTTCTTTCTTTCTTTCTTTCTCTCTTTCTTTCTTTCTTCCTTTTTTCTTTTTCTTACTTTCAAACTTACCAAATATTATAATATCAAATCACCTGTATTAGCCAATGATTAACTCAAATTACCTGTAATCATTTATTTCCATAATATCATCTAGAGGTAGGCAGAACTGGAGCTTACAGCATTAACTAAAGTGGTAGAATTTGAGAGGATCACATTTCTGAATCAGTCTAGGAAGGAAAGTATCACCCATATCAACCTACTAGGTAGGGATTTTGGAATGCAATCATGATCCCTGCTTTTTGGGATGGGTGGAAAAATTGCTACTCTATGAGTACAGTAACTTAAACAAGAAAGGATTGGTGGAGTGAATACCTGTCTTGCAAACACAAAATGTAAACTCAAATCAACTTCCTAAAGATAAAATAAGAAAAGGAAACAAAGAACAACTCATACTGAGCATGTGTTTAATGTAAATATTTACACTAAATTACGGTAGTTATAAATGCCATCATTTATTTCTAGGGGCAAACACGTTTTGTTTCAAGCCTAAATGAAAAAATAACACACTATATATAAAACTTTGGTAAAACACAGGTCTAGCTTACAATGAGGAACACATAAGTTTGCATGCACAGTGGTGTTGCAGGGTTGATATACATAAATATACAAACATATATATACGTATATACATACATACATACATACATATATATACATACGGGTATGTATTTATACATCAAGTAACATAATAAATAAAAATAAAAAAAATTACAATGAATAAATTTAGTTCACAGATACCTTTCCCAGAGTATTATTTTACCTGAACCAATTCATGTCTTAAAGTCTCCAATGCTATATCACTCTTACATGGTTGCTAATCCCTTTCAGCTTTTTTATGATATTGTTTTTTCTTTGTTTTTCAGATGAAAAAGCCTGGCAATGAACATACTTGTATGACATTCCTTTCTTTAGAAAATGAAAAGCATGTTGTATTAGCTGGCTCTTTATGTATCATCAAACTAATTTTTTATAATTTCAAGTACACATTGTCTTACACTTAGATCACACTCATTCTCTTCCAATAGTACTTATGGGAAGGAGAACATGAAGGATCATTTTGTTACTTTGGGAGCTTCTATCATTAATCACTGAAATAAATATTATGAAAATGAAACTCTGAAATTATTTAGAGAGATCACTTGAAAGTTACCTTTCTACACACTCATTCTACTCCCTCAACTAATTCATAGAATTTAAAATAAGCAATAATTTAGCTGTGTGACAGTGGCCCATGCCTCTAATCCTAGCTACTCAGGAGCTGAGATCTGAGAATGGTAGTTCAAAACTAGCCCTTGCAGGAAATCCGTGACATTCTTACCTCCAATTAACCACCAGAAAACAGGAAGTGGCACTGTGGCTCAAGTGGTAAAGTGATAGCCTTGATCTGAAGAGCTCAGGGACAATGCCTAGATCCAGAATTCAAGCCCCATAACCAAGAAAAAAACCGGTCAAAATGTAATATTTTAAAGCTAATGTGCACATATACACAAAAATTATATAGAAATAAAACTGTAACAATCCCTGGACTGGCAAAGCAAAACAGATTAAAATGAAATTGCCTTCAATAATTCATTTAGACGATATATACTGACAGGGAAGCCTACTGGAACTCACATCACTAATTGAAGAGGTAAAATTTGAGAAGATCACAGTTCAGAACCAATGTGCAAGGAAAGTACTAAGAGTCTCATATCATCCTAAAGCCTGGCATGTTGGAATACATTTGTGATCCCAGCTACTTGGCAGACAGAAGTGAGGAACTTAGCCTCTGTTCAGCCTTCAGCAAAATTGATAACCTATGAGCAAAGTAAATAAATCAAATAAGGATGTTCTAATGGTAGAATACGTGTTCAACAAACAAAATTTCTAAATTCATACTCATTTCCTAAAAGAGGAAATGAAAGAAAGAAAGAAAGAGAAAGACAGAAAGAAGAAAGACAGAAAGAAAGAAAGAAAGAAAGAAAGAAAGAAGGAAAGAAAGAAAGAGAAAGAAAGGAAGAAGAAAGACAGAAAGACAGAAGGACAGAAAGAAGGAAAGAAAGAAAGAAAGAAAGAAGGAAAGAAAGAAAGAGAAAGACAGAAAGAAGAAAGACAGAAAGAAAGAAAGACAGAAAGAAAGAAAGAAAGAAAGAAAGAAAGAAAGAAAGAGAGAGAGAAAGAAAGAGAGAAAGAAAGAGAGAAAGAAAGAGAGAAAGAAGAGAGAAAGAAAGAAAGAAAGAAAGAAAGAAAGAAAGAAAGAAAGAAAGAAAGAAAGAAAGAAAGAAAGAAAGAAAGAAAGAAAGAAAGAAAGAAAGAAAGAAAGAAAGAAAGGAAAAGGGGCAGGGAAGGTGGCTTCGTGGTAGAATGTTTGCCTTGTATGCATGAGGTCCTGGGTTCGATTTCTCAGCACAACATAAGCAAAAAAAAAAAGCAGGAAGTGGCTCGGTGGCTCAATTGGGAGAGCACTAGCTTTGAGCTGTAGAACCGAGGGAAAGCACCCAGGCCCAGAGTTCAGTCCCCACGACAGGACTCCCCACTCCCAAAAAGAAAAGAAAGAAAGAAGGGAGGAAAAAAGAAAGGGAAAAGGAGAGATATAAATAAAAACCTCAGCATGCGTTAGATGTCAATAATGACCCTAAATCATTTTAGCTATAAATGCCATCATTTAATTCTGGGCAGAGACATTTTGTATCACTCCTGAATAAACCATAGCATACAAAGCTTTGGTAAAATACCACATAAAAAGCTGTGGTAAAATACACGTCTGGCTTATTCTGTTGGACCAATAGGAGTGTATGTCTACTGTTGTTGCAGGTATGTTAAGGTGTGTGGGAGTTTACCATCCTGATGATCTTGCAATGATGAAATTGACTAACTACACAATTACCTGGGCAGATCCCTGCTGAGACCTATATTAAGTCACAGGTTAGCAAAGAACAATATTTACAATGAAATATATATATATATATATATATATATAATTTACAATGAAATATATATATATAATAAAAATAATTTTGTGACAAAAATTATTTTTACCTGATTCTGTGTATGTTTTTCATTATATGTACAAGTTCCTCATTCCCTTCTGTCTCATTATGTTGTCTTTCCTTGGTTTTGTTTTGTTTTCAGAACCATGGTATAACAGGACATTTCTTGTATTTTTGTCTTCTAGTCTTCACAAAGTCTGCAGTTAAATATTCTTAAGTTCCTTTTGTTAGAAAATTTCAAGCACTTTGAATGGGATCTTCATCATAATTTTGTTATGATCTCAAATACGTTTTTATTTCTGGCATTTCACCTGTATAATCTCACTTCAATCTTTTCCAAAGGTCACTTTAGTGGAAGGAGGAAATTCAAAATGGATTCTGGTAGAGAATTTCTGCTACTAAAATCTCTGATACATAGTAAGGCAAGCAACTCCAAAATTATTCATTAGAGAGATGAGTTGCAAGTCATCTTTTCAGATGCTTGTGTTGGAGCACGGCTGGCTTTCCAGGCAGGAGATGGGCTGTGTGAGAGGCTTCTAGACAAGCAAGGCGGGCTTCAAGGGCAGTTATAGGGAAGTGAAGATTTTTTGGTATAGCATTATGGGCTTTGTGGGAAGAAGTAGGTTCAGGGCTGTGTTTGCGAGGTTAGGCCATTTAGAAGTATGCTAGTTATGGGTGAAGTTTCTGATGAAACGTGGAGGGGCTAGTGGGAGAAGGCTAGTTGTGGGTAAGGTATGAAAGGGAAGGGAGGAGCTTGGAGGTACTAGGATATGGGAGTAATAGGACTATGAAAGACTAGAGTAGTTATGGGCCCGGTATCTGATGGATGAATTGAGGATTCGAGGGAGGAGCCTGATGTAGGCGGGGTTCTTGGTGCAGCAAACAGGATATAGAAGGAGGAGATATGGATGTATCCTGGTTTCTGGTGGTGCAGAGCACGGATTGTAGGAAGGGGTGGAGTGGAAGAAGGCTTTCCCTATAGCAAAGAGGACTTTCAGGAAGAAGTCTGATTGCAGTCAGGCCTTTGAAAATTTATAGTGGGACTACCAGGTGGTATGTTAGTTAAGTTTTGACTTTTTAAGGAGGAGGCTGATTGGAAGTGGTTTTCCAGTGGATCTAGTCATGTTTTATGGGAAGAGGGAATTGGAAAGGGGCAAGACCTAGTGAAGAGTGGGACTACAAAAAATAAACAGTTACTGCTAATAGGAACCCCATTTTCTGTCACTATAGTATTATATTACTTTATGTATGCGAGAGATATTGGAGAAAGTAACCAAGTAATTTTTCAATCCTATTGAAATTTTTCTTTACTCCAGTTGAGTGAAAATAAAACCACAGGTCACATCAGGCTCAGGCACACGGTAGACTAAGACACATGAAGCACTCAACTTGAATCCCCAGCACAACCTTTAAGGACCACAAATAAAAAGTTTGAAATGTCTCACTTGATCATAATGGACTCTCTATTGTCTTAATATTGTGAATGAATAGAATTTTTACTCTGGCCAATTTAGAAATACAAAAACTTAATAAGTAGTAATGTTTTAACCATATATAATATTGGAAAGTATATTAAAATAATTAGGAAAATATAAAATTGAATATAGAATGTTCATTCTCCCCCATCAATTTTTAACCTAAAAACCAGAACATTGCCATATAATGAGACTGCAGCATGGTTTCTTTTCAGTCATCAAAATGGTGACTTAAGCAGTGTGTCTTTGTCATTGGATACATCGATGTTAAAACATATCTAAGAATGTGAAGAACTAAGATGGTGGAGGAGAAGCTGGAGGTGAAACCAGCTCTTGCATAGAAAGCAGTTTTAGTGTTCCAGTGAACAGTCCTAGGCCAGAATTACACCAAGTGTGCCATCACGGTACAGAGAGTGTAGCCAGAGAAAGAAAATCCAGGCAAAGAGACAGATCTCAGTACTTGCCGGATGCTGCCGACACAATGGCGGCCATAGATGCCATACCTGCAGCACTGAGAGTCCAGGACAAAAGCGCCAGATGCAGCAGGTAAGCGGATTCTACTCAACACCAGCAAGAACTGACAAGGAGCTTATATTTTCACCCTGCAGATCACAGACCAGAGACGACCAAGGAACCAACACTCAGGCGGTGTTAGTAGAAGCCTGGCGTCCTCACTCCTTCTCAGGGAGCAGAGGAGGGAAGGCCACTCATTCCCCACCCTACTACTGGAGATCTCCATCTTTGATACTGACAAATGCCCGGCTGAGCTGCTAGCGCCAACTCAGGCCTTGAGAGAAAAACAGAGAGTCATTTAGCAGGTCACAGGAACCTGCCCAGACCTGCCAGGCTCAACTCCACACAGGGAACAGTCACCCAGCCCAGGCAGGGGAAAATCTGTCCCCAGGAGTTGCTCTCTTTACTGCATAAACAGAGCCAGAGGCTGCCCCTCCCTATAGCAGCCTTGACAATCAATTGAAATTCAGTAAACATAAACCCTGAGACTGGCTCCAGTCTGGGCTCTGTGAGTGTCTCAGAAGCTAGCCCCTCAGGGAAAAGCTACTGTTTGCTGAAAGGCCTCAACTCTACACAGAACCTAGCCTCATCACAGCATCTCCAAACAAGCGGTAACAGCCATCTTCCTCTTTTGTGATACTCAAAGCAGATCTATATCCCATTGAACTAGCCTGGGAAGAGGATCACAAAATCCTGGGAAAAGCAGAGCATTTTTCTGCTTGCCCAAACAAACTGACTTAAGTAACCAATCAAGCCACAGGAAAACCAAACACCACAACCAGACCAGAGACTCCACCAAGAGACTGGTTATGAACAAAAGGGAGATACAGAATCTTCCCATCTCACCCACCCCCCAAAAACCAAAGAACTTTTGGTTTTTTGTAACTTATTTTTAATATTTTTAAAATTTTTAAATTCTAATTTAAAAAAAATTTGTTTTCTATTATTTTTTTCTTCCTCATATAATTTTAATTTTAGGTGTATATGTGTGTATGCTTTTTAAAAATCTCTACTGACATTTTGATCATTTTTTCTCTTTTTCTTTATTCATTCTTTTCAATTCTTCTCTTTCATTCGTTTCTCTGTGACTTAATTGCTGTTCTGCTCATCTTCAGATATACCTGTTGCCGATTATTAGATCTTATCACCCAACGTGTACACACTTAATCCAGAAATTTATTACTCAACTCAAAACCTTAGACTTAAAGTCTTTAATAGCAGTATTTCCTCTCTATACCCATATAATATTTTTAAAGGTTTTTATTTTTCTACTTTTTCCTGTCTCCTTTCGATCCCTCCCCTCCTCTCATCCCATCCCCATTCTTCTCTGAATACTAGTTCTTCAAACTTGCAGTTTTTAAGGGTTTCACATTTTAATTGTAAATTTTTGTTTTCCCATTTTTGTCTCTTTTTTTTTCTTCTTTTTTCTCTTTTTCTTTTTTTCTCTATCTGCTTTCATACTGTCCAATCCATTTCCCTATTTGAGATCAGGACTTGGTTAATTCCACTCTCCCTCACCTTCCCACATCCCACTAATCCTATTTTTCCCCACATTCTCCCTAAACCTAATAATTTCTGGTTGCCAAATTCTCCTTACTGTTCTTAGGCCACTAAGACATATTTGTTTGATGTTGAATAGATTCTATCTCTTGAACTAGATTGTATCTGCAGACTTTTGACTGTGTAACTACAGACTTTGGTTGATGCTTACCTTAAAATAGTGTTCGAGCACAAAACTGGTGTTACAATCATCCCAAATGGGCAGAACAAGCCAGAAAAACGCAAGAAAAATAGCAAGTCCGAGGATCTCAGCTCCCACTCATGACAATCAGGGGACAGAAAAGGTAATGAATAATCCAGAGGATATTCCCAAAAAGCTCTACAAACACTACAGGTAAACAGGGTAAATGAAAAGAGTGAAAATTTGCAAAGGTATCAGTGTGAGCAAGATAAGTAGAGAGAGGAGGTAAACCAAAGATCAATACAGGAGACTCATGAGCCTGAGGAAGCTACTCAAAAATTGATACAGGAATTTTGTGAGCAGATTTAGAACACTGAAACAGAAATAAAGGAATTGCATAAGCAGGTTGAGATCAGTCAAAGAGATAGATAGGAATTGCGTGAGCTGGCTGAGAACAGACAAAGAGAAAGTCAGGAATGGCGTGAACAGGCTCAGTACACTCAAAGAGAACTGCAGGAATTCTGTGAACATGAGGAAGCTATTTAAAGAGAAATACAGAAACTTAGAGAACTGGATGAGAATAGACAAAGATCAATGGAGGCATTCATGGAATCCATAAATGGAAAGCTGAAAGAAATCAGGGAGACTACAAATGGAATGCTGAATGGAACCCAAGAGAAGGAATGGCAGTCCAAGTAAACCATAACCAATCAACTAAGTGATTTGAGAATAAACACTGAACACCAAATGAAGGAATTTAAGAAATTCATGCAAGATCTAAAACAAATCTCCAACAAAGAATTTGAGGCCATCAAAGCCGACCAACTAGAAGAATAAGAAATAAAATACAAAGTAGAATGTCTTGGCAGTAGGTTCGACCAGGGAGAAGATCGAATTATGGGGATGGAATACAGCCTAGATATTATAGAGAAAGAATATACAACCATCCAAGACAAAACCAAGAAATATGATAGATCTACTCAACATTTGGAAGACACCATCAGAAGGCCTAATTTGAGGATAATGGGTGTAGAGGAACACGTAGAGACAGAAGTTAATGGTCTAGGAAATTTGTTTCACAGGATCCTAGCAGAAAACTTCCCAAACATGCAAAAAGATAGGCCCATTCAGATACAAGAAGCTTTCAGAACATCAAATAGACCAGACCAGAAGAGGACATCCCACCATCACATTAAAATCTGCACAGGATCAATTCAAACCAAGGAAAATATCCTTAAAGCTGTCAAAGAGGAAAGATCAATCACCTATAAAGGGAAACCAATTAGAATCACCTCAGATTTCTCAGCAGAGACCATCGAAGCAAGAAGGGCCTGGAATGATGCATGCCATGCCCTAAAAACAAACAACTATCAACCAAGAATACTGTACCCAGCTAAAATCTCCTTCATAACTGAAGGCCAAATAAAAAACTTCCATAGCAAAGAAAAATTGAAACAATACATCTCCACCAAACCAGCCCTACAAAGGATTCTTAAAGATGTCCTACACTTAGAAAACCAACAAGACCACAATAAAGGCCAAGAAACCACACCCAAAATGAGAATCCAAGAACCATAAGAAGAATCCCCATTACCGCAGCCCCCAAGAAGGTGGATAAAATGGCAGGAACTCCCAAATAACTCCCAGTCCTATCTCTTAACCTTAACGGCCTTAACTCTCCAATTAAGCAAAATAGACTGTCTAGTTGGATTAAAAAGCAAGATCTTTCTATCTGCTGCCTACAGGAGTAAAACTTCCCCCCAAAAACAAACTTAGTTTGAATGTGAATGGCTGGAACAAAATCCACCAAGCAAATGCCCCCCGTAAACAGGCAGGAGTTGCAATCCTAACATCAGATAAAATAGACTTCAAATTAAAATTGATTAGAACAGATAAAAAAGGTCGCTACATACCAGATATCTTATTCAGGTGGATATTACAATTCTAAATATCTATTCGCCAAACAACGAAGCACCCAAATTTATCCAAGAACCACTACTTTCTCTCAAATCCCATATTAATCCAAAGACATTAATTGTTGGGGATTTTAACACACCACTATCCCTACTTCATAGATGAACTGGGCAAAAACTCAACAGAGAAACCACAGACTTAATAACTGCATAGATCAACTAGATTTAATAGACATCTACTGAATATTTCACTCAGCAGCATCAGAATACATGTTCTTCTCAGCAGCACATGGAACATTTTCCAAAATAGAACACATTTTAGGTCACAAAGCAAACTTGTCCAAATTCAGAAACATTGAAGTTATACCTTGCATTCTCTCATACCACAAGGGAATAAAGTTAGAACTCAACACCAAAAGCCACCAAAGAAAGTCCTGTAACTCATGGAGGCTGAAAAACACACTGTTGAACCACCAGTGAGCCATGGAAGACATTAGAAATGAAATTCAAGTGTTCATGATATTCAACAAAAATGAGCACAAAAACTACCAGCTCGGAAGTGGCTCTGAGGCTCAAGTGGTAGAGCGCTAGCCTTGAGCTGAAGAGCTGAGAGACAGCGCCCAGGCCCAGAGTTCAAGCCCCACGACGAAAAAAAAAAAAAAAAAAACAAACTACCATGTCCTCTGGGACACAGCAAAGGCAGTATTCAGAGGCAAGTTTATACCTCTGAGTACCTACATTAACAAATTGGAGATATCTGAAACCAACAATTTAATGAGACATCTCAGCCTCCTTGAAAAAGAGCAGCAAGACAAACCCAAATCCAGTAGATGGAAAGAAACAATTGAAATTAAATAAGAATTAAATGGTTGCTTGGTTGCTATGAATATTGCTGCCATGAACATGGATGTTCATGTTGACTTATATTCCTTCAATATGTATCCAGTTGCGATAAAGGTCATCAACATATATGTCTTTTTGGTATTGTGTAAACTTCCATTAGGATCTCCATATGGGTTGCAGTAGTTTACAATGCCACAAAACCAAATACAGTTCCTGATGTATTTCAACCTCTCCAGAAGTTTATTTATTTGAGTGGTGATAGCTATTCTGGAGTATAAGATGGGATCTCAGTGACTTTCGTGTTTATTTTCCTATGTATTTTCTATGTGGATACAAATCTCAAACATTTCATTTATTTATTAAACACTTACATTTGTACTTCATTCACAATCAGTGTCTTTCTTTTTCTTTTAGTATTTGATCAATTTTTATGTTTTATAATATTTGTTTTTTTCCCATTCCATATACTCACTTTACTAAAAAGATTTTTTTCATTACACTGGTGCAAAATTTACTAAAAACAACCGATTGTACATTTATACCAATGGATGCTTTTTTTTGTATTTACAACCAGGAAATTACGTCAATAAATATGCTGAACTTCTTTCACTAGATAGACTGAAAGGATAGTATCATATTGGCTTAAACTAATCTCAGAATTAGTAGTCACAGCCTGGACCACAACAGTCTTGGCTAAGTAAAACCACTAACAGCACAAACTGCATTTAAAGAGAGAAAAGGTTAGAAGTTAGAAGGAAGTTAGAAGAAAGGCACCACCTTCATGAAGCAAATGTGGAAGTTCACAAACAGACCTTCGAAATCTGAATATCAAGAAGATTAAAGGATAAAAGTATTTAGAACCACAACTTTAGAACTCAGAATTGGGGAGGGGGCCAAACACTAGACACCAAAACTCAATGCTGAAGGGAAGAAGTGTTTTACCCCAAACATTAGCTGTGTCTGACTCTCTCAAACCAAACACACACACACATACACACACACACACACACACACACACACACACACACATGTAGTGAGAGACGTTAGCCAAAGTACAGGAATTGTGGACTTAGACTCCATTTTGAAGGCCTTTACCGAAAGTATGTATTGTGAAGACCTTTACTGAAAGTACCCATTGTAAAGACTTTTACAGAAATTTAGAACTCCAGTTCCTGGAAAAACTTTGAAATGTCCCAATAACGTTCTGCCAGTAACTCCCCTAGCAATAGCCATCAGCGGATGACAGGAAGGTACCTAAAGCTACAGATGTTTCTTAAGATAGCTAGTTAACAGTTTGCTGCTTACTGCTTAGCCTGCACATGTTAGCCAATAAGATTGTTAGAAGATTCAGTCACTAAATGTCAACTAATCATGTAACTGCCAAGGTAGGAACACCCTTACCTCAAACCTATACCCAATAAAAACCCTGTTAACTGAAGGATTGGGGCTCTCAACTCTGATCCGCTGCAATGGAGATGGTTATGAGTCCAGGATCCAGCATGCAATAAATGAGTCTCATGTGCTCGCATTGGAATTGGGTCCTTGGTGGTCTTTGGGGATCTTTATCTCAGCACAAGACCACTGTACACAGAGAACCCCAGGGGCAGCTGTATCTGGGACAATGAAGCTTTCTTCCTCTTCCTTTTAGATAATCAAACATGATCTTGCAGTTGTCTCCATAGCTGCCTCACACCTGAGCAAGAGGAAGGAAAGGATGCCTTAGACTACAGGATGGCCTGTGTACCCCTGGTTTTCTGTGTAAGAATGCAGTTCATAGTCCCCTAGGCAGGGGTGACCAAGCTGAAATGGGGTACACATTGCCTGGAGGATGGCACCCTGTGAGCCCTGCATGCATGGTGAACCAGCGTGGAAAACCCTCTGAGCATTTCCGGGATGGCCTCTCAGCAGCTTGGAGAAGTTGACTCCTGTAGTTGGACATGGCAGGAGGCAGGGGGGAGCAGGAATCCAGAAGATGGGAGAGGCACAGGAGCAAATGTGTCTCTCCATGGAGACTCCTTGGCCATGCTAAGGAAGTTCACAACACACACGTGGCAGCCACTTGCAGGTCCCCAGAGATTCTACTTGTTTGGGGAGCAGAGCCTGGTCCTGATCCAGAGGCACAACTTCCCCAGTGGGCCTAGGCCGGGCTGCACTGGAGCAGCGCCTACTAGACTTGCTTCCTCTGCCCTGCTGCGCATAGCCTTCTAGCACCTGCCCGGTCTTCAGCACCCACAACAGGCCAGCTCCATGGGGGAGGCCGAGGCAGTGCTGGAAATTCCTGGTGCCTGTTTCAATGTGAGAGCAAGGCCTAGCCCATAGCGTAGCTAGCCCTCACTCACTTCCAATGGCTTCCAGAGATGCATGACAATCACAGCCCCAGCTCTGCTGCCTTCCTTGTGCCCAGAGTTTACCTATGAGTCCCTGCCTGTGTTCTTGAAATTCTTTAGCCATTGGTTGTCTCATTTCTCATTGTTTGGGTGGGACTTGAGACTCCTTCCTCTCCTCACCAAGCAAACAGGCCTCAGCAGATCCACCCCAAATTCCGCATCTCACAGACACTACCCAGAACTCAGCTGCCTTTGGGGTTGCTGCTGCCTGAGCTGCTAGCCTACTACCTCCTTCCTCCCTTCACTGCCTCTGCCAGGGCCTCCCATCCTCTCCCCACTGCCCCCAGCCCCAGCGCCAGCTCGGCTTCCCCTGTGGCCTCCCCCCTGTTCACACAGCTCCCATCACCAACCCCAGCAGGGCCACTGCTATGAGGAAGACAACTGTGGGCCTGGTGCAGCAGAATCAAAGGTGTCACAGTGTGTAGCCAGCTGAGAATTGGAGGCAGCATTGATTTCTGATCACTGTCTTTCACTTCACTTACACATATTAATGTATTAATTTGATATTTATTATTGGATCTTGTAACTTCTTATTAATCCTTTGCAGAATAGCTGGTAGAAATATAGTCCCAAAATTCGGATTGTCTCTTGTTTTATTCTTTCGAGATTCAGAGATGTTTTAAATAGTTATAACCACCACGAACTCTCATTTCCATAGCAGAGTGCTATTCAGAAAATGCTTGCTTATGCATCTGTTATCAATTATTTACAAGGCTTGAAATTTTTAATGTTTCAAATATTACAGGAAGATCTTTGATTAATGTTGAATGGATGTGAGTAGATTGAGCTGTTGCATACATTCAATTGTGTGTGTGTGTGTGTGTGTGTGTGTGTGTGTGTATGTGTAGGGGGGGTTATGTGTATCATTGCAAACAAGGATAATGAATTTGTTTCCTTTTTCTGAGATATACATTATGGTATTACTTTGTTGTGGCAGGTTCTGACTGCTTGCCTTTGCCTAATATGCACATTCCAGATCAGTTTTTCAATTAAAGATTCTTATTGATTATTGAGCATATAGTGCTCTGATATTGCTTTGTCTTTTGTCTGCCACCTAGGATCTTGTTTTCTTCTTTAAAAATTAACATTCAACATAAAATTTACCTACTGACTGATTTTCCCCTTTAATTTGCATTTAAAAATAAGTATTAAAAGACCTTTGATCTTTGTATTCATGAAGAAAAAGCATTTTGAATTTTCTGTTTAATGTAATAACATCTGGACAGATTTGTTAGCACCAAGATCTTAAAATTCCTTTTGTAGTTTTAGTTTAAAATACCTCCTTCATATTTTTAGCATGGTGAGACAAACAATGATAACAGTTTTATTCATTAAAATATCAGATAATTCATAATTTTGAATATGTCTAGTGGCAATTGAATACATTTGCTCAATAGATTTGCTTTATAGACCGTGCAGAAAAATATCACTCATAGGTTCTGAGAAGGTGGATAAGTGGTAGTCAGCTTACCTTGAATGCACGAGCCCCTGGGTATGATTCCTCCGCACCACCTAAAGATAAAAAGCTAGAAGTGGTACTGTGGCTCAAGTGGTAGAGCACTATTCTTGAGCTTAAGAGCTGAGGGATGGCAACCATGCCCAGAGTTCACCACCACCAATAAATAAAACTCATACTCAAGTACATTAATTTCAAAGGTTGATTACCATTTTAGTTAAGGGCAGGATACCAAGATATAGCAGACCTCTGTCACAGTTTTAAGAAGGGTTTCAAAACCTGAGATGTACTCAAAAACAAAACTAAAATATTAGCTCTGCCAACAACATATAGAATCGTGACTCAAAGAGAAACCAGTACTAAGAATGAAATACTTTTTATAACATTTCTTAAGTGATTCTGGCTCTATACTAATTATTGTATAATGTGACCTTCAAAAACTCTATAGTTAGGCCTGAGTCTTAGGGCCCCCTACAAATACTGGAGAAGAGAATCCTTAACCCTGGTTATGAAAATTGCTATTGTTAAGGTAGTGTACATACAGATCACCATTTTGTAAGTCGGTAATGCTTCGTTCTTGTTTGACAATCACTTCCATTGCTCTCTTTCTGATTTTCGCTCCTGTCCCTATCCACAAGAGATATAGCTCATTGTGGAGTACAATCTACAAAGTACAACTGCTGCATTTGTTTCCCTGTTCTTGAATTTCTGTGGCTCCCTCAATGCCCATAAATGGATAAACAAGAACAGAAAAATCCAATTCCTGGAATTCATTTCAATATAAACATCAGTAGTTTTATGAGAGTGTCAGACTCTGTCCACACATTCTGAACACTTATACTTTCTGCACCCAGTCATAACTTCCACCAGATTCGAAGGCCACAGAGTAATTATTTTCACTTTCCACACAGGAAGAAGCTGAGAGTCTGAAATATTAAGTAACTTGCATAGTGGCTCAGACCTGAAGATCATAGTTTGAAACCAACCCAGGTTGACATAGCTATTACATATTTATTTCCAGTTAACCAGAAGAAAGCAAGAATTGAGTGTATCATGTACTAGAGCTCGAATGCCACCAGACGTGAATGGGAAACCTAAAGGATAATGTCAATATGATGGTTTTAAGAACCAAAGCTCTCCCATAGATAATTTCAGACATCACACACACACTCACTCACTCACTCACACACACACATACACACACACACACACACACACACACACACACAAACAGAATCCTTAAAAAAGATATTAGTACTGAAATACAAAGTTTTTTTATTTTTGTAAGTTTTACTTTTAGCTTTAGTGAGGTTTGACATGATAGTTTCTACTGATGAGCTCCAACTTAGAACTTTTTTATAATTATACCCATGTCAGTATTCAGAGTAACAGTCTCCTAGTTAAGTCTTCCTCCTTTTCCAGCAATGATAAGTTTTCTCTTCTTGTCCCAGTTTCTTCTTTTGAGACTCAATATATTAGAATTTTCAGTCTTGCATGGTCTGTAAGTTCATTGGTCCATAGATCTCAGCCATCCTAATAACCAGGATTATTGGTGGCAACTACTGTCCTGGACCGAACCTGCCTTGGGAAAAGTGTTCTAAGTTCACCATTCAGTGGAAGTTATTAGTACACACCCATAATCACTTTGTCTTCAGAATTGGGAACTTGTTAGGTCCAGGAATTCAGGGCAAGCACTCACTGTGTGCTATTTCATACTTTTTTAGATTTAATGGCAGCTTCCAATAATTGTCTACTTTAAGAATTGTGTGAAGAGAAAGATTGCCCTAAGAAACAAAAGCACTGTAGTAACTGTTGCTCTCAAAACACACTAGGAGGGAAAGAAGCTATGAAGGAGCCATATAGCGTAGACACTCTTTTTAGAAACTCAAGCTGCCTTTTATGTTATCTTCAATAAAGAAAATCAGAAGGGGAGTTCCAGGAATATGGCGGAGGAGAAGCTGGAGGCTAAGCAAGCTATCGCATACAAAACAGTTTTAGAGTTCCAGTGAACAGTCCTAAGCCAAAGAATCACACCAAGTGTCCTTCACAGGACAGAGAGTTAGCCCAGAGTGGGAAATCCAGGCAAGGAAACAGATCTCATGGCCGAACTCGCCATACCTGAATGGCATTCGTCCAGAACAAATGAGCCAGATGCAGTGGGTGAGCAGATTCTACTCAACACCAGCAAGAACCAAAAAGGAGAGGACATCTTCATCCTGCAGTTCGCAGACCAGAGACGACCCAGGAACCAAGACTCGGCGTGAGTAAAAGCCTGACCTCCTCAATCCTTCACAGGGAACGGAGGAAGGAAGGCCACTCCTCCAGCACCCCAGTACCAGAGATCTCCATCTTGGATACTGACATAGCTCGGCGGAGCTGCTAGCTCCAACTCAGGCCTTGGAAGAAAACTAGTCATTTAGCAAGTCACAAAACCTAACTGATCTGCCAGACTTAGCTCCACCCAGGGAAAAGTCACCCAGCTCGGGCGCCAGCCCCAGGAATGGCTTTCTTCACTGGGTAATCAGAGCCAGAGGCTGCCCCTCCCATAAGCAGCTTTGACAATCAATTGAAATTCAGTAAACATAAACCATGAGAATGGCTCCCGGCTGAGCTCTGTCAGTTTCTCACAAACTAGCCCCCGGGAAAAGCTACTGTTTGCTGAAAGGCCTCAATTCTGCACAGATCCTAGCCTCATCACAGCATCTCCAAACCAGAGGAAAAAGCCATCTTCCTCTTTTGTGATTCTCAAAGCAGATGTCCCTCCCATTGAACTAACCTGGGAGGAAGATCGCAAAATCCTGGGTAAAGCAGAGCATTTTTCTGCCTATTCAAACAAATTGACTTAAGAAACCAACCAAGCCACAGGACCACAAGCAGACCAGAGACTCCAACAAGGCTGGTTAGGGACACAAGGGAGATACAGGATTTTTCCCACCCCTCCCAAAAAAATCAGAAACTTGTTTTTCCTTCTTATTCTATTTTTGTACCTTTTATAAAATTTTTTTTCTTTCTAAAACTTTTTTTTAATTTTTAATTTTTACCTTTTTTGAAAAAAAATTGTTTCCTAGTAACTTTTTTTCCTCTTATAATTTTAATTTTACGGGTTCATGTGTGTGTGCGTCTTTCTTTCAGGGTTTTTTTTGCTTTCTTTTTTTAAAAAAATTTCTTTTTGTTTTTTGTTTACTCTACTGAACTTCTGATGTTTTTTCTTTCTTTCTTACCCTTTTCACCTTTTCTTCTCTTTCGTTCTTCTTTAGGTGACTTAATTGTTACTCTGCACATCCTCAGATAAACCAATAGTTGACTATTAAAACCTATCCTCCATTGTGTACACATTTAATCCACAAATTTATTACTCAATTCAAAACCTCTGAGACTTAAATTACTTAATAGCAGTATTACCTCTTTATACCTATATAATATTTTAAGTATTTTTATTTTTAAGATTTTCACATCTCCTTTTTATCCCTCCCCTTCTCTCATTATATTCACGTTCTTCTCTGCATAGTTTGTTTTCATTCTGTATAATATTTTTAAATTTTACTTTTCTATTTTTTCTGGTCTCTTTTTTCCCTTTCTCTTTGTTCTTTATTTCTCTCTCTCTCTACTTTCATCCTATCCAACATATTTCTTGCTTTGAGATTAGTACTAAGTTAAGTTAACTCTCCCTGTGCCTTCCCTCATATCTCTATTACTATTTTTTACCAACATCTCTCCCTAACCCTTATAATTTCTTGTTTTACAAATTCTTCTTTGCGGTTTGTAGCCCATTAATACATAGTTTTTTGATGTTGAATAGATGTATCTGTTGAACTAGATTATATCTGCAGACTATTGTCTGTGCAAATACAGACTTTTGTTGATGCTTGCCTTAAGTTAGTGTTCTAGCACAAAACTGGTGTTATTTTCATCCCAAATGGGCAGAGTACTCCGGAAAAACACAAGAAGAATATCAAGTCCTTGTATCTTAAATCCCACTCATGATAATCATGGCACAGAACAGATAATGAATAATCCAGAGCAGAGTTCCCAAACAGCTCTACAAACACTGCTAGCAAACATGATAAATGAAAAAATTGAAAACATACAAAGGACTCTGAATGAGGGTGATTGGGAGAGAGAGGAGGCAAACACAAGTTTAATGCAGAAAAAGATTGAAAACCTACAAAGGACTCTGGATGAGCATGATAGAGAGAGAGAGGAGGCAATCCAAAGGTTTATACAGTAATATCATGAGCGTGAGGAAGCTACTCAAAAACTGATGCAGGATTTACGTGAGCAGCTTGAGAATACTCAAAGAGAAAGGCAGGAATGGCCTGAACAATCTTAAAACACTCAAAGAGAACTACAGGAATGGCATGAACGGGAGGAAGCTAAGCAAAGAGTAATACAGCAGGATGAGAATACAAAAGATCAATAAAGGCATTCATTGGATCCATTAACAAAGCGCTAAGGGAAGTCAGGGAGACCACAATGGGAATGTGGAATGGATCCCAACAGAAGGAATGGGAGTCCAAGGAAACCATAACCAATCAAATAAGTGGTTTGAGAATAAACACTGAACACCAAATTAATGAAGTAAAGAAGTTCATACAATATCTACAACAAAGCTTCAACAAAGAATTTGAAGCCATCAAAGCTGACCAATTAGAAGGAAAGGAAATAAATAACAATGTAGAAAGTCTTAACAGTAGGTTAGACCATGAAGAAGATCGAATATCGGGGATTGAACACAGCCCAGATATGATAGAGAAAGAACATACAACCATCCAAGACAAATCTAAGAAATATGAGAGATCTATCCAACACTTGGAAGACACCATCCGAATGCCTAATCTAAGGATAATGGGTGTAGAGGAGTACCTAGAAACAAAAGTTAATGGACTAGGAAATTTGTTTAATAAGATCCTAGCAGAGGTCTTCCCAAACATGCAAAAAGATAGGCCTATTCAGATACAAGAAGCTTTTAGAATGCCAAATAGACCAGACCAGAATAGGACATCCCACTATCACATTATAATCCACACAGGATCAATTCAGACCCAGGAAAAGATCCTGAAAGCTGTCAAGGAGAAAAGATTAATCACCTATAAAGGGAAACCAATTAGACTGACCTCAGAATTTTCAGCAGAGACCATCGAAGCAAGAAGGGCCTGGAATGATGTATGCCATGCCCTAAAAACAAACAACTCTCAACCAAGAATACTGTACCCAGCTAAAATCTCCTTCATAACTGAAGGCCAAATAAAAAACTTCCATAGCAAAGAAAAATTGAAACAATACATCTCCACCAAACCAGCCATACAAAGGATTCTTAAAGATGTCCTACACATAGAAAACCAACAAGACCACAATAAAGGCCAAGAAACTGCAACCAAACTGAGAATCCAAGAACCATATGAAGAACCCAGTTTTCACAGCCCCAAAAAGGTGCACAATATGAAAAGAAGTCCCAAATACCTCTCAGTTCTATCTCTCAACATTTACGGACTTAATTCTCCAATTAAGAAACATTCACTGTCTAGTTGGATTAATCAACAAGATCTCTCTAACTGCTGCCTTCAGGAGTCACATTTTGGCCGTAAAAACAAGCACATTTTCAATATTAAAGGCTTGAACAAAATCTACCAAGCAAACGGCCCCCATAAACAGGCGGGAGTTGCAATCTTAATATAAGATAAAATAGACTTCAAATTAAAATTCGTGAGAAGAGATAAAGAAGGTCGCTACATACTAATTAAGGGATCCCTCCTTCAGCAGGATATTACAATTTTAATATCTATTCGCCAAACAATGGAGCACCCAAATTTATCCAAGAAACACTACTTTCCCTCAAATCCCACATAGATCCAAAGACATTAATTGTTGGGGATTTTAAAACACCACTCTCCCCACTAGATAGAACAACTCGGCAAAAACTCAACAGAGAAAACCGCAGATCTAAACAGCTGCATAGATCAATTATATTTAACAGATATCTACCGAATATTTCACCCAGTAACATCAGAATGCACGTTTTACTCAGCAGCACAAGGAACATTTTCTAAAATAGACCACATTTTAGGCCCCAATACAAAGTTGTACAAACTTGAAACATTGAAGTTATACCTTGCATTATCTCTGACCACAAGGGAATAAAATTAGAACTCAACACCAAAAGCCACCAAAGAAAGTCTGGTAACACATGGGGGCTGAACAATACTCTGCTGAATCACAAGTGGGTCATGGAAGAGATTAGAAAGGAAATGCAAATGTTCATGCTATTCAACAAAAATGAGCACACAAATAACCAGCTTCTCTAGGACACAGCAAAGGCAGAACTCAGAGGCTAGTTTATAGCTCTGAGTTCCTACATCAACAATTTGGAGAGATCTGAAACCAACAATTTAATGAGACATCTGAACTTCCTTGAAAAAGAGCAGCAAGATAAACCCCAGTCTAGTAGATGGAAATAAATAATTAAAATTAAATCAGAATTAAAGAATTAGAATCCAAACTAAAACTATAGAAAGAATCAACAAAACAAAGAGTTGGTTCTTCAAAAACATTAACAAAATTGACAGATCCTTAGTAAGTCTTATCAGAAAAAGAAGAGAACACACCTAAATAAATAAATTCAGAGATGAGAATGAAAACGGAATACTTCTCAAAACTTTATGCTAATAAGTTTGAGAACTTGGCAGAAATGGACTTTTCTTAGCAAATATTGACACACCGACACTAAACCAAGATGAGTTAAATCATCTTAACAGGCCCATATCAAGCATTGAAATAGAAATAGCAATAAGAGACCTCCCAGCTAAGCAAAGTGCAGGATGAGATGGTTTTATAGCGGAATTCTACAAGGCCTTCAAAGCAGAGCTCACACTCCTCCAACTCTTCAATGAAATTTAAAGAGAAAGTTCACTATTGGACACATTCTTTGAAGCCATCATAACCCTCATCCCAAAACCAGGGAGGGACTCATCAACGAAAGAGAACTATAGACTGATTTCTTTGATGAACCTTGATGCAAAACGTCTCAACAAAATGTTGGCCAATCGACTTCAACAATTCATCCAAAAAAATTATACATTACGATCAAACAGCATTGATTTCAGGGATGCAAAGCTGGTTCAATATAAGCAAATCAATTAATATTATTTACCATATCAACAGGAGCAAAGGTAAGAACCACATGGTTATCTCAATAGATGCAGAGAAAACATTTGACAAGATCCAACACCCCTTTATGATGAAGGTTTTGGAAAAATTAGGAATCCATGGACCATTTCTCAATACAATAAAGACTGTATTTGACAAACCTACAGCCAGCATTATACTTAATGGTGAAAAATTAAAACCATTTACTCTTAACTCAGGAACAAGAGAAGGAAGTCCACTCTCTCCACTTCTCTTCAATCTAGTTTTAGAATGCCTAGCTACAGCAATAAGACAAAATGCAAACACAAAGTATATCCAAATAGGGAAAGAAGAAATAAAACTCTCCCTCTTTGCAGATGACATGATCTTGTATGAAAAGAATCCCATAGACTCCACTCCAAAATTACTCAAGCGGATTCAAAACTTTGGCAAAATAGCAGGGTATAAAGTTAACCCCCCAAAATCAATGGCTTTTCTGTATGCCAACAATGACAAAAGTGTGGTTGAAATTAGGAAAGAAACTCCATTCGTAATAGCCCCACAAAAAAATAAAATACCTAGGAATTAACTTAACCAAAAATGTGAAGGACCTCTATGATGAAAACTTTAAAAACTTGAAAATGGAAATCAAAACAGTAGTTAGAAAATGGCAAAAACTCCCATGCTCCTGGATTGGAAAGACTAACATCATGAAAATCGCAATGCTTCCCAAGGGTATCTACAAATTCAATGGGATACCTATCAAAATTCCAACCTCATTCTTCAAGGAAATAGAAGAGGCAATCCAAAAATTCATATGGAAGAATAAAAGACTCCAAATAGCAAAAACGCTCCTCAATGGAAAGAACACTGCTGGAGGAATATCAATACCAAATTTCAAACTCTACTATAAAGCCATAGTAATCAAAACAGCTTGATACTGGCACAGACCTCAGGACCAATGGAATAGAATTGAAATCACAGAAATGAACCTACAGACCCATAGCCATCTAATCTTCGATAAGTGACCTAAAAAATGGAATGGAAGAAAGACAGCCTCTTCAGTAAATGGTGCTGGCTAAATTGGTTAACTACTTGTAGAAAACTAATGCTAGATCCTTATATATCACCCTGCAACAGAATCAACTCCAAATGGATGAAACACCTGGAAGTCAAAGCAGACAATCTGTAAACATTATAGGATGGAATATGAGAAACCCTAGGTCTCCTTGGCACAGGCCGAAATTTTATTAATGGAGACCGGGAAACACAATAAATCAAAGAAAGGTTGGACAAATGGGATTGCAAGAAGTTGCAGAGCTTCTGCATGGCAAAGGACCTAGCTAGCAAGATGAATAGAAAGCGTACGGATTGGGAGAAGATCTTCACTAGCCATACAATGGACAAGGGTCTCATATCTAAAACATACTTGGAACTCAAAAAATTAAATCCCCCAACAACAAATCCTCAAAGAAACAACTTCCCAATAAATAAGTGGGCTAAAGACTTAAAGAGAAACTACTCTGAAGAAGAAAGAAGGATGGCCAATAGACACATGAAGAAATGCTCAACCTCCCTAGCCATAAAAGAAATGCAAATCAGAACAATATTGATATACCACCTCACTCCAGTTAGAATGGCAAAAATCAAGAACTCTAATAACAACAGATGCTGGAGGGGGTATGGACAGAAGGGAACCTTACTTCATTGTTAGTGGGCCTGTAAACTTGTTCAACCACTTTGGAAAGTAGTATGGAGTTTCCTCCAAAGACTCCACATAGAGCTCCCCTATGACCCAGCAATTCCACTTTTGGGCATTTACCCAAATGTTTACAAACAAGACCACACTAAAGCTAACAGCACAACTATATTTATTGCAGCATTATTTACCATAAGTAAGATATGGAACCAACCCAGATGCCCCTCAGTAGATGAATGGATCAAAAAATATGGTATATATACACAATGGAATTCTATGCCTCCATCAGAAAGAATGACATTGCTCCATTTGTTAGGAAATGGAAACACTTGGAAACAATTATATAAAGAGAAGTAAGCCAAGCCCAAAGAAACATAGGTCCCATGGTTTCCCTTATTTGTAATATCTAGTATATGTATGAGTCAAGCAGAAAAGTTCAGATAAGGTGATGTTACGGAAATGAACCCTAAGATATGTATTTAAATGTTTTTTTTTTCTTTCATGCATTTGTTTCTAACGCATTTATAAGATTATTTCTTTGTTGCTTTGTATGTCCTTCCCCCACATTATAACCCCTGCTTTCACTATATTTGATGTCGGTATAATTTGTGGAGGGGAAGGGGAAGAGCAAGTTGTTTAAATAAGGATACAGGTGGACCCGTTGCAACAATGAGAAGTACAAGTGGTCATGTCGAAAACGAACTTTACAACTTTGGTGGGTTAGGTTGGATTGGGGGATGGGAGAGGCTGGGAAGGGATGGGAAGGGTAAACAAAGCAGCAGGCTATAATGCTTGATAAGAAATGTACTCACTATCTTGCCCATGTAATTGTAACCCCTCTGTACAGTTTTTTCACTATAAAAAAGAAAGAAAATCAGAGACTGCAGTGGCTTGTAAGCTCCATTTATATTCCTGAGCATTGGGCGCCCTTCCCCTTTGCCTTTCTGACCCTTTACATCAGGGGCATCTGGGAAGATGTTCTTACATCTAGAGTTTGTCCCTGGGATTAAAAACTTTATTTTGTGATCATAAACTCCATTATTTCTTGAATTGGATCTGAGGGGCCGGAGATAGTTAGGTAAGAGTATTCAGAAACTTATAATTACTTCTAAGTTTGCTCTCTAAAATCATCCCTTCCCACCCCTTAGAATCCTATTTCCCAACTGTGTACACAGCCTTACACTCTGTTCTACTGGAGCTTTTGAGTGTGGGGCATCATGTGTTTCTTATGTGTACTGCTTTACAAATGGAGATTTTCTCCTACACTCAAAATGATTTCATTGATGGGGGCACTGTTCAATAGGCTAAACAGTGTTTGTTCATGTGTTCATATCCTAGGTAGGACTAGTAATATCAGGACTCACTTGCTGTCAGTGGTATTGCTCTGAGGAATTTCTGTCAATGTTGTCCCCAGTACCTAGTCCAAGGCCTCTCAGAAAGGCTCCAGACCCAAACTGCTTGAGTCTCTGTGTGAGCTAATCATCATTGAGCAACTATGTTCCCTGGTTTGTGATATATTCTCTTCTGTGAGCATATGCATATGAGGGCCCAAGAAGAGAGTTACCTGGAAGGGAGGTCCTAGGATGCAAAATGTCTACTAGGCAATGGAAACCCATGGTTTGGCATGCTTAATGTTTTAACCTGTGCACTGAACTAGCAGGAAAAAACAACACACTAAGAAATCTGCCAGTTATGCCAAATAAAGAGATGTTGTGAAGGATAGAGAAAGGACATTGATTTCATGGTAGTCATGACAAGACCATATCACCCCTTCAGAATACTAATCCATACACACTTTTCTATTTACACATGTTACTAGGTCTGAGTTGTATGTAAAACTCCTCAGGGACTTCAGAACAGGAAGATCTAAGGGAGAGTCTAAGATTGGTCTACCATTTTGGAAATTAACTAGTTTGATGAAAGCCCTTAGTAGTGTCCTACAAATATGTGCATTTACACTACTACATTTGATAAGTATCCCCTCATTGAATTATATTTGGTTGGTTCACTTGCTGACATCGCAGCTGCCTGGTAGATCCATTGTGACTTCACTTTATTCTGTTGAACCAGAAATGGAAAAGGAGATACTGACCACAACACTTTCACATCTTTCTCAATGAGCAGTGAATGGCAGGGGAGTATTTAAGTTGCTCCCCATGTTCTCAGTTTGCTAGTACCACCTGGGATTCCAGCTCAAATCTTGATAAAGAGATACAGAAGTTACATGTAGCTTTTTTTGCCAGATTCACAGCTAGAGAGGTAGATGAGAAAGTGGAAGGGCTTGGTGTGGAAGCCACAGGTTGATATGAAGCAGAGTTCAAAGGATGTGGAGATGAAGCAAACTACTTGGAGGGAAAAGGAAAGGCAACTGAAGCTAATGAGAACCTCGAGGGAGAAGATAGAGCAAGTTTGAGGCCACCTGGATATCAAAGTAACCCATCTGAGGTACAATAGTCTCGGTATTCAGAGAGAAGTTGGAAGAGCACCAGCAAGTGCTCTTTACCAATTCTAGGGATCTCCCAGAATGCCAGGGTAAGAATTGATAGCTTCCCAGAGCATTGCTGCTGAGCACAACTCAGATCCCTCCCTACCATGATAAGTGACATTGGAGAGGAGCAGCAAGAGTTGTATGAACTGATAGCAGCTCACTTTGTGGAGCTTGTTCTGCAGAATTGTGAAGTGTGGTCTCTCAGGATGCTTAGGGCAAAGATCCTAGAGATGGTGTCAAAGAATGCAATCTACTTGGAATAGACATTTATAGATGGTATGTGCCTGAACACAACAACTGATAATGAGCTGATAGAGGTAGTTCCCTAAAGATCTAACAGCCAAAACTGGAGAGTCAAACCTAGAGCTCTGCACCACATCAGTCCACCATGCCAATTACTTCTACCCTAGTACTGGGTACCCAGTTTGCACAACCATGACCTTGTTACCCTGTTGTTCCCCACAATCCCTCACAACTTTTATCTTTCATTTTGTCTATGATTCTTTGTCCCTGATAAACTGTTCTGGATGCCTGTATTAGCTACGCCAACCCCTGTAAAGCTGTTGGTGTTACCCAATTTCTGCCACTGCAACTCAGCAATTACAGTCACAATTACCCTTTCCCTAGTATCCTACTCTCTGCTACTCTTTTCTGGTACCCACCATTCTTAACACCATGGATCCAACCACCTGATACCTGACACCACTGTCTCTGCCACTCCACTCCCAAACAAAGCAAAGCAAGAGTGGGCACAGACAGTCGACTTGGGTCCACCTCTTGCAGGCACAATATGACAAGTTATTCCTCAGGTATTTTACATGAGGGAAGGCAAGTTACTAAGAGGTGACTAAAATCCAAGGACATCAACTTATATCTTGGTGCTAGGAAAAGCAGGCCCTAAGGTGATAGTTAATGAGAAAAGAAAATTTTACAAAGAATATTAGAGATGATAAAAAATGCTTAGCTTATTCTCTTCTACTAGTGAGCTGAATTATTTTATGATATAGATATGTAACTCCTTTCCATTTTAAAAAGCATATGAAGATGCACATTTATGTGGTACTTATATTGATTTATGGAATAGTTGCATATGATCACATTAATGATACTCAATATTTTATGCTCTATGATATGCTCATACTTCTGCCTTTGGCAATATGAATTGAGCTCTCTAACAACAAATGGAATTTCATTGTAAAATACCATAAGGAGATTACTGAGGCTAGTAACAAAATGAAGGCTGGAACAAGAAAACTGAATAAAGCTACAAGTTTGAAGGGAAGTGGCCAGTGGTAAGGGCTATGATAAAAGAGAAATTCTTCACCATGGAATCTTGGAAGAAAAGAATTGTTTTGTTGAATTACTAGCTTTTTAAACTTTAGAAAGCAGAACATGATTTTTGATTCTTGCTTTTTGGAACTTCTTTAATGAGTGGTGTAAAAAATTATCAAAATGACTTTGAAAATTCACTGGCATGAATGATCAGATTAACATTTTAATCAAAGTAGCCTTGAGATGCAGGCATCCTGGATTCTTTTTCTACTAAATTAATGGAATGAGCTTCCTTTTGAATGGTTGGACAGTCCATGACACTTGTTCCAAAAAAAGAGGAAGGAGACTCAAGGCTGCTGAAATTAGCATATTTCCCATTTGGACTTTAATGGGTTGTTTCTACAAAGAATAAGAATTTCATCTTAACATAATAATTTCAAAATGGATGTGCTACAGGATAGCTTCTAAATGTAATATTTAATGCTGTTGGATTACTTGAAGACAAATGTTTACAGCAAACTTTAAATTTCAGAAAAACTGTAACGCACCAATAAACAACTTGAAGAAATATAATTTAAAAATTCACCGTTCAAAGCACACCCTTGCAGGAAAGTCTGTGAGACATTTATCTCCCAACAGGAAGTGGCACTGTGGCTCAATTGGTAAAGGGCTCCCCTTGAGCTGAAGAACTCAGAGTTATGTTAATACCCAGGCCCTGAGTTCAAGCCCTATGACTGACAAAAAGAAATTTTAAAGAATTAAAGCATTAGGGCTAGGAAGGAGACTCAGTGGTAGAGTGATTGTCTTGTATACATGAGGTCCTGGGTTCAATTCCTCAGCACCACATAAGCAGAAAAATGTGGAATTGGCGCTGTGGCTCAAGTGGTAGTGCTCTAACCTTGAGTTGAACAGCTCAAGGACAGAGCCCAGACCCAGAGTTCAGGCCCCCCTTCCAACAACAACAACAATAATAAAAAATTAAAGCATCAAACAACCTGAGGATGTTGTCCAGAATAAAGAATATGGCATTATCCGTTTACATGACTTAGTTAGTGACTTGTAACCTAGTTTAACAGGGGAGGTCGTGGGCAATTTGTGAGTTTGACAAAACCTGCAAAATTATTTTCTACTTTCCCAAGGAGTTAGAAAGTAAGGAATGGGATGAGGAGAGAAGTGTTTGGTGGTTTGCCTTTTGGTTCAGTAATTTGTTTCTGGAGTCAAATTCAGAGAAATTCTGCTTGCAATCCTAGTTGCATGGGGAATGAAGAAGCCATGCCATGGAAGTGGTTTTGTCTTGTCCTTGGTCTGGTTCCAAACACCACTGGACAATCCAAGTCCCACTTCAGGACCAAGATTCCTTGAAGACTACTGATCCACTGGATATGTAGACCTAACCACAGCCAGAAAAGGCAAAATGCAATGTCGAGGGCAGCACTGGAAATCTAAACCAGGCAGAGATTTTTAAATATATTTTTATTGTAAAAATACTGTACAGAGGGCTTACAGTTACATGACTAGGTAATGAGTACATTTCCTATTGAGCATTGTTACCTCCTCCTTTGTTTTTCCCCTACCATCTTTTCCCTCACCACATGTCCAACTCCTCCCTCCTCCACCCTATCCTGACATTGTAAATTCATTTTCCACAGTGTCCTGTACATCTCATCGTCACATTGGGTCACCCTGCATCCCCATTTCAGCATTCTGCTATATCCCTTCCACTCTCCAATTACAAAAAATGTATATAAGATGCAGAACACTGGAATCAAATACAGTGAAAACAGGGGTTATATGTGGGGGGATGAACCTACAACAGAATCACATAGTGCATGATAAGTATATTAAAAACAAAAGCAAGAAAGTAAAAACCGTTTTTGTCTTTGACTTGGGGTACATTTCGCTTAACACCCCTTATATGTTCATATCTATCTAGCCTTTGATCTTCTCTGCTTGTTCTAGACATGTACTAGTCCTTGCAAACAAGGGAAAAACAAGGTAAACAGTGGGACCTATGTTTCTTTGGGTCTGGCTTACTTCACTTAATATAATTTTTACCAAGTCTTACCATTTCCTAACAAATGGGGCAATGTCATTCTTTCTGATGGAGGCATAGAATTCCATTACGTGTGTGTGTGTGTGTGTGTGTGTGTGAGTGTGTGTGTGTGTGTGTGTGTGTGTACCACATTTCCTTGATCCATTCATCTACTTAAGGGCATCAGAGTTGGTTCCATATCATAGCTATGGTGAATAATACAGCAATAAATATGGTTGTGCTGGTAGCTTTGGTATGACCTTCTTTGTGATCATTTGGGTAAATGCCCAAAAGTGGAATTGCTGTGTCATAATGGGGGCTCTACGTGGAGTCTTTTGAAGAACTTTCACACTGCTTTCCAAAGTGGTTAAACAAGTTTACACTCCCACCAACAATGCAATAGGGTTCCCTTTTAGCCACATCCCCTCCAGCATCTGTCGTTATGACATTTCTTGATTATAGCTATTCTAACTGGAGTGAGGAGCAATCTCAGTTTTGATTTGCATTTCTTTTGTGACTAGAAAAGTTGAGCATTTCTTCATGTGTCTATGGACATTTTTATTTCCTCTTCAAAGAAGTTTCTTTTTAAGTCTTTAGCACGTGTAGTTATTGGGAAGTTTTTCCATTGATGATATGTTGTTGGGGATTTAAGTTTTTGAATCCTAAGTATATTTTAGATATAAGACTTGTCTGTTTTATAACTCATGAAGCTCTTCTCCCTGTAAGTGGGCTTTCTATTGATCTTGTGAGCTATGACCTTTGCCTTGCAGAAGCTTTGCTTTTCCATGCAATCCCATTTCTCCAAACTTTCTTTGATTTCTTTTGTTTCTGGTTCTCTATTAAGAATATTTTAGCCTATGCAAAAGAGCCCTAGAGTTTCTCCTATTCCTTCATGTAATGTTTTCACGGTGTCTGCTTTTATTTTGAGGTCTCTGATCCATTTGGAGTTGATTCTTGTGTAGGATGATATATACGGATCTAGCTTTAGTTTTCTACAGGTGTTTAACAAATTTTGCCAACACCATTTACTCAAAAGGCTGTCTTTCTTCCATTCTAGGTTTTTTAGCTCCCTTGTCAAAAATTAGCTGGCTATAAATCAGTGGGTTCATTTCTGAGTCTTTAGTCCTATTCCATTGGTCCTCAGATCTGTTCTTGTGCCAGTACCAAGCTGTTCGTATTACTATGGCTTTTTAGTAGAGTTTTAAATTTGGAACTAATATTTGCTCCAGTGCTGTTCTTTCTGCTAAGGATTGACAAACCTGCAGCCAGCATTATACTTACTATTGAAAAGTTAAAGCCATTTCTTATAAATTCAGGAATGAGATAAAAATGTCTGCTCTTTCTACTCCTCTTCAACTTCTCTTTAATCTCAACTCCTAAAACACAAATTTCACAATGAATTTACAAGAAAAAATACAAAAACCAAACATGGCAATGCTTAGATGCAGGACGTTTTACAAAACCCAGAATATAACTCTGCTGTCTAAGGGAGGGGCTCTCTATATTAATTAACAAACAAACCCAAAAGAGCAGCTAGGTGTACTAGACGTGAGTGTCCCTGACATCTACTCCATGGACAAGGAACATGGAAGGGGTTCCTGAACCTGCTGGAGAATGCATGGAGGAAAGTTTCGTTGTCAGCCTGAGTACAAAAGTTAGCTTCACCCTGCCTGGGCCTGTCTTTCTTGTTTTCTCCCCACAGTGGAGAAGAATTGTCCCCTGCTCTATGGAGAATAAATACTGTACAAGCCGATCTGAATGTGGCTTCTGTTTGGTCTTCACTCTTTCCTAGGTGGGCAGTCACTGCCCCACGGTGCGTGTGTGCTCCCAGGGGCTGATCCTCAGAGCCCATGCCCAAGGGGCAGGTGGGTGCTACATGTGAGTCAGTGGCACTGTGTCATTCATGCAGCAGCTGCCGAGTAGCTGCTCTAGCCCAACAGCAGTTACACCCTGATATTCTCCCACAGTCCCAGGAGAGGTGCCCACAAGAGCCTGAGTTGGGAAAGCTGACACTAGGGTCCTACTTCACCAAAGGGACCAGCATGCAAGATGAAGTGGCTTACACCTAAATTACTAATTATATTATGGAGCAGTTTTAAACAAAGTGATACACATTACTGTATGATATATAATGCTATATTCTTGAGTCTGTAGTCTCCAAAATCATTGGACTTCATAATAGCAAGAATGGATTTTATTGTTTGTATTTACAAGGCCACTATGGCAATCTGAAATAAAAGTACAACAAAACTCTTATCCAAAAACCACATTATTAAATCTCAGAATTAAAAAAAAAGTATGTAAGTAGTGCAAATGAAATTATACTAGAATAGTAAATTACACACAAAATATATTACATTAGTTACACTCAAAAGTAAAATAAGTAATTACAAAAAGAATTCCTACTGGATAAAAAATATTACAGTGGTTTAACAGGTTGAAGTGATATAAGTTATATATTTTGTTTTAATAAAACTTATTTATATCTCCCAGTTCTGTTTATCTCAGAGAAGGAAAATGATAGGAAGTAGAAATTATATGTGGCACCTCTTGCTTCCAGTACCATGAAGGGGACTGGCACTTCATAATGGGAGTCCTGGGGTGACACCCACACCCAGCCCATGTAGACCTATCAGAGGTCCGTGTGGTGACACTGAAGGGGTTGAGGACAGGACATTGCTGTTGCAAAAGGGGCAGCACTTGTTGTGGTGGGCTGCAGACAACAAAGCTCCAGAGTGACCAAACCAATCTACCCAGCCT
This sequence comes from Dipodomys spectabilis, assembly GCF_019054845.1. Taxonomy (NCBI): domain Eukaryota; kingdom Metazoa; phylum Chordata; class Mammalia; order Rodentia; family Heteromyidae; genus Dipodomys; species Dipodomys spectabilis. Next base: position 6,127,645 of record NW_024870755.1, read on the forward strand.
CAGGTGCCAAAGCCAGGAGGGAAGGCAGGGGAGACCCCAAACCCTACCTTCAATCTGTGCAGCCTACACTGCCAACGCTAGACCCATTGCACTGATTTGGAGCCCAACATGGGTAGGAGGTGTGCCCATTGCCTCCAAATGGAGCATCCCCAGAATGGCACCCAGAGCTGGACCCATGTCTACCAGAAGGATGACAAAGTAAAGCCAAAGGAGCTTTGGGCCCCTGGTGCTGCAGCTGGTGCATTGCAAGTCCAGGCTCCTCTGGCACTGATGGGTATATGTAGGGATGGCCCTGTACCTGAGTCCACAGAGATAAGCAAATGGAGGTCCACGGGGATGCTGAAGGGGCTCCAGGTTGCTGAGCTGCTGCAGCTTTCACAAGCCCACTTGCAGAGGGGACAGCACATGGCTCTAATCCACAGACCACCTTAAAGACTGATGAGGTGAACCAAGGCTGGGCTGCCTGGCCCCAAGGGGGTGGATTACATGCCTAGCCTTCCTTCTCCCATGGGCTGCGCTCTGTAGACACATGGTGTCCCCCCAACCCCACACCCATGGGGGCAGGCAGTGATCCTAGAACGGTGTCTCTCTGGGATTACACTTGCACCCAGGACCACTACAAACCAGTACCAGCCGAGCTGGAGGAGGAGAGGGCAGCAGTGGACTCAATTCTAGCTCCATGGATGCCAGCTCCTGGGTGAAACGGAACAACTGAGACTGGGATGAGAGGTCGGTAGGGTGAGCAATGCTCATCTGGCAATGCTAGGGAGCATGCACACACATCTCCTCACTGCACATCTGCCACATGGGAAGGGGCCCCACTTCTCAATGGCTGACCTGAGGAGGCAGTCACACCCACAGGGACTACAGAAATGGTGGTTAACGTGGTGATTTGGAAAGGGCTCTAGGGCACAGCTTTGCTGCAGCACTGAACAACTGGCAAAAAAAGGAAAAAATATCCATTAAAACTTTGTTTTTTTTGGTTGGCCGTGGGGCTGCACTAAAACTTTTCACCATTGATGAACTATTATACTTTAAAAACAGTTTTACTTTCCTCTTGTCCTATATTTTTGCATGGGGCCCTTTGTGTTAACCAGAAATCTCCAGGATTTCTTCATGCACAGTAATACAAATTAAAATAGCTTCTATTCTTTCTTTAATTAAGGGAAGTTGCATTTAGTTCTTTCCCATGTTAGAGTCATGAAAAAGAAATCCTGAAGAATATCTATAAAACACCAAACTCAGGATTTCTTCTGAACTCCTCTCTGAAGAAAGAGAATACAATGACCAAGAAATAGGTATCACCCATATTGTCACTCTGCTAGCTCTCTCTCTGATTAGAAAATAATCCTGCCAGGCACATGCAGATCACTTATGCAAAATGTTTTCCAAAAATTCTTGTTGTTATATTGCATTTATCTTCCTCCTCCTGTCTACCCTCTTGCGGCTCTTCCCCCAGGTCCTGTTTCCTTCTTCCTTCTCTCCTCTCCTCTACATTTTCCCTGTCCCCTCCTCTTCTCTCTCCTGCTATGCACTTCCTCTGCTCTTACCCCTTCCTCCTCCTTTCCTTTCCTATTTCTCCTACACTTTCACTTTCTTCTACTTCTTTATGGTCCTGTGGGTTGGACTCACGCTAAGCAGTTGCTCTGCTGCTCGCTACATTCCTCCAGTCTGGACTTCACTTCAATTACACTCTTTTTCTGATTTGTTTTTAAAAAGCAAACCCAGCAAAGACTTTTGATTCAGGATTTAATTCATTGTACATATTCTACACCACAAATATGTGCTACTTCATACAGTGAGGCTAATAGGTTTGATTATGGCTTCAGATAAACTCATCAGAAACAATGTGTTTGAAGGCAATCTAATGTGATCCTCTGTTGCTACCAAATTAATGAACTGGTTACTTTGTATCTTGCACAAGTACTTCCATATTGCTCCCAGTTTAGTGAACTGTCACTTTGTGGTAGCACCACAGTAACACTAACGCAAGGATTGTTGGGGATCAGAAGATTAAGTCCAGACAGGAAAATCCATAAGATATGTATCTCAAATTAATTACTAAAAAGCCATAAGAAGACCTGTGGCTACGTGGTTTAGTGCCTTCCTTGCACAGAATAAGCTGATGACAGGACCCAGACCTGAGTTGAAGACCTGTGGTAGGTACACACACACACACACACACACACACACACACACACACACAGAATTTCCCTGCTAGAGGAAGTAAAATATCTCTTTTCCCAATAACATGCTTGAGTTTCTAGACTATGGGTTTGGATATTTTTGAAAGTTGCATTATTAACTTACCTAATTTTAACAAATGACATCCTGTTTACTATTATTTAATCCTGGTTGGAAAATATTTTAAGACCTATTTTCATGTAGAAAATTGAGTTTGTTCCCCAAAATCGTGACTGTCTTGGTTTATAAGAAAGAAAGACTTGTGCCTTTACTTCATTAGTTCATAAATTAGAAAAGTAACCCTAACTCTAGAACCAATTGCCTTTGGATTCTAAAGGCCACACAAATACATAAGTTTTTATTCATCCTATCTTTGATTCAGCTCATCTTTCTTAAAGTAATTCATAGTTTTACTCAATATCTTGCCATTTTTCTAACCCGAACCCTAACTGGATCATTCAGGATAGCCTCACACTAATCATACCCTAATCCTAACATTATTAGCAGTTTCCTATTTCACATACATCCAAATTCTAACTTGACTTGTTATTCAAAGATTTACTTTCAGTTTGACCCTAAATTTTCCATTTCCCTAATACTAATACTAACCCCAGCTGGAACTGAAACCTAACTTTCACCATAATGATAGTACAATTCTAATGTTTAAGAAAAAGACTCTAGTTTTTATTCATTCTAATGAATACTCCAGTTTTCCCTCTGGAAATGAGTTCTAGTTTGCCCTTATTCCCAAAAATTTCCTGATTCTACTTCTGAAGTGATCTTGTTCCCTAATATGATCCATTATATTACTTTTCCTCACATTTTCTTATCAGAAAAGACACTGTAGTTTCCATTGATTTTACCTTTTCCTGAACCTCTGTTCCCTAAAACAGTTTCAGATTTACTTACCATCTTGTCCATTACTTAATGCTAATTCTCAACCTAAACTTGGCTGGAAAACTCCCATTAATCACTACAAGAATTATCACTGAGAAATAAATTTAATGATAATGCTCTAGTTACTATTCAGTGTCACATTTTTGCTTCTACTTGTTAGTGAAAACTGAATTTTCTTTTTATGGTCGGTCATCGGGTTTGTACTCTGGGCTTTGGCGCTATCCCTCAGCTCTTCAGCTCAAGGCAAGCACTCTACCCCTTGAGTCACAGCGCCACTTCCGGTTTTCCAGTGGTTTATTGAAGATAAGAATCTCATGGATTTTCCTTGCCAGGTCTGGCTTTAAACTGTGATCCTCAGATCTCAGCCTCTTGAGTAGATAGTATTACAGGCGAGAGCCACTGGTGCCTGGATTGGAAACTGAATTTTATAGTAAAAACTTTCCTATTCATAACACTAATCATAATCAGAACAAAATACTGACCTTAATCTTAGTAAAATTATATGTCAATACTAACATTAACACAGGTAAACTAATTTTCACTCATCCTAACTTCATTCAAATAAACCTTCCAAACATAAGCTTCAATTTTTTCCCAATATCTTAGTCATTTTCTAACCCTAAACTTAATCTTTCTTAACTGGAACATTGAGAATAACCATACGACTAATTGTAAGTAGATTCTAATATTAATAGCAATACTCTAGTTCACATTCATTCTAATTCTTACCATGCTTATTCTAAAATGTACCTACAATTTGAGCATCATTTTTTTCTCCTACACTCTAACCCTAACCATGTCTAGAATCCTAATGATAACTTTGACACTAATGGTATCCCAATTCTAAAATTTATGTAAAATGCTTGCTGTGTCATCCTAGCTGAAATTCCACTTGTAATTCTTCACATAAATTGCAGGTTTTCCTAAACCCTACAGATTTTCTCACTCTTAACTCTGAATCTATCTTGTTCCATAACAGGAATCATTATACCGATTGATCTCAAATCTTGATATTATGAAATACACTGTACTTCCATTATCCCTGCTTTTCCTGAATTCCTAGAACTTAAAATAAGTTCAGATTTACTTAACATTTAAACCATTCCTAATCTTAAACCTACAGATAATTGAATCATAATGTTAATAGCAAGCCTCTATTTTACATTTATCCTAACTCTTGCTAGGCATGTAGGCCTAAATTTTATTTGCACTTTGAAACTAAAAATTTTAAAGTGTTTATCTATTTCCTGTCAGGTGTTGTTTTACTTTATTTTTTAAAAGTTTATTTTATTGTAAAGAGGCTTACTGAGGGATTACAATTACATGTGTAAGGTAATGAGTCCATTTCTTGTTGAACATTGTTGCCTTGTTCTTTGTTGGTCTCCCACTATAACTCCTCCCTCCCCTTGGTGTAAATTTCATTTTCAATATAGTGTGCTGTGAGTATCATTGTTGCAATAGGTCATCTTGTGTTGAACCTAAATTTTCTTTTCTCTAACCCTAATTCTAATTCTGTCTGTGATCCTAAACCTAACCATAATAGTAATTATATTATATATATATTATATAGTAATTCAGAAATTAACAAAATATTGAAGTTTTTATTCATCGTTAATCCACTGCACATCTTGAATTAAGTTGCAGTTCACCTTAAATCTTCCAAATTAGCTTATATGTGCATATATGAAGATGTAATTTGATGTGAAAAACAGAAGATCTTTAGAGGAAGGATTAATGAAAAGGAAATACAGGGAGTACAATCAAATGCATTAAATATATTTTGGAAAGAGCATAAAGAAACTGCCTCTTCTAACAATTAATAACCATTAACAAAATAACTAAAAATTAATAAGTAAATAACATACTGCCTTCTAGTGTTAAGAGAGCCATGATATGTCTTGTGAATAAAATAATTGTGTTAGATAAACTTTGTTCATGCATAATTTAATTTATTATTAGCCAATTATTTAATTTAATCAATGAAAATATATCAAAAAGATTCCATGATAAAAATGTAAATCAGTTACTTAGCAATTGTTTGAGAAAAAATAGTCATGACTTTTAAGAAACTAAATGTCTCTTTCCCGACAAAGCACTGCTTTCAGTTTACAAATCTAGTTTTTCTAAGTTTAGAGATAATAATTGGCATGAAAAACAACTAACTGTACATCTTATTTCTTGAATGAGTGATGTTTTAAACATTATCTTTTATTCAAATGAATACTTAGGTCTACTTTTTTAAAATAAATGCAATTTTATCTCCTTTCAGTACAAGTACTTTCCCTGCAATTAAATGAATTAGTATATACAGGTATTTATACGCTAAATCTTCTATGTTTGTTATGTAGATCTATATATTCAGAATGATATGGTTTTTCTATTCACAAATGTCTAACATGTGGGATTTTTTGCTTCATTAATATAAATTATCTCAGGTTGTTGTGAAGGCTCCAGTAAGCAGTGTGGTCAAAAACATGTCCTGAATTCTAAATATTAAATCTAATCATTTTTAGCCTTTGATTATATCATTCATTTTCTCTTCAGAGCAATTAAACTATAATAAATACTACTTTTTAAACATTTCACTCATATTGTAAATAATATTAACATAGTTCACACAGAGACTAATTATTTCAAACTCACCATATTTAATGATCATAGTGTGAAGAATATAGAGAGTAGAAGGTCCTTATACTCAATAATATTTGTGGTTAAATTAAATCAAATCATATATCTGGATTTCTAATTTAGAGGTTAATCATATGGAAACAGGAACATACTAAGAAAAATGATTACTTTGGGACCATTTTCTTCTTAAAATTATGCAGCAAAAATATCTCTAAGAAATATATTTTTAATAAAATATTTCAGCCCTTAGTTAAAGTGCATTATGCTTTCATATAAAGTTTATCTCAAAATAGAAATTCTGCAACTAATCTAATGTATGTTTTCATGAAGAAAATGCTATGACTGGTAATCTTGTTATGTGATTTTAATTATATTTTTGTTGTGACATGATTCCTGTTTACAGTTAATAATAACTTCATACAAATCATGCCCATACACACTAACTTACATAAGATAATATTCAAACAAAATTATCTTTCTTCCTATCTCCCACAGGGAAGGATGAGGTGTTGAAGTATATTAAATGAAAGCACTCTAAAAGAGATTCTTTATGAAATGGAAATTTGTAACCTGAGGATGGGATCATGAGCAATTTCAACTTGGCTGAACAGGAATTCTCATTTCTACAGCACTTTCTAACCTTTTAATCACACAGAGAAATCCACAAAATTTGAACTTCATATGAAGGGATTACATTCCTAAAAGATGTGCCAACCCTGCTCAAAAGTTCGGTCTCATCACTAGTTCTTTGTGTTTGCTGGCTGATCTATTTCTCTATCATATGTTTCATATTATTAAGCATATTAGTAAGTCAGCTGTGAGTACATAGCAGGAGACTCCTGAAATCACTGCTATTGCTGGGTAATATTCAGGAGAGAGGAAAAAGATTATATTACTCTGCAATTCCTCCCTTTGGCCTTCAATAAACCAATCAATTGTCAAAACAATCATGTAAGATGTTAGTTTACTTTTCTCTTTTTAAGTAGGATTAAGCAAGTGTTTTTCAAAGTAAAAAGTGATGACAGTAGTATCAGAACTTTGATATGAGCACCTTCTCCCTAACAAGTAATGCTCTATGGGCTGTAAATATGGAATTCACACTTAAATTCTCTCTCCCTAAAAGCACTCACACAGACACAGAAACAAACAGACAGACACACAGACACAGACACAGACACAGACACAGACACAGACACAGACACACACACACACACACATACACACACACACACACACACACACACACACAGCTGCCACCCAGGCACATAAGAGAACAGTTCAATTCCTTGGTAACGATAATTGATTGATGTTTGCTCCATTGGTTTTTCATTTTTTTCAGGACTTTGCCTGGACCTGCATCTTACTCTGAAATCAAGTCCCCTGCTTTTAGTATACTGTGTTTATGTATTCATAGTATGTACCTGGCTGCTTCAGGCCAATTAATAATACCCTGAATAGAGTATCCTCAAACTTGACATTCAAGTCAAACTCCATGAATTCATACTATTATTCGGAAATACTAAAATTTATTGGATCTAGAAACCAAAAACCCCCACTTTGTTATATTAATAGGAATTAACATCATGAAATTAGAATACTATTGACCAGGAACTGAGGTAAGAGGACAGGCGTATGTGGGAAAATGTGGAATACTGGATGTGTGTTAAAGATATAAAATCATCGTCTGTTGGATCATTTTTATTGTAAACTTAGCCTATATTGAAAGCTCAATTTACATATACAGTTTTCCAGCTATTTGTTTACCCATCACTTCTGATCACAAATCTTCTTATAAATTTTTATAGTATCTTTGAATAAATCACATAGTTTGCATGTCCTTATCATCTTAAGGAAAAACAGTCTGCTTCTACATCTTTCATCTATGTGACGTACCTTTATTTTTGTTTTCTCTGTTTGCTGAATAAATGTATTCCTGGAAACAGGATATTGACAACAAATCTGGGTTTAATTTTCATTTTTTAAATTTGAAATATAATATAAACTTTGTTGTGACTACTCATTTTCTAAAACTGAGTGATATTCATGAACACTAATATTTTGGTGCCTTTAAGTAAATTCTGACTTGATGTGGTATGGTAGTTCTAGTGTCTAATTGACTTAACCATTAGATTATTAATGTATAAACAGTGCATTGCACTTTTTTAATTTTAAATATAATATAGTCCCCAAGGATTTACTTTAAAGTGATAAGGGGGGGCAGTTGTCTTCATGTTCCATAGTTTATATTTATTTCAGTAAAAGAACTAATAATACATGATGTATGCTGGAGCAATATAAAAGATGAGAACATATTTCTAAAGAGAATGGGTTTATTGATTAAAACAGAAAACGTTGAAATAGTCATGTATCTTGGTTGAAACTGCATAAATTTCATATAAATGTAGCTCCACATGAGAATCAGGGATAAATTCACATTAATATTATTGAGATTTACATCACAATATAAGCAATATAGGTATTTTAAGGAATTGGTCATTCAAAGCACTAGATACCTACTGGATGAGGAATGGAATTGAAAATAGCAGAGGAAAACAATTCAACATGCAGATATTATGATTTTATAATACTAATATGAAAGAAATGGAGCTTTTGCCTTTCTGAAGAAGAAAGTTTAGCCAGTAATTTCAATGTAAGACTTTAGTTGTAATGAGTCTAAAGTCTTTTTCTCCAAGATATTCAAGAGTACTATTCTCATCTTCTGAAGAGTAAGTAATTATTTTAATTAACTTTGCTTAATATTAATTTACTTGTAGCAAATAGGTTAAAATGTCTCCTCTCTTTCTTTCATATTATTAATATCTCTTCATACAAGCCTGAAATCACTATTTCAAACTAACACAAACAAAAACCTCAAAAATAACCTGATACAACCATCACAAATCCTAAATTATGTGAAAAAAATCAACAATATATAAAATATATCTGAGGAATTGGAAAAACAATGGCAAAATAACAACATAAAATTCCCCTAGCTCTCTAATGAAACAGAGAATTAGAGTCCTAGCAGGTACTCCACTTCTAAAAAGTCACACCCAGTCAGTTATAACTATTTATAGATATACAATTCAAAAGAAGAGTTTATACTGTCTTCACAAGAAAACAGAAATATATGAAAAGGTGTCCAGCCAGGCAAGTGACTGCTGTGACTGTGTTGGCCAACATATTTAAAGGCACAGCTGCAGTGTGGAAATAAAAATTCCACATGGGAAACAAAAGCAGGAACAGAAGTGTACATCGGAGACAGCCACAGCCATACTCAGAGACAATTCAAGATACCATTGGGCAGCCCAAACTGTCACTGGAACCGCTAGTATTAACATCACTACATCTCACCACAATAGATTTCTACTCCTACACTTAATGGTCTAGACAAAAACCTAATTCCACAAAAACAAATCACAACAGAAGATCCAACCAACAAATGGCAAATCAACCAAGAACATAAAGAGTCACCTATTAAGATTATATAGCCCCCAAAAGAAATCCTCCAAGTGAACAGATCAAATCAGAAAAATACAAGAAAAGTGATGTCAAGGTAGTATAATTCACACAGTAAATAACCAGGCATTAGAACAGACAATTAGGGACCTAGAAGATAGTTTTCAAAATACATTACATTTACGGCTTTAAATGTGATTAATGGAAAGATACAAAACCTCTACAAGGAAATTTATTGAACAAGATGCGAACAACCAAAGATTAGCAAAATAACTCATGGAGACTACAAACAGAAAAATAAATTCTGAAAAGGCAAGGGAGTCCAAGGAAAAAATGGATGCCTAGTTAAAAGATATGAGAGAAGACACAGTTAAATAAACAACCCTACCAACCCACCCACCCAAAGAAAATATGTAAAGAAAGTCAATACAAGACCTAAAACAAAGCTGTATAAAGAGATAGAAGCCCTAAAAAATGACCAATTATAAAACAGGGAAATCAAAAACAAGCTATAAAGTCTTCACAGCAAATAGATGACATAGAAGGCAATCTCAGGGGTCAAAGACCAAGTAGGTCTAGTAGGAAAGAGGAAATAATCATTTAGAACAAATCCAAGAAATAAGAAATGATCTTGCCACAACTTCACGACTCAGTTAGAAGATCAAATTTGGGGGAGATTGGTCTCAAGAAAGAAAAAAGCAGGAAACTAAATGAATGGGAAACATATTACAGAATTCTAGCAGAGAACATTCCAAACATCCAAAGAGATAGGCACAGTCAGAGAAGAGAAGCCTTAAGAACAAACACAGAATTCTAGAAGAGAACAACCCACCACCACATTATAATCCATTAGAGGATCATTAATGATCAAGGAAACGATTCTTAAAGCTGCCATAGAGAAAAGATTGATTATTTATAAAGTATATACAGTCAGAATAAACACAAATTTCTTAGTTGATATGATAAAATGAAGAGCCTGGCATGATATATAACAAACATTAAAGGCAAACAACTACCAACAGTGAATATGGTCCCAAGCCAAACTCTCCACCACATCAGCAGGATAGAAGTTAATCAAATATATCTTGCAGAGAGAAGATCAAGAAGAACATGAACTGGTTATATAAGATCAGAAGTAGGTAAATATATTAAGAGTAGATGAGGCACAGCTCCTAAGAGCTCCTAAGAGAATTCACTCAAATAGATAAAATTAGAGAAAAAATGAGACATCATAACATAAATTAGCAAAATTGCGAATGTTATAAGAGAGTACTTTGAAAACCATATACCAATCACCTGGAGAATCCTGGAGTAATTGATGCTTTCCTATACTCGAACTGAACCAAGAAGTGATACATAAGAAGTAATGAAAATGAAATGTCAATAAACAATTTCTCATAACAGAAAAATCTAGGACTCAATAGATTTACCATGAAATTAAGGCCTGCAAAGAACTTACAATACTCAGGTCTAACTCTTCAATGGAATAGAAAGGGAAATGGAATTATCAAACATAATCTATGAAGCTAGAATTAGACTCTTCCTCAAATCAGCTAGGGACTCATCAAAGAAAGAGAACTATGAACCCAGCTCTTTGATAAGCATTGATGCATAACTTCTCAATACAATTCTCACCAACCAACTTCAACAATTAACAAAAAAAACATGCTATGATCAAACAGTATTCATCCTAGGATACAGCTGGATTCAATATACTTGTCAATAAACATAACACACACCATCAGCATAAGCAAGGACAAGAACCACATGATTGTTTATGTGGATGTAGAAATAGCTTTTAACAAACTCCAATACCCCTTTATGATTGAAAGGTCTGAGAAGCTAGGAACTCATGGAACTTTCCTCAATATAATACAGAGTATGTATACGACAAAGAGAAAATAAGCATGTACCTAACTATGGAGGCATGAAGACATTAAAATCAGGAATGAGAAAAGGATGTCCACTCTTTCTACTACTCTTCAATATAGTAGTGGATTTTCTAGCAAGGACAATAGCTAAGAGAAAAATATAAAAGGGATCCAAATATGAAAGGAGTAAAACTATTCCCTTTCACAGATGAAATGATACTTTATATAAAGGACCCTATAGCTTCCCCCCCAAAAAAAGTTAGTAAAAGTGATGCTAATCTTCAGCAATGTAGCAGGGTATAAAACCTACAAGAATCAATAGTTTTCCTGTGTTACCAACAATGGGAAGATCCAGGCTGAAACCCAAAAAACAACCTCATATATATTAGCCTCAAAATCAAATCAAACCTAAGCAAAACAAAACAACAATAAAACTAGGAATTAATTAATTTAACAAAAAAGTGCAGGACCTCTATTGTGAAAACTTTAAAGGCCTAAAAGTGAAATTGAAGGAGATTCAAGGAAATGGAAAGTCTTTCCATGCTTCTGGTTGGAAGAAATAACATTGTGAAAACTGCAATACTGCCCCCAAACAATTGGCAATGCAATACCCATCAACATCCCTACAATATTCTTCAATGTGATAAAGAAAGCAATCCAAATTTATTATTGAATTACAAAATTACAGTTGAAAGGAAGACTTAGAAATGAACTCATAGGCCTATAGTCATCTTACACACACACACACACACACACACACACACACACACACACACACTGGAATTCTATTCACCCATCAGAAAGGATGACTGTTCACCAGTCTTAAGGAAGATCAAAGGCTTGGGAACATTATACTAAGAGAAAGGAATGCACACTCGAGCAATATAGGTTTCATATATTCATTCATTCATGGTAGCTAGAAGGTACCTACAAATCTACAAGAGAGATTCTTCCTCCAGTTTGAATTGCCATTATCAAGAAAACTGACAATAGCAAATGCTAAGGTGGATGTAGCCAAATGGGAACTCTATTACACTGTTGGTGGGAAATTAAATTTGTTCAACCATTCCAAAGTGCAGTACGGACTTTATGTGAAAGACTAAACAGATCTCCCTTATGACCCAGTAATTCCTGTCATGGACAGTAATCCAATAAATAACAAACAAGCTCACATTAAAGCTACCAGTATAACAATGTTCAGGGCCCAGGTCCCGAGTTCAAGGACTGGAAAAAAAGTTACCACTGCTTGTATTTGTTTCCCCAAATATGACCCTTTTGACATAACATACAAAATCTTTCTATTTGCAACAGCTAGAATAGGACTTACCTGTAGTGGGTAACAAAATGTCTTCTTTGTTGAATGTTAGGAATAGCTGTAGGCAGTCCAAGAAAAGGGAGACTTTTGTTGTTGGTGGTGGTGGTCGAGGGGCTTGAAGCCTGCGCTTGGGCACTGTCCCTGAGCTCTTCAACTCAAGGTGAATGCTCTACCTTTTGAACCACATTGCCACTTCTGGTTTTCTGGTGGTTAAATGGAGATGAGTCTCAGGGACTTTCCTGCCCAAGTTGGCTTTGAACAGCAGTCCTCAGATCTTAGCTTCCTGAGTAGCTAAGATTACAGCTGTGAGCCACTGTCACCAGGCTAAAAATGGGGAATTTTTATAAAAGAAAATCCACCTCTTCACCTGTGTCTAAACCTCATATATTACTATTAAAACACTTCATCCTCAACTCATTTGATCTGACATTTGTAAATGTTCTCTTTTCCTTCATGTGGGAATACTGCAGTCAATGTCAACTCAACTGTGGGACTGGATCAATTGTATGGTAATCGCTAGCACCTAAATCAAAAACATATACATCAAAACAAATGAAACCCTCATTTCGAATAATTGTTTTCTCTTTTTATTACAAATCTGTGCTTGATTACTTCTTAATGTGATATTGGACCTCCTAACCGAGTGATGAGTTTTTCTTTCTCTTGAGCAATTGTCCTTCTTCCACTTGGGTCAAATATTTAAATTTCAAAAATTTCAATTGATAATTCATTAAGGTGACCTCTAAGAAAATGTGCATTTCTGGAATTGGTCTTCTGTGTTGTTCTCACGTGCACAGGCTTTCTATGATTTATTTGTTTTATAAGGAATTCTATTTTCCAATCTTTGTGTGACCAATTTTAGTCCCTCTGATCAGTCTTTCCTACCCTCTCTCAGGAGTCTTTTATTTCAGTCTGCCTCATAAAAAATATATTAGTTATCAGCTAAATGACTCCCAGCTTCAGTATTTTGCCTGACTTCATGTAGACTGTGATAGGAGCCTTGACTGGCCTTGCTTACCGGAGATTTTTACTTGTTTGTTTTGTTTTGTTTTTAGAGGTCTAGGATTACTAGTCAATGTATTAGCTTCTCTGGGCCACAGTGATCACCTGGACTAGAGTCAATGGGTTTTTGTCCTAATGATAAAAAAAAACAGCTGACTAAATTCCTGTTTTAATTATCTCAAAATGAGGCAATCTGGCATCCTTGCAAAGCCATCAATAATATTCTGCTACCACTTACAGAAATGGTCTATCAAGATGGCTTTTCAAGGTTGACTGTAAAAAATGTTTATTTCAGGGGCTGGTAAGGTGGCTCAGTGGTAAGAGCGCTTGCTTTGCATGCCTGAGGCCCTGGGTTCGATTCCCAGCACCACCTAAGAAAAAAAAGCCAGAAGTGGAACTGTGGCTGAAGTGGTAGAGCACTAGCCTTGAGCTGAAGAGCTGAGGGACAGCACTCAGGCCCAGAGTTCAGGCCCCACTACTGGACCCCAAAAAAAAAAAGTGTGGGAGGACCATATAAAAAACAAAAAAAAATCACATCATACATTATAAATACTTTAGAAACAACAGCAAGAAAAAAAACCACTTGTGTCCCTATCTTGGGGTTCATTAAGCTTAACATCACCTTATCTATTCACATGCACATAGCTTTTGACCTTTTCTGCTTATTCACGACATATATTAATTATTGACAATAAGGGATACCACGTGACTGATGTTTCTTTGGACTTGGATTATTTTAGTTAATATAATTTTTCCTAGTCTTTCCATTCCGTAACAAATTGGGTGATGTCATTCTTTCCGATGGACGATAGAATTCCCATACACACACACACACACACACACACACACACACACACACACACACACACACAACTCACAAAGTTTTCTTGATCCATTCATCTACTGAGGGGCATCCTGGTTGGTTCCATATCTTAGCTATGGGAAATAATGCTGCAATAAACATAATTGTATTGGTAATTTTTATATGGTCTTGTTGCTGACTATTTAGGTGAATACCCAAAAGTGGGATTGCTTGGTCATTTTTGAGCTCTATGAGGAATCTTTTAAGGAACCTCCATACTGCTTTCCAAGTTGTTGAACAAGTTTACACTCCCACCAAAAAGGAAGTAGGGTTCCCTTCTTGCCACATCCCCTCCAGCATCTGTTATTGTAAAAATGTGGAGCGCTTCACAAATTTGTGTGTCACACTTGTACAGGGACCATGCTAATCTTCTCTGTATTGTTCCAATTTTAGTGTATGTGCTGTTGAATTGAGCACAGAACATTTTTTATATATAAAGTAGAATTGATTTTCTTAAACTAGACAATTCAACAAAAAGTAAGTTCAAAAGATTTGTCGTGAAATTTTAGAACCATGTATTTCTTACATAAGCACACATTTAAGACTAAATTCAAGATTTGTTAAAACAAAATAATTCCAGGTATTTGTTGTTCAACAGATGTGTAGGAGGAGAAATTCAATTATTCTATACAAGGCACCTATCATAATTAACACTGCAGCAAGTGTTAAGTACTTTTTTAAGTTTTAATGTTTTAAATATGTTTAATTTTGGGAATTTGCTTATATGCCAAAATTAAGATTGTTTGGTAGGTCATATAACTTTTCTATAAAGTATTTAAGATTTATGGTAGCAGACATATACAACTAAGTATGTACATTTCAGAGTTTATAGAAACTTTACTAATGAGAAGTTGCAAAGTCTTTGTATGAAGAAACAGTGAAGAGTTAAGACTTTGTTAACTACACAGTTTCTGTAAAAACTTTAGGGCTTCCTTACTTTATATGTTACCGAGGAACAAAAATGATTATATAAACCATATACAGATGATGAGATGAGACATAAATAGTAATCTTAGAGGGTAAATTTAAAGACTACTCATAGCCTATAAAACTCTTGTTGAACACCATAATCTTAGCCAGCTTTAAATGTGCAGGAATATGAGAAAATAGTAAAATCTAATATGTAGTACACTTCAAATACTGGAAACAATGGTATTTGGTTTTTATTTTATTAATCATTAATATTTAATTATTGGTTTTCTTTATTTGCAGCATTGTTTTCCTTGTTGTAATATAATACAACTTTTTATAAGTCATCATTACGAGGTACTTTGAGAATGTTACTGGGATGGCCACACCATTTTTATAGGTGCATGTGAATTTACAAAGAGCAAAATTAAGAACAAAATATTGACTAAAATATTCTCAAGTAGAGTTTGAATCAGGAGTGTTGATAAATGTCCACACATAAATCCTAGCCCTAGGCTGAAACAGTGGTTTTACAGAGTTGAGGCCACAAAATTGAGAGACGGTTTTGTGTTTAGTGTTTTGGTTTTGTTTCTGTTGGTTGTGGGGCTTGAACTCTGGGTCCTGTGTACTACTCCTCAGCTCTTCATCTCAAGGCTATTGCTACCACTTGAGCCACAGCACCACTTCCATCATTTTCTGCTTATGTGGTGCTGAGGAATGTGGTGTTGATGGGTTATCATACATCAAATACCTTCAAATGTACATATAGAGTCTAAAGATAGCAGTATGAATATTCTCATGCAGCTCTTGTTTATCTGTTATGCACTTTCAGTATTATGATATTTCTCTTTCATTCTCTATTTCCTCTCTTTCTCTTTCATGCTCCATGTCTGCTACTTAGAATTTCTGCTGAGCTACTATTGTCCTTCAGGAACCACTGGGATTTTGGGAACATGATAGGGACGATCAGTTACCCTTGCATTCTTTAAGAGTTATAAGAGTGAAGTGATATTATTCTTTGCCATTGTAAATGGCAAAACAACAGATCTAGGAATTCCTTTTCATTTTTAGTACTATTACAAATTTTCCTCATAGGAATCATTGGGATGGATAAAATACTTTTAACCTGCGTCCTAAAAGATCTTTTCCTTTTACAAGCAACCTTTTTCTTTTAATATCAGTAAGTAACAAAAACAAAGCTATCCTATGGAAAGTAGGCTGAAGTTGTTCACAGGGATGAAAAACAAGGAAGTGGGGGAAGTGAGCACAGATCCTCAGAGCAGTTTATCATGTACACTTTGTGAGAATGACAATGTGCTGGGAAGTCTAGATTAAATCACTGAACACCTAATATATATAAATATATGCACATATATATTTATTTATATATGAATATATGTGTGTATATGCCCTTATATATGTACACATGTATATTGCTCTACATACAAATACACACACATATATATATATACACATGTATACATGCACACATGGAGAAAGACGCATAGATACAGCCAACACAAGTTTCACTACTTGTTGAATATGCCCTAGACGGAATGCTTGGAACCAAATATGTTGAAGATATATTTGTCTCTAAGACTTATTTTAGCACTTCTCTTATCTCTTAGAACTGGTAGGTTTTGACAGATTCGACTTGTAAATACAGTACAAGTGATAGCAAATCACCCAGAAATCTCAGTAAGTATAGGTCATATGGTGTATCCTTGCTCCCCATAGAATGTTTGCTCTTGTAGACACTCTCAACAACCAAAAAAGCAGGAGAATACCCTGGTAAAGAATAAAGTTATACGGCATCTTTCCTTGAGCTCTTTTCCAACAGCCAGCATCAATTCCTAAGTAATGTGTGAGTCCACAGAAGACTGGAGCTCAGGTCAACATTTAACCAACCCATGTGATAAGTCTAAAGTGAGAATTGCTGTCTGAGGTCTTCCATTTCCTGGCCACGAAAATAAGAAAAAGTATTTGAAATGTATTAAAATTTGAGAATAATTTGTAACCTGTCAATAAATGTGTAGAATACAATTGTACCAACCGACAAAAGATGCATTTCATTTGTGTGCTTTTGGACTTGGTGAGTGATTTTAGGTGTGTCTACACAAGTAGAATCAACATAAATCAAGCCAGCATTTCTTCATTTAAGATACAAGGAAAAAGTACAGGTTGACCCATTGTAGCAATGAGATGTACAAGACACTCTATCTGGGGGTACTAAGACCACATGATGGGTTTTTCTACATCCCCCATTCTTCCACCAACCTTACTCCCTTCTCCTCTTCACTCTTCTAAGGGTTAACATATTTAATTCATATACTAATCCACCTCATCCCCAAAATTGATTTAAAGGTTTTCTGCTATTGTTATCAATGTTGGTTTAAGGGTTGAAATTCTGTTTGTCAAAATTTGCCTTGCATTTTGTTTGGTATTGCCTACTATTCTGACATTGACCACGTGGTTTTATCATATTGGGAAAAATATCACTTTGTCACTGGAATTCCAAAAAAATAAACTGCCAATTTCCTTTTTTTAAAAACCCAAGTGCATCTTAGAACTTTAGTTTAAATGTGTGTGTGTGAAAACATGTTCAACATAATCTCATTATAAAAACTGTGTAACAAGTTGTCTTCTTCTATGTCTTGATAGTGATATTTCCTATCAAATGTGCTGCTTGTTAAAAGAAAACCTTTTTTTCAAGGATAGTAGTAAAAGGAATGAGACCCAGCTCAGCTCCTAGCCAGCTGTGATGAAAAACAAACCAGTAAGGAGGTAAGAATTGTCTTAAAATGTTTGTTGCACATATCTGTTTCTGTCCCCAGAAAGTTCGAGTATAAGAGATGGTATGAGTATGCCTTAAAAGACAGCTTGTGAGTAAAGTTGGTAAGTAATTTTTGGCTGTTATTTAACATTAAAAGTAGCATGTCATTCTCTATGTCCATCTAAATTCGTTTCTTTAACGTCTGTGTATAATTTTGTAAGTAACTAACCAGGAGTTTTGAAAATTCATCCGAGGGAGGCAATCTTGCCCAGATCCTGCCTGGACCATCCTACCTCCACCATGGTACACTGGATTCCTGCCTGACTCCATCACACACAGCTGATTCTTGGTAAAAGACTGATTTAGATTTACAAACACTAAGACTCTTGTGGACACTCTCTTTAAACCTTACTCATCCTGATATGAAAAAGCCAGCTATGTTGTAATACTATTGAAGCATGTATAGTCCAGGAGAGCCTCTCATACAATTTAGTTATCAGGTTTTCCAGGCATACAAGGTATGCTCAAACTCTCATCCCATCTCTTGAATTTTGTCATTGCAGAGTTCTGGCAAGTATTTGTTGATTAATTCTTGGTAGGGTGCACATAAACTCTACTTGTTCTCACTGATCTCCTTGTTGCATTAATTGGAAATGATAAAGGGTTTTTGTGGCAAAGATTTCAGTTCAAAGCCAGCCCAGGCAGACAAATCCCTGAGACTCTATCACCCAACTAACCATCAAAGAGCCAGGGTGGAAGCTGGCTCAAAAATTAACCAGCCAAATGCTAAATGTAGCCCTGTGACTGAAAGTGGTAGAATGCTAGCCTCAAGCAGAATTGCTCAGGGAAAATGCTCAGGCCTTGAGTTCAAAGCCCATATCCCAGCCACAAGCACCTAGATCCAAGGACAAGGTGGAAAAGAATAAGAGGAAAAGATGTTACATCAGCGACTTTGTGACTGCCCTTTCAAAATTAACCAGACCCAGGAGGCCAATAGAAACAAGTTCAGAAGCTTGTCCATCTAATTTCCGTATCTGTCTAACTTCTAAATGCACAGGAATTTACATTCTTGCCTTTGTTACCTGCTATTTATAGGAAATGATCAAGGTCTCTCACCAGGCCCTTAACTACTCCAATCCAGCCCTAGTTTCTGACTGGTTATAGGCTCATGATCCAAATGGAACTTTTCTGGATTATTCCCTGGTTGTGTTTTCTGATGTCACTCTTATCAACTAGTCCTGCCACCTTGTCAGCCTTTTGCCTGATCTCAGCATTTTCAAGTTTCTGTCTAACAGGATAACAGCCCTCACTCAAACCTGGGACCAAGTCGAGGACATCCTATTACTGCAGGCACCCAGAGGCTTTGCTTACACTCTTCTGAACCGAGCACAGACCTGGACCTGAAGAGGCCAGCCCCAGTGACTCCTGGACACACTGATGACAGCTGGAAGTAACCAGAAAAGACCATGATGCCCCTCCACCTTTTATACTCCAGGGTTCAAAATGATGGAATCTGCTTTGTTCTCATACCTGCATGATTCTCCTCTCTCAGCCCAATTCTTTTTATGTATCCAAAGACCCTATATGAAGAACTTGCTTCTCCCCACTTGGCCCTATCATTTCATGTATCTAAAGATGGAATATGAAGGATTGACCCCAACCCTGCTGTCCCAGGCTCATACACAATACAGGCAAATCCCAGGTATGTGTGAACTCCTTTTAAGTGCAGGCAGGACAATCTATATAATCCCAGTTGTAAACATCCCATTGTGGGCCCAACTGAAAGGTCCCCGCTTTCCTTGACCTAGGGGCTTTTCATTAACCTCTACCTCCTTGCTCAGTCCTCCTATAAAAACTCAGATCCTGTTTCAGCTCCCTCACACAACCTCCAAACCTGCTTTTCTACAATAAACAGTCCTCGCCTATTGATGATGTAGTCCGTCCTATTCCTTTTCCATTCTCCTAAATTTTCCTAACAAGGACAGGCTGTATTCTATGACCCAGAAGAGAGAAAATTACTAAGCATTCATTTACAGCCTTCTGAATATTTCTGATTCTGCACACATCAATTATCTATCCATACCTATGTCTGAGTGAGATGATTTTAAAAGAATTTAGTTTTGGTTCCCGTGCATTACATTAAGATATTTAGAAACAACCGAGAAACCTAAAGGTCTATACGAATTTTTGGTGAGACTGAAGGGATAGTGGAATTTGGTTCTCTATAATTTGGGCAATTTGCAAAAAGAATTGGCAAATTACAATTTACATTTGCAGCAAACTTGACACATTAATTTTTTGTGTATTGAAAGGAGCACAAGCCTCAACAATATGTCAATGCTATCCTCTTATTTATCTCTAAAGGTTTATGCTCTGGTCATTTAGTATTAAAACTTCAAAAAAATTTAATCTTTAGCAAGTCATGCAAAGGAGTTTCACTTCATTTTGTCAGTGTTGAATAATGTGTATGTGCATTTCAATGTACAATACATCTGGATCATTGTCAATCATTCCACTTTTCTAATTTTTATACATTTTATAGTAAAAATCGTGTACAGAGGGGTTACAGTTACATGAGTAATGTCTTCTGCATCATAGTCACACATTTTAAGTGTATGTCGAGGGTAATTTACCTAGTATTGGAAGTTTAGGAGCGGTCTCCATTTTCTGATGATAGTAGCAGGAGTCAGTTTAATTATGCAGATTCCACTATGGAGTGAGAACTTTAGTCTTCTAACTTTTCGATAAATTCAGAGTTACTTTTTATTAATAATTACAAACGTTTTATTTCAGTATTTGAAACGCTGCCCCAATTATTTTAAAACTTTCACATTAAGCTAGACTGACTTTTTTTCTCCCATTTACCCCACTAGCTCAGGTTAAGTCTCCTTTGGCTTTATTGTTTGAGAGGCCAAGGGAAAAGGGTAAACAGAAAGATGATTATTACTCAGAAATCTCCTTCCTCTTGTTTTTGCTATTCTTGTTGAGAGGAATACTAGATCAGGGAACAATAGTGATGCTTGACTTCAGCATACAAGGGAGCATTCCTGGCATGTCAATTATTGTTTCTCAGAATCACTTAAACTGATTACTCTTTCCTTCTCTGTAACAGTAACCTAACTGTGGCACCCTTGGTGCAGAAGGAAGCACACTAACAGGTTTTTAGCTGTAAATTGGTATTTTATATCTCAACTTACTACCACCAAAAATATAAAGCTTTGGCTATATAAATGCAAAGGCACTGATTGTACAATAATACCTTATAAACAATTCAGCTCACCCCTCCTCTCCTATCCTCCCTTCTCCTGCCCTCATTTACTCTCTCTTCCCTTCTTCATTTCTTTTGTCTTTGCCCTCCGTATTCATCTCTAACTTCTCACTTTCTATCTTCCAGTAGCAAGTGATTTGGTTTATCAGACAACATATAAATCATTGAACAAATATTTTTTTCTCCTTTTTCTGATTATTTATTTTTAAAAGAAGTGAGTTTTAGTAGAGCACCAGTGGCTTCCACCTAGCTACTAGGTAGGTTCAAATTTGACAATTGCAATTCCAAGCTATTCCAAATGAATAAACCTAAAAGATTCCTTTCTCCACTTGTAGTAATAGGAAGAAGTGAAGGTGTGACTCAGGTGGTATCATCCAAACATTGAGAATTAAAGCCCAGATAGAGCTCAAGGCCAGTAGTTCAAAACCCAGTACCAACATAATGTTAAAAGATGTGTCCTTCTATTTTGAATGGGGATATTTCTCCAAAAATTCATACCCAGGACAATTTTCAAGGTCAAAGACTTTTTTAAAGGCTCTTTCAGATCTTAACCTGATTTCTCTGCTTGATTTACTTTATAGGAAATAGGAACCATTTGTTAGGAAATGGAAAGACTTGGTAAATATTATATTAAGTGAAGTAAGCCAGGCCCAAAAAATATAGGTCCCATGGTTTCCCTTATTTGCAATATCTAGTATATGTATGAGTCAAGCAGAAAAGGTCAGATAAGTTGATGTTAGGGAAATGAACCCTAAGATATGTATTCAAATGTTTTTTTTTCTTTCATGCGATTGTTTCTAACGCATTTATAAGATTATCTCTTTGTTGCTTTGTATGTCCCTCCCCCACAATACAACCCCTGCTTTCACTATATTTGATGTCAGTATAACTTGTAGAGAAGATGGGGAAAAACAAGTCGTTTAAGGATACAGGTGGACTTGTTGCAACAATGAGAAGTACAATTTGTCATGTCGAAAACGAGCTTTACAATGTTGGTGCGGGGGTGGGGGGCGGGTGGAGAGGTGGAGGTGAGGAGGATTGGGTGTGGAAGAGGCTGGGAATGGATGTGAAGGGTAAACAAAGGAGGAGGCTGCAATGCTTGATAAGAAATGTACGCATTATCCTGCCCATGTAATTGTAACCCCTCTGTAGAGTGTGTTCACAAAAAAAAATAAAATAAAATAATAAAAAAAAGAAAGATTAAAAAAAAAAGATTTTGGATTAGAAACATGTACTTATTTGGTATGAAACCTACCAAAATGTGATCTTGAAATCACACTCCACAAACTGGACATATACATCAATTTAGCAACTTATTGGTCTCAAACTTTTATTTGAATTCTGTATCTCATATGCATTCAGCTTCCCTACAAACATGCATGCATATTCATGTTCACATACATCCCCATACTCACATGACATACTAAATGTAACACTGTAATAAAAAATAATTACTGAAAAAGAACACCTTCACAAATGTAATTAAATATCATATTTTAAATATAATGCATTATTGAAATACTGATGAAAGTGAAGCTGGGAGGATGTTTCAAATAGAGTGCCAACCTGAAGATCACGTATCTCAATCCAAACATCATTATTTTTATCCTTCCTTCTCCCATTAAAAAATGAACACATAATTCACCTACATGTTCCTTAATCATTGATTGAATAAAGAAATTGTAATATATATATGCATATATACACAATGATATATTATTTAGCCACTCATTGTAATGAAATACCTTCATCTTCAGGAAAATAGATAGAAATGGAAACCTTCATATTAAAGCAATAAGCCGTACTGTGTAAACAAATACTAGATTTCTCACATGTAGACTCTAGATCCAGAAAATAAAATGAATGACCCACGTATAAAAGATGGAACTGATTGAGTTTGGAAAAAAGTGAATGAGGAGATGAAGAGAAGTAGTGTGGAATAAATATGTTCAAATACTTCATAAGTTAGTATGATCACATAATAAAATTTCAGTATAAAAATAGGATAATGAATTAATAAAAGAAATAAAATTTAATAAGCAACATTATGTGGACATATGTGTATAACACAATAAAATTACTTTGTGAAATTATTATTTGTTAATAAAAAGAAAAATTCATTCCAGTTGTTATAGATTCATATGTTAATTTCCTTTTTTGTCAGTTATTTCCCTGGCAAACTAAAAGGAGAAATAGTCTTTGCTCATTTTGAAAGACAATCTTGTCCAATTAGCATTAAAGTATTCTAGTTAATTACTGTCAATGTGAAATTGTTCAATCAAATTAAGTATCATATTAGAATATTTCTAATGCATTCTTCAAAATATTCTCTATAGGTATACACTTTTTGCTATTTATTGAATATGATTTTTTTTACTTAATTGCAATATATCATTTTATGAATGCAGTTTGGTTTATGCAACTAGGATATATTATACCTGACCAGAAAATTAATTATTCAAACAGTTTTTTTTTTCATCAAAAATGCTTATTGTGAAATAAAGGGCTAAATCCAAATTACGTATATTTGAAGACAGTACTTGGTTAGTCCTCACATTCCCCATTCCCTTCTTGAGAATAATACACATTGTAAGGAAATGCTTAGAATGTTTTGGAGAAATAGCTTAGCTTTAAACCAGTGAGTTACTCTATGCTGCATTTTGTTTACTTTATATCCAGAATAGCTAAATTCTTACCTTATCATTTTCCTTAGGCTTTATACTCAGGTTTAATCTCTGATGGGAGACAGATAAATATATAAACATTTTTTTAACAGTGGTTAAATTTAGGTACAACTATACTCATGCAGATAGGCCTCATCAGTCATGAGACCATGATATCAAAATGTTAACCTATACTTACTAGTGTCATGTTATGTGATTTTGCGTATTATAAACAGTGGTTATTAACATTTGTTTTGTAAACAACATCATTTCATGGGTTAGGAACTGAAGTGAAACATTATACTCAACAAAATTTAAAGAGGCATCCAAAATTAGTTGCCAAGATATACATCATGTAACACAATGTTTTGAAAATGCAAGCTAAAGGAAATTATTTATGAAAAAATCAACAATTAAAATAAATACAGAATCAGTATGACTTATTTTTCTTTTACCCCAGTTGTAATACGTCTTGCATGATGACTTTTCTGATTTTATGCTTAGTTAGGGCTTGAATTTAGTTGGAGAAGCTATGTTCTTTCATGTATTCATTTGTCAGATCAAAGATGAAATGAATTCCATGCCAGAATCAAATTGCATTATAATGCTATAGTTGTATACTTTGCCAAAGTTTCAAATCAGCTCGAGTAGCTTGGGTCTTTTTTGCGTCTAACTAAATAGGTATGCAATTTTGTCAGTACTAGAAACATTTTGACCACCAATTATTAAAATAGTATTTTCCAGAAACTACTATTCTCTTTTCATGAGATTTTTAATTTCATTTATGTAATGTGCTGATGTTTTCCTTTAGATAACCCACATTCAGTAATCTACAAACAGTGTAATTTGGAGCAGTTTAAAATTATGTACACTCAAGCACACTGCTCAAATTCTATTACTTGTATATTTTGTTCTTGTTAAATGAGTGGTATTTACTTCTCAATATTGATACTATTGGACTTATTCATTGCATTTCTGGATTTTTTTAGTATGTCATGATTTTTGTGATTTAATACTATAGCATTTTTCCTTTTAAATATGTGCAGATCTTTCTTAATATATAGTTACATTTGTTTTAAACAATTTGATCCAAAAGATCTGCTATATTAGGTTCATACAGATGAATTTAATTTGCACAACCTTATTTCTGAATGACAGCTATAATTATAGCTCTACTCAAATTAACATGTATTTGAGTTTGTACTTAAAAAAAACTGGGCCCAACATGTTTTTGTTCCTGGAGGAGATCCATTTCTTTGTTGTTTTTCCAGCTGTGGTGACTTTAACATGTGTGTACATTTTATTTCAAGAGTTTTGTGTATATATTTTGTTTCATATAACAGGAAGTACAAAAATAATCCGTGACTTAGAACTTTCCCAAATAGAATTCTAAGAGAGACACTGGCAAGTGGGAGCGGGCAGGTCTTAGTGAAGGGGATAGCAAAATAACAGAGACATGGATTGATGTGAGTTGAATTCTGCTTCCTTTTCCTCACTATTTCCAAAGGTATTACTTCAAAGTCTTTAGTAAAAGGAAAATAATT
The DNA here is from genome assembly GCF_019054845.1 of Dipodomys spectabilis. Taxonomy (NCBI): domain Eukaryota; kingdom Metazoa; phylum Chordata; class Mammalia; order Rodentia; family Heteromyidae; genus Dipodomys; species Dipodomys spectabilis. The sequence goes on from NW_024870755.1 coordinate 6,153,020, forward strand.
TTGTCTGTAGGAACTCAGAATTTTTGTTTTAATTGGGACACTCTACACATTGATATTTTATTTTAACTCTAAAATCTTTTTTTCCCTTATTGTAAAACCACAAATGTGAATTTATAATGAAAAAATAACACCTAGTAATTTATATGAAATGGTGCAAATTATTTTCACTTTACACTATATGCAATATAGAATGTAATAATAATAGTGTGTAAGATAGTATGTAATTGACTGTGCAAAGTCAATAATAATGAATTTTTGTGAGATACAGAGTAATAGTAAAAATTATACTTGAATTGTTTGAAAAATCCCAGTTACATCTAAAAATAACACATAGTTTTATAAACTAATGCTGAAAAATAAAATTGTTTATTAGAAAAACCAGAAGTATCAAAGCTTGCTTTTCTTTTTTTTTTTTTTTGTGAGTACATTTCTTTTTTTTATTATGAAAATACTGTACAGAGGGGTTACAATTGCATGGGCAAGATAATGAGTACATTTCTTTTTTTTTTTTTTTTAATTTTATTTTATTTTATTTGAGAACATACTGTACAGAGGGGTTACAATTACATGGGCAGGATAATGCATACATTTCTTACCAAGCATTGCAGCCTCCTCCTTTGTTTACCCTTCACCTCCCTTCCCAGCCTCCCCCCTCCCTCCCACCCAATCATACCCCCCCCACCGACATTGTAAAGCTGGTTTTGACATGACATTTTGTACTTCTCATTGTTGCAACAGGTCCACCTGAATCCTTAAACGACTTGTTTGTCCCCATCTCCTCCACATGTTATACTGACATCAAATATAGTGAAAGCGGGGTCCTCAAAGAAACAACTGCCCAATAAGTAAGTGGGCGAAAGACTTAAAGAGAAGCTTCTCTGAAGAAGAAAGAAGGATGGCCAATAGACACATGAAGAAATGTTCAACATCCCTAGCCATAAAAGAAATGCAAATCAAAACAACATTGAGATATCACCTCACTCCAGTTAGAACGGCAAAAATCAAGAACTCTAACAACAACAGATGCTGGAGGGGATGTGGACAGAAAGGAACCTTACTTCATTGTTGGTGGGAATGTAAACTTGTTCAACCACTTTGGAAAGCAGTATGGAGGTTCCTCAAAAGACTCCACATAGAGCTCCCCAATGAGTACATTTCTTATCAAGCATTGTAGCCTCCTCCTTTGTTTCCCCTTCCCATCCCTTCCCTTCCTAACCCCGCCCCCCCACCCAATCCGCCCCACTACCCCCCCCCCCTCGTGCACCAAAGTTGTAAAGTTCATTCTTCGACCTAACGACTTGTACACCTCATTGTTGCAATGGGTCCACCTGTATCTCTATTTAAACGGTTTGTTTTTCTCCTTCCCCTCCACAAATTATACTGACATCAAATACAGTGAAAGCAGAGGTTATACTGTGGGGGAGGGAACATACAAAGCAACAAGGAAATAATCTTATAAATGTGTTAGAAAAAATCACATGAAAGAAAAAAATCATTTGAATACAAATCTTAGGATTCATTTCCCTAACATCACCTTTTCTGACCTTTACTGCGTGACTCAGACATATACTAGATATTGCAAATAAGGGAAACCATGGGATCTATGTTTCTTTGGGCCTGGCTTACTTCACTTAATAGAATTTTTTCCAAGTCTTTCCATTTCCTTACAAATGGGGCAATGCCATTCTTTCTGATGGAGGCATAGAATTCCATTGTGTACATATACCACATTTTCTTGATCCATTCATCTACTGAGGGGCATCTGAGTTGGTTCCATATCTTAGTTATAGTAAATAGTGCTGCAATAAACAGTCATGCTGGTAGCTTTAGTGTGGTCTTTTTTTGTAAACATTTGGGTAAATGTCCAAAAGTGGGATTGCTGGGTCATAGAGGAGCTCTATGTGGAGAAGTATCAAAGCTTGCTTTTTAAAAATTGACTTGGATCTGGGCTTTGTTGGCTCATTCCTGTAATCCTCGCTATTTTGGAGTCTGAGATCTGAGGATAGTTGTTCAAAGCCAGCCTGGGCAGAAAAGTCTGTGAGAATCTTATCTCCAGCAAACCTCCTAAAACCAGAAACTGCACTGTGGCTCACGTGGTACAGTGGCAGCTGTGAGCTGAAGAGGTGAGGCAGAGTGCCCAGGCCCAGAGTTCAAGGCCCACAACCAACAAAAAATTGACAGAGTTTTACTTTATTAATTCATGGTTTTTTATGAGTGGATGTTCAGTGAAAATGTCATTGGTTTTTATATTTTGTGTTGACATAAAATGAACCTAGTATTGTCTTAAATTAATCAAAAAAACTCTGATTCTATAACCGCATAAATTTTGTGGGTAATGGTTAAGACCAAGTTGCCTTTTTGACAAAAATATATTTATATCACCCCCCCCCAAAAAAAAGGGCAACAAAAGAAAATATATGCCAGAAACTTACTCTGTAAATCTTGATGGACTAATACTCTGTCAGTTTGTTTTAACTTATAATATAAAATTAAAGTAATACTGGATAATATGAACCCATTTAAATTTCCTCATCCTTGTCATTTAAGATACTTTAAAAAGAAATTCAACAGGTGACAGTGTTTTTCATTACTTTTCCAAAGAAATGATCATTTCATCATTATAGTGTACAGCACAATATACCCAGAAAGCATTTGTTAAGGAAAAAAATCCCATTCTTTGGTTTGCTTCAATAAGTTTGCCTTCAGAAAAGTTTTATGAAATAGCATGCTTTCATTCATAGTGCTTTCCAAAATATATCTCACAAATGCCAACAATGCAGCACAACCTGAAACATCTGTGGATTTTTCCACTTAGGGTACATAGTAATCACTTTTCATACTCCTTAGAACTAGCTGTTCACAGGCATTAATTGCTCTGTTACTTCCATGCTTTACAACAACAGCATTTGACAATGGCATACATATTAATTTGTTTACCACATCTGGTTTGTTTTCAGCAAGGACTGTCTTCATGGAAGATGGTAATAGATAAGTTTTGCAAATATGTAGTTTAATAGGGCTCTAAGTTGTAGATATAGAACATACATTTAAGTGACTAAATATTTAAATTAAATCCAATAAAGTGTATTCCTTCAATTTTCTGGGTAAAGTGTTCAACAATCTAGGTATTTTTAAAAGAAATATTGTATGATGTTTCCTTGGTGACAATGTAATTGGAAGACTTAAAATTTTCCTATACCATAGACATCTTAAACGAGGTGGATGTACTTGGGTTGGCATGCAAAACTTTTGGGATAGCATTAATGTTTGAATCTTGGATAGGATTTGATTGGGAATTGTGGCAGACTTTCATGGTATGGGAAGAAAAACGAAAGGACATACTAATACATTTATTCGAACACAAAAATACACACATACAAACACACAGATATACACATATGTAGTATAAAGACCCAGTCAGTTTGCAAAAAATATTTTAATAGGAATTCCATAAAATATTTAGTCTGCTGGGCACTGATTAGAATTTATAGAAATATCCAGTTGCTTCCACCCCTGGACAAGTCATTATCATTGGTGAAGATGTTGCCATTTGAATTTAGAATGCCCCAGAAAGACCTATGTGTTAAAGACTTTCTATTTCCTACCAGACTGTGTAGAATACCTGAGTAGTTCTTATGGAGATTAAGTTCTTCCGCGTGAAACCTATGAGACCATAGATACTCATATACATTCTTCTTTTATCTTTTAATCATTCTACGTCAAAAACTTTTCTCTGACATCCTCCCCACCTTGACATTGTCTTGTCATAGGCCGCCAAAGCAATAAAACCAACTGAACATACACTGAAACCTTCAAATTTGTTAATCTGAGTAAGCCTTTCTGTTTAGTAAATGGACAGTATCACTTACTATGGTAGGTTATAAAGCTAACACAGAAGTCTAGTCTTCCTAACAATGTAGAGTATATAAAATTGTGCTTCATTCTAAAATATCTAACTCCATTTTTTAATTTATGTTTTAGTTTCTGTTGATCCTAGGGCTTAAACTCATGGCCTGGGTTGTGTTCTAGGCCAGTGCTTGACATACAATCTAAACTGGAACTCCGTTTGCCCTGATGGTTAATTGGAGATAAGAATCTAATGAACTTTCCAACTCAAGCTGGCTTTGAACTGGGATCTGAAGATCTCAGCCTTTTAACTAGCTAAGATTACATCCTTGAACGACCAGTGCCTAGCCAGGTTGCATATTTTGTGTAATTCCAACTTTCAAGATTGTGTAGATGCCCCTACTATTATATATATATATATATATATATATATATATATATATATATATATATATATATATATAAACTTAACCCTGTTTTCACTGTATTTGATGTTGGTATAATTTGTGGAGGGGAAGGGAAAAACCAAATTGTTTAAAAAGTGATACATGTGAACTCATTGCAACAATGAGATGTACAAGATGTTATGTAGGAAAATGAAACTTAAAACTTTGGCTCTGAGTGGCAGGGAAGTCCCAGAGGGGGAGATGGGAGGGATGGTAAGGGGAAACAAAGGAAGAGGTAACAATGCTTCATAAGAAATGTACTCATTAACATGCCAATGCAATGGTAAACATTCTGTACGGTATTTTCACACACACACACACACACACACACACACACACACACACACACACACACACAAAACTTAAAACATACTAAGAATATTTGTAAAGTATATAATGAGAGAAGAATTTTCATCCTTTACAAAATCTATGCAAAATCACTGCTATTCTATTGATATTTTACTGTAATTTTCCTGCAACCAGTTTGATATAGTTTAATACTTGTCATGCAAAGTTTCTCTATATTCTACTGGAGATTTAATTTTTCATGTATGTATGTATATAGATGTATATGTATGTGTATCTATCTATCTATATTCCAATGTGGATCATCAGACTTGAAACTTTGCTTTGTTTTGCTGTTCAGTACTTAACCTGGTCGGCTCATTCTGTGACAATATCTGTGCACATTCTTATCATTCCTTTATTTACCACACCATCAGCCTTCTAAAATCAGCTTCATTTCCTGAAGAAGATTACCAATCAGTCAAACCAATATACACCAAGAGGGTTTTAATAAAACAAGCTTTAAGGAAGGAAGATAACATAAAGTGACAACTACAGAATTTCTACAGAGACTTGATATCTTTCACATTTCTGCCTTCCTCCTCATACTTAAACATTGACTAACACTATAAACATACTGCATTTATACCTTAAGGAACAGAGTTTTCTTTCCAACCTGAGGTCTTGTTTTCCATGATTTTTGACATAAACTTTTGGGAGATTTTTTTATTGTGATGGGATTCCATCCAAAACAAAGCCGTGTATATCAAGAAATCAATATTTTCAACTCAGTGTACTAAACAAAAGAGGGAGAAAATTAACGTTAGCTATATATGTTAAGCAGAAATATAGGCAATATCGAGATATTTTGAAATTGTACACTTTACCAGATAAAGTGGCTCAACCCTGTAATGTTATATACTTGGGTATCAAAAATTAGAGAATTCCAGTTCCAGGCAAGCCCAGACACAAAAAGTAGTTTCAGATACTCTAACCATTTGCTGGGTGCAATGTTTTATGCTTGTGTTAGGAGGACCGCAGTCCAAGAAGGCCCAGGCATAATGATACTACCTCAAAATAAGCAATCCAATTATAATCTGCAGATATGGTAGTAGTAGAGATGCTGTTTCACAAGTATAGGCTTTTGGGTTCAATCCTCCAGTACCGCTAGGAATTTAAGTATGTGCCAGGATAAGAATTTGGCATGTCTAAGGTCAAGACTTCAAACTCGTTTTACAAGCTCTATTAAAACCTTTACCTCTTTTGCTATTTTTTAAAGTATAACCATAATTCCATGCCCCAAACAAATAATTTTCTATTAGAGATTTTCTTCTACACATTAAGTAATATGCTATGTGTTGGATAGTGTCTCACTGAAATCATACTAAAGATAAAAAACTCATTGTCTTAGAAATTGAGTGCATATGAAAACAGAATCTCAAAGGTAGCATTTAAGTTGATGTCTCCTCCAAGAGATGCAGAAGGCCTTGAATATGCCAAGGAAAGAGGACTCAGAAGAAGCCAACTCTGATCTTGGAGTTCTAGTTCCACCAACTCAGAGGCAATGTATTTACAATATTAATGCTACCCAATCTGTGGTGGTACGTTATTACACTTACTAGTAAACATGTGGAATCTATAAGACATGAAAAGTCATTGATTCTTAGGATCTATGACTCATCTCTATATTCCTAGTTATTAAGAAGGATGAGATTTGTGGGATAATGTTTTTCCACCTGGTAGGAAAGTTCATGAGGTTCTATCTCCAATTAACTACAAAAATTTCTGGGCTGGAGGCATGGTTCAAATGGTAGACTGATTATCGTTAGCAAACAAACTGAGATCATGAGGTATGTTTAAGCCCCAAACTGGGAGAAAGAAAAAGTCCTTAGAATAACATGAGAAGAAGCATTATAAATAGGAAAGCAGAAACAAAAGAAATAAAGTTATTGATATAGACAAAGCTTCCCAATGTGAAATATGGCACAAACTGTAATATTTAGGTTTTTCCTTCCTATACAGTAGAAATAATTGGTATTTTTACTTGACGAAACTAAAATGTAAAACTATGCAATAGTCACATTACTTTTGTGTTTCCATAATTTAACTTGTTTTCCTACAAATTTCTATAATAGTGTTGCTTTGGAAAATCAATAAATGTTGACTTTACATATAGGATACATACCCTTGCAAGTGTTGTCTAAAATTGATGTACACTGAAATGATTGCCATGATATCTTTCTCAAGATTCCAAATGGTTATACTTTCAGCTGACCTTCCACAAAACTCATAAGCCAAGCATAACTTTTTAGCTTGTTCATGCAATCATAGGAACATAAACATATGTTTCAAAATGTTAATTACCTTTATCTGCTGTCAATAATGTAGTATAACTAATAGAATTAAGTATATACCATGAGGGAAATAAGATATTTCCTTCTAAGTACAGACTGGCAGGCACACACAAACATAATTACCACTCTGACTCAGGTTAGGTTCCTGACATTGGGTATCAGACAATGATCTAATAATCAAACTTTCCTGCCCAGTCAAAAAATACATTCATAATTCCACACATACAAAACACCAGATCATTCAAAATAATGGGACTATTTAACAGAACCAACCAGCTATTGAGCCATCTATTCCTTGATTTCGTTCAATCATTATGATGAAATTTTCATATAATAATTAAAAATCTTCTTGAGTCTCTGTGATTAGCAGACAAAAATGCTATCATATAATAGAAAATGTAGATAAAATTACTTGTCCCTTGGTAATCTTTAATATATCTTATCAAAGACTTCTGCTTCCTTCTTAAAGAATCTCTTTCTGGCATTTTGCTCTAATTTCTAATATTAAATTACAAAGAACATGCCATATTTCTTAGTTCATTTTTCCTAAACTATGGAGTTGAATCTGATTTGTTTGCTGATTCTAAATCAAATTTTCTCAACAACTTGAATTATTGTTTATGTTACTCCTAAGCCATTTGAAATATTAAATAGAACTGGAAATTCCCGTTGGCAATGATTTGTGAATGGCATTAATGGTTGTGGAGGGATGAGGGACTTGAATTATCTAGAGTGCCTTAAAAATGGCACTGTTATTCAATGGGCTGATCTTTTAGTCAGCTCTTAAAGTGTGGTCTTCTTTTTTCATCTAAGAAAATAAAAGTACGCTTTTCATCACATTCTTGCCTGCAAAGCAGTAGAATTATTTCCTTTTTACAGTTGATGTCCAGTTGCGACTATAGTGAAACCTATGAACAACTGCACAGCTCTGTTAGCTGCTCTAGATTTTGAAATTTCCTTCGAGTAGCCCTAGTGAATTGAGTCCAGATTCATGGGATAGTCACATAATCCACAATTGCAAAGCACCACAATATACAAAGACCACGTGCAAAATGAGGTTCAACGTTTTTCTTTGTTGTTTGATTTTTTTCTTATTGGTTGCCTTTTAAGGAGCTAGGGGCTGTTTATTTCACATTATTGTTGATGTGACTTAAATTTACCAGATTTTTCAAGTAAAATAAAAAATATGAAAGAGAAATATTTAGTCACAAAATACAGCTAAATATTTGCGTGATTTTTTTTTATTCTAGTCCAGTTCTCAGTTATATTCAAATTATGTTGTGATGAGCCAAGCATATGTGTAAATTGACACATATCAAGCACACAGAACTCTGCAATCTTTGGGCTTTGATTTCTATATCAATTTCACCTAAAAAAGAAAATTATCACTTGCTTCATGTCTTAAGTAATCTACTCAAAACAAGTTTTATTAATTTTATCAATAGATCTTATCATCTACGGAATTGATGCATTGCATAAGTTTTTTATTCCTTATTTCCACTACATTAATATTATATATATTTTACTTTTTTTACACATGAAATAATGATATTCTTTAGGATAACACATGCCTGTTTTTCAATTTGGTTTCCAAAATGGAACTATGACACATTCTGTAAATTAAACTTTAAGTCTGAGCCTTCAAATTTCACTAGGACTTGAATTGTGTTACTTACAACTTTCATATTAAAATAAAAAGCATTATTAAATAGGAAGCAAAATTATGTTATCACACCTTAATTCCTGTATTGGCTTTATGATAAACACAATTATATTTATATAACAAGATTTACATAACCAAACAAGCCATGAGATATAGAAACAGAAAACTGCTTTTTTGTTTTGTGTTTGTTGTTGTTTATAGTTTGTGCTGATTCAGTCTTCATTACCTTATGCCTGGTAAATTCATTGTTGTCTTCAAGAAGGTGAGGGGTGGGCACAGAGTTTTAGGGAAAGAATAAAAAATTGCAGCAGTGGATTTCATTGAACACTCATGAAAGTGAACTATTTAACACATGGGTGGAAACAGGAGGGTGGGACTGGGAACAAGTGAGGGAACTGAAGACATTTTACAAAGGAAATGTACTCATTACCTGACTCATGTAATTGTAATCCATCTATAAATCAACTTAATAAGAACAAGCTTTGTATGTCCCTCCCCCACAGTATAACCCCCGCTTTCACTATATTTGATGCCAGTATAACTTGTGGAGGAGATGGGGAAAAACAAGTCGTTTAAGGATTCAGGTGGACCTGTTGCAACAATGAGAAGTACAAATTGTCATGTCAAAAACGAGCTTTACAATGTCGGTGAGGGGGGGAGAGGGGAAAGGATTGGGTGGGGGGAAGGGGGAAGGCTGGGAAGGGAGGTGAAGGGTAAACAAAGGAGGAGGCTGCAATGCTTGGTAAGAAATGTATGCATTATCCTGCCCATGTAATTGTAACCCCTCTGTACAGTATGTTCACAAATAAAAGAAAAGAAAAGAAAAAAAAGGCAAACAAAATGTTTTTTCTTAGAATCATAGAAGTTGGTTGAGTCTCTGAAAACAGCTACGTTGACATTCATTGGGCATATTTGTGAGCTACTAGTAGATAAAGTCAATTATGATTATCTGTATGGGCTTTTCAGACTCTGATTCATTTATTTCTTTTATCTAATTTGTATTATTTCTGTCTACCAGTTTTTTGTTTGGCTTGTTCCTGTTTTTCAAGGTCGTAGTGATGCATCATTAGTGCTGATTCCAGATTGTTCTAATTTGTTGTTGTACATATTCAAAGATATAAATTTTCCTCTGAGTATTGCCTGTGCTGTTGTGTCCCAGATGTGGTAGTATTTTGTGTGTTCACTTCCACTGAATTTCATATATGTTGGAAATTCCCTCCATATCTCTTCAGTGACTCACTGATTATTTAGCAATGTGTTATTCAGTCTGTGAGTTTCAGAATTTCCTGTGATGCCTTTTGATGCTGAGATCTAATTTGGTCCCATCGTGGTCTCACAGGATACAGGAATAATTTCATTTTTATTTTTGAATTTTGACAGATTGTCCTTGTGATCTAAGATGTCATCTACTTTGGAGAACATTCCATGGGCTGCTGAAAGGAATATATATTGTGACATTGTCTGATGAAATATTCTGTAGATACGTGTTAGGCATAGATTGTCAATGCATTTATTTAGCTTTGAAGTTTTATTGCTACATTTTTACCTGGATGTCCTGTCCAGAGGTATGAATGATATGTCAAAGTATCCAACAATGTATTTGTATGTATGCCTATTTTTAGGGTAAGTAATATTTGTCTAATGAATTTGGGAGCTCTAGGATTCAGGGCATTGATATTTAGAATTGTTATATCCCTCTGATGGAGCGATTTCTTTATCAATATTTAATGTCCTTCTTTGTCTCTTTTTACTGTCACACCACTTTTAATTTAAAGCCTATTTTATCTAATATTATTTTAGCTACTCTGGCCTGATTATGAGGTCCATTTTTCTTTTATAAAGATGATGTACAGAAGGGTTACAATTACATAAGTCAGATAATGAGCACAATTCTTTTTGAACAGTGCCACCTGTTCCCTCATGTTCTCCCAGTTTTTCCCTTTAACCTTTCTCTCCCATAAGTTGTATAGTTCATTTACAATGTAGTATCTATTGAGTAGCAGTGCTGCATTTGTTAACCCTTTGTCCCAACATTTCTGTGTTCCCCTTTGCCTTTTCCACAGTTACACATAAGACCAAACGTGCATAAATTAATAAAAAAAACAGCATCAGAACACAGAAGGAAAAAGCAAAATAATAAAAAAAACTCTCATTATCATTTCTTGGAGATCATTTTATATTAAAATATTCATATAGCCATTGACCCTTTGTGATCCTCTCCAAAGGGCATCCTCCTTTGATCTCACTGTATAAATGTTTAAAATCCCATATAATTTATCATGTCAAAGTGTAATGTTTTGTCTTTTACCATCCAAGTGTGTTTACTTGTAGAATTAGAGGTACATTCTAATACAACAAATTAGGGAAATCAGGCAACTTATATTTCTTTGAGTTTGTCTTTCTACACTTAATATAAGTTGGTTCCAAGCCTTTCCATTTCCTTATGAGTGGTCTAATATCATTCTTTCTGGATCAATGGAATTGCATCATACTGAAGAGTTTCTTCATAGCAAAGGAAAAAGTTAGCAGGATATATAGAAGCAGAACAGAATGGAATAAGATTTTTCTACCTAAGGATCAGACAAGGGTTTTCATAACTAATCCATATTTAGAGATCAAAAAGTTAAATCCAACAAAATAAACCCTCAAATAAACAAGAACCCAATTAATATATGGGATAAAGACTTAACCTCTTAGAAGTAAGAATGAGAAATAGACAAAACTCTCTCCATTAAAGAAATGCAAATCCAAACAACAGTAAGATTCATCTCACTCCTGTTGCAATATCATGAAAAACAATCAATCACAGATACTGATAGGGATGTAACTCAAAGGAAACTGTATTACACTGTTGGTGGGAATGTAATCTTGTTCAACCACTCTGGAAAACATCATGGAAATTGCTCACAGAACTGAATGGTGAACTACCTATGATCCAGCAATTCCATTTATGAGCATTTATCCAATTGAGCAAAAACAAGACACACTGAAGCTACAAGCCCAATCATGTTCAAGATTGTATTGTTTTCTGTAACCAACATACAGAATCAGCCCAGATGCCTCTCATTGTAAAAAGAGATCAAGAATTTTATATGTATATACAACTTATATATATATATGTATATATATATATATATAATTTTATTGATCCCAATTTACAAGTATATATGTATGTATATATGTATGCATATATGTATGTATGTATGTATACATACACTGAGCCACCTTCCCAGCCCAATTCTTTGTCTTATGGGGTCCACTTTCTGGTTTATTATAATCTATTTTCTGGACCTTCACATAGCAGAGTAATTATATTCGGCTTCTTTTATTAGGATCATTATTGCTGGGTCATCTTTGAAAGGTTCATTCTAAGTCACCAAGCAGGGAACTAGAATTGCAACACATGTATCTGGAAAAAGTTACATCGTCCAATACACTTTGCAACTTTTTCTTTAACTCAGTGTGGTGTATCATTTGGATATTATTTCATAGAAGATAATTACTTAAGGACAATCTTATATCATGTGAATTATGTGAATGATTCTTCTTACAATGGGAATAATTTTAGTGATGGCAAAGTGAAGAATGATGGTTTAGTGGCTCTTGAATCACATGATAGGTAATCATGTAAATGTAGTACAGCCTTACTAGGGCCCTTCTGATATATTTGAACAATCTCTGATGAGTTAATTGCTTTCAGAATTATTCGTTTGAGCCAACAAATACAGATCTCCCTTGATTTTAATTACAGTCCACTATTAGGACTCCCACAGACACCAAAATCAGAGAGTGCTAGTTTCTCTGATGAAATACATAATAATACAATTAATATATATGATAACAGGGATATTAATAGCACTATAATTACTAGTATTCACATTATATAATATATTGACATCCTTTGGTTACCTCAATTTTTAGAATATTTATAACTAAATGTAAATTGTTTCCATATAATTATTTGATGATGTATAGAAAATGAGTAAAAGATTTGCGTACATATTTACTGCATTTGCAAACAGATTCATCTGGTTTTACCTGATTCTTCATTTGTTGGTTTCATTCATGCATGGCGAACTTGCAGAGTAATGAAAATTTCAAATTTGCACTTACTAAAAGGATAATTATATGAAGTTTATGTTGGGCTAAATAGCAGATTTTATAAATTAAATTGCTTTTGTCCCTACCTTCCTCCCTCCCTTCCTTCATTCCTTGGTTCCTTCATTCCTTCTTTTTTTTCCTTCCTTCTTTCTTTTCTTCTTTCCTTACTTCCACCTTCCCTCCATCCCTAACTCTCTCTCTCTCCTTTCTTTCTTCCTTCCTTCCTTTCTTCCTTCCTTCCTTTCTTTCTTCCTTCCTTCCTACCTTCCTTCCTTTATTTCTTTCTTTCTCTTTCTTTCCTTTCTTTCATTCTTTTTCTTCTACCATTTTCCTTTCTTTCTTTTACTCACAATGTTTCTTACCGCTATAGAAAAAATACCAACTGTTGTACTCCAAGGTGTTATGAATAACTATAAATACACTAGATTCATATTAATTTTAATAACTTATGTTATATCTTAGGACAAATTGTACTAAAAACAACTTCACAGAAATTGTGAGAAATGTAACAAATATTACTTTTGATATTATTTCTTCAAACTAAAATAAAAATTTAGACATAATATTGTTTGTATGTGTTGTTCTTGTGATTTGAACTCAAGACCTATCCTTTAGTGAGTTTTTCCCCTCAAGGATATTGCCACATTTGAACCACAACTCCACTTCTGGCTTTGTGTGCGTTTGCGTGTGTGTTGTGATGTGTGTGTGATTAATTGAGATGCGACTCACAAACTTTCTTGACAAGGCTGGCTTTTTTATTTTTTAATTTTTTTATTGTGAAAATACTGTACAGAAAGATTACAATTACATGGGCAAGGTAATGAGTACATTTATTATCAAGCATTGTTGACTTCTCCTTTGTTTCTGCTTCCCAACTCTGCCCATCTCTCCCCCCACCCTCTCTGCCCCAACTCCCCAGCCAAACTTGTAAAGTTCGTTTTTCTACATAACAACTTTGACATCTCACTGTTGCAATGGGTCGACCTGAATCCTTATTTAAACCATATTTTTTTTCTATTTCTCTCCACAAATTATACCAATATCAAACACAATGAAAACAGAGGTTAAACCATGGGGGAGGGACATTTCTGAGACAAGCAGAAAATTTCAGATAAGTAGATGTTAGGTGAAATGAACCCCAAGATAAGTATTCAATTTTTTTTTTCTTTTTTGCAATTGTTTCTAACATATTTATAAGATGATTTCTTTGTTGCCAAGGCAGGCTTTGAACCCCAGCTTCCTGAGTAGTGAGGATTACAAGATTGAGATACCATATTCAGCACAGATATATCTACGAATAAAACAAATTTCTTATTATTTGAATTCTAGAGGCTCAATTTAACAAATTAACATTTACATATTTATTTAGCAATTAATCCTGAAATTGCTCTGTGAAAAATAGTTTTAATTTTTATGAAAAAATATACACTCGAAGGTTTAACTGACAGAATCTTTGCACAAATTGAAATATCCTATTATTCAAAAGCGACAAAGGAATCATTAATCAAATTTCTCATGTAAGCTAAAAGCAATATGCTCTTTCAGGGTGAATGAAGCAATTTTTCATTAAATCATTACCTACTGCGGTCACATGATTTTCTCGTCTTTTAAACCTAAACTTTTTGACATAAAGTATAGATTCATACATTTTTTCAATATATAAAAATCTTAGATACTGGTCATGTATTTCTGAGGTTTTATTACCAAGACATTTCACAGAAACACTGAATTTTATGTATTTTATGTCAACAGTGATTTTTAGAAATTGAATCAATCTCCATATGAGATAAAGCAAGATATTTCATGACTTATGCCATTATTACTATAGACTTGAATATAATTTATTTTTGAATGGTAGGAAATTCATATTATACCTACTCTATAGAATAATTAAGAAATAAGTGATTGTGATAGTATTTATTTTTCCTTCGGCTAGAAAGAAAGAACCTCACTTTAGATGACAAAAACTTGAATGGAAATATCATAAAATTATGAATAATTCAAGTCATTATGAGGCAGATGAAATAGTCAATTTTGAAAATCACAAAATGAAATCTCTTGAAGCTTCCTTATCTGTTAAATAAAATGAATTTGCACTCAAAATAGCTCTCCAGCAATAGTATAACCACCTCCATGTCAAATAGCTTCTCTGATTAATTCAAGTATATATCTAGGAACAGAAGTTATCGCAATGTATAGAAATATTTACCCACCACTTTAGAAATTAAATCCTAAATCATAAAGGATAGAGAGTAATAATTATCTTTCATTATGTTGCCATAAAAAGGTGAACCCTTTCATGTGGGCATATTGTAGAGATTTGGTTACTGAGAACTTGTGATCAAAGAGGATGTTAAGATCAAAGTCCTTTTCTTACTCTTCCTTCTTTTTCTTCACGTTTCCGTCTCCTTGTCCTTTTCCTTCTCCTTCTCCGTTTTCCCCTCCTCCTCTTTCTCCCTCTCCCACCCCTATTCCTCCTCTTCTTTAATTCCTGGCTTCCATGAATACACACACTCCATCACATGTTCCTGACATGGGGTCATGTGTCACCACCAACCCGAAGCAATGAGGATAAGAAACATAAACTGAGGAGTTCCGGGAAGATGGCAGAGGAGAAGCTGGAGGCAAACCAAGCTCTCGCATAAAAGCAGTTTTAGTGTTCCAATGAACAGTCCTAAGCCAGAGAATCATACCAAGTGTGTCATCACAGGACAGAGAGTTAGGCCAGAGAGGGAAAACCCAGGTAAGGAGACAGATCTGAGCACTTGCCAGCAGCCACGGCTACAGTGGCAGTGGCGCCATACCTTCTTTGTATTGCCTTCAGGAGTCACACCTTGCCCATAAAAATAAACACATTTTCAATGTGAAAGGCTGGAACAAAATCTACCAAGCAAACAGTCCTCATAAACACGCAAGAGTTGAAATCCTAATATCAGATAAAATAGACTTCAAATTAAAAATAATAAGAAGAGATAGAGAAGGTCGCAACAAACTAATTAAGGGATCTCTCCTTCAGGAGGATATTACAATTCTAAATATCTATTCGCCAAACAATTGAGCACCCAAATTTATCCAAGAAACACTACTTTCCCTCAAATCCCAGATAAATCCAAAGACATTAGTTGTTGGGTACTTTAACACAACACTTTCCACACTAGATAGATCAACTTGGCAAAAACTCAACAGAGAAACAGCAGATCTAAACAACTGCATAGATCAACTAGATTAAACAGATATCTACCGAATATTTCACCCAACAGAATCAGAATACACATTTTTCTGAGCAGCACATGGAACATTTTTCAAAATAGACCATATTTTAGGCCACAAACTTGTGCAAATTCAAAAACATTAGACTTATAACTTGCATTCTCTCTGACCACAAGGGAGTAAAATTAGAAAGCCCTCAAAGAAAGTCCTGTAACACATGGAGGATGAACAACACACTGCTGAATCATGAGTAGGTCAGGGAAGAGATTAGAAAAGAAATTCAAATCTTCATGATATTCAACAAAAATGAACATACAACTCCCAGCTACTCTGGGACACAGCCAAGGCAGTACTAAGGGGCAAGTTTATAGCTCTGAATTCCTAAATCAACAAATTGGATTGATCTGAAACCAAAAATTTGAGGCATATGAGTCTCCTTGCAAAAGAACAGCAAGACAAACCCCAATCCAGTAGATGGAAAGAAATAATTATATTTAAATCAGAATTAAATTAATTACAATGCAAAAAAAACATAGAAAGAATCAATAAAACAAACAATTGTCTTTGCGAAAAAATTAACAATATTGACAGACACTTAGCAAATCTTATCAGAAAAAGAAGAGAACACACCCAAATAAATAAATTCAGAGATGAGAATGGAAAGAGTACTTCTTAAAACTTTATGCTACTAAGTTTGACAACTTGGCAGAAATGGCCCTTTTCTTAGCAAATATTGACACACCAAAACTAAACCAAGAAGAGTTAAATCATCTTAACAGGTCCATATCAAGCATTGAAATAGAAGTAGAAATAAGAGACCTCTCATCTAAGAAAAGCCCAGGACCAGATGATTTTACAAGGCATTCAAAGCAGAGCTCACACCAATACTCCTCCAACTCTTCAATGAAATTGAAAGAGAAAGTTCACTACTGAACCCATTCTATGAAGCCATCATAACACATATCCCATAACCAGGTAGAGACTCAAAGTAAGAGAACTATAGACCAAATTCTTTGATGAACATTGATGCAAAATTTCTCAACAAAATTTTGGCCAATCGACATCCACAATTCATCCAAAAAATCATACACCACGATCAAACAGTATTCATTTCAGGGATGCAAATCTGGTCCAATATACGCAAATCAATTAATAGAATTCATCACATCAACAGGATCAAGGATAAGAATCACATGGTTATCTCAATAGATGCAGAAAAAGCATTTGACAAGATCCAACATCCCTTTATGATGAAGGTACTGGAAAAATTAGGAATCCATGGAACATTCCTCAATATAATAAAGGTTGTATATGAAAAACCCACAGCCAGCATTATACTTAATGGTGAAAAACTAAAGGCATTTCCTCTTAACTCAGGAACGAGACAAGGTTGCCCACTGTCCCACTGCTCTTCAATCCCTTATTAGAATGCTTAGCGACAGCAATAAGACAAAATGCAAACATAAAGGGAATCCAAAGAGGGAAAGAAGAAATAAAAGTCTCCCTCTTTGCAGATGACATGATTATGTATTTAAAGAATCCCACAGACACCACTTCAAAATTACTCAAGCTGATTCAAAACTTTGGCAAAGTAGCAGGGTATAAAATTAGCCTTCAAAAATCAATGACTTTCAAGCAGAAAAGGTCAGATAAGGTGATATTAGGGAAATGAACCCTAAGACATGTATTCAAATGTATTTTTCTTTCATGCGATTGTTTCTAATGCATTTATAAGATTATTTCTTTGTTGCTTTGTAAGTCCTTCCCCCACAGTATAAACCCTGTTTTCACTGTATTTGATGTTGGTAAAATTTGTGGAGGGGAAGGGGAAAAACAAGACGTTTAAATAAGGATACAGTTGTACCCGTTGCAACAGTGAGAAGTTCAAGTTGTTATGTCGAAGACGAATTTTACAACTTTGGTTGGGGTGTGGGGAGGATCAGCTGGAGGGGCGGGAGGTGGATGGGAAGGGGAAATAAAGGAGGAGGCAAAAATGCTTGATAAGAAATGTACTCATTATCTGGCCCATGTAATTGTAACCCCTCTGAACAGTATTTTCACAATAAAAATAAATAAAAATTTTAAAAAAGCAATGACTTTTCTGTATGCCTACAATGAGAAAAATGTCGTTGAAATTAGGAAAGCAACTCCATTCGTAATAACCCCACAAATGATAAAATACCTAGGAATTAACTTAACCAAAGAAGTGAAGGACCTCTATGATGAAAACTTTAAAAACCTGAAAAAGGAAATCAAAGGGAACTTAGAAAGTGGCAAAAACTCTCATGCTCCTGTATTGGAAAGATCAAAATCGTGAAAACGGCAATACTTCCCAAGGCTATCTACAAGTGCAATTTGATACCTAGCAATATTCCATCCTCATTCTTCAAGGAAATAGAAGTGGCAATCCAAAAACCCATATAGAAAAATAAAAGACCGCGAATAGCTAAAACAATCCTCAACAGTAAGAACAGTACTGGAGGAATATCAATACCAAATTTCAAACTCTACTACAAAGCCATAGTAAGCAAAATAGCTTGGTACTGGCACAAGAACAGACCTCAGGACTAATGGAATAGAATAGAAGACGCAGAAATGAACCTACAGACCTATAGACATCTAATGGAGCTAAAAAAAAATAGAATGGAACAAAGACAGCCTCTTCTGTATATGGTGCTGGCAAAATTGTATAACTATTTGCAGAAAATTAAAGCTAGACCTTTATATATCACCCTACACCAGAATTAACTCCAAATGGATCAAAGACCTCGGAGTGAAAGCAGACACCCTGAAAACATTAAAAGATGGAACAGGAGAAACCGTAGTTCTCCTTGGCATAGGCAGAAATTTTCTTAATAGAGACCCAGAAACACAACAAATCAAAGAAAGGTTGGACAAATGTCATTGCATGAAATTGCAGAGCTTCTTTATGGCAAAGGACATAGCTAGCAAGATTAATAGAAAGCCTAAGATTGGTAGAAGATCTTCACTAGCCTCACAACAGACAAGAGTCTCATATCTAAAATATACATGGAACTCAAAAAATTAAATCCCTCAACAACAAATCTTCAAAGAAACAACAGCCCAATAAATAAGTGAGTAAAGACTTAAAGAGAAACTTCTCTGAAGAGGAAATAACAATGGTCAGTAGACACATGAAGAAATGCTCAACTTCTCTAGCCATAAAAGAAATTTAAAACAAAACAACGTTGAGATACCATCTCACCTCAGTTAGAATGGCTATAATCAAGAACGCTAATAACAACAGACGCTGGAGGGGATGTGTTCAGAAGGGAACATTATTGCATTGTTGGTGGGGGTGTAAACTTGTTCAACCACTTTGGAAAGCACTATTTAGAGCTCTCCTTCGACCCAGAAATCCCACTTTTGAGCATTTACCCAAATGATAACAAACAAGGCCACACTAAAGCTATCAGTATGACTATGTTTATTGCAACATTATTTACCATAGATAAGATATGGAACTAACCCTGATGCCTCTCAGTAGATGATTGGATCAAGAAAATGTGGTATATATACACAATGGAATTCTATGCCTCCATCAGAAAGAATGGCATTGCCCATTTGTTAGGAAATGGAAAGACTTGGAAAAATTATATTGTGAATTTATCCAGGCCCAAAGAAACATAGGTCCCATGGTTTCCCTTATTTGAAATAACTACTATATGTCTGAGTCAAGCAGAAAATGTCAGATGACTTGATGTTAGGGAAATGAATCCTAAGCTATGTATTCAGATGTTTGTTTGTTTTTTTTTCTTTCAGGTGATTGTTTCTAACACATTTATCAGATTATTTCTTTGTTGATTTGTATGTCCTTCCCCCACGGTATAAGCCCTGCTTTCACTGTATTTGAGGTTGGTATAATTTGTGGAGGGAAAGGGAAAAAACAAATAGTTTAATTAGGGATACACGTGGATCCATTGCAACAATGAGATGTACAACTTTGGTGGGGGTGCAACTTTACAACTTTGGTCGGGGTGAGGAATATTGGGTGGGGGGAGGATGGGAAGGGATTAGAAGGGGAAACAAAGGAGGAGGCTACAATGCTTGATAAGAAATGTACTCATTATCTTGCCCATGTAATTGTAACCTCTCTGTACAGTATTTTCACAATAAAAAGAAAAAAAGAAACAAACTGAAATGCATAAAATCAGAAGCCAAGATTAGTCTTTCCCCCTTTTAAATTAATTTTATAAAGTATTTTGTCATATTAATAGGAGACTGTCACAGTATGCTCTCATTTATTATAAATGATAAGGTTTACTCTAAAAAAACTGACACACATCGCCATAATGAAATGATTGATTAAATTAATATTATCTTAGGACAAATCTACTTTAAAATACCAGATATATTTCAATAAGAGGCAAAAAATCACCTGTATGGTTTCCTATGAAAAAAACTGCAAAATACAATCTGTTCCTCAAGGAAATTGACCTATAATTGGCAGTATTGTCAGTTTCATAATTGATGTAAGAAGACTATAGTACGAATTTCAACTCAAACTAAATGATATAAAATTTACTTTGTCCCGTGTATACTATCTATATCTGGTTCCCAAAATGACTTGTATTTTATCATATTTTAATTGATTTTAAGTAGTTGTATGGGAGTTTCTGTTTGACAAAGCAGTTTATGAATAGTTCTTAGTGAGCTTTTTTTTCTTTTTTCTATCCTGAGGTTTGAACTCTGGGTCTGGGCACTGTCTCTGAGTGCCTTTGGATGAATGCTAGAGCCCTATCACTTGAGGCATAGTAGCACTTTCAGATTTTTCTGACATTTAATTGGAGATAAGAATTTCACAGACTTTCTTGCCTGGGTTAGCTTCAATCCTCAATCCTCAGCCTCCTGATTATCCAGGATTACAGGCGTGAGCCGCCAGTGCCTGGCTTAATTCAATGCATTTTTTTGGCTAGTCCTGGGGTTGAACTCAGGGCCTTGGCAATATCCTTGAGCTTCTTTTTCCTCACGCTAGCACTCTACGACTTTTGTCATAGTGTCAATTCTAGCTTTTTTTGTTTATGTAGTACTGAGGAATTAAACCCACACATGCAAGGCAAGCAGTCTACCACTAAACCACATTCCATGGCTAATACAATGCATCTTGATGATCTTTATCCCTCATCTACTCAATCTTATTTCATCCCTCAATTTGCATAATTTTGTAGAATATTCACTGACTCACAATGTCATGTATAGTCACTCAGAGGATATATCACAGATCATATTTTATTAATAGTCTTATTCATCAACATACTAAAGTTATACATTATAGAATTCTGTGATTTTTAATTCTAAATTATCACTCAGATTCACCCACTACTATACTAAAATTTTTCCTAAGTTTAATGCAAAAGCACTCTGCAATTCTTTGATAAAGTACAATGATTCTTAGAATGATAAAAAGTTGGAGTAAGAACATCATCTTCAGTTCTATAACATCTTATCACTACTACCCTCTCAAAATACTGCAGTATTTATTAGTAGTCACTTCCTGTCATCATTTCAACCTACCCTCCCCTTGAGCAGCTATTATTTCATATTCTATCTCTACAGATGGGCCAATTTAAAAAAGCACATATAATTAGAAAATGAAGTCTATATTATCCATTTCTCCCATGTAATATTACTATTTGCAAAGTAAGTCCATGTAAATTTTTCTCATGGATAGAGTATATTGTTTTGTAAGCATATGAATAATTTTATAACATCCTCAATGGGCATTTCAATATTTTATTGTATGTTATTGTAAAAGGTTTTGCTATGCATATTCTTGTATATGTGTCTCATTGAACATATGTTGAAATCTATTTTTATATAAAATTATGATTCAAAATGCTGGATCATAGAGGCAACACTATGTGTAATATTTTAAAGATTGCCAGTATGTTTAACTGACTATATCATTTTAAGTGCCAAGACCATTGTATAAGGATTCCAATTTCTAAATAATGGTTGTGCAGGGCTATCTTATTTTTTCTATTATCACTAATTTCTATATGTATGCAATGTCTAGCTATGTTATGATCTTTCCATATGTTCCTTTGTTGTATTGGATACAACAAAGATACGTATTTGGATTTTTTGATAACTTATTCAGGATGGTGATAGTATTTCCTTGACATTAATATGCTCTTAATATATTTCTGATTCAAGTCTATTTAAATAAATGCATATGTATGCACACTATGTGTACATATGTATAGATTCATACTTATATTTGTATAAATACAAATAGCTATATATACATATATACGTATATACAGATGTGTTCATATATGTATATAGGCATATATGTATATTATTATTTTCATTTGTCTGTAAGTTATCATTTTAAATTATTTTCCAAACATGTCCTTTTTTGATTTTACTTTATTTTATTTTATGGTTAAGATGTTGTACACAGGAGCAGAGCGCCAGTGGCTCATACCTCTAATCCTTCTCTGGAGGCTGGGATCTGATGACCGAGTTTCAAAGGCAGCCTGTGCAGGAAAAGTCAATGAGACTCTTATCTCCAATAAATCACCAGAAACCCGGAAGTGGCTCTATGGCTCAAGTGGTAGAGCTCTAGCCTTGAGCTGGAGAGCTGAGGGAGAGCACCCAGGCCCAGAGTTCAAGGCCCAAGACCACCACCAACAACAACAACAATAAAAAAGAATACTGACTAAAAAAGCAACAGTATTAAGCAGTCGTAAAGATAGACTCAAGTCTAACATTTTAGTATTATCTTACATACCAGCAGCCTTCTAGTCCAATGAGCCATGAGCCCTCAGAATGTTGACCAAATTTCGTAGTTTATTTACACAATCAATATAAGTATGTATTTTCTCATCTATCTTTCTTTCATTTCACCACAGAATGTGTATTTATCCTTTATATCATACTTGAATACCAAAGCCTTTGGAAGATATTTATTAATTGGTGTATATTAATTGTACGAAGAAATCTTATTGAAATATTTTACACTCACACATATTGATGAAGGGCCTGATTAACCCGTTTCTCTTTCTCCATTCCCATTGCATTTTATGTTTCAACTGTTTCCTGTGAATTTCTTTGTGCTACCTTCACACATCGTCAAAATGTGTTAAAGTGTGTTCACCCACTGTCATTGAAAATTATGCTATGCTGAATATAAAAGCAAAAATCTAAATAAATGGAGACATACAATTTTTGTGGATTGGAGGATACATATAAATTGTCTCCTCCCCTTTTTTATCATCATTCATGGGGCTTGAAATCTGGCCCTGGGCGCTGTCCCTCTGCTATTCATTTCAAAGTGAATGCTCTACTCATTTAGCAATTGTGCCACTTCTAGTTTTCTGGTGGTTAATTGGATATAAGAGTCTTACAGACAATCATGTTCCAGCTGGCTTTGAACGGCAATGCTCAGATCTCAGCCTCCTATGGAGCTAGAATTAAAAGCAAGAGCCAAGAGTGGCCAGCTTCACAGTTTTATTTCTGTTTATGACAATTTCTAAAAACACCTGACTAGCAATCTTTGACTCACTGACAAAGAAAGATAAACTGTAATATATGTCTCTGTCAAATTTTAAAGGTGTAAGTTTAAAATTGTTATATTTGTAGAGGAAAGATTATACAGCTCAATGGGTCTGTAGGGCACCAGATTAGATCCACATAAATATTATCAAGGAATATTTAATAAGGGTTAAACCAAATATTTGTGGAATGACATTCTCTTTAATAAGTGGTGACTGGTTAGACAGAATTTGGGTAAATTAAAAAGTGAACATTGACTTACACATAACCATTTATTCAAATATTAACTTCTAGCAGGATTAAAACGTATATAAAACAAAAAGAATGATGAAAATGAAAAGCAAAGGAAGATGTCTTGATAATTTTGGAAATGAAGCATTCTTAAATTTGGCATTAAAATTATACAAAATGAAAACGATATAGTTGAACTCAATAAAAGAATAGAACGATTTAGTCTGTGAAAGCTCATATACATGTACTGAATAGAAGTTGTTAGCAGATGGCTCATGTATCTCATCTAGCTACTTGGGAGGATGTGATTTTAGTATTGCTGTTTGAAGGCAGCCCACAAAATAAAACCCCTGAGAATCTTATTTTTTTAATCAGCAAAAAGCCAGAAGTGAGGCACCACTCAAATGGTAAATTGTTAACAAATTGCAACAAATCTCAGGGACCCTGAGTTCAAGCCCCAGAAACATATGTACATGTACAAAAGTAATAATAGTAATACTAATATGACGATGATGTGATGATGATGATAATATGATGAAGGGTGCCCATAGTCAAGGATAAAATATTTGCAAATCCTATACCTGAAGAATGCCTTAAATCTAGATTCTACATAGAACTCTCAAAACCTAATGGTTAAAAGAACATCAATTAGAAACCAGCAAAATATATCTTGTGAAAAATAAGCACAAGAAAAGCATCATCAGTCATCAAATAAATGCACATTAAAACTAAAATGACATCATAAAACATGTATGAGAATTACTTCATGTAATACAATAATGACCATACTAAATGCTGTCAAGAAACAGAGAAACTGGATTCTGAGTGCAGTAGCGCATAGTCGCAGGCACTATGACTACTCTTTCACATGTTACCCAAGAGTCAGGATTCAACACAAATGACTACAATGAGATTGTACAAAAGAGATTGCGACTTTTCCCTCTCATAAATCAAAATTCTGTCAAATGATTTCTGTCTTCTAGATATTTACACATTTCTCATGATCTTTTCTAATATTTTGTCTTCATTACTGATGTTCATAGTACATTTTTGTTGTTGTCTTGTGTGTATATCTCATTTTTAGGGCTTGAACTCTGTGTTTAATGGTCTCCTTTGTATTTTTTGCTCATGCCTGATGACACTCTATCCTTGTGCCACATTCTCACCTGCTGCTTCTTGCTGCATAATTGGAGATAAGTTTTCACATTTTTGTCTGTTTGGACTGACGTTGAACTAAAATATTCAGGTCTCAGCCTCCTGAGTTCTAGGATTGTACACGTGAATGGCTAACACCAATCTTTGCTTTACTGTTATTTTAATTATGTGGTAGAGGAAAGTGGAAATATATTTGTGTTAAGTGTGAAATTTTCAAATACAAGTTTGAATCAACTTGATATAATGTAACTGTTATCAATTTTAACAGTTAAATCAATGAATATTACACATTCCCATAGAAATACAATTGAAAACAAAAGGCATAATTATTTTCTTAAAACAAGTAATGGAACCATGAATTTCTTTCACTTTACAATTCATGTTTTATATAACTTTAACTAGCAGACTTCTATGAGTAAAAGTAAATATATTAATTGTAAACCACAAGAAGCAAAGTGATTACATTATGGATAGACATTTTCTCAAAGCCAGAAGATAAGTTTTCGAGCATTCTCACGAAAAGGAAATGTTACATGCAGAAATTAATGGATATGATGTAGCTTGATCATTACACAACATATAAATGAATGGGATTAGCACTCAATACTTCATAAATATGTAAAAATAATTATGTAGCTAAGTGCCAGTGGCTCGTACTTGTAACCTTAGCTACTAAGGAGGCTGAGAGCTGAGAATCATGGTTCAAAGCCAGCCTAGGCAGGAGAGTCCGTGAGACTCTTATCTACAATGAGCCACCAGAAAACTGGCAGTGGCTCAAGTGGTAGAGCTCTAGTCTTGAGATGAAGAGCTGAGGGACAGTGTCCAGGCCCAGATTTCAAGCCCCATGACTGACAAAAATTATAAATAAACAGTTACAAATAAACACATATTTTGCCATAAATGTTAAAATATATATTCTAAAAATTTTTAAATCCTCAATAGATATACTAGTTTATATAAATATAGAGAAATGTGTTCTGGATTTAATTGTCATTGAATCAATTTTGTAACTCACACATTTCTCACTCAATTCATATTTGTATGTTTATATACTTATATACTTAAGTACAATTAACTGATATGTGATAGGCAATTCTGTTTTAGGAATCTACCTTGGCTTTCTAACATTAACCCTTCCACCCTAAAATCGATATGCCTTCCAACCTTGTCAGAGGTTTCATCTCATTGGAGCAGAAAAGTATAAGCCAAAACCATTGTTTGGAACAACTGTAGCATTTTACATGTATTTCACTTAGTTTAAGAACCAAAACAATCAATTCATCTTAACCATGCCAGTAACAGCAAAATGTCTTCTGAGCTTTTCAGTCTCTTAAGAGATGAAAATCTTTAATTATACATCTATTTTTTCTGTCAAACATCTTATATCTTAGGAAGATTTTTGGGTAATCCTTAGTTCTTGATTAGAAGACAGGAACAAAGTTAATAATGAATATAGCAAAAAAAAATACTTGAAAACAATTAAAAAAGCAATCACACTCCTATTTTTACCGATTTCAATGAGAATATACGTTAAAGTATCACGTTTTTGTTACATTTAAAGAGCAATAATTAAACTTTTATTATCAGTGAAAAAGGGAACAGAAAACTTTGTTTGAAGACAGCTTGACTTTGAACAATCCAACATAAGCATAATGGATTTAACTTGTTTTTCTATGTATTTGCCAAAATAATTGAAAGCAACAACCAAAGGCAGGAAAACATCTAAGCCAAAGCAGTAAAGTTTTATCTATAAAATAATTTTGAGGGTCTGATTCTTTCAAAGTCAGGCTTGCAAAGAGGAAAGTATATTTGCTTTGGTGTGAACAAGAAAAAATATAAAAATCCTTTATTAATGTTTATCATATTTTGACCAGGGTTTCTCATTTTGGAGAAGAGGAAAGGTATGAAAAAGTTCAAGACTGTTTAACTATTCCCCAAGATCATTCTTATTTATCTGCTATAGCGATGGAAGCAGGCTTGGTTACTATTAGTATCATGCTTGTTTACATTTAGAAGCATTGTTTGTTTCTGGTTTATAAGCTACAAATCTTGAGTATTAATAAAGGGTCATTTCCTAAGAGAAGAAAGTTTTTGTAATCAAACCTAAAATATTAAAGACAACATAGTAGATACTATTTTCTAGCTATTTCACAATCTGTAGGTATGTCAGCCTTACTGGACTTAGTATTCTTTTCCAGTTTCTTTTATACCACCTGTCCTAAATTATAATACATATTAACAGAATGAAAAAGTAATGCCATCTTAAGAAAATCCCATTGCAACAAGACATTATGTCGAAAAACGAACTTTACAAATTTGGCGGGGTTGGGGGGCCGGGGAGCGATAGGTGGGCAGGGATGGTAAGGAGAAACAAAGGGGGAGGCAACAATGCTTGATAAGAAATGTATTCATTACCTTACTCATGTAATTGTAACCCCTCTGTAATGTATTTTCACAAAAAACTTATTAATATTAAAAAAGAATGTCATTTAGGACTCTGGGAATGTGGCTTCATGGAACAGTTATTGTTTAGCATGCATGAACCTGGGTTCAATTCCTCAGTACCACATAACCAGAAAAAGAAACACTGGAAGGGGTGCTTTGTCTCAAGTGGTAAAGTGCTAGCTTGGATCAAATAAAAGAAAGAGCTCAGGAACAGTTCCCTAGCCCTGATTTCAAGCCCCAGGTCTGGCAAAGGAGTCATTTAGCTTGTAAATGCAAAACAAAAAACCATAATTGGAATATATAATTGCTCCTTCCAACTGATAACTAATAATAACTGATAACTAACAATAGTCCTTAAATCATGCATGGACTTTACCTATATTAGAATACTGTGTTGAACAAAAAAAACGTTTTTTTAATAGGTCATGGCGATTAATACCAGGAATGAGCTTAGATATCAAGTGAAGATTAATCCAGGAAATTCAAAGATGCCAGCTTTTGAGTGGTCACTGCTAATCACAATGAGAAGTGTAGTATAAGTGAGATTTGGAAACCTTTTTGGTAAGTCATGGTACCAAAAAGGCAGAGGTTCATTAATTGTTTTGACAGAAGAGAAGGAATAACTCCAGATGGAAGGAATAAATGATAATAATAACTAAGTTATACCACAAACTGTTCTAGAGAACCATTTTTGATTATTGAACAACTAGTTATTAACTAGGCTTATTCCTCATTGCCGTTGCAATCTAATCACTTATGCCAGTTCTTAATCTCTGTGTGGTAAGTTGTATATCCTTCTATGCTGCTCTTTCATACCTAATCTCCTTTGCTTTCTAAAAATCTCAGTCTTTCTCTATTTCTCAACGGACAATTTCTGATACTAACTCCACAAACGGAGACAGCAGAGGATGCTAATGTAGGAGTTCCATAGCTCATGAGTCATAATTTAACAACATAGAAAAAGAGGACATATATATTGCTACCTCAAATTTTCTGAAAAGCTGCAATGTCATCATTTGATTCAAATTTCCATTATTTGTGTACAGTGTCATTAAGTGCACATAAATGCAAATATGAGCCGGGTGATGGTGGCAACCAGTGACGCTAAGAGGCCCCAAGCTCAAAATTAGCACAGCTTTCATAGTATCAAACAAATAAGTGTAGGGGCTTTCCACACAGGCAAGTTCACAAGTTAGGGGGTTTAACTCATCCCTGGTCACACTTCCCTTTTTCTGCTGGAACACCTGGGCAACTGTTCTGTTCCTTAAGGGTAGGCAGGGTTTGGTGGCAACCTGCGGTTTTTCTGAGAACTATTTTTCTCTTTGTCAGCACAACTCACTTTGGGGGTTACTCTGAGGGCAGCACAGCTCAAGGGGCTTCATATTAAAATGGAGTTACTTTAGCTCTTCCTAGCTACTCAGAGCACTGAGATCTGAGGATCCCTGTTGAAAGCCAGGCTGGGCAGGAAAGACCGTGACAATCCTATTTCCAATAAACCACCAGAAAACCGAAAAAGGCCCTGTATTGCAAGTGGTAGAGCCCTCTCTTTAAGCTGAAAAGCTAAGAGACAGCGCCTAGGCCCAGAGTTCAAGCCCCACGACCGACCAAAAAAAAAACAGAAAAAAAATACTACCAAGAAAAGTGAGTATACAGGAGTATGCAGGAATAACATTAGGAATTCTACTGTCTCTACCTGTTTATGTGATTGCATTTCTTGATATTGAATCTCTCCTCTTGTTACTCTTATTTTTTTTAATTTTTATTTTTATTGTGAAAATACTGTACAGAGGGGTTACAATTACATAGGCAAGATAGTGAGTACATTTCTTATAAAGCATTGTAGCCTCCTCCTTTGTTTACCCTTCCAATCTCTCCCCATCCTCCCTCCCCCTCCAAGTTGTAAAGTTCGATTTCGACATGACAACTTGTACTTCTCATTGTTGCAACAGGTCCACCTGTCTCCTTATTTAAACGACTTGTTTTTCCCCTTCCCCTCCACAAATTATACCGACATCAAATAGACTAAAAGCAGGGGTTATACTGTGGGGGAAGGACATACAAAGCAAAAAAGAAATAATCATAATTGCATTAGAAACAAATGCATGAAAGAAAAAAAAACATTTAAAATACATATCTTAGGGTTCATTTTCCTAATATCACCTTATCTGACCTTTTCTGCTTGACTCATACTAGATATTGCAAATAAGGGAAATCATGGGACCTATGTTTCTTTGGGCTTGTCTTACTTAACTTAATATATTTTTTTCCGAGTCTTTCCATTTCCTAACAAATGGGGCAATGTCATTCTTTCTGATGGAGGCCTAGAATACCACATTTTCTTGATCCATTCATCTACTGAGGGGCATCTGGGTTGGTTCCAGATCTTAGTTATGGTAAATAATACTGCAATAAACACAAGTTGTGCTGGTAGCTTTAGTGTGGTCTTGTTGGTAAGCATTTGGGTAAATGCCCCAATATGGGACTGCTGGGTCATAGGAGAGCACTAGGTGGAGTCTTTTGAGGAACCTCCATACTACTTTCCAAAGTGGTTGAACAAGTTTACATTCCCACCAACAATGCAGTAAGGTTCCCTTCTGTCCACATCCCCTCCATCATCTGTTATTATAGTTCTTAATTTTTGCCATTCTAACTGGGGTGAGGTGGTATCATAATGTTGTTTTGATTTACATTTCTTTTATGGCTAGGGAGGTTGAGCATTTCTTCACGTGTCTATTGGCCATCCTTCTTTCTTCTTCAGAGAAGTTTCTCTTTAAGTCATTAACCCACTTATTTATTGGGCAGTTGTTTCTTTGAGGATTTGTTGTTGGGAGAAGTAATTTTTTGAGTTCCAAGTATTTTTTAGATATGAGACCCTTGTCCGTTGTATGGCAAGTGAAGATCTTCTCCCAATCCGTGGCCTTTCTATTGACCTTGCTAGCTATGTCTTTTGCCATGCAGAAGCTCTGCAGCTTCATGCAATCCCATTTGTCCAAACTTTCTTTGATTTTGTGTGTTTCCAGGTCTCTATCGAGAAAATTTCGGCCTGAACCAAGGAGACTTAGGGGTTCTCCTATTCCATCCTGTAATGTTTTCAGAATGTCTGCTTTGACTCCACAGTCTTTGATCCATTTGGAGTTGATTCTGGTTCAGGGTGATATATAAGGATCTAGCATTAGTTTTCTAAAAGTAGTTGACCAATTTTGCAAGCACCATTTACTGAAGAAGCTGTCTTTCTTCCATTCTATTTTTTTAACTCCCTTATCAAAGATTAGATGGCTATATTTCTGTAGGTTCATTTCTGGGTTTTCAATTCTATTCCATTGGTCCTGAGATCTGTTCTTGTGCCAGTACCAAAGTGTATTGGTTACTATGGCTTTATAGTAGAGTTTGAAATTTGGTATTGATATTCCTCAAGCAGTGTTCTTTCCGGTGAGGAGCGTTTTTGCTATTCGTGGTCTTTTATTGTTCCGTATGAATTTTTGGATTGCCTCTTCTTTTTCCTTGAAGAATGGGTTTGCAATAATGATAGGTGTCGCCTTGAATTTGTAGATAGCTTGGGAAGTAGTGACAATTTCCCAATGTCAATCTGTCCAATCCAGGACCATGGAAGTTTTTCCCATTTTCTAAGTTCTGTTTTGATTTCCTTTTTCAAATTTTTAAAGTTTTCATCATAGAGGTCTTTCACTTCTTTGGTTAAGTTAATTCCTAGGTATTTTATTTTTTGTGGGGCTATTACAAATGGAGTTGCTTTCCTAATATCAGCCCCACTTTTCTCATTGTTGGCATACAGAAAAGCCATTGATCTTTGAGGGTTAATTTTATTCCCTGCTAATTTGCCAAACTTTTGAATCAGCTTGAGTAATTTTGGAGTGGAGTCTATGGGATGCTTTAAATACAAGACCATGTCATCTGCAAAGAGGGAGAGTTTTATTTCTTCTTTACCTATTTGAATCCCTTTATGTTTGCATTTTGTCTTATTTCTGTAGGTAGGCATTCTAATACTAGGTTGAATAGAAGTGGAGAGAGTGGACATCCTTGTCTTGTTCCTGAGTTAAGAGGAAATGGCTTCAGTTTTTAACCCTTAAGTATAATGCTGGCTGTAGGTTTGTCATATACAGCCTTTATTAAATTGAGGAATATTCGAAGGATTCCTAATTTTTCCAAAACTTTCACCATAAAAGGGTATTGGATCTTGTCAAATGCTTTTTCCGCATCTATTGAGATAACCATGTGGTTCTTATCCTTGCTCCTGTTGATGTGATGAACAATATTGATTGATTTGTGTATATTGAACCAGCTTTGCATCCTTGAAATGAATCCTGTTTGATCGTGGTGTATGATTTTTTGGATGAATTGTTGAAGTCGATTGGCCAAAATTTTGTTGAGAAGTTTTGCATCAATGTTCATCAAAGAAATGAGTCTATAGTTCTCTTTCTTTGATGAGTCCCTGCCTGGTTTTGGGATAAGGATTATGATGGCTTCATAGAATGTGTTCGGTAGTCAACGTTCTCTTTCAATTTCATTGAAGAGTTGGAGGAGTATTGGTGTGAGCTCTGCTTTGAAGGCATTGTCGAATTCCGCTGTAAAACCATCTGGTCCTGGACTTTTCTTAGATGGGAGACCTCTTATGTCTGTTTCTATTTCAATGCTTGATATGGGCCTGTTAAGATAGTTTAACTCATCTTGGTTTAATTTTCGCATGTCAATATTTGCTAGGATAAGGTCCATTTCTGCCAAGATCTCAAACTTATTAGCATAAAGTTTTGAGAAGTATTCCCTTAAAATGTTCTGAATCTTGGTTGTTTCCATGGTGATGTTTCCATTCTCATCTCTGAGTTTATTTATTTGGGTGTGTTCTCTTCTTTTTCTGATAAGATTTGCTAAGGGTCTGTCAATTTTGTTAATTTTTTCGAAGAACCAACTCTTTGTTGATTCTTTCTATAGTTTTTTTGGATTCTAATTCATTTAATTCTGATTTAATTTTAATTATTTCTTCCCATCTACTGGATCGGGGTTTATCTTGCTGCTCTTTTTCAAGAATGTTCAGATGTGTCATTAAATTGTTGGTTTCAGATCTCTCCAATTTGTTGATATAGGAACTCAGAGCTATAAACTTGCCTCTGAGTACTGCCTTTGTTGTGACCCAGAGGAACTGGTAAATTGTGTGCTCATTTTGGTTGAATAGCATGAACATTTGAATTTCCTTTCTAATCTCTTCCTTGACCCACTCATGATTCAGCAGTGTGTTGTTCAGCATCCATGTGTTACCGGACTTTCTTTGGTGGCTTTTGGTGTTGAGTTCTGTGAGAATGCAAGTTATAATTTCAATGTTTCTGAATATGGACAAGTTTGCTTTGTGGCCTAAAATGTGG
Source organism: Dipodomys spectabilis (assembly GCF_019054845.1). NCBI lineage: Eukaryota > Metazoa > Chordata > Mammalia > Rodentia > Heteromyidae > Dipodomys > Dipodomys spectabilis. Next base: position 6,185,649 of record NW_024870755.1, read on the forward strand.
TCTATTTTAGAAAATGTTCCACGTGCTGCTGAGAAAAACGTGTATTCTGATGCTGTTGTGTGAAATATTCGGTAGATGTCTGTTAAAACTAGTAGATCTATACAGTTGTTTAGATTTTCAGTTCTCTGTTAAGTTTTTGCTGTGTTGATCTATCTAGTGGGGAGAGTGGTGTGTTAAAATCCCCAACAATTAATGTCTTTCGATCTATGTGGGATTTGAGGGAAAGTAGTGTTTCTTGGATAAATTTGGGTGCGCCATTGTTTGGCGAATAGATATTTAGAATTGTAATATCCTCCTGAAGGAGAGATCCCTTAATTATTATGTAGCGATATTCTTTATCTCTTCTCACAAATTTTAATATGAAGTCTATTTTATCTGATATTCGGATTGCAACTCCCACCTGTTTATTGGGGCCTTTTGCCTGGTAGATTTTGTTCTAGAGTTTACCCTTGAAAATGTGTTTGTTTTTACGGGCAAGATGTGACTCCTGAAGGCAGCAGATAGAAGGATCTTGTTTTTTAATCCAACTAGACAGTCTATGTCGCTTAATTGGAGAGTTAAGGCCGTTAATGTTGAGAGAGAGGACTGAGAGGTATTTGGGAGTTCCTGTCCTGTTATCTACCTTCTTGGGGGCTGTGAAAACTGTGTTCTTCCTATCCTTCTTGGATTATCTGTTTGGGTGCTGTTTCTTGGCCTTTATTGTGGTCTTGTTGGTTTTCTATGTGTAGGACATCTTTAAGAATCTTTTGTAGGGCTGGTTTGGTGGAGATGTATTGTTTCAATTTTTCTTTGCTATGGAATGTTTTTATTTGGCCTTCAGTTATGAAGGAGAGTTTAGCTGGGTACAGTATTCTTGGTTAATAGTTTGTTCTTAGGGCATGGCATACATCATTCCAGGCTCTTCTTGCTTTGATTGTCTCTGCTGAGAAATCTGAGTTGATTCTAATTGGTTTCCCTTTATAGGTGATTAATCTTTTCTCCTTCACAGCTTCTTTTCCTTGGTCTGAATTGATCCTGTGTGGATTATAATGTGACAGTGGGATGTCCTATTCTGGTCTGGTCTATTTGGAGTTCTAAAAGCTTCTTGTATCTGAATAGGTCTATCTTTTTGTATGTTTGGGAAGTTTTCTGCTAGGATCCTGTTACACAAATTTCCTAGACAATTAACTTCTGTTTCTAGGTGCTCCTCTACATCCATTATCCTTAGAGTAGGCCTTCTGATGGTGTCTTCCACGTGTTGGATAGATCTCTCATATTTCTTGGATTTGTCTTGGGTGGTTGTTTATTCTTTCTCTATAATGTCTAGGCTGTCTTCAATCCCCGAGATTTGATCTTCTGCATGGTCTAACTTGCTGTCGAGAATTTCAACTTTTTTTTAATTTCTTTTTCTTCTAGTTGGTCAGGTTTTATGGCTTGAAATTCTTTGTTGAAGCTTTGTTTTACATCTTGTATGAACTTCTTTACTTCCTTAATTTGATGGTCAATGTTTATTCTCAAATCACTTAGTTGATTGGTTTTGGTTTCCTTGGACTCCCATTCTTTTTGTTGGTTTCCATTCAGCATTCCCTTTGTGGTCTCCCTGAGTACATTCAGCTCTTTGTTAATGGATTCCATGAATTCCTTTAGTGATCTTTGTGTATTCTCATCCTGTTCTCACAATTCCTGTATTACTCTTTGCTTAGCTTCCTCTCGTTCATGCGATTCCTGTAGTTCTCTTTGAGTGTTCTCAGCCTCTTCAGGCCATTCCTGAATTTCTCTTTGAGTATTCTCAAGGTGCTCATGCAAATCCTGTATCAGTATTTGAGTAGCTTCCTCACGCTTATGATATTTCTGTATAAACTTTTTGATTGCCTCCTCTCTCTCCCTATCATGCTCATACAGAGTCCTTTGTATGTTTTCAATTTTTTCATTTATCATGTTTGCCAGCAGTGTTTGTGTAGCTATTTGGGGACTCTTCTCTGGATTATTTATTATCTATTCTGTCCGCTGATTATCATGACTGGGAGTTGAGATACCCCGACTTGCCATTTTTCTTATGATTTTCCGTCTTACTCTGCCCACTTGGGATGAAATTAACACCAGTTTTGTGCTAGAACACTATCTTAAGGCAAGCATCAACCAAATTCTGTATTTGCACAGTCAATAGTCTGCAGATACAATCTAGTTCAACAGATACATCTATTCAACATCAAACAACTATATATTAATGGGCGCAAAGAAAAATTTGGTAAACCAGAAATTATTAAGTTTAGGACTAGATGTGGGTAAAAAATAGGAATAGAGTGATGTGGGAAGGCACAGGGAGTGTTAACTAAGTCCTAATCTCAAAGCAGGAAATAGGTTGGATAGGATGAAAGTAGAGAGAGAGAAAAAAAGAAGAAAGAGAAAGAGAACAAAAAGAGACTAGAAAAATTAGAAAGGTAAAAATTAAAAATATTATACAGAGCAGAAAACAAACTATTCAGAGAAGAACATGAATATAATGAGAGAAGGGAAGGGATATAAAGGAGATATGAAAAACTTAAAAATAAAAATACTTAAAATATTATATAGGTATAAAGAGGTAGTACTGCTATTAAGGAATTTGAGTCAAAGAGGTTTTGAATTGAATAACAAATTAGTGGATTTAGTGTGTACACAATGGGGGATAAGGTCTAATAATCGACCCAGGGTTTATCTGAGGATGTGCAGAACAGCAATTAAGTCACATAAAGAAGAACGAAAGAGAAGAAAATGTGAAAAGGATAAGAAAGAAAGAAAAAAGATCAGAAGTTCAGTAGAGCTAACCAAAAACAAAACAAAACAAAAACACAAAATCAAGAAAAAAAAGGAAAGATAGAAAAATGTACACACATTTATAACCCTAAAATAAAATTCTAAGAGGAAAATAAATTACTAGAAAATATTTTTTTTAAAAAAGGTAAAAATTAAAGATTAAAAAAAGTTTTCTTGTAAAAATATTTTTCTTATAAAAGGTACAACAAAAAAATAGTTCTATGATTTTTTTGGGGGGAGGGGTAGGAAAAATCCTATTTCTCCCTTGTGTCAGTAACCAGCCTCTTTTTGGAGTCTCTGGTCTGCTTGTGTTCCTGTGGCTTGGTTAGTTACTTAAGTCAGTTTCTTTGAACAGGCAGAAAAATGCTCTGCGATCCTCCTCCAGGTTAGTTCAATGGGAGGAGATGGCTTTTTCCTGGAGTTTGGAAATGCTGTGATTAGGCTAGGTTCTGGGTAGAGTTGAGGCCTTTCAGCAAACAGTAGCTTTTCCCGGTGGCTGGTTTGTGAGAAACTCACAGATCCCAGCCTGGAGCCACTCTCAGGGTTTCTGTTTACTGAATTTCAATTGATTGTCAAGGCTGCTAAAGGAAGGGGCAGCCTCTTGCTCTGATTACCTGGTGAAGAAAGCCACTCCTGGGGCTGGAGCCTGAGCTGGGTGACTTTTCCCTGGCTTGAGCTGAGTCTGGCAGGTCAGGTTAGGCACTTGTGACCTGCTTGATGACTCTAGATTTATTCCAAGGCCTGATTTGGAGCTAGCAGCTCTGCCAAGCTTTGTCGGTATCCAAGATGGAGATCTCCGGTACTGGGGGGTGGGGATGGCCTTCCCTCCTCTGCTCCCGGAGAAGGAGTGAGGACGTCAGGCTTCTACTCATGCCGAGTCTTGGTTCCTGGGTCGTCTCTGGTCTGTGAACTGCAGGATGAAGATGTCTGCTCCTTGTCGGTTCTTACTGGTGTTGAGTAGAATCCACTCGCCCACCACGTCTGGCTCCTTCATCCCGGACTCTGTGATTCAGGTATGGTGGCTGCAGTTGCTGCCTCCACCGCGGCAGCTACCACAGCGGCTGCTGGCAAGTGCTGAGGGCTGTCTACTTGCCTGTATTTTCTCTCTCTGGCCTATCTCTCTGTCCTGTGAAGGCACACTTGGTGTGATTCTCTGCCTTATGACTGTTCACTGGAACTCTAAAACTGCTTTCCATGCAAGAGCTTGTTTAGCCTCCAGCTTCTCCTCCGCCATCTTCCCGGAACTCTCTTGTTATTCTTATTTTATGTAATCCAACACCTTTTATTACTATGAATTTAATGTGGGAATCTAGCTTTAAAGATGTCTAAAGTTTCTTCCTTTTCAATCAGAACATTTTTAATTATCATGGTATGCTGTGGTCATCATCATCATCTTCATCAAAATTATTATTATCATCAGAAGTGCTAATTATTGAAAGTCTGTTTTGTGTCTATGATTTTGTTATTATTTGTCTTTTTATTAATAAGTTTAATGTCACCACAGTGAATGCATCCATATTAAAATTTTGAACAAATAAAGAAACACAACCTAAACCATATCAGATAGCTTAACTCTATGCTTATAACAAATTATAGAATAGATTTTTGAAGCATTGCATTTCCTAACCAGTATGAATTAACTTCCTCTCTCCCCAGCACTACACACAAATATTTAAGAGTTTCAACAGAAATTTTTCAAGTGATATACTGTAAGTATTACTACAATATCAAATGCATATCTAAAATTTCCTTGAAAGTTATAAACTCTACTTTCTATTGAAATATTAGTGATTTTATTCTAGGAAATTTTTAGAAAAATAGACTATATATCTTTGGAATGAAAAAGGTCAAAATAGTAGCATAAAAGTTTTAGAGGGAGTCTGTAGTCTCTGTCTCTCTCTGTCTCTCTCTGTCTCTGTGTGTGTGTGTATATATATATATATATATATATATATATATATGTTATGTGTAGAAAGATGTAGAAAGATACATTTTTAGAGATTGTTTGTCAGAAATATATACATATATCTAAATTTATGTGTAGGATGATATACATTACAGTGAAAAAATATTAAACCAATCAAATTTTTTTAATTCATCAAACCAAGTGCTGGTAACTCAAGCTTATAATTCAAGCTATTCTTGTGCTGAGATCTTATAATTATATTTGAAACTAGTCTAGACAGAAAATTATTTGTTAGATTCTTATCTTCAATTAACCACTAAAAACAGAAATGAGCTCTGTGTCTCAAGTTGTAGAGTGCTTTCCTTGAGCATAAAAAGGCTTAGGGACAATGCCCAGGCCTTGCAAACAACCACAACAAGAAAATGTATCACATTAATTTCCCAAAAGCATCTTTTAACTGCTGTGAACATTTCTTAGAAACATGAATACATGCCCTTGAAAATGTTAAGTTAAAATGTATACAATATTTATGTCTATGTTAAAGACATGACTATTTAGATTAAGATATTTAGGTAATGATTAGGAATTAAGAATAATGATGGGCCGGGCTCTGGTGGCTGACGCCTGTAATCCTAGCTACTCAGGAGGCTGAGATCTGAGGATCGCGGTTCAAAGCCAGCCCTGGCAAGAGAGACCGTGAGACTCCTATATCCAATAAACCACCAGAAAACCGGAAGTGGCGCTGTAGCTCAAGTGGTAGAGCGCTCACCTTGAGCTGAAGAGCTGAGGGACAGAGCCCAAGCCCAGAGTTCAAGCCCCATGAACAATTAAAAAAAAAAAAAAAAAAAGGATAATGATGGGTAGGTAAAATATTGGGACTGGTCTTTTATTCTATTTTACGATATTAATAAAATGATATTTTAATTATCTCTTGCTTATTACTTGAATTATAATAAGTGATAAATGTTTTTAAAAGATTTCCAATGCAAAGGAGTATCAATTTTTTGTAATTTCAAAACAATTAAGAAAATGATTGCAAGGCTGGCTCACTCTAAGACTATATTTGTTCTCTTGTTCTAGTTTTTATATGTTCTCAGAAATTCCAAAAATTCAATAGATGTTGGCATGCAGGAATCGCTTCACTGATACTAATATTGGAGCCCCTTAAGTGGAATTGTTTTATTTCATTTGTTATTTTCACAAATAAATCAAGATGATCGTGTATTTTGTTTCTTTTCACTGCTTTTGTCTTTTGTCTTGAGAATAATTTGGTTTCCTAGCAAAGTAGAGAATAGCAATTGGATTGAGCAAGTAATGTATGGCTTTCATAAAATGCAGATGCATAGATTTGTGTCTTCTGTCATTTGCTAAACGTTTCTTCCAGAAAAGGTTATCGATTACTTATAAGTGATGCATAATTCCTAGGTATTCCAGTTATCACATAGACTTTTTGATTGTGTTATTGCCGTATAAACTCAAAATAACAGACAAAAAAAACCTCATAATAAACAGAAATCACATCTTTGTTTTAAACGCTGTAGTTTACAGAGTTTTTAGCCAACACCAAAAATATCTTAAGTATTGTGCATTTTGGGTGAAGAATTTTTAACAATAGTTTTTTTGCTGACATGTAATTAATTTACAATATATTATCTCCTTTTATTGAATACATTTTAGTGCTTTGGAAGTGAATTCTACCTTCATAGGTTTTCAAAGCTTAATTTTCACAAACTTGCATTTCTTCAAATAGAAATGCTATGAATTTTAGAACAGACATTAAAATAGACATAAAATTCTGTTACAGGAATTTGTCCAGCATACATCCTCTACAGTGTGTCTTTTCAAAATTTGTTTTTGGGGATTATTTCCAGGGTTTCACACATACTATTCAAGTGCACTGTCAATGAACTACAATTCTCTGTCCAAACACATTTCTTACTTCTCTTTAATATATTCATAGAAGTGTAATGAATGGATCCTATACAATTCTCTTTGACCTTTTGAAGACTTGAAAACTTGCTTGCTAAAATGATTGCAGTATTATACAAATAAAATCACTATGAGGAGTATATCAATTTCTCCACAAATGCATTGCTATATTTTGTGTCATCTTTTTATATTAGGGTCATGCTAGTGAGTTTTCTTTTTCTTTTTTCTTAGATACTAAAGAGGAGCTTATTTCATATGCTCCTCCTCTTGAATATTAATTTACATATGTTCTTTAAAGAAATATCCTATTCAGGCAAAACTTTATATAGAATTAGAAGATATAAAAATGCTTAAGGTTCCGAATCATTGTAGCATTAATATTATAGCATTAACAAATATGTTCCCTCCATCTGTTGGATGTTTTATCTTTGGTTATAGTCTCCTTTGAATTATGAAACGTTATCACTTGATATAATCCAGTTCATTCTTGCTTTTCTTTAGCCACTAATGCTTTGCACTTCAAATTTTTAAAAACCTTTACTGATCCAATGTCATGAATTTTTACATTTAAGTTTTATAGGTTTTTGCACCTCACATTTAGTTTGATAATCATTTTTTATTTTAAATTTTTGTATAAGGATTGAGGTAGGCTCGGTGCCTGTGGCTTACGCCTGTAATCCTAGCTACTCATGAGTCAGAGATCTGAGTGCTGTGGTTCAAAGCAAGCCCGGGCAGGAAAGTCCATGAGACTCTTATCTCCAGTAAACCCCTAGAAAACCAGTAGTGGTACGGTGACTCAAGCGGTAGGGCTCTGGCGTTGAGCTTAAGAGCACACGGACAACACCTAAGGCCAGAGTTCAAGTCCCATGAGTGACAAAAAACAAAACAAAACAAAAAAAAGATTGAGGCAGTAGTCTAAGATCATTCTTTAAATCTCGAGAGAAAATAGTGCCAATACACCCATTTAAGATTCTATTTTTATTTCATAAAGTCATGGGATTCTTTTCAAAATCTATTCACCATAAAACTAAGAATTTATTTTTGACAAATCTGTTACTTTCTTCTATGTGTCTGCTTTTAATTTAGAACTATGTTTCCTTAACTACTAAACATGGTAATAAGATTCAAATCTAGTATGGAGGCTCAAGCTACACCATTTTACAAGGTTGTTCTGACTGACCTGTATTCCTTGAATTTACATACGATTATATTGAGCAGGTGGACCAATATTCTACAGAGATATCTAGATATTTGATAGTCACTCATATTTTGTACCTTGTGAAAACACATGACCTCAGATATTATATATAGAGTACATATAGAGATATGTCTTTAGAGAATATTTGAAACAACTAAAATTAATTTAGGAATGAGTTAAGATTTAGATAATGCTGTAGCATAATAAAGCTGAATGATAACAACTTGAGCTGTAAACAGAGGAGAATGAGAGTGGAAAGAATGATGGACCACATAGGAGCTATATGTCATTGCTCTTATGTTTCAAAAAACAGAAAAACTTCAGAGAAGAGAAGGAGAAAAATAAAGTGTCCTGAGTCAAGTTTCTTTTTAGCCCAGCTAATAGTTTGGAATAAAAGTCAGTGAAAATGGGAAAAAATAAAATAGAAAATAAAGCATTGTATATACCTGTTACAATGTAAAGAAATTGTAATAAGAATATGATAATTAATTTCCAAAGACATAAGAGAAAGAACAGGTAATCTCCAAAGGGCAAAAGAAATAAGAGAGAAAAGAAGCAAAGTAAAACCTTTATCAATAACAAACACAAGACTTTGGAAGTGGAAAGTCAGTGGAAATATTCAAAATAACAATAAAATTTGCTAGCGTGGATAGACTATGGATCACATTTTATCATATATAATTTTGAAAAAGCATACTAGGAATGAAAGTTTAAAAGTCATGATTTAAAACATTATTTGGATTATAACTAGACAGTATAGCTCAGTGGTCAAACATTGACCTAGCATATGTGAGGCAATGGTGTGATCTTGCAAGCATTACAAAGTACACACAAAGCACACACACACAGAAACCACATAAACATGCACATCCACATACCACATACACACATTTTGAATGTTTATATTATCATATTTAACGGAGGAAATTATCACAAATAGTAAAGGTATGTTAATATATGAAATCATTATATTGTTCGTACTATTTAAAAGTTTAGTAGAAATAAAATAGTCACAATATACTTGGATTTTAATAGATTAAGTAAATTGAAATTAATAGAAGACATGAGAATCTTTGCAAATAAGTTTTAAATAATAAATATTTTGAAACATGTGACATTTTACTTTGACAAAAGATTGATGTTACTGGTGTTTTAACTCAAGATTTAGAATATGATAGTGAGGTGCTCTATATAACGCTATGGATGGCTTATCTATAATCATTTCACTCTGAATAGTTTTATAATAAGGTCTTGTAGTTTCTGTCACTCTTGAATTACAAACCCTATTTACACTTCCCACAATAGCTAGAAAATGGATGCCACAAATCACCATGCTCAGCTCAAATTTTTTTTTTAATTCAAGTACAAATATTTCCAAAAAGTGACCAGGTAATGAAGCCTTTCTTAATAAAGTATGTGCTTCTTGAAAATACAGTAAGTATTTGCTACCTGGACAAATATGTTCATAACTATAAGAAAATAAATTTATTTAAAACCATTTACCATATAAAAATTAAGAAAATAATTTTTAAATAGTCACATGTTAAATATTTTAAGAGCAAAATATAATGTATCTGAATAATTTACATGTGTAAAAATCATGCAAAATTAAATTAACTAATCCTACAACTCTGCAAAAAGAATTACCCTAAAGAAACAAAACATTTAAGTTCAAATTTGAAATTTAGAAAATAAAATGAAGTGTAATCTTTAGTTGACTTAATTAATGTAAACCCACTGTATATCAATTTTATAATAAAAAATCCATGAACAAGGAAAGCACAAGTACCCATTGATCAATAGCAACAGCAAAAGCATCAGTAGTTCTTGTTTTGTGTGTACAAAAAAATCGATGGAAGAGATAACAATTTTCCTTCCTTAAGAAATGGACTCATTATCGTATTTATGTAACTTTAACCCCTTTGTATATTTTTAGCTTTGGTTTTGTTTTTGTTTTTTTGGGTCTGGTCGTGGGGCCTGGGCACTGTCCCTCAGCTCTTCAGCTCAAGGCTAGCACTCTACCATTTGAGCCACAGCACCACTTCCGGCTTTTTTCTTTTTGCTTATGTGGTGCTGAGGAATCGAACCCAGGGCTTGATGCATGCAAGGCAAACGCTCTACCACTGAGCCACCTTCCCAGCCCTGTACATTTTTATTACAATAAAATTAAATTTAAATTAAAAATAAACCAAATAATATACCAATTAAGAATTCTTAGAAGCCATTGGTTGAAAACTTTGTAAAAAAAACTGCCCTAAGTACTCAAGGAATACACTTTGATGATAGTATTTAAATATTTCAATTTCAGCAGAGAAGCAAAAAGTTTAAAAACTGTTACAAAGTAAAGCAATAAATCAGAATATGTTACTATTAATAATAATCATAAGATGAATTTATAGTGGTAGTCCAATATGTAAGAAATGAGACAATTTGCCATTCGTTTGCACTTAATAAATGAGAAAGAATTTTCTAGGTCTTTTTAAATTATCTTAAGTTTAATGAAGAAACTATTCTGTCACATCATATGATAATCAGATAAAGCTGATATTAGAGAAAAGAAGAGATTTTACTAAGTTTTTGGGGGTTATTGTATATTTTTATTTTGGTTTTGGGAAATTGTGGGGATTTCCACTTGGGGTATGTTGTTCTTGCTAGGCTGGCGTCTTATCAGTGGTTAATTTTAGGAGAGGGGTTCCCTTTACAAAAGAACATGCACCTGATCTGTCCTTTTAACCTTCCCTTCATCAATGGCATCAGAGTTGCACACCAACTTGTCTAGCTTGCTACCTTGACTGGTCTGGATCCGCAATCTTTCCAAACTTAGTCTCTAGATTGTGCAGGATGGTGGAAATGATCCTATGCACCCAGCTACAGACTGAGAAGGAACTTCACTAAATTTTCGGCTTGGATTCTCTTCCAAAGCCTCCTAAGTAGTTAAGAGTACACATGGGGGCCCCTGATGCCAAGCAGTAAGAGTATTTTTTTAAAGCAACTAGACATATATATGACTTAGGCTTGTGAATACCTCAAGAAAAGAGTAAAAGAGCAGTGAAGCATAGAGGACAGGCAGAATTTTAATTAGCTACTCAGAGGCTGAATAATTTTAGCTAGCTACTCGGGAGTCTGAGATTTGAAGACCACTGTTCAAAGCCAGTTCAATCATGAAAATACAAGCAATTATCTAAAAAAAAAAACACATCAGTGTAGCAGTGGCTGAAGTCGTAGACCACTATCCTTGAGCACAGAAGTTTAGGAATAGTTCTCAGACACTATCAAGCCTCAAGAATGATGAATGCATGCATGAGCACATTCACATGTGCGTGTGCGCGTTCACTCGTGCATGCACACAGACACAAATGAGTATTTCCATGTGACATTTTTTTAAATTTTTATTTATTTATTTATTTTATTTCATTTGTGAACATACAGTACAGAGGGGTTACAATTACATGGGCAGTATAATGGGTACATTTCTTACCAAGCATTGCAGCGTCCTCCTTTGTTTACCCTTCACATCCCTTCCCAGCCTCCCCCCTCCCTCCCCAGTCCCAATCCTTCCCTTCCCCCCCCCCCCCCCCCGCACCGATGTTGTAAAGCTCGTTTTGGACATGACAATTTGCACTTCTCATTGTTGCAACAGGTCCACCTGTATCCTTAAACGACTTGTTTTTCCCCATCTCCTCCACAAGTTATACTGACATCAAATATAGTGAAAGCAGGGGTTATACTGTGGGGGACGGACATACAAAGCAACAAAGAAATAATCTTATAAATGCGTTAGAAGCACCATGTGACATTCTTTAAGTTTTTTCCTTGCTGTAATTTATTCCCCTGTATTACTTCGCAAATTAACAAAACCAGCTAAGGACCTATTTACATAAAATTCATCATGTTTCTCTAAAATCTACTCTCTTTTTGGAAGCCTGCTTTTATTTGACCCAAAAGTAAATTATTCAGGAAGTCAATTCATCACACTTAAGTCTGTATTATTAGATGATTGTTTAGGCTATTCCTAGCAATATGATTTTGTGAAATCCTGCATCAAGCAATATATTTCTTTCACTAGAAGGGAAGCCTCTGTCAAACAATTAATTACGGGTTTTTCTCCTCCAGGTATGCATCTGTAGTTTTATTATCTTCATATATTTCATAATCTGTCAGTGTATGCCAAAGGCTGCTGTGAAAATAAAATCACCCTTCTCAGCACTTAGCATTTGTATACCATTCATAGATATGAAGGTGTTTAAATGTTACTGAAATTGCTCTGAAATAAATAACGTTCACCCTGACTATCTTGAGCAAGAAGAATTGGTGTCCCAGCACTTTAGATAAGAACTTGAGGGAAAGAAACAAAAGGAAAATTGAGGAACTCAACACATAGATTCAAATGAAACGAAACAACCCAAGAAAACACAAATTAATTCAGTACTCAAGAACTTGCAGGAAATGCAAAGAGTTAAAAACAATCAGCTATGACAAGCTTATGAAAATCCTGACTACATGGGAGTTCACTGTTGTGAGGATAGTGGCTAAAGCCCAGACTGGACAGAAAGATCTGTACACAATGCCATGCACCTGTTTTTCTGAATTCCAGGATGAATAACATGAAGTGGACTGAGGCCAAGATCATACACAAGTAGGAAGCCAGTTTCTATCTCAAAAATAATCAGGTTAATTTAGGGCTGGGCACATGACAAAGTGGTAAGAAAACGCATTTAGGGAGAACAAGACACTGAATTCAAACTCTAATATTAGGGGTATTAAAGATAAAAAGCTATGATTTTAAATACTTGGAATAATTGTAACACATGAGTATTTGAGTGGAGAAAAATCCATGAGAGAGATAGAATGAACCCACGTTCCAATGCTTTCTACTTAAGTTATAATATTTATTGGTACTTCAGACAAAGCAGAGTTACCTTACAAATGAGCATGAATGTGCATTTGGGTGATGAAAATACTCTACTTACACAGGTGTAAATTAAATAGATTTTCTTTGGTAGATTGTGGTTCTTAAACTAAGAGCCTGGGTGATGTCCTGAGCTTTTTCTCCCAAGGCTACCACTCTACTACTTTGAACCACAGTTCCAATTCTGATTTTCTGTTGGTTGTTTGGAGATAAGAGGCTCATGGACTTTCCTGCCCAGAATGGCTTCAAAATATGATCGTCAGATCTCAGCCTCCTGAGTAACCAGGATTCCAGGCATGAGCCATCGATGTTTTTAATAATTTAGTAAATTGTACAGTTACAGAAGTTATAAATTATCATTGTAACCTGTGTAATATATATGTGTATGTACGTATCAATGCGTTCGGATAGAAATATCTTAACATATTTTTGTATCTACAGTAGATTTAAGAAATCATCCTTCATTATAAAATAAAATGGAAACAAAAGTTAATAAAGTGCAAAACAAAGGGAATCGTTACACGTTTCTTTTTGTTGAATGGAATATGAATTGTGAGAATCAGTTTGGAAAAATCATCTCTACTTTACCAAATGGATAATGGTTATTAATTCCAATCCATCTATTTGCCCATATTGTGCATCCTCACACATGAATGTCAAAATCCAACCACACTTTTTGCCTTGGTATTTAACTCACCTGTTATAATTTAGGAGATAATCAAATAAAGATTAAAATAATAGTAAGTGAGGCTATTAGTTAGAGCTTAACAAGATTTTAAATATGATATTAGCTAACTAATTGCATATTTCTTACTTTTACTCTGTTGTTATGTCCCTCATTCCCACATTAGGAAAGTACATAGAAGAATATGGGCACAGTGTGGTTTTAGCTTATTGAGACCTGTATGGGGTAGTGTGTTTTTGAGGACTTGCAATACGTTGTGATGGAGATGAAGGGAAGGATGTGCTTATTCTGGAAAACAGGTTAGAGGATTGCTCCCAGAAAGATAGTGATGAATTCTTCCAAATGGTTACAGTAAAAACACTTTCACAACCATATTCACTACTTCACTATTCACCATAGCCAAGTTATGGGAACAGCCCAGATGCCCTTTGGCAGAAGGATGATTGGAGAAAGTGTGTCATATATACACAATTGGATTGCACCTATCAATTATGAAGATTGTTACATTATTTGCAAAGAAATAGATAGATCTAAAAATATGTTAAGTAAACTAGGTCAGAACCAGACACACAAAGGACCCATGTTCTGTCTCATATTTGGAAGCTAGAGCTTTATACAAGTTGACACAACAATATTAACCAAAGCATGCTATTTGCAGAGGAGTATTTAAAAGGTGTAATTTTTTTATAAAATTGAACTTTTAATCCAACAAAATGAATTCCAGGAAATTATCACTTGGAAGAGAGGGGGAATCAAAGGGAAGGAATAAAGAGAGTTATGGAGGAAGAGAGTGAAGACAGTATATTCAATGCAGATAGTATGAAACTAATAAAAATGAAGGTGGGGTGAGGTTTGGAAGGGTAGGGAAAAGTTACATAAATATCCATTATACTTAAAAAATGATTTATTGAATGGAAATTCCTTGTACAACTAGTTAAGATAATAAAAATATATTTAAAAACAATGGAGACATCTTAAACTGCGTTCTCTTAAACCATGAGTCAATATAATAGTTTCCTCCTCAGAAATTTTCTTTGCAGAGCTGGGAAGGTGGCTCAGTGGTGGAGCGCTTGCCTTGCATGTATGAGGCTCTGGGCTTGATTCCTCAGCCCCACATAAGCAGAAAAAAAAGCCAGAAGTGCCGCTGTGGCTCAAGTGGTAGAGCGCTAGCCTTGAGCTGAAGAGCTGAGGGACAGCGCCCAGGCCTAGAGTTCAGGCCCACGACCAGACACAAAAAAAAAGAAATTTTCTTCGCAGGTATTTTCCTCATAGTGACAGAAAAGTGATCAATGCAATGAATATCAATACGTCACATTGCACATCATAAAGAGACACAATATAGAATCAAGGTAAAAATGTTAGAATTCATCAAATGTTAAAATAACAGGTAGAATGTGCCAAATGCTATTTGATTGTTTTTCCGCATACTTTAACTATGGTATCTAATTTAATCCTCACAATAATTCCATAAAGTGGAACTATGTACATTATTAATTCTCAGATGATGATACTGAAGTCTTCAGAGTTGTAATTCCTAGTACAACATTGCACACATGGTAAGTGTTATCCTGAGATCCATCTCCCACTGTATCAATTAACCTCATTCTATTTTATGACTAAAATACCAGCACTTAGTCTACAAATTCTAGGAGAAATTCTCAGAATTATTGTGTACACTCATAATATTTCACTTCACTTTATCTTTGTTAGAAAATAGGTAACGGTAATATGAAAACTCAAAATTCATAAGCAATGCATACCTCTCTGGTGAAAGGAACTGATAAAGTATAACATTCTTGATTTCTAGCTCAAAATAGTAGAAATCATATTGTATCCCTTCACTCAACACTGCACTGCCTGGGGACCCTATCACTGTTTAACACAGTCTTACTGAAAGAATGACCTCCCCAATTCCTTATGGAAACAGACCGCAGATCTTATGGACCAATCATTTCCACATTGTAGCTCACCTAATTTGTTTACCATTAGAAGTATTTTGATTTCTTTTTATACCCAATATTTTGAGAGAAAGTTGCTACTTTAGAATGCCATTAAAGCAAGACATATAAAAATCACCTTTGACCTCAAAAAAATATATTACCTTTCATATACCCAAAAATGCCATCTGACCAATCATTAATGTTAGGAACGAGAAGTTAAAAATTATAGACACCAAGACCTAAGCATGAATGAAAGATTCTCCAACTTGTGAATACAATTTGTTTTAAAAGACATAAAGGGCTGGGAAGGGGCTCAGTGGTAGAGCGCTTGCCTTGCATGCATGAGGCCCTGGGTTCGAAGCTGCAAATGGTGCTGTGGCTTAAGTTGTAGAGCTCTACCCTTGAGCTGAAGAGCTGAGGGACAGCACCTTGGCCCAGAGTTCAGGCCCCACTACCGGACCCACCCCCCCAAAAAAAGACATCAATACTACTACATCTTTTCAAAATTTCTTATGATACTGAAGATTCAGTCATAAACTATTAACACTTGAAAATAACTCATCTTCTTGGGAGTAGGACACAAAACACAAGATTAATCCAAATCATTTTCAAAGACCTTTATTTATACTACAAATTCACTCTTATAACTACAAAGATTCTAAAAATAACTGACTTTCTATCAACAAATATTTCCATAACTCCTGGACAAGTCCATATGTTTCTCTTCAATATTAGGCCTTAAATTGGTAATGTTTTAATCACAGTGTTTCCTCTTGCCTCTAGGCTGTAAATCTTGAAATGGTGAAGCTTTAGATCTAACTGTACCAAAAACTGAAGTAGAGATAATGGAACAATACTTTAAAACGGAGTTGCCTTTGATACCCTAACCACAACAGAACAATGGAAAACAATTTCTTATATTATATATACTTATATTTTTATTTACATGTGCTGATCTTAAATTTCACACAGTGAAACTTACTAGAATTAGATGATAATTTGACAACTAAATTGATATTTATTCCCATAAATAGTTTGGAATATAAATAATTAGGATTAGAATATTAGAATATAAAAAGTATCAATGCAATATCTTCTGTATAAACTTGTAATATCTTCTAAGTGTTCTTGGTCTTCTGAATTCACATGGTAAAAAAACAGTATTGTTTTCCTCTAATCTATAAAGGATTTTACTATGCTGCTCTGTTTATTGTTTTAAGTCGCTGGTCCCAAACTGTTTTTCTCCATATTTCTGAAGCATTCTTACTGATTATACCAAAATTTTGCTGATATGATGTCTAAAAGCTATTATTCTTCTGCAAGATCCACGGGTCCTAGGATACCAGCTCCCAATTATCTGCATCATCAGATAACAAGAGCAAGACTTCTCACCTAGGCCCATGCAACATGCCAACAGAAAGTAATTGAAGACTCGTCTCAATTTCTCATTTCCTATAATATTTCAGGTCCTTAATTCCTTGTAGGATTTAGCAGTAAGCTATTGTGAAATGCAAGTCAACTTAAAATGAAAGATGAGATCATTAAATATGAGAGAAAGTACTGTAATTCAAAGTTTCAAATTACAGATGACAAGCCCATTTGAGTGAACAAAATCACAAATGTCACAAGATTATTTTTAATACCCCTCTCCTAATGATTAATGAAAGATTTCAGCCCAGCATAAGTAGGTCAAAAAATACTTCCTGGAATGGTAGATCCATAATTGGTCTACCTAGGCTAGGAAATCTTGACTTAGAGGTCAAATATAATTTAGAAAATCTTTAATTGAGAAGATCCTCAGTGCTTCAAAAAACTGTTACTTCAGTAAAACTTGGTTCTGTAGTATAAAAACGTTGTCATTCTCAAACCAATGATAACCTACATTTAATATTCTGAAAGTATATTCCTTTTCAAATAAACTTTTTAAAATCACATTCGCCAGAATAATACTTGACAAGTAGATGATAGTGACATTACAAGTTTTTCAATGTAGGGGGCAAGTTACAATAGAATTGATTTATTTACCCAGCATTAATTCCAAACAAGTTCAACCATTCATTAAAGTGTAGAAATATTACCCCCCACACCATTGGCGTTGTTCAGTAGCTGCCTTCCTGAAATGTGTTAAACAGAACAGCATCCCATATTTCAAACCCAAATATTAACTAATAAAGTAAATTTCATCACATAAGAAGGTACATTATAAAAAGTCACTAATAGTTGTCTTATCATTTGTTGCTTTATGTTTTCCCTGTCTAACATAGTTAGAAGACTTTAAGTCTTGAATATGGGTACTCATCAGAGATGTGACAAACATAAAATCTGTCTTCTATTTCTATATTCCTCTATAGTAGTAAATCTTAGTTTTCTTCTTTTTCCAAAGATTATAGGTAGTAGAAAATATTATCTCATGTAAAATAAAATAATCACACCATTTTACAAAGCCATTTATAAAAACTAGTAGGAATAAATTCTAAGCCATTTTTAAACTTTCTTGTTGACTAAAGATTAATCTTCCAAATGGATGAGAATAAAGTCATGTCTAGGTGCTTCACATCTCCAGTCTTGCAAATGAATTATGTAAATATAAGCTGACATCAGTTCATGTATATGCGGGATTGAAACCGCATGGAATGTATATAAACCTTTCAAAATATTAACAGACAGTTTAACAGAATGACTATCAGGAAATTGAAACCTGAGAGGAATAATAGTAAAGACATAGAATGAATGAAAAATGGAACAAGGGGTAAATATATCTAGAATACTCAATATACACATGTAATAAATGAAGTGGTAAATCTGAAATAAATCTTGGAGAAGGGGTTGGTTGAGAACGATTGAAGGAGTGACTCTGATCCTGGAGCATTTGACAATTAGATGGACATATTTAATTGTAACATACTTGCACAACCTTTTGAAATTCAGTTAAAAAACAAAACAAACAAAAAACACAAAAATCACAACCAAACAGCAATCTCTAGAGAGTATGAATATGACCTATCAAAATTTTAAGAAGTTATTGAAGGGCAGTCTTGGGAAAAGCAAACAAAGCTGTTCAAAGAGGGCAGTTTGGGGTAGGGGAGAATTTAGAACA
The DNA here is from genome assembly GCF_019054845.1 of Dipodomys spectabilis. Lineage (NCBI taxonomy): Eukaryota > Metazoa > Chordata > Mammalia > Rodentia > Heteromyidae > Dipodomys > Dipodomys spectabilis. The sequence continues at coordinate 6,204,088 of NW_024870755.1, forward strand.
GATTAAGTACATTGTCAAAGGTTATAAATCACCTACATCTACTGCAAATATTTTCATCTGTGAATGCTCTTTGTCTGAACTGGACACTCCAGTCATGAGACACACTTGATAGCTTGTGAAGATAGAATGGAAGAAACAAGATCAAGAACGCATTACTTCACTGGAGAGAAACATTTCTGTGTGTTTTCTCTCATCTGTCTTCATTACTCTTTTTTCATACTTTTAATAAACTCAAGTGATTTTGAATTATATCTTTCCTTCTTTGTTCTGGCAAAGTAATTGTTCAAAATATTTCACCAAATTTTATTTCTCATTATTTTCTATTATACTGTTTACTTGTCCAAGTGAGTCCATTAAACTTCCCCTTTGCATTTGGTTGCCACGAAAACTCAACATCTATGTTAATGAGGATAAACTGTAATGCAAAACTTTGTCTCCAAAAAACCAGTCCAAGAATCTTTAATCACAAATATTTAGCTATAATTTTTTTTCTTTTTTCTTTTTCCTTGAAAATCTTCTCTTGTCTAAAGTGCCCTCAAAAATAAATACTCTACCTTGAGAGCATTGGCACCCACCCCTGGGTATCTAGACAGGGAACAGACCTAAGAAAGGAGACCTCCAGTTTCAAAGGTGAATCATTTGGGGTTGAGGAACACCAGAGAACTCTCCATTTGTTTGTTTAGCTTTACTTGATAATGTAACCCAGTTCTTGAACGGTAGTAGATTAGAATAAATTCATGGCATTAAATATTAAAAATAAAACAAAAAGAAATACTCCACCACTTTTTGCTTCAATCACTTCTAACCTCAAAGATATATTTTGCTAACAAGATGCTTAGAAGAAACCGAAGAATACTCTACTTTTATCTTCTCTCTTAAGTCTCTCTTTATATACCATATCGAGAACAGTGAAGTTATTCTTTGCAGAATTATTTCAATAGATTATTTTTCTCATGGTCTTGCATTTGCTCAACAAGATGTATGGAGAAGAATAGAGTTAAATCACCCATTCCTTGGATTACAGTGTCTGTTACAAAGGCAATACTTCTATGTTCTACTTCAATGTTCTCCTCTTAGCTCTTGACTGATTTCCAATTAATCACAGCTTCTTGGCTTCAGGTCTAGTAAAGCTGAAGGGCAATAAGGCCTCCAGCACTGCTATATCTTCATGGTTTCTCTTTCAAAACTCTTTTATTTGGATTTCAAATTTACTTTCATGCCTTCAATTTGTTCTGCAATACACGGAGCCCAATAGACTCTGTAAAATCACTTTAGGTAGCAAAAACATTAAGACAATCTATATCAAACAGTTTTGGCCTCCCTCCACTGCAGAAGCCAATACGCTTAGCTAGGGCTTTGAAGAATGCGTTTTTTATACCTTTTCAATTTTCTTAAATCTTTTCTGATCCCAAAAGTTTTTGGCTTATGTAATAGGAGAAGTCTTCACTATCTCATGTTAATAAGGATATTATATTTTTGAGCTACTTAGAAATGTGAAATCGTTGGTTTGAAGTATCCAATCAGATTTTTTTCTGTGTTTCACTGCTTCACATGGAAAGATATTGTGGAAAGTATTACAAACAGAAAAGTGTAAACCCAATGTCTTCTTTCATTGTGGAGGACACTCTCTCCCTAATAATTTGAACCAAATTATCTTTTACAGAAAATTACTGTTTGGTAATTTAAGAAATTCAAAAATTTTCATTTCTTATTTTTTAAAAAAACTTTGAGTTTAAATTCCACTAAAACCTTGTTTTCACACAGTAAGAGTATTTTTCCTGGTTAAGGACAATTCTCAAGGGAACCTACATGATTTACAGCAAGGTTTGTGAGGTTTGTTGGTTTGGTGTGAAAACGAGCCATCTTCACCCACATAGCTCCCTCTCAGCTAAGTCTCTATGGATTTCTTTACATGAAAGCCTATTTTCCCAGGTAATTTAAAATTTTCTTAATAGGCTAAGTTGTGAAAAAGTTTGAACAATTAAAATTTACCTGTCATAAATTTTTAAATTTTTTTGAAATTCCTTTATCAGAATCGCGAATTCACCAATCCTAATTCCACCTTTACTATAAAAACAATTAATATGTGTTTTCCTGATATACTGTCCATGAAACTATTATTTTCCAGTGGCTTTGTTATGCATGTATATGATCATATGAGCGGATACTGAGCAAAATGAACTCCAAGGTATGGAAACAGAGATACTTATTTGCAGTTGTTGTTTCTAATGTACAATGTGATTTCTATACTTTTTGGGATTTTCCTCTATGGTTTATCCCCTGCTGTATTTGATTTTGGTACTCTGTGTATTGTGCATACATTTACCTTAATTAGGGAAGGGAACAGGAACAACAAAATGGCAAGACAGAGAACAAAGGGCAAACCAATGCAATTGCAATATTCACAAGACAGTAAGTTGGAAATGTACATTACAACTTGTGAGGCATATTGGGGTGAAGTAAAACTGTGAGAAAAATGAGAGAGGGGGTAACAAGTTTGAAAAGTTGTGTAGTCACTAGGTTACAATTGCTGTAAACCCACTACACATCACTTTGACATTAAAATTAAATTTACAAAATAAGCTGCATGAAATCAAATTTCACTGTATTGGTATAGTAAATATTATTCTTTATGTAGTAACTTTTTAAAAATCAGTACTATTTGGCATCTAATTTGAATTAATTACCCATTTTTAATCAAAGGGCCATCAACTTGAATGTTATACAACTAGACAATATTTTCACAATTTACTTGCCAATATTTTGAAAAAAGAAAAATTTAGTAATTTCTCATACTAAGACAGAAAACACTAACTCTTCGGAAACCCAGAACGTTTAAAAGTAAATAAGTTGTTAAGAGGACAGGATATATGTGTTCTTCAAAATTCCTATGACTAATAACTACTCATTTTGAAATAATAAACATTCCATACCTGAGAGATTCAAAATATTACTTGTTTGCATGTTATGAAATTGTGCAATAGAGGCATTTTCCAATGGGGTGTTACAGATAGAGAAGTGAACAGAAAAATAGGCACATTCTGGTATAATATAAACCTATGAAACATCAGTTATAATTAATTCTTCAAGAGTAAACAATTGTTTATCAGATTAAGCTATTATTTCTATGACCATCAATCCCAAGGTTTATGCAATAAAGTCATCCTAGACCAACAGTTTCCAACTTGTAGGGTGCACCTCAATATTCCCTTAATTCACATCACGAATAGCTTATCTCCATTGTGATAAAATACCTACACCTCTGCTAATGTGATGCCCTCCGTGTTCTGGAAAAAGCTCCCCAATAAACTGGGTTGCATCATTTTTCCTCCACTGGTATTCTTGTAAATATTATTTATATTGATAGTTTTTTAACTATCATAGATAAACAGAATGCTAATATCAGAAGATTACATTTCAAAGCCCACCCAGGCAGGAAGGTTCCCTAGATTCTTATCTCCAATAAACTTCTCAGCAAAAGCCAGACACAGTGGTACTGAGGTTTAAGTGGTAGGGCAGGAGCCTTGAGCATAAACAGTCTCAGAGACAGTGTCCAGGCCCAGAGTTCAACCCCTAGGACAAACTAATAAAACAAAAACAAAAACAAACCCCAAACCTAGCATTTTTCTCATTGTATACAGAGACACGTAATTAAGGAAATTGCTTCCTGTGTTACATACAGGTAGAAGAAAGAAGAAGTCACACAATTATTCTCTTCATACAATGTTATACCAAAGCCTCAAAAAATTGCTCTTTTTCTAAATTTATAAATTAATATCATCCATTGTTGGCAACTCTGTCTACATTATTCACATTATCATTTTATACATAAACTGTTTGAAATATCTATTAACAGAGTTCTAATTATAACTCTCTTGAAAGTAAGTATATTCTAGGCAAATAGAATGCAAGAAACATGTGTAAATTTGTCAATTAAACCCTCTACTTAAAAAGAATTTTGTAGTATCCTATAGAATATGAAATTACAAACAAAACCAAAATATATATTTCAAATCTAAGCTCTAATTTAGCAAGATCTATAAAGTCCTACATTTGACGAACTTTGCTATATCTCCAGGCTTAAGCTTTTGTAATCCTTGATCCTTTCCTTGGAATCTAACATCATGAAGATTACTTACTTTTTCCAATTTTGGATGGGAATCATGAGCCATTTTGCATCTAGGAATGTTCTTTAATGAAGAGAGCATTTAAAAGCACAACTGAGGATTATATATGAGTTGCATTTCAATAGGAAACGACTTCTCAAAACATAATGACAAAATTAGCCCAAACTTACAACTGCGTATTCCTTTCTTGTTTGGTTTCTTTTATTAAGACAAAATTATACTACCTGGTCCAGGGAAGGTATCACTATGTAATTCCAGTTGCTAATCTCCTGTCAGTCTGAGTGCTAGAATTCTAGGCTTGTATCACATTGACCCGCCATAGTTTCTTGGTTTATTTAATCTAGATACAGACTAGCAATTCTGAACTTCTCCAGTGATATCATCCACTAGACTGCTCAGACTGTTCATGTACTATTTTAAAAGATGTTCTGACATTTCAAAGAGGATATGATCATTTTCAGATACACCTGTGGGGTCTCTAATTCATCCTCCATGGATCCGATCCCTTTCATAATGATTACTTGACTCTCTTACTATCTCTGGTCCCTATCTATGTAATATTCTTAAACTTTTTTGAAGAAACTTCACTTGAGGACTTTCTAAAAATAAAATTATCACTTGATTCTAGTCTTACTGAGGACATATTATGTATTCTTTCCTAACTTTTCTACATATTCTGAGAATTGTTTCATTTGTGTATTTTGTGTGCACATATAAGTGCCTCTGTGTTTATGTGTATGTTTGTATGTATGTATGCAAAAGCCTCAAGCTCTTATTCAGCAATCTTGCTCATGACTGGTATTCCATCACTTGAGCCATTCTTCTAATACACCTTTTGGCTGGTTAATTATATATAGTGTCTCAAAGACTGTTCTGCCCAGGCTGGATGCTAACCTGAGCTGAATAGCAGAGGGACAGCACCCAGGACCAGAGTCTCAAAGACTGTTCTGCCCAGGCTGGATGCTAACCTGAGCTGAATAGCAGAGGGGCAGCACCCAGGACCAGAGTTCAAGTGCCAAGACCACCGCCAACAAAAAATATATAAGTAAAGAAAGAAAAAATGTGATCTTATCCACCAGTTCATAGCTAGTATAATCCCTGCTCTCTCAAGATGGACTCTTTTTTCCAGTTAAGTCCATGTTCTTATATCTGACTTGCATTGTAAACAGAATTATTCTTCCATTCTACTTTCTACAAATTTGCATGATTAACAAGCATGATTTAGAAAGAGAGTGGCCTCATACTTCATGTTCCATGTAGGAGTAATGCTTTCCCTATATCACTCTCATAAATCTACATAGTGGACTTCGCTTTATTGTTTCAATGTTGTCTTATTTGTAGAGTCTTGTGTAGTGTAATGAACCCTTATACTTAAACACAGAACTTCTCTTTCTCCTATTATTGCTATTGTTCCCTTACTGTTAACTCATCTACACTTGGGAAATAATGTGCAGCACATACACTCATAAAAAAATGATCTGAGAACCTTCTTCCCATTTAAAATTCGCCTTAATTTACAGAGCACTTACAAAGTTTGAACTCAATATACTCATGGATAATGTATTTATAAGCAATATAAATGGTATTTTTCCTTTACTAAGATGTCTCTGAAACACGTGTTACCTCATATCCAAAGGCGTCCTTGTGTTATTTCGGTGAAACCAGAAAACATTCATTATACCTCAAGCAGCACCATCGATTGTTCCTAGAAGTAACTGTTACTGGATGTGGAAACTGATCCTAGGAGAGGATTGGAACACAGAGGATTGACAAAGTTCAAGTTAACTTGTGTTTTCCTGTATAAGAAAAGGACAAAGATGGCGACAAGGCAGTAGGGAAACACCAAAGCTCTTCCCAACCAAAAAGAGAGTTTGAGTTCCAACGCTTAATCTCCCCAAGAGACTGACAACAACAAAAAGACGGACACACAGAGAAAAACAGGAGGTGGAAAACAACAAAAAAGAAAAAGAGGAAAAGAAGAATTGCAGAACAGAGAAGAGCGAAGACCCCTCCCCCAACATTCACTGGTCACACGGCAGCATGGCAAGCTGTGGCCAGCCAGGCTGGCGGGGGCTGCCGGAGTCCCAGAGACACTGGGGGCTGCCTGCAGAACAGCCGGGCAGAAGCCGCCTGAGGTACCAGTTTACAGACCCACTGATCACCACAAATAGAGAAATCTACCAGCAGGGAGTCTACACAAAGATCCTACCCCCACCCCTCACTCTCCATCCAAGCAGAGAAGTGCCATCCCGCCAAAGCCGACCAGCACTGGCAGCGCAACAAAGGGAGCTTCTGCAGATAGCACAGAAGCCACCTGAGGTACTGGTGTCAGACCCGCCGATTGCAACGACCCGGTGTGGGCCGCTAGGGTCGCAAAGACACAGAGGGCAGCCGGCAGATCACTCATGCAGAAGCTGCCTGAGGTACTAGTGTCAGACCCGCTGACTGGGACAACCTGGCGGGGCCTGCCAAGGTCGCAGAGACACAGGAAGCTGCATGCACATAACTCGCACAGAAGCTGCCTGAGCGTGGACACTGTGGACCCGACAGCTTCAACAGAGGCAGAGACAGAAGAGAATCACACAGAGCCACCACCGCCCAGCCCAGCTCGCAACCACCCCAACTGAACTCGGATTGCAACAGCAATTGCAACAGCAAAAACGCTCCTCAACGGAAAGAACGCTGCTGGAGGAATATCAATACCAAATTTCAAACTCTACTATAAAGCAATAGTAATCAAAACAGCTTGGTACTGGCACAAGAACAGACCTCAGGACCAATGGAATAGAATTGAAAACCCAGAAATGAACCTAACAAAACTATAGCCATCTAATCTTCGATAAGGGAGCTAAAAAATATAGAATGGAAGAAAGACAACCTCTTCAGTAAATGGTGCTGGCAAAATTGGTTAACTACTTGTAGAAAACTAAAGCTAGATCCTTATCTATCACCCTGGACCAGAATCAACTCCAAATGGATCAAAGACCTTGGAATCAAAGCAGACACTCTGAAAACATTACAGGATAGAATATGAGAAACCCTAAGTCTCCTTGGCGTAGGCCTAACTATTCTTAATAGAGACCCAGAAGCACAACAAATCAAAGAAATGTTGGACAAATGGGATTGCAAGAAGTTGCACAGCTTCTGCATGGCAAAGGACATAGCTAGCAAGAACAATAGAAAGGCCACGGATTGGGAGAAGATCTTCATTAGCCATACAATGGACAAGGGTCTCATATCTAAAATATACTTGGAACTCAAAAAATTAAATCTCCAACAACAAATCCTCAAAGAAACAACTGCCCTATAAATAAGTCGGCCAAAGATATAAAGAGAAACTTCTCTGAAGAAGAAAGAAGGGTGGCCAATAGACACATGAAGAAATGCTCAACCTCCCTTGCCATAAAAGAAATGCAAATCAAAACAACATTGAGATACCACCTCACCCCAGTTAGAATGGCAAAAATCAAGAACTCTAATAACAACAGATGCTAGAATGTGGACAGACAGGAGTGTAAACTTGTTCAACCACTTTGGAAAGCAGTATGGAGGTTCCTCAAAAGATTCCACATAGAGCTCCCCTATGACCCATCAATCCCACTTTTGAGCATTTACCCAAATATTTACAAACAAGACCACGCTAAATCTACCAGCACAACTATGTTTATTGCAGCATTATTTACCACAGCCAAGATATGGAACCCACCCAGATGCCCCTCAGTAGATGAATGGATCAAGAAAATGTGGTATATATACACAATGGAATTCTATGCCTCCGTCAGAAAGAATGACATTGCCCTATTTGTTAGGAAATGGAAAGACTTGGAAAAATTTATATTTAGTGAAGTAAGCCAAGCCCAAAGAAACATAGGTCCCATGGTTTCCCTTATTTGCAATATCTAGTATATGTATTAGTCAAACATAAAAGGTCAGATAATGTGATGTTAGGAAAATGAACCCTAAGGTATGTATTTAAATGTTGTTTTTTCTTTCATGCGTTTGTTTCTACCGCATTTATAAGATTATTCCTTTGTTGCTTTGTAAGTCCCTCCCCCACAGTATAAATCCTGCTTTCACTGTAATTGATGTCGGTATAATTTATGGAGGGGAAAGGGAAAAAAAAGTCGTTTAAATAAGGATACAGGTGGACCCATTGCAACAATGAGAAGTACAAGTTGTCATGTCGAAAAGGGGGAGGATTAGGTGGGGGGTGGGGGGAGGCTGGGAAGGGATGGGAAGGGGAAACAAAGGAGGAGGCTACAAAGCTTGATAGGAAATGTACTCATTATCTTGCCCATGTAATTTTTACCCCTCTGTACAGTATTTTCACAATAAAGAATAAACTTAAAAAAAAAAAAAGAAATAATGTGCCATTTGAAGGCCAGCATAGAAAAAAAGGAAATAACGTTGTTTTAAACATGTTCTACTCCAGGGACTGGGAAGGTGGCTCAGTGTTAGAGTGCTTGCCTTGCATGCATGTGGCCCGGGTTCAATTTCTCAGCACCACATAAGCAAAAATAAGCCAGAAGTGGAGCTGTGGCTCAATTGTTAGAGGACTAGCCTTGAGTTGAAGAGCTGAGGGACAGTGCCCAGGCCCAGAATTCAGGCCCATGACTGAACCCACTCCCCACCAAAAAAAAGTTCTACTGCAAAGAAATAAAGACATGGAGGTTTTAAAGTGTCTTATCGATGTATATTTAACCCATGAGATGATTCTCTTGTTGCAGGAGTCAGTTATCAATTCCTTTCAATTATTCCTGAGTTCTCCAGAGCAAGAAGGATTCCAAAGAAGCATCCAGTGAGTATGGTCAGGAAAAGGAGCCTCTTCTCAGATCAGTCCTCCTTTAAGGATGAAATATCTGGGGTTTTTTTTATTTGCTTTTTTGTTAAGTTTTTGTTGGTTCTAGGGCTTGAACCCTGAGGCTGTCCCTGAACAGTTTTCTTTCCTGCCTCCAGCGCCCAAATCTAGTATTCTACTGCTTGAACCAAAACTCCACTTCTGTCTTTTTTGCTGTGTAATTACAGATAAGAATTTGACACACTCTCCTGCCTGGGTTGGCTTTGAAGTAAGATAATAAGAAAGCCAAGTGACATCAGCTGTATAGACTTCTCTTTTCAAACATGAAATATTAGATGAAGTTTATTTTAAAGCTAAAATTTGACAATTTTTTTCTTTTATTTTTGTGAGAATACCATACAGAGGAGTTACAATTACATTGGCAAGGTAAGTACATTTCTAATCAAGCATTGTTTCCTCCTCTTTGGTTCCCCATCCCATCCCTTCCCGTACTACTCCCCTCCCCCCTCCCAGTCCTCCCACCCTACCAAAGTTGTAAAGTTCTTTTTTCGACTTTACGACTTGTATATCTCCTTGTTGCAATGGGGCCACCTGTATCCATAGTTAAATGATTTGTTTTTAGAGAATATGTCCAGCAAATAATCCATAACATTACTCAGCAAAATTAGGTGCACTGAATCATTTTGGAATTATTTGTATTGCTTGGGAAGATTATTGATCTTTTTGTTCCTTTTGGGGAAACTTAAAGTCATATTTCACTTTTTTTGTTGGTTGTAGGGCTTGAACTCTGATCCTGGGCTCTGTCCCTCAGCTCTTAAGTTCAACTTGAGTGCACTACCACTTTAGTTACAGCACCACTCTGGGTTTCTGGTGGTAAACTGAAGATTAGTGTCTCATGGACTTTCCTGAGCAGGCTGACTTTGAACCACAATCCTCTGGTCTCAACCTCCTGAGAGGCTAGGATTACAGGTGTAAACAACCAGCTCCTGGCTCATATTTGCATTTATGTGCACTGAATGACACTGTGTTGACAAAGAATGGAAATTTTAACCAAATGATGACATTGCAGCTTTTCAGAAAAATTGAGATTGCAATAAATATGTCCTCCATTTCCATTTTGTTACATTATTGACTCATGAGCTATGGGACCCTTACATTAGCATCCTCTGACATCTGTGTAGGTGAATTTAGTATCAGGAAATGTTCATAGAGAAATATAGAAAGACTCTGATTTTTAGAAAGCAAAGGAGATCACCTATGAAAGAACAGCATAGAAGTAGATACATTTATCCCACAGAGATTAAGAACTAGCCTAAGAGATTTAGAATGCTAAAGACAATGAGGAAAAGCCTAGTTGACAAGTTCTTCAATAACCAAAAATGGTTCTCTAGAACAGTTTCTGGTATACCTTAGTTACTATCATTTATTCCTTACATCTGCAGTTATTCTTTATCTTCTGTCACAACACTAAATTAGCCTCTTCCTTTTTGGTGCCATAACTGACCAAAAGGTTTCAAAATCGCACTTAGACTACCCTTCTCTTTGTGATTAGCAGTGACAATCCAAAATCCTGGAATCGTTGAATTTCCAGAATTAATCTTCACCTGACATCTAAGCACATTCCTGGCATTAATAGCTGTGACTTAATGAACAAAACTTTTTTCAACACAGTATCCTAATATAAGTACATGAATTAAGGACTATTGTCAAATGTCAGTATGGAAGGAGCAATTATATATTACAAGTATGGGTTCTTTATTTTGCATTTACTAACTAAATGTTTTTGTTTTGTTTTGTTTTGTTTTGCCAGTCCAGGGGCTTAAACTCAGGGGTATGGAATTATTCCTGAGTTTTTTTTTGTTTTTTTTGTTTTTTTTGCTCAAAGCTAGCACTCTACCACTTGAGGCACAGCACCACTTCCAGAATTTTTCTTTTTATGTGTTACTGAGGAATGGAACCCAGGGTTTCATGCATGATAGGCAATCACGGTACCATGAAGCCACATTCCCAGAGCCATAAATGACTTTCTTAAGATGGCATTACATTTTTATTTAGTAACTATGTATCATAATTTTCACCATGTGCTAGAAATGACATCGAAAGCAATACAATACAATAAGTCCAGTAAGGCTGGATGGACAATGAAGAACTCTCATGGTCTAGCCGGGGCACAGAAGGGCTTATCTCATGGAGCTGTTTCAACAGGCTGAGCAAGACAGCACCTGACCCACAGCCACATGTGGGAGCCACATGTGGGAGCCGAACCCCCTCCTCCAGCACCCATTCGACCAGTTCTTGTGAAAGAGGGAGAGAAAAAAGTCGCAATTACAATTAAGAAGGTTGCTGGTGGCTTAGAACTCTAATCCTAACTACACAGGAGGCTGAGATACGAGGATCATGGTTCATAACCAGCCCCGGCAGGAACATCTGTGAAACTCTTATATCCAAAGAACCACCAGGAAACCGGAAATGGTGCTGTGGGATCAAGTGGTAGAGGGCTAGCCTTTTGCTGAGGAGCTCGGGAACAGTGCCCAGACCCAGAGTTCAAGTCCCACGACTGACAAGAAGTGGACTTCCTACCACCAGAAGTCTACTGAATAACAATCATTGTCTTAGGGAGCATGGTAGCGAAGTCAGGCTGAGCTTCCTGTGAAGTTGAAGTCATAAGTAGGTCACTTGGTTTTTCTGTGCCTCGGTTTCCCCAGCTGCAATACTCCACACAATGAAGGATCCCCTTCCATATGGGGATAGGGTAATGATGAAAGAGAGCCATATTTTGTTTCATAATCCCACATCTGTTGCATGGTTAATAAAAGGCCCCATCTGAGCACTTTCCGGGTATCTTACTGTCATTTGCTCACAGACTGCAGAGAACCTTATCTGAAGGCTGCTCCCTCTGTGCCTAGCCATGTTCCAGAGATCCCTCTGCATAAATCCCTTGTTTCCTAACAACTGTCCTGTGAGGAAAATGAGGTCTGATGGTTAAGGCCAGAGCTTCACCTATGGTCAAGAATCGGCTGCTGTGGACTAAAAGTTGGGGACAATCCATCTAAATTGATGACTGCCTATGTTGCTATATGTCTACCATCTCAACTACAGAGGACCAGGCCTGGAGGAGCATACCTGTCACAGACAGGAGGACCTTGATCTAGCCCAGCCAAAGCATATATTGAGTCTCTGTTTCAGAAATGCCCAAGACAGAAAGTTGGCTCCTCAGAGCCAGGGAGAGGAAATAAGCAGGGGTCATGGTGCCCCCAGGGGGGGGGTCTGACCTCGGTAGGGGTGGTTTGGAGGCGGCCACTCACCTGTGCTGCTGGGAAAAGCTGCTGGAGGCTGTTCCAGGTGGGGCGAGCAGTGATGGTATTATGGTATTGTGTTCAAATGGACCCAATGTAGAGAACCAGGTCCAGGGATCAGGTTGGGGCTTTAATCGGGCTGGCAACGTGCCATTGCCTGATATTTGAAATCTCGAAACTTGGGAAAGGGAGAAAGCGGCTGGGGCGTGGGGAGGCTTCTCAATTTCCTACTATACTCCGAAGTGGCCTTGAGACTCTTCCTTACCACTCAAACACCTCACCTTTCTCAACTGCTGGTAGTGGTGTAAACTAACAGTGAGAATCCAGGTGCTACCAGGCAGCATGGAATGTGGGCGTGGCCAGCATTCTTGTATCCCATTGGTCAGGAAGAACCATGAAAGAATGTGGGTGTGACCAGACTCCTGTGATGCAAGCAGCATGGGCAGAGTCAAGAAGTTAACATCTCCCCAGCCCTTTTCTCAGGGAAGAATGTCAATTCAGTTGGAGACAAGAGGGTGACCAGCATTAACTTGATGGCTGCACAGATTATTGTGTATGTCTGTTTGTTGCCAATCCTGGACCTTGAACTCAGGATCTGGGCACAGTCTGTGAGCTACTTTTGTTCAAAGCTGGCCCTCCAAACGAGCCACAGCGCTTCTGGCTTTGTTGTCACTGAAGTTGGAAAGGGGTCTCAAGGACTTTCCTGCCTAGGATGACTTCAACCATGATCCTCCAATCACAGCCTTGTAAGTATCAAGGAGGACTGCTGAGAGCCACTGGTGCCTGCTTAATCATTGATCTTGCTGATGTTCTTGGACAAATAGGTGAGTTCCCTATCCTTGGGTTGAAGTGGTGGGAGCTGTAGCCCACAGTTCGAATCCTGGTCCTGCCACCACCAAATGGCAGGAGATACAAAAAACTTACTTCTATCCATATGATTACCAACAGAATGTAATGTGTGTCATGATTGAATGAGCGGTTCTTCAATGATTCCAGTATAAAATTATGCACAATTATATTATAGGACACTGATCCATGTTAGTTAATATTTTATTAAGCATTTAAACATTCACATTAATAAAATGGAGGCATAATGAAATAACTAAGAATTGGGTCTCACATACTATAAAGGTGCCATTTTTCTGCCAGGACTGGTTTTGGAACTCATGGTCTTGGTAACTCTGATGCACTATGTGGGAAGGGAAAGCTGGTTTCCTTGAAGTCAAGAAATTCAAGTCTGTTCCTTAGGCCTGAAATAGGTCCCCACCACTAGAAAACATCCTTTTCATGTACAATTTACATATATGATTTATATTTATAGACATATGTTGACTATATTTCATTCAGTTCAGTTATTTAATTTTTTGTTTTATTCATGCATTGAACATTTATTTTATTGACCATTATGTCACATAAAACATTGATTACATGGGCCTGGGAAGGTAGCTCAGTGGTAGAACACTTGCCTTGCATGCATGAGGCCCTGGGTTCGATTCCTCATAAGCAAAAAGAAAAAAGGCAGAAGTGGCACTCTGGCTCAAGTAGTAGAGTGCTAGCCTTGAGCTGAAGAGCTGAGGGACAGGGCCCAGGCCCAGAGTTCAGGCCCCACGACCAGACCCCCCCAAAAATCATTTATTACATTAATTACATAGGATATATGTCTGCATATGTATTCAACTTCATACCTGACACCCAGGACATTCACAGAAAAGGAAAACATATGTCACCATCAGCTTCTTACACCACAATTCATTTTTTGCCAGTGCTGGCATCTGACCTCATGGCCTACAAGCGTACAAGGCCCAATTCATGAATGGGTGAGTGTCAGCACTCCATCCTGGGGCAAATTGAGCTGACAGGATGTTCCCATTACCTGATATGAAGCACCAGGGGTTAACAAAATAATAACATTGATATGCAGATGACAGTACCTTATATATATATATATATATATATATATGTATATATATATATATATTAATCGAGTGTAAGAGATATCTATACATTATTCAGTTATATAAATTAAATTCCTACCAAGTCCTGGGTTTTAATTATGCATCCATGTAATTAATATTATTGTTTTCATCCTTAATGAAATCAGTGTCCTGAAATTGTTGTGTTCCTGTAAGTAATAATATTCTTTTAATGCTTCATAAATATTAAAGTCTATTAGCCTCCTGAAATGATGCTGTCTAATTTTATAGAAGCAGTATCTCCTGCCATTGGTTGGAGTCAGGACGGGGACTCGAAATCAGGCACTATGTTGCCACATGGGCCTATGGCCTCCCCGATAGTCTGGCAGCCTTCAGAAATGCAAGATGAAGTACCCTTTGCAACAATGTTATTCAGATCCATGAGGGTCACCGTGCAAATGAAGAAAACATAAAAAGGCCGCATTTTTTCTGTGCATTGCTTTCCCTGCAATGCCTGGGGGTCTAGGATCCCAGGAGCATCTACAGGTCTAGTGGCTGCACCCCAGCCTAGGGTGATCGATGCTGAGGCAGAGTTGCTGCAACCTGAGTTCAAACACCATATTTAGAAAAGTAAAATTAAAAAAAAAGTTCCATCGCTTGCAATTCATGCCGTTTACTCTTCTAGGCTTTGGATTTGAACTCAGGATGTGGGTAAATCTGCACCAATGTGGATGAAGGGGACGATCACCGTACTTGAAGAAAAGAAAATCAGACCTGTTCACTAGTCCTGAATTCAAGCCCAACCTTGGAAAACATACTAATTATATACATTGTAAAGATAGGTTTTATACTTACCTATAGACGTTCAGTCCATACATGTTTGGTGTGGTTCTTCCTTATATTTTTTGTTTTATTCATTTATTTACCATTGATTGTACTATGATGAAACCCATTCTGTTTATTTCATTGATGACATCCTATCACAGAGCATCTAGATTTGTAGAAATGTTCTCCACCATGCCAGGATTCTCAGGATCACCCAGGATATTCAGAGAAAAGGAAAACAAGTTTCACACTTGGCTTCTTACTCCACGATCCACTTGTTGGTAGAGCTGGGATCTGAACTCAGGGCCTAGTAGGACCAATTGACCAATAAGTCAAGGTTAACACACCAACCTGTGAGCAAATAAGGAGCTAAGCCAGTCCCAGGATCTGACATTGATCCCCAAGGTGGTTCACTGTAGTCATAAATTCATAATTTAAACATACAATCTATATTGACATACATGAGTCAATAGCATATTGTGTTTAGTGAACTTCTTCTCCTTGTTTTGTATCTACATCATGGAGGTATTGTGTATTTTACTAAGTATGGTGACAGGTATAACTGTGCTGACATGGATGACAAAAGGTTCCCATGGTTATAGGGATGTCTATGAATTCCCCTTCCTAGTTGATACTCAGGACTTTCACAGGAGAAGAAAACGTGTGCAACAACTGGCTTCTGACATCAGGATGAATCTTTTGTCAGTGCTAGGATTTGAACTCAGGTGTGGGTAGCTCTGTTACACTGTGGGGGAAGGGGAAGCTCACCTTGAAGACTAGAATGTCAGACCTGGTCCAGGGCCTGATTTGAAGCCCAGCACTGGACAAAATATCAAGCCCACCTTTTTTAAACATAGGACCTCTCTTTACCTAAAGGTGTGGTAAGCACCTTGCATTCAGTGTAGTTATTCTTTTTATTTTGTGTCTTATTCATTGATGTATTGTGCATTTTATTGAGTATGGTGACAGATATAACTGTGCTGACATGGACGACAACCTATTCCCATGGCTGTACAGTTGCCTATATAGCATTCTCCATCCTCAATGACACCCAGGACATGCACAGAACACAAAAACCTGTGCAACCCTAGTCTTTTCACATAAGAATGAATCTTTTGGTAGTGCTGGAATTTGAACTCAAGGCCTAGCAGGCCCAATTAGTGAATGGGTCATGGTAAGCACACCAGCCTGTGAGCCTCTAAGGAGCTAGGCCATTCCCGGGACCTGGTATTGATCCCTGGTGGGGGCCAATATAGTCATAAATTCATAATTAAGCAGAGGATCTATATTTCCAAACATGGGGGGGCAGCATCTTGTGTTTGGTGTAGTCATTCTCTTTGTGTCTTATTCATTGATGTATTGTGTATGTTCTTAAGTATAAGTTGACAGATATAACTGTGGTGAACTGGAAGACAACCTATTCCCATGAGTATAGAGTTGCCAATACATTCTCCATCTAGCAGAGACCCAAAATTTGTGTAGCACAGGAAAACAGGTGCAACAACTGTCTTCTCACATCAGGGTTAATTTTTGGCAGTGCTGGGACTCCAACTTGGGGTTTAAGAAGCCCAACTGCACAGTGGGTACACGTGATCACACCATATCTGTGAGCCAGGAAGGAGCTGGGTTGTTCCCAGGAACTGAGATCGAGCCCTAGGGAGGCCAAAATAGTCCTCAATGCATCATTGAAACATGGGATGTATATTCACATCCGTGTGTGGACTGCATCATGCATTGAGTGTAATTATTGTCTTTATTTTGTATGCTATTCATGAATGCATTGTCTATTTTCTTGAGTATATTATGACAGGTATAACTGGGCTGACATGGATAACAACTTATTCCCATGACCACAGGGTGGCCCATGCATTCGCCATCCTAGCTGGGACCCAGTACTTGCACATGAAATGAAACAGGTGCAACGATTAGCTTCTGGCATCAAGATGAATCTTTTGGCAGGGCTGGGATCTGAACTCAGGCCTAGCAGGCACCATTGGTGAATGGTTCCACATGAGCACACCAGCCTGTTAGCAACGAAGGAGCTAGGCCTTCCCAGTACCTGAGTTTGAGCCCCCCTGGGGAGAGAGTGGCGAGCACAATAGTCACCCATTCATAAGCTGAAGGTAGTATGCAAATAAGTATATATTTGTATAGAGTAGGATTGATGGTGACATGTGATGGAATCCAATCTGTGTGACTACTGATTCTTGGATCTTTCCTGATGCCTCAATTTCATGACTGTGATTATTATTGTCACGCTTCATCAACTCTCCTTTACAAATAATCTATACCCCATTAGTCTTGCCTATCATTTCCTACTTGCATCATGCACGAAGTACTCATTCAAGGATGAGATTGATTGCATTCCATGACTCTTCCTAGTTCCAGAAATGAGTATCTCAGGATCTCCCGCCATTCCCTCTTCGTAGAGAGGCTGAATTCAAGCCTCATGCCTGGAAAAGATACTCCTTATATACATTTTAACGATGGGATTTATACTTCCATACAGATGTTCAGTCCATATTGTGTTTGGTGTGGTTATTCATTTGATTTCTTGTTTTATTCATTTATTTACCATTTATTTTATTGACTCTGATTACACCTATACCATTTATTACATTGCTTACATCCTATCACATAGAATCTAGATTTTAGATGTGTTCTCCATCATGTCTGGCAGTGTGAGGAGCTGAACTCGGTGTCTAGCAGGCCAAATTCATGAATGGGTGAGTTTCAGCATGGCAGCCTCTAGACAATGAAGCTGTCATGTGTTTGCCCAGCACTGAGATCAACCCCCAGGTTTGGCCAAAACAGCAATACATGGATAGGCAGACGGTGGTATACAAATAAATATATATTGTTAAAGAGTACCAGAGCCGTCAGTCTATGATTGAATGACAACTACTACATTCCTACCAATTCTTAGGTATTTATTATCCCACCATTGAAGGAATATTATTCTTTTCATGCTTAATAACATTAAGACCAATCAGCATTCTAGGATTATTGCATCCAATTTTAGACAAGACGGATGCATGAACTACTATTTTAATCAGTATTCCTATCTATAGGAATGAGTCTCTTGTCATCTCCTGCCATTGGTATTAGGACTGGGATTTGAACCCAGGGCATATGGTGACAGGTTGGCCTATGGCTTCACTGATAGCCCACCAGCCATCAGCAAGAGCAGGTCAGGTCCCTTGCAGCCATGTCATTCAGACCCAGGATAGTTACCGTCCAAAGAAAAAATCATAAAACCCCAGCCCTCTACAGCTTGCCACTTTTTGTGCTTTCCAGGGTTTTTTTTCTACCTGCAAGAACTCTGGGCCTAGGACCTCAGGGTCGGGTATGGGAGATCCAAGCTGAGGCACAGTTTAAACGAACTGACTTCAAGCCCCATGGTTGTAAAAAAAAAAAAAGGAATAAAGAAAAAAGATTATTTAAGTAAATTAAAAAAAAATAAAGCTCCCTGGTTTGGAATTTCTGCCAGTTTTCTTTCCTAGCCTGGGATTTGAACTCAAGGTCTTGGTAAACTTGTAGCAATGTGAGGGAAGAGTTGCCACAGCTTGAGTTCAATCCCAGTGCCAACCAAAAATGAAAAACTAAGTCACTGACCTCGGCAGGGTGATGTATTTGTGGAGATGGGAGGCAAGGGATGGTAAGGGGAAAACAAAGGAGGAGTCAATAATGCTCAATTGGAAACGTACTCATTACCTTGCTCCTGTAACTGTAACCCCTCTGTAAAACATTTTTACAATAAAAAAAGTAAAAAAAAGAGAAACAATATAGTTCTCAGATAAGCATTTTAGAGGTAAGGAAAGTATGTCTGAATAGCTGTACAAAATTCTACACTACTTTTTTATAATGTTCAGTATGGAACTGAGTAAACATGAGTGCTTCCGTTAAAAAAAAGTAAGTCACTGTCAAAACTGGGGCCAGTATTTCTGCCATTGCTAGGATTTGAGCTCACCATCCATGTAACTCTTACACCATGGGTGAAGGAGAAGCTCACTGTCTTTGAGGAAAAGAAATTCAGGGCCTGAATGAAGGTCCTGCAATTGAAAAACTATTTCTATACATGTGTAATATATGATATACACTTATGTATGTTAATTTCATATTATGATTTTATTATTGATTTTGTATTTACTTTTTTAAAATTTTTCTTATTTTTATTTTGCTTTATTTTTATTTTTAATTGATTTATTATTGTATTTAGCATATAATACACATAATATTTATTACATTTTGCACACCTATAATAACATTCTATGCAGCAATTTAGGACATTGACTCATTTTTCATTAATATTTTATTAAGTGTTGAAACATAATACATAATTAAATGGATGCATTTGTCACAGTCTTCACATGTTTAGAGTCTCTTCCAAGTATGAGCTTTGTCCAATCTTTGGACTTCTTCCTATTGGGATTTCTTTAGATGATTTATAGTCAGAAACCTTTTCCTGAGGATAGGCAAGTGAGGGATAAAATTGAAAGGATGGAGCTAGAAATGTGGCTTAGTGGTAAAGAGCTCGCTTAGCATGCATGAATGCCAGGGTTTGAATCCTCAATGCCACATACTCAGAAAAAGGTAGAAACTGTGCAGTGGCTCAAGTAGCTAGCCTTGAGAAAAAGGAGCTCAGAGACAGTACCTAGGCCCTAAGATCAAGCCCCAGGACTGTCAAATACAATAGACCAGATGCCAGTGTCTCACACATGGAACTCTAGCTTCTCAGGAGGCTGAGAGCTGAGGAACACAGTTCAAAGACAGCCTAGCCAAGGAAAGCCTGTTAGACTCTTATCTCCAGTGAACCACCCAAAGACCCCATGTGGTGCTATTACTCAAGTGGTAGAGTGTTTGTCTTGACTTGAGGGGCTAAGGGACAGTGCCCAGGCTTGAGTTCAAGACACACTCTTGGGAAAAAAGTGAGAAAAAAGTGAGGGTTATTCCAGGTACTTTTCCTATTTGCTAATTATGAGATCATTCTTTGGAAAATGAACACTGATGTATCCCTGAATTGGAGTCAGAGCTTCAGGTTCAAGTGTAACACATCCATATGCCCAGCCTCTCAGACTCTAGCATTGTAATCTTGTGTCCTACAGGGATCTGAAAGGTCCAATGTTGAAAGGCTTAATATGCTCCCCAAGCCCATTGTGATAGCTGTTGACTTGTACTGTCAAGGTCATTACAGCTCTGAGCCTAGCAGAGCACCAGTAGTTCAGGCCTGTCACCCTAGCTCAGGAGACTGAGGTTTGAGGATCACAAGGTGAAGCCAGCCAGGGCAGGAAAGTCTATGAGACTCTGACTTCCACTTCTGAAAGGTCAGATGTTCAAGAGCTTCCTGTGTTTCCCTTGGTGATGAGAAGTACTTGAACTCTAAATGTTCTTAGAATTCTTGAGCTATAGAAGCAGGAAAGAAACATTGACCCATCTTGGGTTTACATGAAGTTCTCAGGCTCCAAACCCTAGCTCCATTAGCAGAAAGAACTCCAGTGTAACACTGTAATTGAAGGACAGAAAACAGTTTCAAAAGCCAGGCTAGGTGCAGAGACCAGGCCTACAGGATTCGGAAGCAGAATGTACAAATTCAACAGATAAGTGAGCAGCAAAACCACTTCATATATTCCAGGCAATGCAAGCAATTAGAGAAAACCTAAAACACTTGTTAGAGTTACACCAGGGTCAGGCTTTTCTCAGCCTCTTCAAACAATGACCAATTAACATTCTTCCCACAAGTGAAGGGAGAATCAGGCTATCTTAGGTTACCAATAGAGCCTGTTTAGTCGGGGAGAGGGGAGGAACAGAGTAGAAAACCCCTGCTCTCTGGTCTTAGGGAGTGGGTTTTTGATTCTCCATCTGTCAGATTTGAAGGCCCTTCTTCTACCTCTGCCAGTCCTTTCTCCTTCCTTCATTCTCCACATAATTAATTCAAATCCCCAGACCAACTAGAGTCAGGGTTGTTTCTTTTCTTTCTCCAAGCATCTGAGTTAGAAACTGGCTCTGCCCAATTGCCTCTGGTGCCCTTGGCTGCCTGAGAAGTGGGAAAGAGACAGTCTTATAGCTCTCTGGTTGTGTGAAGGCAATGCTGGTGTCTTGGCACACTGCAGAAGGCCTAATGACTGGAAATTGTTCCCTTCTTTCCTCCTGAAATCCAAGACCAGATTCATCTATCATCTTCCTATCTATCTCTCTTTCTTTCTTTCTCTCTTTCTTTCTTTCTTTCTTTCTTTCTTTCTTTCTTTCTTTCTTTCTTTCTTTCTTTCTTTCTTTCTTTCTATCTATCCTATGTCTGTCTATCTATCTACCTACCTACCATTCTACCTAGATATCTCTTGGGTTGAACTCAAGGCCTGGGCACTGTCTGGAGCACTCTACTACTTGAGCCACAGCCCCAATTCTGGCTTATTCTGTGTATGTGCTACCGAGGAATCATACCCAGGGCTTCTTGCATGCTAGACAAGCACTCTCTCAGTAATCCACATTCCCAGCTCCCTCATTTTTTCCTTAATGGTAGTTTTTTAGGAAAGTATGTTGCCATTTTACCTCCCCAAGTTTAAGTTTCTGAATACTGGATACTTCTAAGAAACCTGGTCTTCTTTTCCCCTGCCTAGTTTGTTATGGTTCCTGCATTGGCCTCATAACAAAATGTAAATAAAGGCTCCTAAGAGCATCAGTGTATCATATAAGGACACAGGCCTGGAACCCTGGAAGAGAAAAGTCATGGGCCTGAAATGAAGAGAATGATGCAGTATATGAAAGGAGCATATCTGAAATATAAATCAGTAAATAAAAGGAGAAGCACTGCATAAGGTCTGTTTGCATTCAGGGAGGTAATATACAGACATAAGTAGGTAGGGCACTGATACATAAAATTGGCCTTCTCTTTTTGAATTTTTTTTGTGGACATCCCAGTACTTAACCTCAGGGCCCAATGCATTCCTCAGCTGTTTTTCCCAAAGCTGAGGCTTTACCACCGCCACAGCTCCACTTTCAGCCATCTGGTCATTAATTCGACATAAGCGCCTCCCAGGTTTTCCTGCCTGGTCTGGCCTGTGTCTCCTTCTCGACTTTCTCTCTCAAAGCTGGAACTCTGCCTCTGGACCACTGTTCCACTTGTGGTGTTCTGGTGGTTTATTGGAGATAAGAGTTTCACAGAATTCTTGCTCAGGCTGAATTTGAACGGCTGTCTCGCAAACAGGATTTAGGCAGCTTTCTTCAGGAATACACCAGGAGTCCCTCCACACAAACCCTTAGTCTAAATCTTGAGAGGCACTAGAGAAAAAGAGATATATGAAGATGCTTCTAGTGGGTTCTAGATACTTAAGGTTGTAGACACATAACACTCATAATTACTAGATCATTTTATAGACAAAAGGAGTAATGCAGACAGTATGAGGATCGCTCTGGCTTTTGGTCTTATCATCTTGAGACAGCAAATTCACTGCAGCTCAATGCTAAGTGACAGAATTGTCATGGCCTGTGGACATTTGCTCCCAAATCCTGTGACACTCATTTCTCACTTTTGGCTTCAAACATGTGACCCAGAGGAGAAGATGAGGAGAGAAAATCCTTCTCAGGTAAAGCAGTTCTAAAGAACATTGGGTAGTTAATTTATAAATTCAAACCATTTCAATGACCCTGCTAAGAAGTCAGATTGTCCAGATTAAAAATGAAGAAGAAAAGAAAGAAGGTGCCAGTGGCTTCTCACTGTAATCCCAGCTCTTCAGAGGGTGAGATGTAGATAATCTGAATTTGATTCCAGCCATATTAGGAAAGTCCATGACACTTATTCCTAAAACATCACAGAAAAACCCAGAAGGGGGGTTGTGATTCGAGCTTAATGCACTACCCTTGAAAAAAATGAGCTCAGGGACAAGTTCTAGGCTCATAGTTCCACCCCAAGACCTGCCCCCTCAAAAAGAGCCTGTACTTCCATGTCTTTGGGTATGTATGGATGTATTCCTAAAGGTGAAGCTCCAGAGTAGCTATGATGAACGGCACCAAACTAGGTAATGTGTATTCAATAAAATGATTTCACAACAGAGACTGTTTTCATGATAGTGCATGTTCTGGGGCTCTCCTCACTGTTCCTAGTGTAACCTGAGGATTTCTCTGCATCCCAGGCCTGCTGGAAGAAGTCTCTCTCATTGTCTGGACAGGCACAGAAAAGACCTCAGTCCTGTACAACTGTGTAGCAAGCAACTCCGTCTGGGTCAGATAGTGAGGATGAGTGTGGGTGGACTCTGAAGTTCAGGAGAAAAAGGTCTCTTTGTACCCCAAACTATCTATTTCCCCAGTGCTCTGGTTTGACAGGAAGCCTTCATATGTGTCACCTTCTGTGACAGGCCATGTCCTGTGCACTTATCCTGGTTTTGTGAGACTATATTCCAGTGTTCAGATACAGTGCTGAATATAATTCAAGAGTCCTTCCGGCGAACAAGTAGGGCATTGAACCTAATGAAATGTTTCATTGCCTGTGATCATGGGCCTATGATGCCTCTCCTAGGTTTCAGGAAGTTTGAGAAATCCAAGCACATATCTGGTATCACAAAGCTTCCTGTCATCTAGGGCTGATGAACCTCACCAGGTTTTGAAACATTTGACCTCTTCTAGTTGGGCCCTGAGTGGCTAGGTTTTGGGGTTGAACACAGGGCCTGGGTGCGGACCATGAGATCAGTGCTGAAGCCCGGTGCTTTACCATTTTGTAAAACAGCATCACTTCTTATCTGTGTATGTGTGAGTGTGTGTGTGTGCGCGCACACGTGGGAGAGGGCACATAGGCACATACACGATTCTTGGACGTTGAACTCAGGACCTGAGCACTGTACCTAGTTTCTCTTGTATAAGTATAGCCCTCTCCTACTTGAGCCACAGAGCCACTTCAGGCTTTTTTTTATGGTTGTGGTCCTGAGAAATTAAACCCAGGGTTTCATATTTGCAAAGCACTATACCCCTAAGGCACATTCCCAGCCCTCTACTTCAGGTTTGTTTGTTTGTTTCTGTCTTTTTTTATTGTTGTAGAAGATGATGTCTGGGCCTGGGTGCTGTCCTTGAGCTCTTCAGCTCAAGTCTTGTGCTATACCACTTGAGCCAAACACCACTTCAGCTTTTCTGGTGGTCCATTGGAGCTAAGTGTCTCAAGGACTTTTCTGCCCATGCTGGCTTTGAACCATGATCCTCAGATCTCATCCTCCTCAATAGCTTGGATGACAGACAGGAGTGACAAGCACCTAGCTTCCACTTCAGGTTTCTTAGTGGTGAATTGGAGATAATTGGCTCATCAGACCTTTTGTGTCTGGGATAGTTTGGAACCCAGGTCATTAGATCTCAGCTTCCTGAGAAAGCAGGGTGAGAGACCTCAGCTATAGACCCCTACGGCTGTTGCCTCTCCATGTAATTAATATTATTGTTTTCATCCTTAATGAATTATTAATTAAATCAACCACTGTTCTGAAACTATTGCGTCCATGTAATTAATACTATTATTTGAATATGTAAAAAGTATTCATTAAAATCCATTGGCCTCCTAAAATCACTCTATTTATATAGTAGTATTCAGAAACAACTTATTCAACCTTGCCATTGATAATCATCCGTCGGTATTCCTATGAATAGGAAGGAGACTCTTAGGATCTCCCGCCTTTGGTAGGGGTCACGACCGGGATTCAAACACAGGGCCTATGTTGCCATGTTGGCCTATTGCTTCCTTGGAAGCCCGCCAGCCTTCAGCAATGCCAGATTACCAACATTTTTCAACAGTGTCATTCAGACCGGATGGTCACCTTGCAAAGAAAAAAAAAATGTAAAACCGGCAGCCATCTGTAAGTTGCCAGTTTGGTTTTTTTTGGTGTGTGTTGCATTAATTTTTTTTTTCTTGTCAGACTTTGGGGCCCAGGAACCAAGGTTCGGCTGTGGGTCCAGTGGCTACATCCCAGCCTAGAGTGATCAAAGCTGTGGCAGAATTTCCACAACATGAGTTCAAGCCCTGTGCTTGACAAAATAAAAATATATACATACATACATACACAAACACATACATACATGCATGCATACATACATACATACACTAAAATATTTTAAAAATTATGAGGCTCCTTGGCTTGGAATTCACACCATTTTTTCTGCCAGGCCTGGGAATTGAACTCAGGGTCTGGGTAAATCTGCAGCACTGTGGGGGATGGGGAAGATCACCCTTCTGGAAGACATGAAATTCAGGCCTGTTCCTAGAGCCTGAATTCAAGTCCTAGCACTCAAAAAATTAATATTCGTATATATTTTAAATACATGATTTATATTTACCTATACATGTTTATTGCATATTGCGCTTAGTGTGTTCATTTTATTTTGTGTTTTATTTCTTATGTACTTTAGTGAGTATGACTACACTTATAATATTTTTTGCATCCTATTACATAAGACATAGATGTGCCTATGTATTCTACATCATTCCTGAGTCCCAGAAATTTCACCCATAAGGAAAACAAGTGGGACAATTGGCTCTCCACCGGGATTAAGTTTTTGGCAGTTTTGTGACTTACACTCAGGGCCTAGCAGGCCCACTTCATGAATAGGTAAATGTTAGCACACCAGTCTGATGCTAGAGAAGTTGGCAGGCAAATTTGAGCACCTGAGATCAAGCCCTAGGAATGGCCAATAAAAAAACAGATAGATGTTTAGATTGCAGTGTGTGTGTGTGTGTGTGTGTGTGTGTGAGTGTGTATTCACAAATGTGTATGCATCTATAAATATATACAGAGAGAGACAGATAGACATTTATGTAGACTCTAGTGTATAACCCTATATAAAGGGTGATGTCTATATCTTATTTCTATATATTATATTACTACCAATTATTTAGTATAAAATTATGTCTCCATTAATCAATTATAGAAGACTTATAAAGTATTAATCAATGACCTATATTTATTGAATACAATCTTAAACTGGAATGACTAGCTAATTAGTAATTCAGTTAGTACATTTCAAACATTCTATTAGTGTTCCTATAGATAGGATTAAGTTTCCTAGAATCTTCAGCCATGTGTAGGTGGCAATCCCAGGATTGAACTCCCAGGATTGAACTCAGGGCCTAGGTGTCTAAGTTGGGCTCATGCTTCACTGAGAGCCCTCAGCCTTCATCCATGCAAGCTCACGTACAATTTTCAAGCAGAGTCATTGAGACCCAGGAGGGTCACAGTGCTAAGGAAACAAAGATAAAACTGTTGTGTAAAACTTCCTGATTTTTCCTCCTCCATTTTTGTAGGTTTGTTGTATTTTTGCCAGTGCTGGGAGTTGAACTCGTGTCTTAGGATCCCTGGATTATCTGTGGGTGTAAAAGCTGCACCCCAGCCTAGGGTAATCATGGTTTAAGACACAATAAAATGCTTCCTTGAACAAAAGGAGCTCAGTGAAAATGTCTAGGCTCACAGTTCAAGTCTCAGGACATGCCACAGAAAAAGAGCCAGTAACTCCATGTGTCTGTGTATATATGCATGTATTTGTATCAGTGAACATCCGAGTCTCTATGAAGAAATGTACCCAGCTAGGAAATTTGCTTTGAATAGAATGATTTCATAGCACAGCGAGTGCTTTCAAGACAGTGCATGTTCTGGGGCTCCCCTTACTGTTCCCAGTGTAGCCTGAGGGGTTCTCCATACCCCAGCTGCTGGAGGAAGTCTGCCTCATTGTTGGAACAGGCAGACAAAAAGCCTCACTCCTGTATTGCTGTGTAACAAACAATTCATCCCGGCCAATTATTGAGGATGTGTGCAGGCAGGCTCTGAAGGTCAGGAGAAAAAGGCCTCTTTGTACCCCAAGCTATCTCTCTCCCCAGTGCTCTGTTTTTTTTTGTTTGTTTGTTTTTGTTTTTGTTTTTGTTTTTTGGTCGGTCATGGGGCTTGAACTCTGGGCTTGGGCGCTGTCCCTGCACTCTTCAGCTCAAGGTGAGCGCTCTACCACTTGAGCTACAGAGCCACTTCGGGTTTTCTAGTGGTTTATTGGAGATAGGAGTCTGACAGTCTTTCCTGCCCAAACTGGCTTTGAACCGTGATCCTCAGATCTCAGCCTCTTGAATAGCTAGGATTAGAAGCGTGAGCCACCAGCGCCCAGCCCAGTGCTCTGTTTTGACAGGAAGCCTTTATTTGTGCAACCTCTCATGGCAGGCTAAGTTCCTGCACTCATCCTGTCATTGTAAGATTGTGTTTCAGTGTTGAACCAAACTGCTTACATTAATTCAAGAGTCCTTCTGGCAGATAATTAGGGAGCTGAACCTAATGAAATGATTCATTATTGGCAATGGTGCCTCCGTGTGTGTGTGTGTTTGTGTGTGTGTGTGTGTTTGTGTGTGTGTGTATGCATACACCATTACTGGTGCTTGAACTCAGGACCTAACCACTGTACCTGAGTTTCTCCTGTACAAGGACAGCACTTTACCACTTGAGTAACACAGCCACTTCAGCCTTTTTTTCTAGGGATGTGGATCAAACCCAGGGTTTCACATGTAAAGCAGTCTACCCCTAAGAAACAATCCCAGCTCTCCACTTCAGGTTTCTTTCTTTTCTTGCAAGTTGGAGGAGTTCAATCTGGGCCTGGGTGTTGTCTCTGAGCTCTTCCGCTCAAGTCTAGTGCACTGCAAATTGAGTTACAGCACCCATTTAGGCTTTCTGATGGTTTATTGGATATAACCATCTCAAGGAATTTCCTGCCCATGCTGGCTTTTGTCCATGATCAGGGATAATTTTTTTAACTCCATAATTTAGTGACGTTAATTTCAAGAGCAGAAATTAACAAACTTTTTGAAAATTTCATGAGAATATTTTAAAATCACTTTCAAAAGTATTTTTAAAAGGTACTTTAAAAGTCCTTGGATAGAGATGTGCTCATTTCCACATACAAACATCTCTCTGGCATCATTACATCAAGACTAAAGGAACATCAGAGCCACTCAACCACCAAGGGGAAAAGGTACCAAGGTCCTCAGCTTCCTGAGCAGGCAGGATGATAGATCTCAGCTATCACCCTGCTGCAAGGGGGTACTTGGCTCCACATAGTAGGACGTTAGCCATGAACCCATGAAAAATTCAACACCTAGGCTCTGAGTTCAAGGTTCATGATATAGAAAACTAAACCAAAACAATTGTCTACAGGAGACAAGTCACTAGAGCTCAGTATATACATAAATTTGGCCCTGCCTTGGGGACATATCTGAGCCTCAACTTTCTCATCTGCACAATCATCTTACTTGTGTAGATCTTATAAGGACGAGATGAAAGAAAAAACTAGTGAAGGACTCAGCACATAGTACCCTGTGAATGACACAGCACACAATACCCCATGAACAACCCAGTACCCTGTGAAGGACTCAACACCCAACACCCCAGAAAGGACTCATCATATAGCTGTATCCCACAAACTGTCATTAGAATTAGGGTGCTTATCACCATTCTTTCAGATACAGGTCACAAACTGCACAAGTTCACATCTAACAGTTTAGAGGGGTGTTTTTTTTTGTGGGGAGGGCCATCAGCCTAGGAGATTTCACTCATAGGTTGGAGGTACTGTCCTAAGACCTTTTCCTCAAGGCTAGAGCTCTACTACTTTGAGGCACAGCTCAGAGTCTAGCAGATTTCCTGGTAGGGCTGAGTTTTCAACCCACCAGCGTCTGATCTCACCCTCTGAGCAGCTAGGGGTGAGCCAGCAGTGTCTGGTTCCATGATGCTGGGTTGCAGCTATTGACCTCTGGCTAAGTCAATTTAGATGTCAGCCATCAGCTTCAGACTACCAGCTTGATCTGTGAGGAGGTATTTGAAATCCTGGCCTTCTATTCTTGCAATTAGAACATTCTAACTTGTTTCTGGTGCCAGTCTTGGGTCTTGAGTAAGGGCCTAGACACAGTCCCTAAAGTTTCATGCTCAAAGCCAGTGCCCAACTGGTTGAGTAACAGCACTACTTCTGGCTTTTTCTGTGCATGTGATAGTGTGGAATCGAACCCAGGGCTTCATACTTACTAGGCGAGCACTCTACTACTGAGCCCCAGGAATGACAAGTGTAGAAATATATATGTAGATTGTTACATACACACACACACACGCACACACACACACACACACATATATATATATGTATGTAACAATATGTGTATATATGTATGTATGTATATATGTATGTATGTATAAAACAAGACAGAGATGTCTGTATATTATTTAATTATATATACGATATTACTACCAATTATTGATAAATTATCCCTTACTTTATTTAAGTATTATGGTTGAATACATAAGAAAGTATTAATTGTAAATTAGTCAATGTACTATAATCATTGTGTATAATTTTATAATGTAATCATACACTACTAATGTAATTGTTACTTTACAACATTCCATTCATATGGATGTATATCGGAATGTGTTTCTTAGGATCTCCCGCCGTGATAGGTGGCAGTCCTGGGATTCGCACTCCCGGCCTAGGTTGCTGGTTTTGGCTATGGCTTCCCTGATAGCCCACCAAAGTTCAACAGTGCAAGGTCATGTACACTTTACGGTCCCTGATATTTAGACCCAGGATGGTTGTAAAGGAAAAAACAATGTAAAACCACCTTCTGGAACTTCCCAGTTTTATTCTTCTCCTTTTTGTCCCCGGCACTATTTTTTTCTTTCATTTTTGTCGGTTTGGGACCAGAACTCTGGGTCTGGGTGCTGTCCTCCAACTCTTCAGCTCAAGGCTATCGCTCTATCACTTGAGCCATAACATTACTTCCTGCTTTTTTCTGCTTATGTGGTGCTGAGGAATCGAACCCAGTGTCTTATGCATGCAAGGCAAGCAATCCATACCTGAGCCACCTTCCCAGCGCTTCTCCGTTTTTTTTTATTTTGCCAGTCCCAAGATTTGAACTCGGGTCCTGGGGTACCTCAGGATGGGCTGTGGGTCCAGAGGCTGCACCCCAGCCTAGTTTGATCGAAGCTGAGGCAGAGTTGCCACGAGCTGAGTTCAAGCCCTAATCCTGGCCAAAAGAAATTAAGGCCCTTGCTTGGAATTTTCATCATTTTTCTGGCAGGCCTGGGATTTGAATTCAGGGTCTAGGTAACTCAGTGGCGCTGTGGGGCAGAGGAAGCTCATCATCATTGAAGACAAGAATTTCAGCCCAGTTTCCAGGGCCCAAATTCAAGATCCAGCACTGATAAAAATAATATTCATATATGAGATCTATTTACATACATGGGGTTATGCCATGTGACATTTATTAGCCTTATGTTTTAATTTAGTTTATTACATATATACCGTTTATTATATTTATCCCATATTAACACATGGTTATATTTGCATGTGGATTATACATCATACTAAGACCCAGGACTTTCACAGAGAAGGAAAAAATATTTGTCAAATTGACTTCTGACTCCACATATAAAATTTTGGCCATGCTGGGATTTGAACTCACAGCCCACAATGCCGAACTTATGAAGGGGTCAGTTGTAGAACAAAAGCCTTTGGCAAACTGAGCTACCAGCTAGTTCTGAGAACCTGGGAACAAGCCATAATTGTGACTGATATATATAGATATAGATGTAGATGTAGGTATAGATATAGATGGTTAGATAAATAGATAAATAGATGTGTAGTTTGCAATATATATAAGAGAGAGAGAATGTGAGGATATTAAATTATATATATTGTGAATTATTATTAAATTATTCCTCCATTTAATGAAGTATCATGGTTGAATATTTATTAAAACATTAACGTAAAAGTAGTCAGTATTCTTTAATTGGGATAATCATACCATGATGCTAGAATGGAAGACATAATCCATTACTTATTTATATATCCATATGAATGGAATGTTGTAAAGTAACAATTACATTAGTAGTGTATGATTACATTATAAAATCATACACAGTAATTATAGTACATTCACTAATTTGCAATTAATACTTTGTTAAGTATTCAACCATAATACTTAAAAAAGTAAGGGATAATTTATCAATAATTGGTAGTAATATCGTATATATAATTAAATAATATACATGAACTAACTGCAAATTTATTTGTTATTTTTATAACATTCCATTAAACATTCACATGAATAGGAAAGCTTTTCTCAAGATCTCCTTCTATGTGTAGGTGGGAGTCCTGGCATTTGAACTCCGGGCCTGGGTAGTTTACTTCGAAATGCAAACCATTAGAATGACACTGAAGATTTCATTTTGTCACAATGAAAAAAAAGAACAAAAAGAAAAGAAAGCCAGGTGTCAGAGGTTCCTGCCTGTAATCCTAGTTCTTCAGGAGTCTGAGAGGTAGAGAATGCCAGTTTGAATTCAGCCGGGACAGGAATGTCTACAGCACTCTTACTTCTGAGGGATCACAGGAATAAAAGGTTGCCATGAATGGGGTTGTGGCTAAAGGGCAGAGGGCTACCCTTGATCAAAATGAGCTCAGAGACAGTGCTTAGGCTCATAATACAACCCCCGGACCTGCCAAAAAAAAAAAAACACAAGTAACTCCATGTCTCCCCTTGTATGTACGCATGCATTTCTATCTGTGAATGTCCAGAGTCCCTATGATGAAAGGCACCCAGCTAGGAAATTTGCTTTAAATAGAATGATTTCATAGCACAGAGAGTGTTTTCAAGACAGCGCATGTTCCGGGGCTCTCCTCACTGTTCCCAGAGTAGCCAGAGGTTTTCTCCACACCCCAGGCTGGTGGAGAAAGTCTGCTTCATTTTGTTGGAACAGGCAGACAAAAGGCTTCACTCCTGTACAGCTGTGTAACAAACAACTCCATCCAGGACTATTAGTGAGGAGAAGTGTGGGCAGGCTCTGAAGGCTAGGAGAAAAAGTTCTCTTTGTACCCCAAGCTATCACTCTCCCCAGTGCTTTGTTTTGACAGGATGCCTTCATTTGTGCCACCTCCCGTGGCAGGCCAACTTCTCTGTACTTATCCTGTCTTTGTTATACTATGTTCCAGTGTTGAAATAACCTACTACAATTAATTCAAGGGTCCTTCTGGCAGACAATAAGGGAGCTGAACCTAATACAATGATTCATTATTGGCAACAGTGCCTTCTTAGATTTCTGGAAGCTTGCTAAATCCAAGCATATGTCTAATATCACAATGCTTCCTGTTATTTAGGGCTGTTGAAGTTCATCAGGTTTTGAAACCTTTGACCTCTCCTAAATGAGCCCTGGGTGGCTAGGTTTTGTGGTTGAACACGGGGCCTGGGTGCTGACCATGAGCTCAGAACTTTACCATTTGTTATCACAGCTTCAATTCTGGTATCAGTGTGTGTGTGTGTGTGTGTGTGTGTGTGTGTGTGTGTGTGTGTGTGTGTGTGTGTGCGTGTGTGTGTGTGCGTGTGGGTGCATGTGTGCATACACTTGTCCTGGAGCTCGAACTCAGGACCTGAACACTGTACCTGAGTTTCTCCTGTGCAAGGATAGCACTCTACCACTTGAGCCACACAGCTACTTCAGGCTTTTTTCTAGTGAT
Source organism: Dipodomys spectabilis (assembly GCF_019054845.1). Classification (NCBI taxonomy): domain Eukaryota; kingdom Metazoa; phylum Chordata; class Mammalia; order Rodentia; family Heteromyidae; genus Dipodomys; species Dipodomys spectabilis. The sequence continues at coordinate 6,236,537 of NW_024870755.1, forward strand.
GTTGTACTAAGGAATCAAACCCAGGGATTCATACCTGCAAAGCACTCTACCCATAAGACCCAGTCCCAGCACTGCACTTCAATTTTCTTTCTTTCTTTTCTTGAAAGTTGGAGGAATTGAAGACTAGGCCTTGGAGCTGTCTTGAGCTCTTCAGTTAAAGACAAGCACCCTACCACTTGAGCTACAGCACCCCTGCAGGATTTTGGTAGTTCATTGGAGAGAAGCCTCTCAAGGAATTTCCTCCCAGCCTGGCTTTGGACTGTGATCCTCAGCTGTCAGGCTCCTGAGTGGCTAGGATGACAGGAGCAAGTCACCAGGGCCCAGCTTCCACTTCAAATTTCTAAGTGGTGAATAGGAGACAATAGACTTATTTGACCTTTTGTGTTTGGGATAGTTTGGAACGGGGATCATCATATCTAAGCTTCCTGAGTAGGAAGGATGACAGAACTAAGCTACAGATACCTAGACTGTAACACTCTCTTGCAAGGCAGTTCGTGGCTCTACGAGGTAAGGTGCTAGCCATGAGCCCAACAGGGAATGGTCAGTGACTATGCCCTGAGTTCTAGGTTAATGACTGAGAAAAATAAACCAAAACAATTATTTGCAGGAGACAACTCACTAGAGTTAGGTACATACATAATTTTGGCCCTGACATGGGGACATATCTGAGCCTCAATTTCTCATCTACACAATCATCTTACTTGTGGAGCTCTTATAAGAAACAAATGAAAAAATGCATCCTGTGAAGGACTCAGGACACAACACCTCCTGAAGGACTCATCACATAGATGTATCCCACACACTGTCATTAGAATTAGGGTGTTTTCATCAGTATTATCATTCTTTCAGAAACACATCCCAAGCCACACAAAGTTCACATCTAATGATTTAGAGAGGTGGCTTTTTGGGGGGGAGGTGGAGTCAGACACGGGGATTGCACTGAAAGGTTGGGGGTACTGTCCTAAGATAGTTTGCTCAAGGTTAGAGCTCTACCACGTTGAGCCACAGCTCAGAGTTTCACAGACTTCCTGCCAGGGCGGGTTTTAAACCCACCAGTGTCAGATCTTAGCCTCCAAGTATATTGGATGACAGGGGTGAACAAGCCAGCAGCATCTGGTTCTGTGGAGCTGGTTTGCAGCAGTTTACCTCTGGTTAAGTCAGGTTAGATGGCAGCTGTCAGCACCAGACTCAAGGCTTACTCTGTGATGAGGTATTTGCAGTGCTATCCTTATATAGTTGCAGTCAGGACATTCCATCTTTTTTTGGTACCATTCCTGGGTCTTGAGTAAGAGACTAGACACAGTCCCTAAGCTTTCATGCTCTAAGCTAGTACTTGGCTGCTTGAGCGACAACACAACTTCTGGATTTCTGTGTGCACATGGTAGTGAGGAATCCAGGGCTTTGTACATACTAGGCGAGCACTCTACAACTGAGCCCCAGGAGTGACAATTGTATAAACAGATAGATTCGTAGATAAACAGACAGACAGACAGACAGACAGACAGACAGATAGACAGACAGATAGATAGATAGATACATAGATACGTAGATACATAGATACATAGATACATAGATAGATAGATGTAGATGCATAAAACAAGAGAGAGATATCTGTATACTATGAAATTGCATATACCATATTACTCACCATTATTGGTAATTAAATTATTCCTTCGTTTTCAAAGTATTATGATTGAATACATAATAAAGAACTAATTGATAATTAGTTAATGTAGTATAATTGTTGTGTATAATTTTATAATATAATCATGCACTAATAATTTAATTGTTACATTTATAACATTTCATTTGTATGGATTTATATGGGAATGGGTTTCTTAGAATCTCGCCATTCATTAGAGGCAATCCCAGGATTCGACCTCCATACCAAAGTTGCCAGTTTTGGCTATGGCTTCCTTAATAGCCCGCCAAACATCAGCAATGCTAGGTTATATTCACTTTCTGGGCCTTGTCATTTGCACTCAGGAAGGTCACGATACAAAGGAAAATAAAGGAAAACCACCTTCTTGAACTTCTCAGTTTTTTTTTTTTTTAATTTTATTTTATTTTATTTGAGAACATACTGTACAGAGGGGTTACAATTACATGGGCAGGATAATGCATACATTTCTTACCAAGCATTGCAGCCTCCTCCTTTGTTTACCCTTCACCTCCCTTCCCAGCCTCCCCCCTCCCCCCCACCCAATCATACCCCCCCTCCCCCCCCACCGACATTGTAAAGCTGGTTTTGACATGACATTTTGTACTTCTCATTGTTGCAACAGGTCCACCTGAATCCTTAAACGACTTGTTTGTCCCCGTCTCCTCCACATGTTATACTGACATCAAATATAGTGAAAGCGGGGGTTACACTGTGGGGGAGGGACATACAAAGCAACAAAGAAATAATCTTATAAATGCGTTAGAAACACATGCATGAAAGAAAAAAAAACATTAAAATACATATTTTTATGCTTCTACTTTTTATTTTTTTCCCAGGTCCAAGATTTGAACTCAGGTCCTGGGATATAAAGGAAGGCTGTGGCAAAGATGCCAACACTGCTGGAGTGCAAGCCCTGTGCTTGGCTAATAATAATAATAATAATAATATGGCCCTGGTTTGGAATTTGCACCATTTTTCAGGAAGCCTTGTATTTGAATTCAGGGTCTGGATAACTCTGTGGCACTGTGGGTGAAGGGGAAAGGATCACCGTCCTTGAATACAAGAAATTCAGATTGGTTCCCAGGGCTTGAATTGGAGCCCCAGCTCTGGAAAAAGTAATATTAATATATAAGATCTATTTACATACATAGGTATACTGCATATGTTGTTTATTACTCTTATATATTTAGTATTATTACATATATATGTTTCTTTTATTACATCATATCATATAGGATATATTTGCATATGGATTATACATCATACTGCGACCCAGGACTTTCACAGAGAAGGAAAACAAAAATGTGTCAAGATTGGCTTCTGACTCCAGGAATAAATTTTTGGCCATGTTGGGATTTCAACTCGCAGCCTACAATTGCCAATCCAAAAATGGGGTAACAGTCTTAGCACACCAGCCTCCAGCAAACTGAGATGCCAGGAAGTTCTGAGTACGTGTGATCAATCCACAGGTGTTCCCAATAGTATATACATGCATAGAAAAACAGGGAATGTGAGGATATTAAATTGTATATATATAAATATATAAAATACCAACTATTAGTTATTAAATTATGCCTCCATGTAATACTTAGAAAAGCATTAATTAAAAATTAGTCAATATCCTTCCATTAGGGGAATCATACCATGGAGCTAGAATGGAAGATATAAATCCAATAATTTTTGTGTGGCATTCTAAAATAGAATCATGAATTAACTGAAAATTTATTTATTACTTGTATAACATTCCATTAGCATTCACATGAATAGGAATGAGTTTGTCAGAATCTCCTTCCATTTGTGGGTGGCAGCCCTGGCATTCTAACTCCAGGCCTGGGTAGTTTACTTCGGATGCAAACCATTGGAATGACACCGTGAAGATTTCAGATTGTTACTATTACAAAAAAGAACAAGAAGAAACGAAACCCAGGAGCCAGGGGCTCTTGCCTGTAATCCTAGCTCCTCAGGATGCTGAGATGTAGAGAATGCCAATTTGAATTCAGCCAGGGCAGGAAAGTCCGCGACACTCTTATTTCTAAGAGATCACAGGAAGGGATAACATGAATGGGGCTGTGGCTCAAGGGCAGAGCACTACACTTGAGCAAAAGGAGCTCAGGGACAGGGCCTAAGCTCATAGTACAAACCCAGAACTGCCCCCTCCCCCCAAAAAGGATGCAATAACTCCATGTTTCTGTGTATGGATGATGATGTATGGATGATGGATATTCAGCAGGTTGCCCATGCCCAGCCCCCCAACCTGGGCAAGCAGGGAAAAGCCCTCAGAGGTACTAAGTCTGAGCCAGCAGCTTGAACAAAGCACCATTCTCTGCCATTTAATAACCAAAGTCTTATGTTCTGGCTGAGGTGTCCCATTGGGACACATAGCAGACAGTCACTGCCTCCAAGGAGACCACAATTCCTAGATTGTAGGAGTTGTCGAAGGTTCTGGCTCCATATTCTCTATCCCTATGTAGGATGTGAGCCTAGACCTCTGGGGCCTGGTGGCTATCACTAATTAATCATTCCTCATTGCTAAGTCATAGGCTGGTCCCAAATCTTGGCAAAGATATGAAATAGTAAGCTATTTCTATGCCAAAAGAGGTATGTCAATAAATCCCACTCTCATAGAAGTGGGATTTGGGCTGAGAATATGGCTTAGTGGTAGAGTGCTTACCTAGTATGCACTAAGTCCTGGGTTCGATTCCTCAGTACCACAGAAAGAGAAAAAGCCAAAAGTGGCACTGTGGCTTAATTGATAGAGTGCTAGCCTTGAGCAAATAAGCCTAAGAACATGCACAGAACCTGAGTTCAAGCCCCAAGACTGTCAAAAAAATGAACCTGGTGAGACATATTTTTCTGGGACTCAGAGGAGGGCCAAGGATATAGGTAAGCAGTAGGGTAGAGGGCAGGTGCTGGATGCTCACCCCTGTAAGCTACTCAGGAGGCCCAGGTCTACTGCATGCAGATTGAGTTGAAAAACCTGGAGGAACAACTTCACATCCAGGTCCAGGAAAACCAGAGGCTCGGTCTCCAGAATGTGGAGCAGCGGGAGCAACTATGGAGACTGGATGAGAAGGCCAAGGATTGGCAGTAGATCCCTGAGATCCCATGATGTGCATGTGCGTGACCCATAGATAGAGCTGGCCCTGCTGTGGGATGCTCTCCACAAGGTTAGCTATGAGAAGGAGGAGCTCACCAGCATTCTGGAGCTCAGAGCCACCTGTGAGCAACACATTGCCTCCAATGAGCAGCTGAACTCCAAGAAGGAGGCCCTGCAGCAGCACTTGCAGAGGTAGACCCAGCTGCTAGAGCAGCTGAAGCAAGTGCAGGGCCGACCAACTGGGGGGAGCAGATGGTGCCCACAAAGTGGCAGGATACTCCCAAGTGCCTAGATGTGACCAGACCACAGGAGGAGAGCCTGCAGGCCCAGCTGAGCCTGGCTTTCACTGGGGAGGGGAAGTTGTGAGCCCTGGAGAAGCAAAAGTGGAGGAGGTGACTCCTCCACAAAGTGAGCATCGCCGAGAATGGAGACATGCCCCTGACCTACAAGGATGTGGCTCTGCAAGCGCTCTCAGAGGCTGAGATCCACAGTGGGAAACTCCTGCTGCAGTAGCAGTGACCCCAGTGCAGTTGCATGGCCAACCCGGCAGCTCAGTGTCAGACAGAGCTGGAGGCACAGGCACCCTCGCCCCGTGAGCTGCCACCACAGCAGGCTTGGGGATGGGAATTGGGACACGTGGGTGTCCGAGAAGAAAATCTGCTTCATCCATGACTTGTATGATGAAATAGACATCCATAGTCCAGTGGATGAGCTCCACAATCGATGCAGCCAGCTGTTGGCACACATCCACAAATGTCAAGGAGTCCCTTGTGGCATGTAAGGAGTAAATGTTCATCCTGGATGAGCTGTGTCAAGAGAAAGCCAAGCGTGTGTGCCGGCTCACCCAGGAGAAGATGGAGAAGAAGAGAGAGCTGCAGGAGCTGCTGTTACTCCTCGCAGGGGAAGGAGTGGACAGCGGGCTCCAGGCTGAGCCCGCCCCGCCCCCACTGCTCCAGATGCCTCAGGCTTCAGTGTGAGGAACACAAAGGTTTTGAAGACTTGCAACTTTAAGACAACTTGGACACTGCCAGAATCGTGGTCAGGGTTCACGACCTCGTAGATGACTCCCCCACGGAACATGTTCTATAGCAGCTGACCCACACCCAGAGCAGCCTAGAGCTCGTGGACTTGGGCAAGGAGCGCTCCCTCCCATTCTTCTGTAGACTGATGTGGTTAATGACTCTCTATGTGAAATACTGACTCTCAAAAGCCAAGGCAGCCACCAGAAGTGGGTGGCCAGGTGGCGTTCTCTCAGGCCTCCATCTGCTGTGAGATGGGAAGGGTAAACTTCGGGTCAGGTAGGGCAGAGGCTGCCGGGAAGTGTCCCAATTTCAAGGGAAATCTAATGGCCCGTTGGTGGCCAGGGAAGAGACCCATGTTATGCTTATCCCAAACAATAAATTGTTTTCAAGGGGAAGAAAAGCCTACAACAAAGATTTGTTCTTCCAGTCCTGGGGCTTGAACTCAGGGCCTGGCTACTCTCCCTGAGCTCTTTTTGATCAAAGCTGGCACTCTGCCCGTTGAGCCCCACCTCCCTTTCCAGCTTTTTCTGTGTGGAATTGAACCCAGGGTGTAAAGTATGCTAGGCGACCACTCTACCACTGAGCCACATTCTCAGCTAGGATGTTTCTCCCCCCTCCCAAACCCATATGGCCATTCCTCAGATAAATAGGAAGTAGAGGCTAGGATGAATATGAAGCACAAGTATGGTTCACAGAGAAATACTCCCTTGCCCCCTCATTGACACCCTTAGTTGAAGTTTCTCTTCTACCATTTAGGGATGAGAGAGGGAGAGGGAGTCCTGAGAGAGGAGTACCAAGAAGAATAGTCCCCTGAGCCCCACAGCCTACCCCACACAAGTGGTCCTCTAGACTCCAATATTACCTGATTCAATGTGGAGTCTACACTGTCTCCCTATCACTTCAATGCTCAGGATGAAATAAAGGTCAGCCTTTTCCTTCGCCCACATACAGGGTAGAAGCTCCTATTCCCAGACCAACTTCCACCTCTGACTGCCTCGAGTTAGGCTGGACCCACCACTCACCACAATGGTGGCAGTGATGACCTCATGCATAGATTCCAGGAAGAAGGTCTATGGCAAAGGGCAAAAGCAGCAGGGTGAGCAGGGGGAAAGAGCTGGGGCAATTGCTCTGGGATCTTCCTCCTTGGAGCCCTTCCATCAAGGCAAAGCCATGCTGACCCAAAGCAGGGGCCAAGGCCAGAGTGTGAGACAAGATGGAGGAGCATGGTACTAAAGGAGGTACTGCTTTGTCTTGGAGCACTTGAAAATTCCAATTATATTTGGCCCATGCCAATCCTAAAGCCAACATGCAATGCCTCTCCTTGTTGTTGTTGTCCCTGAGCGCTGTCCCTGAGCTTTTTTTCTCAAGGCTGATACTATATCACTTGAGCCACAGGGACTCTTCTTGTTTTCTGATGATTCATCGAGGAAAAGAGTCTCACACACTTTCCTGCCGAGGCTGTCTTGGCATCATGATCCTCCAGATCTCAGCTTCCTGAGTATCTCAGATGACATGTAAGAGCCTCCAGTGTCCAGCATGTGATGCCTTTTGAAGGCATCTTGGCCCATCTATAAAAGGAGCCAAAAAGGACCTGGATAGACCATGACCAAATCAAGAAGCTGGGATGGGGGAACACTGACCTTCTAGCAATCCTGTTCCCCAAAATTAAAGATGCCAGGTGGTGTTGGATGCATCAAACACCTAGGACAACAGCCATCAGGCTTAGTGGGGAAAAGGTAGAGAATATCCAAAGACAGCAGTGTCGAAATCTCTGATTTTGCATGCATGTGGTGCGTGCATGAGTGTGTGTGTGTATGTGTGCGTGTGTGTGTGTGTGTGTGTGTGTGTGTGTGAACTCAGGGCCTAGGCTCTATCCCTGAGTTTTCTTGCTCAAGGCTGGTGCTCTGCCACTTGAGCCACAGACCCACTTGCTTTTTGATGGTTAATTGTAGGTAAGAGTCTCAAGGACTTTCCTGTCCAGGGTGGCTTTGAAGCATGATGGTGGCCCCAGGGAAGAAAGAGTAAACACAACTCGCAGGGACAATCCCTATGGAGGGAGACTCCTGCTCCCTGGTGGCCAGATGGGGGACATGCGGCCCCTTGCCATAATCCTCTAGAGTTCAATTGGGGGAAGTGACCATGGCTAAGCTGACTTTTGCTCACCCTGAGTGCTGATGCCAGAGCAGATCTATTCCACCCTAGGCCAAGAGCTGGCATTACCTGGTGTGACGTGTTGCAGCTCTTGCCACTCCTGCCCCAGAACCATGGTCTGAGATGTCGATTTACTACTGCTCAGATCCACATTGCACCCATGACATGCCATTTTGATGTTCTCCATGCCCCAAAACTTGATCCTTCTCTGGTACTGTGGCCCGCTCTGTAGGCAATGGCCTCCAAACAGACTGCTCTCAAGACTTGTATGACACCTAGACATTTGGAGACCCTCAGGGGCCCACTGGAAAGTACTCTGCCTAGAGCCACAGAGTGAGGTCCAAACAGGCCAAGGGTTGGTCATGGGGTTTGAACTCTGGGCCTGGTCGCTGTCCCCCAGCTCTTCAGATTACCACTTGAGCTACAGAGCCCTTCTGGTTTTCTGGAGGTTCCTTGGAGATCAGAGTCTCCAAGACATTCCTCCCCGGGCTGGCTTGGAACCGCAATCCTCACATCTCAGCCTCCTGAGGAGCTAGGAAGGCAGGCACAAGTCACCAGTGCCCTGCTGATCTGGTCTTTCACCACAGTGTACTAGGAGCTCCTGAAAGCTTTTCTTTATTTTTTCATGCCAGTACTGGGGCTTGAACTCAGAGTCTGGGCTCTGGGCTCTTAAATTTTTCCTTAAAGTTAGCATTCTACCACTTGACCCACAGCTCCACTTCTGGCTTTTGCTAGTTAATCAGCAAGAAGAGTTTCACTAACTTTCCTCCCCTGAGCTGGCTTGACCCATGATCTCCGATTTCAGTTTCCTGAGTAGCTAGGATTTACAGGGGTTGAGCCACTGCTGGCATTGGGCTAGAACCTTTTCTTAAGCAAGGGTCCTTCCCTGCGTTTGCCCTGACTCCTCCATGCAAAGGAGGTCTGAGGGTCAGGAGCTGTAAAAAAAAAAATAGGCTTTCAGCCACCGGAAATGGCTGGGGTCCATGGTGAAAAGTCAAGTTGATCTTCCCCCTGGGCCTAATTCTGGGACCCCACCCTCTGCCCTGTGACTCAAGTACAAACATTGACCCAGCATTGAACGTACTGCCAGACTTTTCTGTAGCCACAGAACCTTCATTCCACCCATACCACCTGCTCTACAGCATACCTCAGGACCTTTGCCCATGCTGTAACTTCTGCCTAAGGCTCTCTGTTCTGTATCTGCATCTTAGAAGTCCTGTGGGATTTTGGCCCTGGTTATATCACCTCCTGGAGCAAGTCTTTCCTTCCCTTCTCCCTCTTTTTAAATATTGAGTTGCTAGAAATGGAACTTGTGCAGGCTGACTGGCAAATGCTCTATCATGGTGTGTATGTGTGTGTGTGTGTGTGTGTGTGTGTGTGTGTGTGTGTGTGTGCCAGTCCTGGGGTTTGAATTCATGGCCTGGATGCTATCCTATCCCTGAGCTCTTGTGCTCAAGTCTAGCCCTCTACTACTTGAACCACAGCTCTACTTCTGGCTTCTTGGGTTTTTAATTGGAGAATAGTGTCTCATATAGACTTTCCTGCTTGCAATGGGGATCGGCCTGAGATGGTCCTGTGGAGGGCCGAGGCTCTGCCAGCGTCCTTCTCAGTTCCTCCAGCTCATTCTCTAGGGCCAGCACCAGCCTTGTCCTTTGTTCCTTCTCCTCTGTCAGTTGGTTCACCTGCTTGGTCAGCCACTGAGCATCCTCCTTCCATGTGGACCTTTCAATGCTCAGGCTCTCCATCAAGGTGTCTCTTTCCAGAATTGCTGAGGTCACCATCCAGCTCAGGTTTTCCAGTAGTCTCTTTACCTCACGCCCTACCAGCACTTTTTGAAACTTGCAGATTCTGTTTTTCCTGTTGCTCTTCTTTGTCCAGATCGCTCCCAGCTTCTCCTGTAACTCTGTGTTCACTAGCTCCAGGTCATTGAAGCTTCTGGTCTTTTCCTTGAGCTGAAGTGTCACATCATTCAGCTGTTGGAAGAACATTTTGGTCTCCTTCTGTGCAGCAGTGACTGCCATCTCCAGCTCCAACACGTTACACCCTGTGGCCTGCAGGTGGCTGGTGAGAGCTTCTTGCATCATTTCTCTGTCATTGGCCTCCTGCTTCACTAGCCCAGTGCAAATTGTAAATTGCTTTCTGCCGAAACCAACCTCTGTATGGGTGGCTTGTGGATGTCTAGCTCTGTTTTTGGTGCTTTGTGCACCCGGGCTACCTTCACCCTCTCTTTCTACCGTCGATCCTGCAGGTCTGTCTTTTCCAGCTTCAGTGGTTGGATTTTGGCACAGTGTACCTGGTTTCTTCTTTTGCTGTGGTCCAGGGCAGGCACCATGTGTCGTTAGCACCTCTAAAGATCCTTGGTGGTATAGGGACTCTTGACACTCTGGACCGTGGTGACTGTGACTGTGTCCAAAGGCAAGGGAAGCCCACGGTCAACATCACCTTTGGCTGGACCCTCTGGTGAATCACCTTTCTCACTGGTGTTTGTCTTGAAGACCCCTTCTTTTTTCGTGTTCTTTGTTTTCTTGCATGTTGCAGGTCTGATGGGAGAATTCTTCTGCCGGTGTTCTGGCAGTAGTTTCTTGCCCACAGCTCTCACGGAGTCTTGTTGTTTCAGACATCTGAGCTCTGGGATGAGAAAGATGGGCTGGCCACGTTCCCAGGTTCTGGGAAATCCTCTATTCTCCCACTCACTGACTAGGATGTCAATTTCGACTCTACTCCAAAGTGGACTCGAGCTCTTGCTCACCACTCAGTCACCTCTACCTTCCTCAACTGTTGGTGGTGGTATCAACCAACAGAGGGAATCCTGGTGCTGGACAGCATGGAATGTGGGCGTGACCACAATTGTTGTATCCCCTTGCTCAGAAAGAACCATGAAAGCATGGGGGTGTGGTCGGAATCTTGTGATGCAGGCAAAATGGGTGGAGTCAAGATGACAGCGGCTCCCCCAGCCCTTTTCCCAGGGAACTCTGTCCAATTCAGTTGAGGACAAGAGGGTGACCTGGGGACAAGATGGTGGCTGCACAGATTGTTGTGTATATCTGTTTGTTGCCAGTCTCAGATCTTGAACTCAGGATCTGCGCAGTCTGTGAACTGCTTTTGATCAAGGCTAGCCCTCTACCACTGGAGCCACATGGCTCTACTTCTGGCTTTGTTGGCACTGAAGTAGGACAGGGGTCTCAAGGACTTTCCTGCCTAAAGTGACTTTGACCATGATCCTCCTATCACAGCCTTGTAAACATCAATGAGGACTGCTGAGAGCCACTGGTGCCTGCCTAATCATTGGTCTTTCTGTTCTTGGACAGAAAGACCTTGGGATTAAGTGGTGGGAGCTGGAGCCCACAGTTGGAATCCTGGTCCTGCCACCTGCAAATGGAAAGACATCCTTAGAAACTCATTCCTATCTATATGAATACCAGTGGAATGTGATGTATGTTATGATTGAATGGACAGTTCTTTAATTCTAGGATATATTTATACACAATTATATTAGAGAACACTGATTTATTTTATTCAATACTTTATAAAGCATTTAAACAATCACATTCATTAACTGGAGGCATAATGAAATACCTAAGAATTGGGTGTCACATAGTATAAAGGTGCCATTTTTTCTGCCAGGACAGGGATCGGAACTCATGGTCCGGGTAACTCTGTTGCACTGTGTAAAGGGGAAGCTAGCCTTCTTGAAGTCAGAAATTCATGGCTGTTCCTTAGGTGTGAAATCGAACCCCAGCACTAGAATACATCCTATTTGTGTACATTTTAAATATATAATTTATATTTACATTCATAGGTTGACTCTATATTGCGTTCAGTGTAGTTATTCATTTTATTTTTTGTTTGATTCATATATTTGTGGGGCACATGGGCAGAAAAGATGGCGGTGAGAGGAAGTTGAGTGGTCAGAGCCCGAGTTGTTTACCTTAAAATCTAATTGGATAAAGCTTAGGTGCATGGTAGTGTGTGACCTTTACAGTGATTGGTTGGTTCCTTTCCCTCCCTTTCCATGCCACACAGTTTTTCCCTTTAAAATATGCTTTCTGTGTGGTAATAAACGAGTTCTTATTTGACTTGACTCCCCGCTTTGTCTCAATGTCTCCTGGGCTAAGGGGGGAGGGGGGAACCGACGAGCAAGTGCACTTATATTTCCTTGGACCTCATCCATCTTTCTTAGGGCAGACCAAGATCCGACAGGTATTGATTATTTAATTGGCTAATATGGCACATGGAACATTGATTACATTGATTAAATAGGATATTGGTCTGCATATGTATTCGACTTATACCTGACACCCCGGACTTTCACAGAAAAGGAAAACGTGTCACCATCAGTTTCTTACTCAATGATTCATTGGGCATGCTGGCATCTGAACTCACGGCCTACAGGGACAAATTCATGAAAGGGTGTGTGTCAGCATGCCATCCTGGGGCAAATTGAGTTGATAGGCAGTTCCCAAGATCTGAGACCGAGAACAAGGGGTTGACAAACAAGTACAGATTGACATGCAGATTGTAGTATGCTAATAAATATATATCTTTATAGAGTGCCAGAGATGTCTATCCATTGTTCATTTATATAGACTACATTCCTACAAATTCTTGGGTATTTATTTTGCCTCCATGTAATTTATGTTATTATTTTCATCTTTAATAAACTATTAAGTAAATCAGTGTCCAGAAATTATTGTGTCCTTGTGAGAAATAATATTCTTTTAATGCTTCATAAGATATTAAATAAAATCAATCAACCGACTGAAATCATGATGTCTAAATGTATACAAGTGTCATTCATGAGCATCTCAATCAGCTGTGACATTGATAACATTCCATCATTATTCCTGTGGATAGGAACGAACCTCTTAGGATCTCCCACCATCCAGAAGTGGCATGACTGGTATTCGAAATGTAGGCCTATGTTGCCGGGCGGGACTATGGCTTCTCCAATGGCCTGCAATTAAAAAAACATATTTAGCTCCCTAGTTTGCACTTCATGCCATTTTTTCTGCCAGGCCTGGGATTTGAACTCAAGGTCTGGGTAAATATGCAGCACTGTGACAGAAGGGAATCTGAACATGCTTGAAGACAAGAAAGACAGACCTGTTCCCTAGGCCTGAATTCAAGCTTCAGGCCTAGAAAACATACTCCTTATATCCATTTTAAAGACAGGATTTATACTTCCATACAGATATTCCATATTTTGTTGGGTGTGGTTATTCATTTTATTTCTTGTTTTATTCATTTATTTACCATTTATTTTATTGACTCTGATGACCCCTCTACCATTTATTACATTGTTTACATCTTATATCACAGCATCCAGATTTGTCTATACGTTCTCCATCATGCCTGACACCGAGGACTCTCACAGAAAAGGAAAACATGTGTCATACTTGACTTCGTACTCCAAGATTAAATTTTTGGCAGTGCTGGGATATGATCTCAGGGATTAGCAAGCCCAATTTATGAATGGGTGAGTGTGAGCACGGCAGCATCTAATCAATGAAGCTGTCAGGTGGTTCCCAGGTGCTGAGAACCAGTCCCAGGTTTGGCCAAAACAGTGATACATGGATAAGCAGAGGGTGGTATACAAATAAATATGTATTGGTAAAGAGCACCAGAGCCATCTATCTATGATTGAAGGACACTTACTATGTTCCTACCAACTCTTAGGCATTTATTATACCACCATTGAAGGAATATTATTCTTTTCATGCATAATAATCTATTAATTAAGATCAATCAGCATCCTAGGATTATTGCATCCAATTTTAGACTAGACCAAAGCATGAACTACTCTCAATTGGTATTCCTATGCATTGGAATGAGTCTTTTGTGGTCTCCTGCCATTGGTAGGTGTCAGGACCGGGATTTGAACCCAGGGCCTATGTTGAAAGGTTGGCCTATGGATTCCCTGATAGCATGCCAGCATTCAGATATGGCAGGTCAGGTTCACTTTGCAGCCATATCATTCAGAACCAGGATAGTCACCCTGCAAATAAAAAAATGTAAAACTCCCAGCCCTCTGCAGCTCGCCACTTTTTATGCTATGTTACTTATTTTTCTTCTGCAAGCCCTCTGGACCTAGGATTCCTGGATTGTCTATGGGTCCCAGGGTGCACCTCACCCTAGGGCAATTGAAGCTGAGGCAGAGTTTCCACTACCTGAGCTCAAGCCCCATGTCGGCAAAATAAAGAATAAATAAAAAAAAACCACTCATTTAAATTAAAAAAGAAACAAAGCTCCCTGGTTTTGAATTTCTACCAGTTTTCTTTCCTAGCCTGGGATTTGAACTCAGGGTCTTGGTAAATATGTAGCAATGTGAGGGTAAGTGCAGAGTATCCACTACTTGAGTTCAAACCCCATACAAATCCAAAAATAAAAATTAAGTCACTGAGTTCAGCAGGGGGAGTAGTTGTGGAGATGGGAGGGAAGGGATGGTAGGGGGAAAACAAAGGAGGAGGCAACAATGCACAATAGGAAATGTACTCATTACCATGCTCATTGAACTTTAACCTGTCTGTACAACATTTTTACAACAAAAAATGAAGAAAAGTAGTGCTCAAAAGAAGCATTTTGGGGGTAAGAGAAAGATGTCTGAATAGATGTACAAAATTCTACACTGCTTTTTTAAAAATGTTCAGTATGTCACTGAATAAACATAATTGCTTCCATTAAAAAAAATTGTCACTATCTTGGAACTTGGACCAGTATTTCCATCATTGCTGGGATTTGATCCCACCATCCAGGTAACTGTTTTGCACCATGGGTGAAGACGAAGCTTACTGTCCTTGAGGAAAAGAAATTCAGGCTAGAGTTACAAGGGTCTGAATGAAGGCCCTGCAATGGAAAAAAATATTTTTATATATGGGTAATATATGATATATATTTACATATGTATGTGTATTACATATTATGATTTTTATTATTGATTTTTGTATTTATTTTATTTTTTACTTGATTCATTTATTTATTGTATATATTGTATTTAGCATTATTATACACATAATAATTAGTACATGTTGTACATCTATTATAAATTTATACACAATAATTTAGGACATTGACTCATTTTTCATTAATATTTTATTAAGTGTTGAAACATGATACATAATTAAATGGAAGCATTTGTCACAGTCTTCAATGTTTAGAGTCTCTCCCAAATATGAGATTTGTGTTCTTTATCTTCGGAATCTTCCTATAGGAATTTCTTTAGATGATTTTTACTCAGAAGCCTTTTCTTGGGAATAGGCAAGTTGAGGGATAAAATTGTAAGGGTGGGGCTAGGAATGTGGCTTAGTGGTAGAGAGCTGGCTCAGGATGCATGAATGCTAAGGTTTGAATCCTCAGTGCCACATAATCAGAGTGGCTCAAGTAGCACAGCCCTAGGCTTCAGAAAAAGGAGTTCAGAAACAGTACCCAGGAACTAAGATCAAGCGCGTGGACTGTCAAAAACAATAGGCCAGATGCCTGTGGCTCACAGCAGGAACCTTAGCTTCTCAAGAAGCTGAGATCTAAAGACCACCTTTCAAAGACAGCCTAGGCAAGGAAAACCTGTTAGGCTCTTATCTCCAATGAACCACAAAAAGACCACATTTGGTGCTGTGGGGCAAGTGGTAGAGAGTTCACCTTGAGCTGAAGGGCTTAGGGACAGTGCCCAGGCTTGAGTTTTAGACACAAAAGTGGAAAAAGTGAGGGTTAAGCGAAGTACTTTTGCTGTTTTCTAATTAGGATAACATTCTCTGGAAAATGAATGCTCTTGTACACCAGAATTGGAGTCAGAGCTCAAGGTTCAAGTGTAGCCCATCCATATACACAGCCTCTCAGACTCTAGCATTATAGCCTTGTGTCCTACAGGGTTCGGAAAGGTCCATTGTTGAAAGGCTTAATATGCTGCCCAAGCCCTTTGTGATAAGCAGTTGACTTGTAATGCCAATGTAATAACAGTTCTGAACCTAGCACATCACCAGTAGCTAACACCTCTCACCCTAGCTCAGGAGGCTGAGGCCTGATGATCAGAGGGTGAAGCCAGCCAGGGTAGGAAAGTCTGAATCTCTGAATTCTACTTCTGAAAGGTCAGATGTTCAAGAGCTTCCTGTGTTTCCCTTGGTGATGAGAAATTACTCGTTTGCTAAAGGTTCTTAGAGTTCTTGAGCTATAGAAGCAGGAAAGAAATATTATTGACCCATCCTGGGTTCAAATGAAGTTCTCAGCATCCAAGCACTAGCTCTGTTTGCAGGAAGAACTCCAATGTAACAATATTTGAATGCAGAAAACAGTTACAAAAGCCAGGCTAGGTGAAGAGAAAAAGGCACGCAGGGTTAGGAGGCAGAATGTACACACTCAACATTCCAGGCATGGCCAGCAATGAGGGGAAACATGAAACATTTGTCAGAGTTACACAAGGGTCAGGCTTTTCTCAGCCTCTTCACAATGACTAACCTTCCTCCCTCAGGTGAAGGGAGCCTCAGGCTATCTTTAAGTTAACAATAGAGAGCCAATTTATTGGGGGAGAGAGCAGGAACAGAGTAGAAAACCTTCCACTTTGGTCTTAGGGAGGGTCTTTGACTCTCCATCTGTCAGATTTGAAGGCCCTTCTTCTACCTCTGCCAGTCCATTCTCCTTCCTTCATTCTCCACATCATTAATGCAAATCCCCGTCCAAGCAGAGGCAAGGCCTTTTCTCTTTTGTCTCCAAGCACCTCAGATAGAACTTGGCTCTGCCCTCTTCACTCTGGGGCCCTTGGCTACCTGAGAAGTGGAAAGAGACAGTCTTCCTGTTCTCTGGTTGTGTGAAGGCCATGTTAGTGTCCTGGCACACTGCAGAAGGCCTAATGACTGGGAAGTCTTCCTTACGTTCCTCCTGACATCCAAGTCCAGATTCATCTATCATATTTCTATCTATCTATCTATCTATCTATCTATCTATCTATCTATCTATCTATCTATCTATCTATCTATCTATCTATCTATCTATCTATCTATCTATCTATCTATCTATCTATCTATCTATCTATCTATCTATCCATCTATCTATCTATCTACCTACCTATCGATCTACCTACCTACCTACCTACCTACCTATCTATCTATCTATCTATCTATCTATCTATCTATCTATCTATCTATCTATCTATCTATCTATCTATCTATCTATCTATCTATCTATCTATCTATCTATCTATCTATCTATCTCTCTATCTATCTGTCTCTCTATCTGTCTGTCTGTCTGTCTGTCTGTCTGTCTGTCTGTCTGTCTATCTATCTATCTATCTATCTATCTATCTATCTATCTATCTATCTCTATCATTGATCTATCTATCGATTGATCCATCCATCTATCTATCTATCTATCTATCTATCTATCTATCTATCTATCTATCTATCTATCTATCTATCTATCTATCTATCTATCTATCTATCTATCTATCTGTCTGTCTGTCTGTCTGTCTGTCTGTCTGTCTGTCTGTCTGTCTGTCTGTCTGTCTGTCTGTCTGTCTGTCTGTCTATCTATCTATCTATCTATCTATCTATCTATCTATCTATCTATCTATCTACCTAACTAACTAACAATTTCTTTGCCAGTTCTTGGGTTGAACGCAAGGCCTGGCACTGTTTCTAGCATGCTACCACTTGAGCCACAGCACCAATTCTGGTTTTTTCTTGAATGTGCTACTGAGGAATTGAACCCAGGGCTTCTTGCATGCTAGGCAAGCATTCTCCCACTAATCCACATTCCCAGACCTTCATCTTTTTCTTAATGTTAGTTTTTACATAAGTATGCTACCATTTTATGTCCCCAAGTTTAATTTTCTGAATACCAGTTACTTCTAAGAAACCTGATCTTCTCTTCCCCTGCCTGGTTTGTGATTCTTCCTGCGTTGGCCTCAAAATAAAATGTAAATAAAGGCTGTTGAGGGTGACCTGCTTTAAGTGGAGGGCTGCACAGATTGTAGTGTATGTCTGTTTGTTGCCAATCCTGGACCTTCAACTCAGGAACTGGGCACAGTCCGTGAGCTGCTTTTACTTAAGGATAGCCCTCTAACACTGGAGCCATACGACTATACTTCTGGCTTTGTTGGTACTGAAGTTGGACTGGGCTTTCAAGGACTTTCCTCCCTAGGGTGACTTCAACTATGATCCTCCTATCACAGCCTTTTAAGTAACAAGGAGGACTGCTGAGAGCCACTGGTGCCTGCCTAATCATTGGTCTTGCTGATGTTCTTGGACAGACAGGTGAGTTCCCGATCCTCGGTTTGAAGTGTTGGGAGCTGAAGCCCACAGTTTGAATCCTGGTCCTGCCATCTCCAAATGACAGGAGATCCTAAGAAACTCATTCCTGTCCACATGAATACCAAATGAATTTGATGTATGTCTTGATTGAATGGGCAGTTCATGAATGATTCTAGGATAAAATTATCCACAATTATATTATAGTACACTGATGGATTTTAATTAAAACTTTATGAAGCATTTAAACAATCACATTCATTAACTGGAGACATAATACCTAAGAATTGAGCATCACATAATAAAGAGATGCCATTTTTTCTGCCAGAACTTTTTTAAGTTAATTGTTGTATTGCATTTTCTGAATGTAGTTTGGTATATGAAAGTAGGATATATTATATCTGACCAAAAAATCAATTATTCAGTTTTTATCAGAAATGTTTATAGCGAAATATAGAGATAAACCCAAATTATATATATTTGAAGACAATGCTTGGTTTGTCCTCTTCTCAAATTCCGCATTCCCTTCATGAGAATAATACACATTGTAAGGTAATGCTTAGAATGTTTTGGTGAAATAGGTTGACTTTAAACCAGTGAGTTACTCTATGCTGCATTTTGTTTACTTTGTATCCAGAAAAGCTAAATTCTTACTTTATCGTTTTCCTTAGGCTTTATACTCACATTTAATCTCTGATGGGTGACAAATAAAGATATAAACATTTTTAACAGTGGCTAAATTTAGGCTGAGGAGTCTTGGTACAACGATACTCATGCAGATAGGCCTTATAAGTCATGGGACCCTGATATCAAAATGATAACCAGTGCTTACTGGTGTCATGCTTATGAGATTTTGTGTATTATATACAGTGGTTATTAGAATGTTTTTGGAATCAACATAATTTCATGGGTTAGGAACTGAAGTGAGACATTTTACTCAGAACAAAATTTAAGGAGGCATCCAAAATTCGTTACCAAGATATACATCATGTAACACAATGTTTTGAAAATGCAAACTAAAGGAAATAATTTATGAAAAACATCAACATATACAATAAATACAGAATCACTATGATGGATTTTTCTTTTACCCCAGTTGCAATACGGCTTACATGGTGACTTTTCTGGTGATATGTTTAGTTAGGTCTTGATATTTAGTTAGAGAATTTATGTTCTTTCATATATTCATTTGTCAGATCAAAGAGGAAATGAATTCCATGCCAGAGTAAACATCCATAATAATGTTACAGATGTATCCTGCTACTTTGCCAAAGTTTCAAATCAGCTCGAAAACCTTGGTTCCTTTTTGAATCTATATAAATAGGTATGCAATTTTGACAGTACTAGAAATATTTTGACCATCATTTGTTAAATTATTATTTTCCAGAAACTCCTTCTCTCTTTTCATGAGATTTTTTATTTCATTTATGTCATGTGTTGATGTTTTCCCTTAGATAAGCCACATTCAGTCTTCTACAAAGTGTAATTTGGAGTAGTTTAAAATTATGGACACTCTTGTACACTGCTCAGATTCTATTATTTGCATATTTTTTCTTGTTATACCAGTAGGCATTAGTTCTCAGTATGGATGCTATTGGACATATTCATTACATTTCCGAATTTTTTACGAACGTTATGATTCTGTTATTTTATTCTTTTAAATATGTGCAGATCTCACTACGCATACAGTCACATTCATTTTAAACAATTTGATCCATTCAAGTGATTTGCAATATTAGGTTCATCTAGAAGAATTTAATTACAAATTAACACAACTGTATTAT
Organism: Dipodomys spectabilis; assembly: GCF_019054845.1. Lineage (NCBI taxonomy): Eukaryota > Metazoa > Chordata > Mammalia > Rodentia > Heteromyidae > Dipodomys > Dipodomys spectabilis. The sequence goes on from NW_024870755.1 coordinate 6,256,486, forward strand.
GAGACATAGTTATCTTTATGGCTCTACTCCAAGTTAATATGTATTTGAGGTCTTTGTGCTTAAAAAATGGGCAAAACATGTTTTTGTTCCTGGGGGGTTCTACGTTGTTGGTTGTTTTTCCAGTTGTAGTGACTTCAACATATGTGCGCATTTTATTTTAATTGTTTTCTGTCAATGATTTGTTTCATATAACAGAAATTGCAAAAACAATCAGTGATTTAGAACTTTTCCAAATAGAATTTTAAGAGAGACACTTGAAATTTTGTGACATCTGGGAATGGGCAGGTCTTCATAGTGGAGGGCATAGCAGAATAACAGACGTTGTTTGATGTGATTTTAATTCTTCCTCCTCTAGCATCACTATTTCCAATGGTATTACTTCAAAGTCTTTAGTGGAAAGAAAGTATTTTTTTCTGTATAAACTCAGAATTTTTGGTTTAATTGGGACACATTACACATTCATATTTCATTTTAACTCGAAAATCTTCTTTGCTTCATTTAAAATCACAGATGTGAATTTATAATGCTAAAGTAGCAACTACTAATTTATACGAAATGGTATAAATTATTTTCACTTCACATTATATGTAATATAGAGTGTAATAATAACAATGAGTAATAGAGTATGTAACAATTGACTTTGGAGAAAGTAAATTACAGTGGATTTTTGTGAGTTACTGAGTAATAATAAAACTTATATTTGATTCTATTAAAAATCCCAAGTTACATCTAAAAATAACTTATAGTTGTAAACTAATGCTGAAAATATAATATTGTTTATTAGAAAAAGCCAGAAGTTTCCATAAGTTTTCTTTTTAAAAATTGTCTTGAATCTGGGCTTTGGTGGCTCATGCCTGTAATCCTAGCTACCCAAAACTCTGAGATCTGAGGATAGTGGTTCAAAGCCAGACTGGGCAGAAAAATCTGTGAGACTTTTATCTCCAATATATCTCTTGAAAACTAGAAACCGCATTGTGGCTCAAGTGGTACAGTGCTATCTCTGAGCTGAAGAGCTGGGGGACAGTGCCCAGGCCCAGCATTCAAGCCCCACGACAGACAAAAAAAATTGGCATGGATTTTTACTTTATTATTTCATGATTTTTTAATGTGAATAAACAGAGGGTTTAAAATTACATGAAGAAAGTAATGAGCACATTTCTTATCAAGCATTATTGCCTCCTCCCATGTTTCCTCTTTCCATCCCATCCAATCTCCCTTTATGCCCCCCCCGCAAATCGCCTCCCCCCCCCCCCCCCCCCCCGCCAAAGTTGTAAATTTCGATTTCCGACATATAGTATTGTACTTGTCATTGTTGCAATGGGTCCACCTGTATCCCAATTTGTTTTTCTATTCCCCTCCCAAAATATGCCAACATCAAATACAGTGAAAATAGAGGTTAAACCTTGGGGGATGGGCAGACAAAGCAACAAAGAAATCATCTTGTAAATATGCTAGAAACAATAGCAAGAAAGAAAAACCATTTGAGTCCTTATCTTGGTGTTCATTTCACCTAACATCAACTTGTCAGACAGATTGTGTTTATCTCCGACATATACTAGTTATTGCAAATAAAGGAAACCATGGAACCTATGTTACTTTGGGCATGGATTACTTTACTTAACACAATTTTTTCCATGGTTTTCCATTTCCTAACAAACGGTGCAATGCCATTTTTTCTGATGAAGGCATAGAATTCCTTTGTGTATATATACCATATTTTCTTGATCCATTCATCTACTGAGGGGCATCTGGGTTGGTTCTATATCTGAGCTATGGTAAATAATGCTGCAATAAACTTAGTTATGCTGGTAGATTTAGTATGGTCCTTTTTGTGATCATTTGGATAAAAGCTCAAAAGTGGGATTGCTGTGTCATAGGGGAACTCTATGTGGAGTCTTTTGAGGAAGCTCCACACTACTTTCCAACGTGGTTATACAAGATTACAGTCCCACCAACATCCCGTCCAGTTTCTGTTATATTACTGTTCGAAATTATAGCCATTCTAACTGGGGTAAGGTGGTATTTCAGTGTAGTTTAGATTTGCATTTCTTTTATTGCTAGGGAGGTTGAGCATTTCTTCATTTGTCTATTGGCCATCCTTCTTTGCTCTTCAGAGAGGTTTCTTTTCAGTTTTTAGCCCACTTATTTATTGGGCAGTTGTTTCTTTGAGGATTTGTTGTTGGGGGATTTAATTTTTTGAGTTCCAGGTATATTTTAGATATGAGACCCATGTCTGTTGTATGGCTAGTGAAGATCTTCTTCCAATCCATGGGCTTTCTATTGATCTTGCTAGTTTTGTCCTTTGCCATGCAGAAGCTCTGCAATTTTATGCAAATACATTTGTCCAACCTTTCTTTGATTTGTTGTGTTCCTGGTATCTATTAAGAAAATTTTGGCCTGCGCCAAGGAGTCATATGTTATCTCCTAGTTTGTCCTGCAATGTTTTCAGGGTGTCTTTGACTCCGAGGACTTTCATCCATTTGGAGTTGATTTTTGTGCAGTGTGATATATATGGGTTTAGCTTTAGTTTTCTACAAGTGATTAACCAATTTTGTCAGCACCATATACTGAAGAGGCTGTCTTTCTTCCATTCTATTTATTTTAGCTACCTTATCGAAGATTAGGTGGCTATAAGTCTGTTGGTTCATTGCTGGCTTTTCAATTCTATTCCATTAGACCTGAGATCTGTTCTTGTTCCAATACCTAGCTGTTTTGATTACTATGGCTTTGTAGTAGAGTTTGAAATTTGGAATTGATATTCCTGCAGCACTGTTCTTTCTGTTAAGGATCATTTTTGCTATCCGGGGTCTTTTATTTTTCCATATGAATTTTTAGATTGACTCTTCTATTTTCTTGCGGAATGAGTTTGTAATATTGATAAGTATCGCATTGAATTTTTAGATAGCCTAGGGAATTATTGTCATTTTCACGATGATTCTTCCAATCCACGAGCTTGGGAAGTTTTTCTACTTTGTAAGTTCCGTTTTGATTTCCTTTTTCAGGCTTTTAAAGTTTTCATCATAAATATCCTTCACTTCTTTGATTAATTCCTAGGTATTTTATTTTTGGTGGGGCTATAATGAATGGTGTTGATTTCCTGATTTCAGCCATGCTTTTCTCATTGTTGGCATACAGAAAAGCCATTGATTTTTGAGAGTTAATTTTTTCCCTGCTACTTTGCCAACGTTTTGAATCAGCATGAATAATTTGAGAGTTGAATGGGTGGGATTATTTAAATACAACATCATGTCATCTGCAAATAGGGAGAGTTTTATATCATCTTTCCCTATTTGGATCCCTTTTATGTTTGCATCCTGTCTTATTGCTGTAGCTATGCATTCTAATACTAAATTGAAGAGAAGTGGAGAGATTGGACATCCTTGTCTTGTTCCTGAGTTAAGAGGAAATGGCATTATTTTTCCACCATTAAGTATAATGATGTCTGTAGGTTTGTCATATACAGGCTTTATTGTATTGAGGAATGTTCCCTGGATTCATAGGTTTTCCAGAGCCTTCATCATAAAGGGGTGTTGGATCTTGTCAAAGGCTTTTTCTGCATCTATTGAGATAACCATGTTCTTATTCTTGCCCTTGTTGATGTGACGAATTATATTAATTGATTTGCAAATATTGAACCAGATTTGCATCCCGGAAATAAATCCTGTATGATTTTTTGGAGGAATTGTCAAAGGAGATTGGCCAAAATTTTGTTGAGATGTTTTTCATTAATGTTCATCAAATAAATGGTTCTATAATTCTTTCTTTGATGAGTCCCCGCTTGCTTTTGGGAGGAGGGTTATGATGGCTTCATAGAATGAATTTGGTAGTAAACTTTCCCTTTCAATTTCATTGCAGAGTTGGAGGAGTATTGGTGTGAGTTCAGCTTTGAGGGCCTTGTAAATTTCTGCTGTAAATCCATCTGGTCCTGGGCTTTTCTTAGATGGGAGGTCTCTTCTTGCTGTTTCTATTGCTATGCTTGATACGGGCATGTTAAGTTGATTTAACTCATCTTGGTTGAGTTTAGGCATGGAAACTCAAGGCATGGAAACGTCTAGGAAAAGGTCCATTTCTGCCAGGTTCTTAAACTTATTAGCATAAATGTTTGAGAAGTATTCAATTATCATGTTCTGAATCTTGGTTGCTTCTCATTCCCATTCTCATCTCTGAGTTTGTTTATTTGATATGTCCTCTTCTTTTTGAAACGATTTGCTAAGAGAATGTCAATTTTGTTATTTTTTTCGAAGAACCAACTTTTGTTTTGTTGATTTTTTATGGTGTTTTTGGGTTCTAATTCATTTAATTCCGATGTAATTTTAATTATTTCTTTCCATCTACTTGATTGGAGTTTATCTTGCTGCTCTTTTTCAAGGAGGTTCAGATGTCTTATTAAATTCTTGGTTTCAGATCTCTCTAATTTGTTGTTGTAGGACCTCAGAGCTATAAACTTGCCTCTGAGTACTGCCTTTGCTGTGTCCCAGAAAAGCTAGTAATTTGTGTGTTCATTATTTTTGAATATCATGAACATTTGCATTTCCTTTCTAATCTCTTCCATGACCCACTGGTGATTCAACAGTTGTTCTGCCTCCATGTTGTACAGGACTTTCTTTGTTGGCTTTTGATGTTGAGTTCTAATTTTATTCCCTTGGATGCTTTCTTGGCTCTTTTGTGTTCTTGATGGTTTTCTTTGTGTAGGATAACTTTAATGTCTTTTATAGGGCTTGATTGGTGGAGATATACTCTTTTAATTTTTCTTTGCTATGGACAGTTTTTATTTGACCTTCGGTTATGAAGGAGAGTTTAGCTGGGTTCGGTATTCTTGAGTGATAATTGATTGTCTTTACTGCATGGCATTTCCCATTCCAGGCTCTTCTTGCTTTAATCTTCTCTGCTGAGAAATCTGGGGTGATTCTAATTGGTTTGTGTTTATAGGTGATAGTTCTTTTCTCCTTGAGAAATTTAAGGATCCTTTCCTTGGTCTGAATTGATCCTGTGCAGATTATAATGTGACTGGTGGGATATCCTGCTCTGGTCTGGTGGATGTGGGGTTCTATAAGCTTCTTATATCTGAATAGGCCTATCTTTTTGCATGTTTGGGAAGTTATCTGCTAGGATTCTGTTAAATAAATTTCCTAGACCATTAACTTCTTTCTCTAGGTGCTCCTCTACACCCATTATCCTCAGATTATGATTTCTGATGGTGTCTTCCAAGTGTTGAATAGATCTATCATATTTCTTGGATTTGTCTTGGATATTTGTATGTTCTTCTCTATAATATCTGGGCTGTCTGCAATCCCCAAGATTCAATCTTCTGCATGGCTTAACCTACTGTCAAGATTTTCTACTTTGTTTTTTATTTCTTTTCCTTCTAATTGGTCGGCTTGGATGGCTTCAAATTCTTTGGTGGAGCTTTGTTTTAGATTTTGTATGACCTTTACTTCCTTAATTTGATGTTCAGTGTTTATTCTCAACTGTTATGGTTTCCCTGGACACCCATTCTTTCTGTCTGGCTCCATTCAGCATTCCATTTGTGGTCTACCTGAATTGTTTCAGCTATCTATTTATGGATTCCATGAATGCCTCTATTGATCTTTTTTTATTCTCATCCCACTCTCTCAATCCCTGTATTACTCTTTGATTTGCTTCGTCACGTTCACGCAATTCCTGTAAATCTCTAGACTGTGCTCAGCCTGCTCACACATTTCCTGTATTTCTCTTTTAATCTTCTCAACATGCTTATGCAATTCCTGCATTAATCTTTAAGTAGCTTCCTAAATTAAATCCCCCAACAACAAATCCTCAAAGAAACAACTGCCCAATAAATAAGTGGGATAATGACTTAAAGAGAAACTTCTCTGAGGAAGAAAGAAGGATGGCCAATAGACACATGAAGAAATGCTCAACCTCCCTAGCCATAAAAGAAATGCAAATCAAAACAACATTGAGATACCACCTCACCCTAGTTAGAATAGCAAAAATCAAGAACTCTAATAACAAGAAATGCTGGAGGGGATGTGGACAGAAGGGAACTCAAAAGACTCAAAAGATTCCACATAGAGCTCCCTTATGACCCAGCAATTCCACTTTTGAGCATTTACCCAAATGTTTACAAACAAGACAACACTAAAGCTACCAGCACAGCTATGTTTATTGCAGCATTATTTACCATAGCTAAGATCTGGAACCAACCCAGATGCCCCTCAGTAGATGAATGGATCAAGAAAATGTGGAATATTTACACAATGGAATTCTATGCCTCCATCAGAAAGAATTACATTGCCCCATTTGTTAGGAATTGGAAAGACTTGGAAAAAATTATATTAAGTAAGCCAAGCCCAAAGAAACATAGGTCCCATGGTTTCCCTTTTTTGCAATATCTAGTATATGTATGTCAAGCAGAAAAGGTCAGATAAGGTGATGTTAGGAAAATGAACCCTAAGATATGTATTTTAATGTTTTTTTTTCTTTCAGGCATTTGTTTCTAACACAATTATAAGATTATTTCTTTGTTGTTTTGTATGTCCCTCCCCCACAGAATAACCCCTGCTTTCACTGTATTTGATGTCGGTATAATTTGTGGAAGGGAAGGGGAAAAACAAATCGTTTAAATAAGGATACAGGAGGACCTGTTGCAACAATGAGAAGTACAAGTTGTCATGTCGAAAACGAACTTTACAACTTGGAGGGGAGGGTTGGGTGGGTGGGAAGGAGGATGGGAAGGGATGGGAAGGGTAAACAAAGAAGGAGGCTACAATGCTTGATAAGAAATGTACTCACTATCTTGCCCATGTAATTGTAACCCCACTGTACAGTATTTTCACACACAAAAAATTAAAAGCCTAAAAAAAAAGAAAAAAAATCTTTAAGTAGCTTCCTAATGCTCACAAGATTCCTGTATTAATCTTTGGTTTGACTCCTCCCGCTCCCTAGCATGCTCATACTGAGTCCTTTGAAAGTTTTCATTTCATTCACCATGTTTACCAGTGAAAGACCCTAGTCCCCTAGGATACTTTTGTCAATGGGAGGGCGCCCCAGAAAACTCAGACTCCAGGCCGGGAGATGCAATAAGCAAGAGGAGTTTATTTGACGTTTGCGCAAACGGACTCTCTGTCCCGAGCAGACAGGGAGCCCGGAGCAGCGGTTATAAGCCTTTTTTTTAAGGCAAAAACCACAAGATTAACGCATAACACAAAGCATCCCATGATTGGTCCATTTAAAGGTCACCATATACACCAACAATCACTTTGCCACGCGGGAAATTTTGTAACACTCTTTGTAAAATGACTGGCCCATGGTTGGTTTAAGGTTGGTTTACATGGTTACAGGCCTATGATTGGTTGACATTTGGCTTAGCTTGTGGTCTTGCCAGGTGGTCGTTATCACAAGATCCTGTCTGGGGAATTTCTAAATTGGAACGGAGGAACACGTACTGTCTGTTTTTTATCTACGACCACTGACCTTGTCCTGGGGCCGGCATCTGGTCCCTGAAACTTCTTAACTCATTTCTGGGAAGGGAAGGGTCAATGCTAGCGTAAGCAAGTTTACAGAAGCAGAATCAGCAGTTAGCAAGTTAGTAATGGTAATTGACAATTTTTAATCTTTCACCAATAGTGTTTGTACAGCTTTTTGCGAACTCCTCTGGATTATTCATTAACTATTCTGTCACCTGATTATAATGAGTGGGATGTCAGATACCTGGACATGCCTTTTTCTTGTGCTTTTTGGCTTGTTCTGCCCATTTGGTATGAAACACCAATTTTTTACCAGAACACTATTTTAAGGCAAGCATCAACCAGAGTCTTGTAGTTGCATAATCAAAATGGCTGCAGATACAATCTAGTTCAACAGATACAATCTATTCAACATCAAACAACTATGGATTAATGGGCTACAAACAACAAAAAAGGATTTGGCAAACCAGAAATTATTAGCTTTAGGAAGAAATGTGGGACAAATAGGACTAGAGGGATGTGGAGAGGTAAAAGGAGAGTAAATTTAACCAAGTCCTAATCTCAGAGAGGGAACTGGATTGGACAGAATGATAAGAGAGACATTAAAAAATAAACAAGTAAATTGGAAAAACAAAAATTAAAGTTAAGAAGTGAAACACTTAAAAATTATGTAAGTTTAAAGAAATGATATCGAGAGAAGAACAGGATAGGATGAGAGGAGAGACGTGATAGAAAGGAAACATGAAAATTAAAAAATATTAAATTAGTTATTTGATAATTATGTAGGTATAAAGAGATAATACTGCTCTTAAAGAAGTTAAGAATTGAATAGAAGTTAAGAAGTTGTGAATTGAATAATAAATATCTGGATTAAGCATGTACACAATGGGTGATATGGTCTAATAAAATTGACGACAGGTATATGTCTGAGGATGAGTAAAACAGCAATTAAGTCATGCAAAAAAAAGAAAGAGAAAAAAATAAAAAAATGAAAAGGACCGAAAGGTCAAAAGAGATTAAACACACACACACACACACATACACACACACACATACACCAAAAATAGAAATTATGAAATAAAAGATCAACAGAAAAATAAAAATTATGAGAAAAAAATCAACAGAAAACACTTTAAAAAAGAAAAGTTTCAAAAAAGAGTTCCTTGATTTTTTGTTTTGTGTCTGTGTGGGGCGGGGGGAGTGGTGAATGGGAAGACCTGTATCTCCTCTGTGTCCATAACCAGTTTCTTGGTGGAGTCTCTGGTCTACTTGTGATGTTTGGTTTTCCTATGACTTGATTGGTTTCTTAAGTCTGTTTGGGCAGGCAGAAACCGCTCTGTGTTAGGCATGATTTTGTGATCCTCCTCCCAGGCTAGTTCAGTGGGAGGGAGAACTGTCCTGACTATCACAAAAGAGGGAGAAGGCTCTTTCCTCTAGTATGGAGATGCTGTGATGAGGCTCGTTTCTGGGTAGGGTTGAGGCCTTTCAGCAAACATTAGCTTTTCCCTGAGGTGCTAGCTCCTGAGACACTCACAGAGCCCAGCTTGGATCCTTTCTTGGGGTTTATGTTTGCTGAATTTCAATTGTTTGTCTAGGCCGCTGTAGGGATTGGCAGCCTCTGGCTGACACCATAAACCTATTGTGACCTATTGTGTCATCATAAACCTATTGTGACCTCATCACCATTATGGCATCACCAACTAATTATACCATCAAAATATTATTATAACTTGATATTGTGATGCCATATTGCCATTGTAATATCACTGTCCCATTGGGTTTTTCAAACCTATTATGACTTTATAACATTTTACAAAACTCGTGGCCTTTGAGACTATTAACTTTTGAACTTGTATACTTATGATGCATAAAACACAAGACAATCCAATGAGGCACATTGAAGATAACTTTATTTACACTAGAAATGGGCCGGCATTTACCTTGTCCTGGGCTGTACACTCTGTGAGAGGCCAGCCCAACCACCAAATCTCAGAAGTACAATAGGCATAGTTAATTGGTTTGAAAACACCAACCCCCCAAATTATCATCTCCACGCTCCAAACTTCAATAGGTAAGCCTTTTTTCTTTTCCTTTTCCCCCTCCTTCTTTATAGACCTTTCCTTCATTTCCCTTTTTTCCTTCCATCACTCCCTTCTTCTCTTTAGGCCTTTCCACTATCCACAGGCCTCCACTTCTCTGGCCTGCTGGCCAATAGGCATCCTTCCTTTCCTGCTCTCCCTCAAATTCCTCTTCTCCCATGTCTTTCCCCTCTTGCTGTCTCACCACTTCCTTCCAGGTCTTCCCTTGACTTTCTTCAATTCCATTGCTCTGGCCATACAGCCTTTCTATAGGTTGAACCCCTCCATCACTCAAGTGGGTCTCCTGCCTAACAGTTTTGAACCATCACTTGACAAACTGCCCGTTCCCCAATCACTTCTTCACAGCTCATCATGTGAGGATGACATCCTACCCCCTCTAACAACATGCCCTGACCACTTGGGTGGCATGCCCCCTGCACTCCAGTGGACTAGGTCATGGGGCCACATTGACTAGTGGGCCCTGCACATTATTAGGTTTTCATGTCCAATCAATTCCTTGATTCTTTCTTACCAAATCCTAAAAATTCCCTTCTCTCCAACAAATGAACAGGCTTAAAAGGTAAATTTAATAGAAAACAAGTAAATTGTAGAAACACACTAGTTAGCACTAATTAACACTTACTAAGTCTTATTCTTAAGGGATCCTCTGTCTCTGAACAGTCCATCTTGCAGCCTTCTCTGTATAGTGGTCCACTACCTATTCCACTTGAGACTGATGGATCCAATGCTGTTTTCTTGCTAATTTAATAGCTGACAGTGAAGATAGCACCACCAAGTAAGGTCCTTGCCACTTCGGTTCCAATTTAGGACCATGATGCATTTTTACCCACACCAGCGGTCCAGGCAAGAAAGAGTGAGTGGAGTTTCTTTTTTTTTTCTTTTTTCAACTCCATTTCTTAGTTTACTTCACTTACCTGGGGTCTAGCTTTTGAATTTGTTTCTGAAGTGAGACTTGCTATAGAATAAACTAAATTACTCTCCCCAAAGAAATTTTCCTTCCAACTGGATTTAATTTCTTAATTGATATTTGAAATTTTTATTTTCATCCTGTGTATTTTTAAACACTTATTATTATTATTATCTTTAAGTAGTTGTACAAAGAAGTTCCCATTCTACAAAACAGTACACGAATACAAAGTGTCTGACAACATTGTCACTCATCCCTCGTAACCTTTCCCTTCTCGCACCGTTTTTTGTAAAAATTGATATAGGTGATTACATATATTTCACATATTTCACAGTATTTTGGAATTGTGATACTTAAAGTCACAAACACATTTTAACCTTGACAAGTCACATTATCGTTATCATGGTCTAAAGTTTGTTAATTCTATGAGTTTTGACAATCCAAATTATTTTTCCCATCTCAGGTGAGGTTTACACTTTTTTCCTTTTGCTTAATGTAAGCTATTCCCTCTTGCCCTCTTTCCCTCTCATTCATCTCTTCCCATCACTGTGTTTGGGTGGCTTAGTTATTTTTCTTCTATGTCCAGCGCAGCTGATGGGCCCCTTTGTTGTATGTTGTTCCATTTCCCACTTATTGTGTTCCTCCTCCTGGCTTCCCTCCATTGCGTGCATATTTCTACCATCTACATGGTCAAGAACATGGAGTCATTAACGGTGATACAACAAAATGAGTGGCTGTCCTTTGTTTCTCGAGTCCTGTTTACTTTGTCATGCCTTCTTGCATTTTGGCTTTAGCATCCACGTATCAGGTAGACCCTGTGCCGTTTGTCTTGTTGTTCTTGGCTTACCTCACTCAAATAATTTGGTCTAGTTCTATCCATTTCCCTGCAAATACCATCATTTTGTCCTTTTTAATGACTTCATTGTATTCCGTTGTATAGAGTTCCCAAAATTTTTGGATCAGCTAATCACTTATGGCTCATCTGGGTTGTTTCCAAATATGAGCTGTTGTGAACAGTGCTGCAATAATCATAGATGTGTGTGTGTCTTTGTATACTGGTTCCTGTTGTTCAGAGTAGATGCCTAGGAGTAGTATGGCCAGTTCATTGGAGAAGTCGATATTTAGCTTTCGTATGTACCTTCAGACTGCTTTCCAAAGTGGTTGTATATACATTCCCACTAGCAATGCAGTAATGTTTCTTTCTTTGTATCCCTTCCAGCATTTGTCATTGGCTGAATTTAGGATGTGGGCCATTCTGACTGGGGTAAGGTGCTATCTCAGAGTTGTTTTTATTTGCATTTCCTTACAGCCAGAGATAATGAACATTTCCTCATGGCTTCTTTGCCATTTTTATCTCTTCTTCTGAGAAGTCTCTCTTTAGCTCCCTTGACCATTTCAAGATTGGTTTGTTAGGTTTGTGAAGGATTAGTTTTTTGAGTTCACCATATGTAATGGATATTAGACCCTTGTGTGATATATTGCTGGTAAATATTTTTTCCCATTTCCTGATAATCTCTATGATTCCTTTTTTTAGGCTTTTATAGTTTTCATGAAATAGACCCTTTACATCTTTGTTTAGGTTAATTCCTAGATACTTTTTTTTTTTAGGTTATTGCGAATGGAGTTGTTTCTTTGATTTCCCTTTCTACTTGTACATTGTTGACATACAGAAAGGTGACTGATTTTTGTGGGCTAATTTTGTATCCAGCTACTTTGCCAAATTTGTTTATAAGCTCTAAGAGTTTGGGGATGGAGCTTTAGGGATCGTTATTTTATAAAATATTGCCATCTACAAAAAGAGATAGTTGATCTTCTTCCTGTCCTATGTGGATCCATTTAATGTCCTTTTCTTGCCGTATTGCTCTGGCTAAGAATTTCAGAACTATATTGAAGAGGAGGGGATGAATGTGATATTGGCTTCTTAGAATGAGTTTCAGATTACTCCCTCTGTTTCTGTTTCTCTGAAGAGTTTGAGGGTTGTGGGTATTAGTTCCTCTTTAAAGGCCTTTGAGAATTCTGTAGTGAATCTATCAGATCCTGGGCTTTTCTTGTTGGAAGATTTCTGATTATTTCTACTATCTCATTGTATGTTATAGAAATGTTTAATTGATTTATCCTCTTAGTTCTGTTTAGGCAATTTGTATCTCTTTGTTTCTCAGGCAGGAAAATAAATTAATTTACTGAACTGCTGCCCACACCATGCATGGTGGAGACACATGGCTGAAAAGGAAGGGGGGGACCCACCTCTGGGCCAGGACTTATCCAGGCCAGAGACAGGAAGAGATGTCGCCAGTTGGGGAAAAGGTGTGCACACTGGATCTGAATGTGACTTCAGGGTCTGGGACCTTCCTAAGTTCAGATGGGATTCTGGTGACCAGAGGTGGCCCAGGATGTGACCTAGCAGGAGGAGAAGGTAACTGCTTCTAGGTCTGCCAGTTACCTATGTAACAGATATTGGGTGGAAACTTAGCCAAGAAGTGTGGAGCTGTCCCTGTTCAAACCTTACATTCCAGCCTTTTGATAATTATGAAAAAGGTCGAAGATTCTCTCTAGCTACTTCCTCTTTGCAAGGGGTGTCAACAGTAGGTGTAAAAGGCTGAGATGTGATCCCCTCTGGGAGAAGGCAGCAGGCAACAGCTGTCACTTGGGCAATGAGTCCTTAGATGAAGTCTGGAGGAGGCAAGTCTCTTGGACAAAGTATGGCGAAGTCTCATGAGGCATTGAGGGACTGAAAAAAATACTAGAGAGAAAATAAATGGCAAGAGGAAGGACTTGGGTTTGGAAATGTTGGTAGAAATTTCCCTAGCTACTTCTTACATCCGGCGACTAGGTAGAGAAGAAGTCAAGTGACAAAGGCAAGAAGATAAATTCCTGTCCAGTTGAAATGTAGAGAGATATGGACATTAGATGGGCATTCTTCTTTCTTCGCTTGACCTCCTGCCTCTGGTTTGTCTTGAAAGGGGAGACACAAAATGGCTGATGTGATATCATCTCCTCTTACTCCTCTTCATGTTCCCTGAGTCTAGTTGCTCATTGCTGGGATTGTTTGTCACAGTTGGTATTCAAGGAGGTTTGAACTAAAGGCCTGGGCACTGTCCCTGAACACTTCTGCTGAAGGCTAGCACTGTACCATTTTGAGTTATAGAAACACTTGCAGTGTTTTCTGGTTAGAGATAAGAGGCTTGAGCCATGCTTCCAGACTGGCTCTTTGCAAGTTAGTTGTGAGATGGATTCTTAGGGATTTTTCAGCCCAGGCTGGCTTTGAATTGCAATTTTTGCCACAAAAGCCCTTTGTTATTTCCCATTATAGCAACAAGGAGATCAAATAGTCCTTATCAAGAACTGACCAAAAAATATTCTGCAATGACAAAATTGTTAGATGGTAGAATCTTAGCACACATATACTAATATGCTTGCTTTGCATGCATGATGCCCTGGGTTCGATTCCTCAGCACCACATAAGCAAAAAGAAAAAAGCCAGAAATGGCCCTGTGGCTCAAGTGATAAAGCACTAACCTTGAGCTGAAGAGTTGAGGGACAGTGCTTAGGCCCAGAGTTCAGGCTCCACAACCGGACCCCTCCCCCCCAAAAAAAGAGTCATGTAGTCAGTTCTAGATTACACAACACAAAACCAAAACGGCAAAACTCAAAACCTAAAATTTTTGACAACAATGTTTAGACATCTTTGCTAACAAAGCACACCAGACGGTTGGGCCTCAGTTACCAGGGTCTGAGAAAAGAGCAACTTGTTAGCAGGACACATTTGAATAGATGGATGGAGGAGAAGTAAGCTTGGTGGAAGAGTCATGATTGGAGGGGGCCAAACGCTTAACCCACCATTTGGACAAGATGGCGAACTCAAGATGGCAAATTTCCAAAAAAATGCAAAGAAAGCCTGAACAAAAAATCAAGCCTAGTTTGGCTAGCCTTTTAGAGGGAATCTAGAGGGGATTCCTTGAACCTAGCCCATGTCACACTCTTCAGGGCACAATACAAATAATTGTAGAAAAGAAAGGGAGAGATATAGAAAGTTGGACATGAATAGCAGAGAGCAAAGAGAGCCTGATAGTAAGCAGACTTCTGACCATGTACCATTGCAGAGGCAATAACTGTCTAAATCTGACAATAATATAAAAATATTAGGTGCTCTGCTACCCAGGGAGCACATTTCAGAGGGGTTTCAAAGTTTCAGAGGCATTTCAGAGGGGTTTCACAGCTCAAGCATGACTCGCAACACCCCATTAAATATGTAGGATAGTCAGTCTGGTGAGGGAAGGAGAGAAGACGAGGCAGAAGCAGTGTCCCGACTTCTCCCATAGCCCACTAGAGATTAATGGCCATGCCCCCAAAACCAAGTATCCTCGGCTTCAGAGGTGACCAGCCTTTTGGCCAAAGGTCATAGGAGCATTCTGGTATGGTGCCACATCTGAACAGAGATTGAGCAACACAGAGCCATAGAGAGTAGTTTCACTCACCAGAGTAGAGAAGTGGTGTGGACATGGATGTGAAGGCCAGCAATGGTATTGGTGAAAAGTCTCGTGTGGTGTCTCAAGGCAGTTTGGTTCGCAGAAAAGGGGTGGCTAGGAAATTCTAACATTTCCAAATCAAAAACCCTATCTAAGTCATGGCCCCATATGTAAGATATATTAAAAAGGTAGGTTTCATTCGGTAGCCTATGAACAGAATGCCACACCCTAGACGTTTATTTACCGAACTGCTGCCCCCACCATACATGGTGGAGAAGCATGGCTAAAAAGGAAAGGGGGGATAGCAATTTCTATTTCTGTAGAAATTCATCCATCTCTGTTAGGTTTTCCTTCCTTTGTGAGTAGAGTCTGGAATTATTTCTTTATGATTGTTTGAATGTCTTGGATGTTTGTTGTAATTTTCCCTGTCATATCTCTGATATTATTGGTATGGGTTTCCTCTTTTATTTTGTTAGTTACTCTTGCCAGTGGTACGTCAGGTATATTGATTTTTTTCTTTAAAACAGCTTTTTAAAATTAATTTTATTTATACTTTTCTCAGTCTCTATCTCATTCATTTCAGCTCTTATTTCGATTATCTCTTTCTGCCGAGCAACTTTAGGTTCAATTTTTTTCTTGTTTCTCTAGCAGTTTTGGTTGCTTCATAAGATTGTTTACTTGGTCTCTGTTTTCTTGATATGTGCACTGAGAACAATAAATTTGCCCCTCAGGACTGCTTTCGCTGGGTCCCATAGGTTTCTTTGTGATGTTTCTTCATTTTGACTGAATTGTAGGAACTTTTTAATTTCTTCTTT
This sequence comes from Dipodomys spectabilis, assembly GCF_019054845.1. Taxonomy (NCBI): domain Eukaryota; kingdom Metazoa; phylum Chordata; class Mammalia; order Rodentia; family Heteromyidae; genus Dipodomys; species Dipodomys spectabilis. The sequence goes on from NW_024870755.1 coordinate 6,272,221, forward strand.
AATTTATTCTGTAACCCATGTATTGTTCAACTGAGTGCTGTTTAATTTCCATGTGTTTAAGTTTTTCCTATTTTATGCCTTGTTATTGAGAACTAGTTTGATTCCACTATGGTCAGATTGAATACAGGGTATTATGTTGATCCTCTTGTATTTGCTTAAATTCCTTGTATTAACTAGGAAATTATCTATTGTAGAAAAAGTTAGGGGTTTGGCAAGAGTAAGACCCTGCTGGTGTCAATGTCTGTAATTCTAGCTACTCAGGAGGCTCAGATCTGTGTTTTCAGGTTCAAAGCTAGCCCAGGCAGGAAAGTTCATGAGGCTTTTTAAGGGGTTGTTCAGCACCAAACCCTGCCTCATGTCTGGGTTTGTTCACCACCTTTGCCACCATGGGCTGGGCTTGGCTTCTTATGCAAGCCGGTATGGAGTGGCCCTCCACCCCACCAGGAGTCAGGTGTTAACCAGTTATGTTGCCTCAGGCTGGGCTGGGCTGCTTATGTGGGCCAGCATGGAGAGGCACAAAGTGCCATGGGTCTGGAGTTGTTCACTGCAACTATCCCTGCCCCAGCTACCGCTGCCTCCCCGGGCTAGTCTGGGCTGTTCCTGTGAGCTAGAGTCAAGAAGCATTGTGCCCAGACTCTGAGTGCTTTGCCACTACTGCCAGCTGCTGCTGCTGCTGCTCCAGGTTAGGTTAGGATGTTTACACCAGCAGGACAGAGGTGCCACGCTGTGAGTATAGGGTCGTTTGCCACTGCTGACATCTGCTGCTGCTCCAGACTGGGTGGTGCTGCTTGCACCAGCCAGGCAGAGGCGCCATGCCAGGGAGGTTGAGGGGAGTCTTCATGCCAGCTCTGCCTTCTGAGATTTGTTTGTATTCTCTGGGTTGGCACCAGCTCATGGGAGTCTTCTGGGAGTCTTGGAATGCTTGTGGGTATGTGGTCCTCCGAGGGTCCAGAGGTAGGCAACTCAAGCAGCCTGGCAAGAAGCTCCACCACTTAAGCTGCTCAGCGTGGAGCACGATCACCAACAAGCGGTGGCTGAAGGTTATTTCCACTTTACTGTCTGTGTAGGTTTTTCCCTTTTATGTTTTTCACTTACTGTACCTCTCTGAGTAATCTCCTTTTTTGTGGGTTACTTGGAGAAACTGAGAATTGAAATTCAAACTGTATTTGGTTGGGGAGTGCTTTGGTGTTTACCTGCTGTTCCATCACCATCTTGGCCTCTCCCCTTCAGGTGGAGTTTTTCTTAGGTGGACGGCGGGCCTTAGTTACCAAAGGATAGGTATATAAAAGAATATGTTGTAAAGCCTGCAGATTGTAGTTAGACATTTCGGTTAATATAGCCTTCCCAAATTTAGGAACCAAAGAAGTTGGTCTACCCTAAAGTATTTCAAAGGGATTAAATCCTTTAACAGAAGGTCTATATCTTGCTCCAAGGAGAGCAAAGTGGAGGAGGCTCACATAGCCAAGGACAGTCTCTGTATTTAATTTAGTCTCTGTATTTAATTTAATTTAATTTAACTAAATTAAATTCTTTCAAATGCCTTGAACTCTGAGTTCTATAAATGGATTGTAACTTCCAATTTATTCCTAGAGCATTAGCTAATAATTGAGAACTTGGGCCATGAATGCAGGGCCATCTTTGGACCCCACAAATAAGGGAAAGCCAAATCAAGAAATTATTACATGCCTCAGCTCAGCCTAAAAATCTGTCCACTATTACTAACAGACATGAATACCCATACTTTCCAGGCTTTGCCTCTGTGAATTCCACTTTCCCAAATTCACCATCTGAGGTTCCTCACATAGGAATTCTTTCCATATGTTCCAGCTTTTCAGCATTTACCTGTTTGGAAATTACATACACACATTACAAAGGATTGTCAGCCTGAGGCCCCACTGGTTTTCGAACAGTTTTAGGCAGTTGCCTGGAACAATTTACCAGGGTGCAAATATCTACACGTAAACTGAAAGAAAGCTTGAGCCTGTTTACATTTTTCACATGTCCAGTGTCAACATTTGCCCACATATTACCACTGTTTTTGTTTCTTTCCTTAATATTAACGACTAGTAACTCTATAGACCACACTGGTTTTAGAGTGGTCTCCCAAGCTACCTGATCAGCTCAGATATTTCCCTGTATCTTATGGTCTCTAGGTTCTTTAACTCCTGTATAGTACTCTGAATCTTGGAGACTTCTTCCATATTATTCTCCTTTTCTCTCAAACTTGCTTTCATGATCCCACTCTCCTTCTCAATGAGCTCCTTAACCTGCAAGTGTTTCGCAGGGTCACATGAGAGTTCCTTTGACTGGCTAACTGCTGCTCCTTCTCAAAACACCTTTGCTTGCTCTACAGCTCCTCCCTTAAGTTCACGAAGGTGAACTTAAGAGGTATTTTTTCCACCTCTTCCTGTTCCAAGATGTTTCTGCATTACATTTATGGTGAAGACCTCACCAGTCTTTTTAGCCTCTTACTCTATTAGTTTCCCTTTCTAGTTTTCGACTTCAGTGTATTTTTGAGACAGATCTTTCAACTGTTTGTTTATCTCTTCTGTTTTTCTTCCTAATGCTCTTTCCTTTTGCCTGGCATTCTCTATCAGAGCATGTGGTCCTATAACTCTTTCTGAAGAGTAACAATCTCTTTCTTGAGCCTGATATTTTCCTGTTCACTTTTCCTGTTCACTTCCCCCTCTTTTCTTCTAGCTACTTTTTCCTTCTTTTTCTGTTGCTTTGAATTTCTGGTGACACCCTTCAAAGCTTATAATATACATGTACTTCACCCTAATACATTAGGTCTGGCTCCATTTTCATGGCAACAATTTCTTAATGCAGCATCAGGATCTCTTCTTGTCCTCACTTGTTGTTAGCAAGGATGGCAACATTGCTGTCTTGTGCTTTTGTCGGCCTCTGACCTGTGGTCCCCTAATTTGCCTCATGCTCACCCAGGCTAATGTACTTGAATTTCATTTGATTTTGTGTGTTTTCTAGGTTCCTTTTGAGGATTTTCTTCTCATTTTTGACTCTCGCAAGTTTATATCTTCAAATCTTTTCTTCACGTCAAATTATTCTACCTGTTTTCTCCAATGTCCAGTGCTTTTAAACTCTTGGTGGGTTTGGACTGGCACATATTGGAGATTCTGTCTTTTATAAGCCTGTGTTTTGAGGTAGAAGTGTGTGGATTTTTCTTTGCCTCATTTCTTCTTAATTTCAGAGGGCTGATTTCAAATTGAACACAATTGGAATTCAGAGCCCCAAGTTCCTTTGCATGTTACTCCCGAGATATTAACACATTTTCCAGGTGGTTAATGTGATTACATAACCTATCATTTTCTATCTTTCTCCTCCTTGGACATTTTGCTTGCAATAATGACACTGATCTAGTCCTAGAGGTTCCCTACTGCCATTTGCAAATGAATTGTACTGTCTTTACCAAGGGTTTCTTGATCCCTATTCTGTTGCTCCTATCAAAACTCAACCCCCCTTCTTAGAGGCTTTTTTTTCCAGGGTATCTCTGTTATCAAACACCTACTGGGCAACCACTTCCAACTTAGAATACACGTTTCTTTCAAAACCTTCTAACTTGTGAAGCTTTCTTCTAATATCTGGGGCTGACTGGGTAACCAAGGCCATATTTAGGGCTCTTTGATTCTCCAGGGCTTCAAGATCTATAGGCCTATAAGTCCTATAGACTTCTTGGAGAAATTTCAGAAGAGCATTTGGGTACTCACTGGGGAACTGTACCATCTCACTCACCTTAGATTGATGACTTGGCTTTCTAGCCACTGTGTTATCCCTGCCAATCGAACCCGTCAATAATAGGAAAGCACTTCCATACCTCAATCACTGTTAGTCTCTGCTTGGGTAAGTATGTGGAAAGACTTGCTCCAAATGGTCTGGTTCAATAGTGGGGATATTGTCTGGTCCAAGGACAACTTTCAAGTCACTGAGCAGGATTAACTCCCTTTTCTACCAGGTGAAGAGCACCTGTAAAATTTGCTGACACTCATTCCAGATGTGCTTATGTGTGAAAATTACTGTTTCTAATGAAGTAATGAGCCCCTGTTTTTTTCTGAAAATGATACAGTTTTCTGTTTCCGGTTATAAAGGTCACTAGTTGTAAAGGGAACATATATTAAAAAGGGGGCCTGACCACCATCTCCTCCATGCCCCAATCTCAAGGGCAATAAGGGTAACTTACCACATTTTACCACCTTAGGCTGGTACAAGTAACCACTTTTGATATGGGAGGACTTAACATTAGAAGTGCTGATGGCAAAGAACAGGAGAGAGAGTACATCAATGAATCTTCCTCTGAGTGACCCTATAACCCTATGGGAGAATATTTTTTGGATATGGCAAGTTTAGGCCTTGTTCCCCCATCCTGAGAAAAAGAGTAAACTGAGGTGCATACAGGACACAGCTAGAACTATCAGCATACACACACAGACCAATAGTCACAGAAACTTAACTTACATGTCCCACACCTCTCAATGTTGACCTCTACAGGAGGTCCCAGATGACAGAGAGAATGTCCCAGATTGCCTCTTGAGGATGCTGCAGATGTCCTCTGGTGGATGTCACATATGTCCTCCGTAGGAGGCTCGAGATAACCTCTCATGGAGGTTCAAAATTGCTCCCGAAGATAGTCCGATGACTTCCAAAGGAAGTCCCAGATGTCCTCTCAAGGAGGCTGAGATTACCTCTCAAATAGCTCCCAGTTGGCCACTCAAGGAGGCAACATATAAACTCCAGAGAAGGTTCCAGATAACTCTCTTGAGAAAGGCACAGATGACCTCCAGAGATGATCCTATATGGCTTCTCAAGGAAGTCCCACATGATATCCGAAGATGGTCATACATTTCTCATCAAGGTAACCCGAGATGACCTCCCAAAGAAGTTCCAGATGACCTCAGGAGGTGGTCCTAGATTGCCTCTTAAGGAAGCCCCAATGACTATTTTTGAAGAAGTCTCAGGAGGCCTCCTGAGGAAGCACCAGATGACCTCTGGATAAAGTCCAATATGACCCCTGGAGAAGGCCCCAAATGACCTCCAGGGTAGGTCTCAGATGGCTTCTCAAGGAATTCGCAGATGTACTCTTGATAATGTTCCAGATGGCTTCCCAAAGAAACCCTACATGAACTCTCAAGGAGTTCCAAGATGGCTTCCCATGGATGCCATAAATGACCTCCAGAAGGGGTCCCCAAAACCGGCTGGCAAGCTTGCACAGGCGCAACTCTAGTGGAATGTAAATGACTTTTGTCCTTATTGGTCCTCCGGAGACAAAAACTCGAGGTAGACACTCAACTCAGAGGGTTGACACTCTCACCTATGGGGATTTTTCCCTGGGCCTGATGCCATCCAAATGGATGATCTCAATGAGGTCTCTGAAAATTAGAAACTCTAAAGTTGAAGAGAATCCATTGAGACACATATAATAAATGTTCTCCAAACCACCAACCCCCAAAATTATGATATCCAAAGCTCCAAACATCAAAGGGCAAGCCTTTTTTTCCCCTTCCCTTGGTCTCTCCTTCGCTACAGAACTATACTTCCTTCGAGGTCTTTCCATTTTTCCCTTCTAACAGTTCCTTCTTCTCTTTAGTCCTCTCCACTCTCCAAAGGCCTGAACTGCTTTGCCTGGGTCATCAGTTGCCATCCTTCACCTCCTGCCCCCTCTCAACTTCCTCTCCTCCCAGGTTTTTTCCCTTGTGCTATCATACCACTTCCTTCCTTCCAGGACTTTTCCCTTTTTCTCTTTCCTTCGATTGCTCTGAACAATTATCCTGTAAAAAATCTGTACACCTCCTCCACTCCAACTGCCTAACAGTTTTCAACTGTCACATCAGAAACAACAGCTCAATAGGTGGGGATTAATGCACCAGCCCCTCCCACAGAATGCCCCACCTTCTTTGGTGGCATACTATATCCTCTCCAGCTGGCCAGGAGATGGTGCCTGGCTGATTATCGGACCCTATAGATTATCGTGGCCCTGATGATTATTACAGTATCCTCCTTGTGAATTAGTTGCAATTGAAATTGGAAATTTGATTGTGATGTTACAAACTCGTTATGACATCACAAACCCATTTTGACATAATCATAGCACGACATCACAAACCCATTGTGACAATATTTTCATTGTGACATCATGATTCCATTGTGACATCTAAAATCTATTATGACCTCTTAGCTCCTTTGAAAAATCACATGCCTTTTCAACATCATAGTCCCTTTGTGTACCCATATCCTTGTTGTTAACCAATGATAATTGAGATTAGACAAGCCATTATAACATCAAAAAGTATGTGTGACATACTCAACAGTGTGACATCACATTTTCATTATGAGAGCATCAGCTCATTGTGACATCACCAAACTCATTGACATAATCGCATTATGACAACAATTCTCATTGTGACATCAAAGACACATTGTGAATGCCTATTCTGTGATTTCATTGTATTTCAAATATGGCATGAGAGTTGATATCAGAAACACATGTTTGTGCTTACACAATCATTTTGACATCATAATCACTTTGTGATATCGCAGTGCCATTGTGATATCACTAACACAATGTGACATCACAAAACTCTCCTGTCCTCATAACTTTTTGACATGCTAACATTGTGATATCTCAGACCTTTTTGCCCTCATAATTTGTTTTCAACCTCATATTTCATGTATGACGTGAGATACCAGAAATCCACTAACATTATGACCATGTGACATCACAATGACAGATGTCATGATCATCGTGTCACGTGACATCACAAAAGGTTTTGATGTCACAATTAGTTGGTGATGCCATACAGGTAAGAGATCACAGTAGGTCTATGATATCACAATTTGTTGGTGATATCTAAATGGCAAAAAGATCTCATTTGTCATGAAATCACAGAGAATATGAGTTCACAAATGGACTGTGGTATCTTCAAAGGCATGCGTTGTCACAAATGTGATGAAGTCCTAGGAGGAATATGATATCACAGTGTGACAAAATGTGCATATCTGTCAGTATGATGTCACAATTGTCATGATGTCACAGTGGATTTCTGATATCACATATCATAACAAATATTATAAGGTTGAAAACAGATTATGAGCTCATAAAGGGCCTAAGACATCACAATTGCAGCACATCACAAGACTTATGAGGACAGGGAAGGTTTGTGATATCACAGTGTGTTAATGATATCACCATGGCACTGTGATTTCACAAAGTGATTGTGATGCCATATATTTATGAGATCATAATGGTTTTCTCATACAAACCCACATGCCACATATGAAATAGAATGAACTAAGAGAATAGGCATTTACAATGAGTCTATAACATGGCAATGGCAATATAATGTCATAATGCTATGAGGTCATTATAAATTGGTGATGTTGCAAAGACATAATGGTGTCATAATGAATATTTGTTGTCTCGCTTGTGATGGGGGTCACAAATGGTGATGTTATAATGGCATATATGAATTCCATTGTCATGTGTTCACAATGAGGGCATACAAAGGGACTGTTATGTCACAAATGCCATGTGTATTTTCAAAGGTACTTCAGGGTCATGATAGCTTTATGATACACTGTTGTGATGAGGTCACCAAGGGTTTTTGATGTCATAATGATTTTGTAATATCTCAAACACAGGTCCACTTTCAATTGCTAGTATTTGACAATATGCATACAAGTTCACAGAAGGATCTTGATGTCCTAATGGACATGAATTTTTTTTTAAATTATGAGGTCATATTAGGTTTGTGAATACACAACGGGACAGATATCATCATGGCAATGTCAACTCACTACATCATGTCAAAATATTGTGTTGTTGTCATATTTGGTGATGAGGCCACAAAAGATTGGTGATATCACAATGTGTTGGGCATGTCACAATGACATGATGGTTCCCAATTGTCTTTAACTTACAATAAGTATAGGAGTTCACAAAGGGACTGTGGTTTCTCCAAAAGTATGTGTTGTCACAAATATATTGAAATCCTAAAATGTTTGTGATGTTAAAATTTGACACAATGGTTATGAAAACTGGCAGTGTGATATCACCATGGTCATGATGTCACTGGGAATTTGTAATATCAAGTGTCATATGTGAAATATAATGAGGTTGACACAGATTATGAGGACAAAGAAGCCAAAGGTATTAGAATTGCAGCATGTCACAAAAGTTATGATGACAGGATGGGTTTGTGATGTCACAGTGTGTTAGAGATATCATAATGGAAAAGTGATGTACAAAGGGATTTTGATGTCACAATGGTTAGGAGTTCTTGATTTGCTCATGATATCAACCTACAGGGCACATTATAAATAGAATGAAATCACAGAAAAGGCATTCATAATGTGTCTATGATGTCACATGACAATGTGAAGTTATAAATCTACCATATTTTAGTTTTGTGATTTTACAATGAGCAGATGCTGTCAAAATGACAATGTGATGTCACAAGTGTGATAAACTCACAAACTGTTTTTGATGTTAAAATGTCATGTGTGATTCTCAATTGTCAATATTTCACAGTCGGGATTTGAGTACTCAAAAGGAATGTGATGTCACAAAGCTACATATTTTTTGAAAATGTATGAGATCGTAATAGATTTGGGATGTAACAGTGTGATCCTGGTGTTAAAAATATCAATGTGATGTCACAATGGGTTTGTGATGTCACAGTGGTGTTGAGGTCACAATTGGTTAGTTATTTCACGAGTTTGGAATATCACAATTATTTGTCCAATTTCAATTGCTCCTAGTTCACCATGAAGACACTGTCATAACCATCAGTGCCCGTATAATCCACAGGAACAGATAGTCATCATGGCCTCTTGATCTGGACCACCAGAGAGAGGGGTGTGTGCCGCTGAAAGGGGCAAGACATGCTGTTGAAGGAGATAGGATGTCAAGCCTGACATTGTGAGCTGCCAAGAAATGATTGGGTATGGACATTTGGGAAGTGATGATTGAAAACTGTTATGTAGGAATCATATTGCAGTGGGGGAAGGGTACGGCCTATATATAGGCTGCATGTTCAGAGCAACAGAAGGGTACAGAAAAAGGGGAAAGACCTGGAAGGAAAGAAGTGATGAGACTGCAGGACGGTAAAGACCTGGGAGGAGAGGAAATTGAGGGAGAGCAGGAGCTGAAGGATGGCACTTGGCCACCTGGATAGGACAGGGCAGGCCTGTCAAGAGTAGAACAGCCTGAAGAGAAGAAGGGAATGGTGGAAGGAAAAAAATAAGACCTGAAATGTAGGACAGGTCTGTAGTGAAGGAGGATGAAGAGATAAGAAAAAGCCTTGTCCTTTGAAATGTGGAGCTTTGGAGATCATTATTTTAGGGGTTGGTTGTTTGAAGACCAGTTAACAAATGGCTGGGCTGCTCTGTGGAGTTCTGAGGGTTCATGGTTGAGGCTGCATTTAGCTCTGGGCATCCAGCCCAGATCAAGGTATTCGTTTGTTACAAAATTTATGAGGACAAGACAAATTTGTGATGTTACATTGCATTAATGATATCACAATGTCAATATGAGGTCACAAAGGGATTATAATGTCATAATGGTGATGTGGTCACAATGGGTTTCTGAAATCAAATTATATGCCACATTTGAGATAGAATGAAATCACAGAATAGGCAATCACATTGTCTCTAGGACCTCACAATGCATATGTGATGTCATAATGCTATGATGTCATTGTCATTTTGGGATATCACAATGGGCTGATGGTATCCTAACAACAATGTGATCTCACTCTGGAGATGATGTCACAAAGTGTTTGTAATGGTATAATGGCATGTCTGATGTCAGTTGTCCTTTTTGAAAGGTCCTAAGAGGTCACAACAGATTTGGGATATCACAAGGTGATTGTGATATCACTGTGGAAATGTGATGTCACAAAGGGTTTGTGATGTCACAGTTGTGATAAAGTCACACTTGGATAGTGATGTCACAATGAATTTGTAATATCACCATTACATATCTAATTTCATTCTACTAGATCACAATGAAGAGTACGAGTTTACATAAGGAGCTAGAAGTCAGAAAGGCTACGGGTTTTGTAAAATGTTATGCAGACATAATAGATTGGTGAAAATGCAATGGGACAGAGATATCCCATTGGCAATGTGATGTTACCATTACATGAGATAGTATTGTTTTGAAGTCACAAATAGTTGGTAATGCCATACAGCTGATGAAATCACAAAGATTTGTGATTTCACAATGGGATGTTGATGTCACAATATCATGCCAGGTCTCTAATTAACAATAAATACATAAGTTCACAAGGGATAATGTATCCAAAGGCATATGTTGGCACAAGTGGAATGAGTATTAACAGGTTTGTGATGTCACAATGTGACTCAGTGGTCATGACATCTGGCAGTGTGATGTCACAATGGTCATGATGTCACAGTGGATTTCTGATATCGTATGTCATACCTGAAGTATTATGAGTTAAACAATTTATGAGCTTAGAGAGGCCAGAGATCACACTGGCAGCATGTCAAAACATATATGAGGATAGGAGAGACAGTGGGTTAGAGATATCATAATGGCAATGTGGTGTCATCAAGGTATTGTGATGCCATAATGGTTATGTGTTCACAATCTATTTCTGATATCAACACACCTGCGACATTTGAAATAGGATGAAATCACAGAATAGACATTCCCTTGTATCTGTGACATCACAATGACCATGTGATGTCATAATTCTATGATGTCATTGTTGTTTTATGATGTTACAATGGGCTGATGTTGTCATAATGACAATGTGATGTTACACTGGTGATGATGTCACAAAGGTTTTGAGATGTTAAAATGGCATGTCTGATCTCAATTGTCATTAGCTCAAAATGAGGATTTGGGTACACAAAGGTCCTGTGATGACACAAAGGCCATGCTTTCTTTCAAACCTTCTGAGGTCATAATAGGATTGGGATGTCACAATGTGAGCATGGTGACACAATGGCAATGTGATATCACAATGAGTTTGTGATTTCACCAGGGTGATGAGGTCAAAATGGGTTAGTGATGTCTCATCAAGTAATATAACAATGTCATATACAATTTCAATTCTTCTAATTCACTATGAGGTTACTGTAATAGCCAGTGAGGTCAGAATTATCTATGGGAGCCAATAATCATTGTAAATGCTTGGCCTGGCCCAGCGGAGAGTGAGGGGAATACCACCAAAGGTGGAGGTGTCAAGCCTCACATGGTGAGCTGTCAAGAAGTAATTGAACATTGGGCAGTTTGGGAAATGATGGTTGAAAACTCTTAGGCAGAAGACACATTGGAGTGAGGAGGGATACAACCTATATATAAGTTGCATTTTCAGAGCATTGGAAGGAGATATAAAAATGAGAGCTACCCAGATGGAAGAAAGTGGTGAGACAGCAGAAAGGGAAAAACTTGAGAAGAGAGGAAGTTGAGGGAGAGCCGAAGGTTGGCAAGTGGTCACTGGGGCAGAGTAGGGCAGGCCTGTGGAGACTGGAGAGGCCTGAAGGAAGTGGTGGAAGGGAAATAGGGAAAGACAAGGAAGGAAGGACAAGTCTGTAGCGAAGGAGCTAGGAATGGAAAAGTAAAAAGCCTTGCCCATTGAGGTTTGGAGCTTTGGAGATCATAATTTTTTGGCTGGTGGTTTGCAGACCAATTAAGAAAGGGTGGGGCTGCCCATTGAAGGTCTGAGGTTTGGTGGTCAAGGCTGCTCTTGGACCTGGGTATCCAGTCCAGGATAAGGTAATCACCCCTTCTAGTGTAAATTGGTTTATTATATTAAATGTGACTTGATGGTTTGTCTCTTGGCCTTAGAAGTTATAAGTACACGAGTTCACAGAAAGAGCTTGAAGCCTCAAAGGCCATGAATTTTCTAAGATGTGATGTGGCCATATAGGTTTGTAAAAACACAATGGGACAATGATGTCACAATGGCAATACCACAATATCATTTCAAAATAATGCTTTGATACCACAATCAGTTGTTGATGCCATTCTCGTGATGAGGTCACAATAAGTTTTTGATGTCACAAAGGGTTCATGATGTCAGAGTGGCATGGCAGATCTCAACTGTCATTAATTGGCAATGAATATATGATTTCAAAAAGGGACTGTAATGTCTCCAAAGGCATGTGTTGTCACAAATGTGATGCCGTTCTAACAGGTTTGTGATGTCACAATGTGACACAATACTCATGATATCTGGTAGTATGATGTCACAGGGGATTTCTGATATCACATGTCATACCAGAAATATGAGATTGAAAACAGATTATGAGCTCACAAAGGGATTAACATATGACAATAGCAGCATGTCACAAAACTTATAAGGACTGGTTTGTTATGGCACAGCAGATTAATGATGTCACAAAAGATTGTGATATCACAATGGTTATATGGTCAAAATGGATTTCTGAAATAGAATGAATTCACAGAATAGGCCTTCACACTGTTATGACTATGATGTAACAATGTCATTGTGATTTATCATGCTATGATGCCATTGTGGTTTGGTGATGTCACAATGAGCTGAAGGTGTCATAATGACAATTTGATGTCACTGCTTATTTATGATGTTACAATGGTTATGAGGTCACATTATGTTTCTGATATCAACACACATGTCAAATTTGAAAAAGAATGAAAAAGCCGGGCGCCAGTGGCTCACGACTGTAATGCAAGCTACTCAGGAGGCTGAGATAGAAGGATTGCACTTCAAAGCCACCTCAGGCAGGAAAATCCATGAGACTATCTCCAATAAAACCATTAGAAAACCAGAAGTGGTGCTGTGGCTGAAGCGATACAGTGCTTGCCTTGAGCTGAAGAGCAGGGACAGAACCCAAGCCCAGAGTTCAAGCTCGACGACCGACAAAAAAAAAATTAAAACCAGGCACTCACAATCTGTCTATAACATCACAATGACAATGTGATCTCATAATGCTATCTTGTAGTTTTGTGATGTCAAAAGTAGTTGATCCTGTCATAATGAGAATGTTATGTCACACTGGTGATGTCACAAAGAGTTCATAATCAGGGTATAGTTACACAAAGGGACTGTGATGTCACAAAGGCCATGTGTTTTTTCAAATGTGCTGAGAGGTCCAAATAGGTTTGGGATGTCACAATGTGATAGTGATATCAAATGGCAATGAAAGCTTACAAGGGTTTTTGATGTCACATTGGTGATGAAATCAACATTTTGTGAAGTAACATCTCATACTCACATGTCCAATTTCAATTACTACTATTTCACCATGAGGATATGAGTTCACAGGAGAAGACTGAAATATAAAAGGCCATGAATTTTCTGAAATGCTATGAGGACATTCTAGGTTTTTGAAAAAACATTGGAACAGTGATATCACTATGGCAATGGGATGTTGGAATATGATGACTTAATAAAGTTTTGTTACCACAATTGGTGATGCCATACTGGTGATGAGTTTACAAGAGGTATGTGATGTTACAATGGGTTAGTGACATCAAAATGACACATATGATCTCAATTGTCCACTCACAATGAGTATATGGGCTCACAAAGGGACTGTGATGTCCCCAAAGGAATGTGTTTTCTCAAAAATGATGAAGTCCTAACAGGTGTGTGTTGTCAGAATGTTACAAAATGCTCATAACATCTATCAGTGTGATGTCACCATGATCTAGATGTCACACTGGATTCGGGTATCACATTTCATACCTGGATTGGGTATGAGAGGATTGGAATTTCACAGTGGGTTAGTGATATCACTTTGGAAGTGTGGAGTCACAAAGGGATTGTGGTAACACAATGGCTAATAGATCACAATGTGTTTCTACTATAATAGGTTTATGCTGTCACAATTGGTTGGAAATGTCACAATGGCATGCCGATTCTCAAATGTCTTTAATTCACAATGAAGATATGTGTTTACAAAAGGATTGTGTTGTCTCCAAAGTCATGTGTTGAGACAAATGTGATGAAGTCCTAACAGATTTGTGAGTTCACAATGTGACACCATGTTCTTGATGTCTATCAATGTGATGTCACAATGTTCATATTGTCAGAGTCAATTTCTGATATCAGATGCCATGCCTGAATTATGAGTTTGAAAACAGAATATAAGCTTACTAAAGGCCTAAAATATCCTAATGGCAGCATATCACACGTTATGACTAAAAGTTCATGGTCTTTGGTGCTTCAGATTCTTTCTTTGAAATTGTATCCTCATTTTGAACTAGTAGAAATTGAAATTGGACATGTCATTGTAGTAATACAAACTCATAGTGACATCACAAACTCATTATGACCTCATCATCACTGTCACATCACAAACCCATTGTGATATCACATTGCTGTTGTGCCTTCACAATCACATTGTGACATCACAAAGCAATTGTGAACTCTTAGCACCTTTAAAATACACATGACCTCTGTGTCATCACAGACCCTTTGTGTAGCCATATCCTCATAGTAAACTAATGAAAATTGTGATCACACATAGCATTGTAGGGTCACAAATACTTTGTGCAATAATCATGACTGTGAAATCACATTGTCATCATGACACCATCATCTCATTGTGACAACACCAAACCGCAATGACACCATACCATTTTTTCTCCTTTTTTCTTCTGTACGTTTTTTATTGTAAGTGTAGTGTACAGAGGGATTACAGTTACCTGACATGAGTAAGGTAATGGGTACATATCCTATCAAACATTGCTGCCTTGACATCACGTTGTCACTTTAATGTCGTAGACCCATTGTGAATGCCTATTCTTTGATTTCATTCTATTTCAAATGTGCCATGTGGGTTGATATCAGGAAACCATTGTGAACTCACAACTTTTGTGACATCTAAATCTCTTTGTCACAGCACTTTTCCTTTGTTATATCATTAACCCACTGTGACATCAAATACCTCTCCTGTCCTCATAACTTTTGTGAAATGCCATTGTGATATCTTAGGCCCTTTGTGAGTTGAAAATCTGTGTTCGACTTCATATTTCAAATACGACATGAGATATCTAAAATCCAAAGTAACATCATGATATCACACCACTGGACATCATAACCATTGTGTCACTTTGTGACATCTCAGACCTGTTAGTTCTTCACCTTCTTGACTACATATATTTTGGTGACATCAGAATCCCTTCCCAAATTCATATACTCATGGTGAGTTAATGACAATTGAGATCCCACATGCCATTGTGACATCACCAACCCCTTGGTACATCTCAAATCTATTGAGACCTCCTCATCAGTATGGCGTCACCAATTGTGACATCAAAACATTATTATAACATGTTGTTGAGACATCACATTGTCATTGTGAAATCACTGTTCCATTGGGTTTTCACATAGTATGACCACATACTATGAAGCTTCTTCTATCACCCAGTGTCCTCATATTGAATTATGAGTAATTGAAATTGGATGTATCATTCTGATATTACAAACTGTGACATCACAAAACCATTGTGACCTCATCACCATTGTGACATCAAAAACCCCATGGGACATCTCATTTTCATTGTGACATTATGGATCACATTGTGCCCTTTGAAATCTATTATGACCTCTTACCACTTTGAAAACACACATGGCCTCTGTGACGTCACAGAAGATTTTTGTGTCAATATGCTCATGGGGAACTAATGACAACTGACATCAGACATACCATTTAAACATAAAAAAATCCTTTCTGAAATTATCATAATTGTGACATCATGTTGCCATTATGACACCATCAGCTCATTTTGACATGTAAAAAACTACAATGACATCATAGCATTGTATCATCTCATTGTCATTCTGATATCATAGACATGTTGTGTTTGCCTATTATGTTATTTGATTCTATTTCTAATGTGGCATGTCGGTTGATATCAGAAACCCATTGTGAGTTCATGACCATTGTGATATCATGGTGCCTTAGTAGCATCATATTGGTATTGTGATGTCACATTGCAAAATAGATGTCACAAAGGGATTCTGATGTGACAAAGTTTATGACATCACAAAGAGTTTCTGATATCATCCCACATGCCACATTTCAAATACAATGAAATCACAGATTTGGCATTCATAATATGACTATGATGTCACAATGACATAATGGCAAATGCTATAATGTCATTCTCATTTTGTGTTGTCACCATAAGCTAAGGATGTGATAACAACAATATGGTGTCACAATGGTTATGACGTCCCACAGGGTTTATAATGTTACAGTGGTTTTGAGATCACAATGTATTTCTGATATCAACTGATATGCCACATTTGAAATAGAATGAAATCACAGGATATACATTCACAATGTGTCTATGACAGCAAAATGGCAATGCGATGTCATAATGCTATGATGTCACTGTAGCTAGGTGATGTCACAATGAGCTGATGATATCATAACGACAGTCTGATGATGTCACAAAGGGTTTGCGATGTCACAATGGCATGTCATATCTTAACTGCCATTAGTTTATAATGGGGATATGAGAATGAAGTCACAATGACATACACAAATGAACTGTGATGACACAAAGGCCATGTTTTTTGTCAAAAGTGCTAAGGTTCCTAACTGGTTTCATTTGTCAGTGTTGATATAAAAATGCGTAAGTGATGTCAAACTAGTTTGTAATATCACACCTTATTTCAAATTTCAATTGCTACAAGTTCATAATGATACAAGTTCAGAAAAGGAGCTTGATGTCCCAAAGGCCGTGCATTTTCTAAGATGTGATGAGGTCATAATAGGTTTGTGAAAGCATGATGGTACAGTGATATCACAATTGCACTATGATGTCAAATTGTAATGTCATAAGAGTGTTGTTATAATCACAATTAGTTGGTGATGCCATAATAGTGATGAGTTCAAAATAGTTTTGTGATGTCGCAGTAGATTGGTGATGTAACAATGGCATTCGACAACTCAATTGTCAATAACTCACAATGAGTATATGAGTTTAGAATGGGATTGTGAGGATTCCAAAGGCATATGTTGGCACAAATGTGATGAAGTCAAATAGATTTGTGATGTGACAATGTGACACAATGGTCATTACATCTAGCAGTGTGATGTCACAATACTCATGATGTCACAGTATATTATTAATATTTAATGTCATACCTGAAATAATATGAGGTCAAAAATAGAATGAGCTCTCAATGGGCCTAACATAACACAGTGGCAACATGTCACAAAACTTACGAGGACAGGATATGTTTGAATTGTCACAGTTGTTTAAAGATATCACAATGGCAACGTTTTGTCACAAAGGGATTGTGATGTCACAATGGTTATGAAGTCAAAATGTGTTTTTGATATGAACCCACATGCCACATTTGAAATATAATGAAATCACATAATAGGCATTCCTAATGTTAATATGATGTCACAATGACAATGTGATGTCATAATGGTATGATGTCATTATTGATTTGGGATATCATAATGACCTGACATTGTCATAATGACAATTTGATGTCACACCTATGATTATATTGTAAATGATTTGTGATATCACAATGGCATATCTGATCTCAATTGACATTTCACAATGGATACACAAAGGGACTGTGGTGTCACAAAGGCCATGTGTTTTTTCAATGGTGCTAAAGATGTCATAATGGGTTTGGGAAGTCTCAGGGTGATTGTAATGTCACAACAGAAATGTGATAACACAATGTCTTTGTGATGTCACATTGGTGAGGAGGTCACAATGGACAGGACAGGTTTGTGATGTCACAACAGCTTAATGATATCACAATGGCACTGTGATATCAAAAAAGGATTTTCATGTCACAATGGCTTTGAGGTTACAATGGATTTCTGATATCCACCAATATTGCTTGCTTGAAATAGAATGAAATCACAAAATAGGCATTCACAATATGTCTATAATTTCACTATGACATATGCTGTCATAATTCTATGATATTTAAGCTTGGTGATGTCATAATGGCATGTCTAATTTTATTGGTCATTAGATTACCATGAGGATCCCAAAGGTTGTTATGTGCTGATTCCTTCAAAATGTGCATTGTGCTGAGTCCATTACACAGGTTTCTTTGTGCTATATTTTTTAAAGTATGCTGTGTGCTGTCATCCAAAAGGGTGCTATGTTCTGAGTCCTTGAGAGGTAGATATCCCTGAAAATCACACACACGCACACACACAAACACACACTAAGAGAGGGTAACCGTGCACCTGTTTAGTGTGTAGGGTGGATGGAGAAGAGTCTCTCCCTGCCGTTGGGCTGAGGGAGGGGTTCGATGCCATGGGCATCTGCTGGGGTTGGGAGGAAGCCCTGAACTGAGGTGAGGCTGCTTCTTCCGTGGCCTGTTAGCCTTAGGGCAGTCAGGGCACCACAAGGTCAGGGATGGGGGGCATGGTCGAGTGGGGAGGGGGCGTGACTGAGGAGAGGACAGGACGTGGCCGAGGGAGCACATATCTGCTGCAGTCAGAGGCACATGGGGGCTGGCTCACTTGTGCAGCATGGGTGGAGCAGCCCGGGAGAGAAGTGGGGGGCAGAGAGAGACAGCAGAGAAAAGAGCAGTCACAAGCATCAGGGGAGGCGGCATCAATGGCTGGATTCTGCTGCTGTAGGATCACGGGTCTGGGCCAGGAGCGCAGAGCACACAAACCCAGCACAGCTGGCACATCCCTCCCACAGGCACTGAGAGGCTCAGAGGCCAAGTAGGCGCTGAGTCTGAGATTCCAATGCCAGGAGCTCAACTGGGCCTGGGGCGGGCTAAGCCCTGCCACCCACTTGCCGCTGTCCTGGCCCCTTTTTCTGCCTTCCCCATGGCATCACGTTTAAAACGGGGGCTGCTGGCTCAGACCTGCAGCGCCTCTCAGAGTCATCCAGTGATGTGCCCCCGGCCAGCTTGTGACCCTGACCACGTCCTGGCCCCCCCATCCTCTGCTCTGTGCCTGAGCATCTGCCATGATGCTGCCATTGCTGCCCGCTGCACCCAGAATGGCAGCCTATAGCATCTCCCAGCAGCACACATGAGTGGCCGTCCCATGGGCCCGCACCTCGTGACCTCTCCCAACCCCCCTTCCCCACCCCAACTCAGACCCGCGACTCCCGCTTCCTTTGTCACATCCCAACCTTGCCTCACAAGTGCCAGGGGCCAGCCCTGGTTCTGCCACAAATGCTCCCCAGGAGAAGGGGGTGGGGGAGTGGGTGTCGACCCAAGGATCCCAACCTTATCCCTAGTGTCAATGTCCAAGGAAATGGGGAGATGCAGGGTTGGGTGAGAAGGGGGCATCACCAAGCCCCTGGCCTGGAGCAGTGGGAACCACAGAGCCCCACATCTTCACCCTTCCTCACCTAGGTGGGAACTTGGTGGCTTTATAAAGAGGTGGGGAGCAGCAACTCCACACCTGCCTTCTCGGGTCTTTTCCTTTTTTCTGGGGGTGGGGGGGTGTTGGATGCAGAAGATAGGGACCCCTTGTTGTGTGAGTCCTTGTCCTCTGTTCTCAGTCACCCTCTCACCTGAGGAGGGTATCGGAAAATCCCACTAGGGAGGTGAGAGCACTGGGGGTCAGATGAAAGGTGAATATCTGGGAGGAACACACTCCCTCTGACACACATACACCTGGCCTGTCCCCCCCACCCCAACTGTCAACAGTACTCACAGCTTGATCACATTTCCCAGCTCTGCCAGCACCTGCTGGTGCTCCTGGTCCATCTGTTCTCCTTGTCCCTCCAAGAATCCACCCAGTCACCCAGAAGCATCTAGTCTGGAAGTAGGGAGTCTGTCCATGTATGTAGCCTTTAGAACCCCATCCATTTCCTCAACACCATTCCCATGACAGGTCAGACACCTCGTTGGGGACCCCATGACCCCCTGCTTGTTTTCAGTCCTGGCTCTGAGGAGCCACCTGTCTGGGGATTCCTTCACCCAGCGTCCTGGCTTAGGGTTTTGGTAAATGGGGATTTAAGGCTGGTTGTTCCCAAGGGGAAGGGTTTGGCCCTGGGGAAGGTGAGAGGCAGGGTTGTGCTGTGTCATTACAATGGTGCTCCCCTTGGGTGGGAACCCTTGGTTCTGAAAAGGGAATGGGACATGGGCACCTGCATGCTCCAGCTGTACATTGTCCCAGATGAGTAACCAAAAAACTTAAGAGAGGCACTACTCTGAGTCTGTGTGTATGTATGTGTATGTGTGTGTGTATGAGAGAGAGAGAGAGAGAGAGAGAGAGAGAGAGATATCATCTTTCTCCTTGTACATCCTGACTGTGCTCAGGTGAGTGATCATTTGGCAAATTGCAAGTGCTGCATGGAAGACACTTCTGTCACTGTTCTGGATTTGTGTGTGTGTGTGTGTGTGTGTGTGTGTGTGTGTGTGTGTGTGTGTGTGTGTGTGTGTGTGTGTGTGACCATGTCTAAAAACAGCAAAAGCACTTTATTTCTCTTTGTGTATGTACTTGTTGTTCTTTTTTCATCAATACCAAGTATGAGCCCAGCCACAATATTTGATTTCTGCTTCACAGTTTCATGGCTCCTTTATGGAATATTTCAGTAGACATTCCTTTCCTCCCCTTTCCACCTCTCTTTTCTCCCTTTCCTGTAGCACACAGTAGCTGCTGGGTCTGCGTGGCCCTCCCCTAGGAGACCTGTGTGAACTCGAGTGGACACCTGTCCTTCTATCCCAGGCCAGAAGTTTGGTGAGGCCAGTGTGTCCACAGCCACACTCTTCTAGACAGACACTCTGCTCTCAGTGTATAGTTGGAGCTAATTCAAGGGTTGGGAATGTGTCTGACAAACATAATTAGGGAAGGAGATGGGAAAAAGGGTAGGGCAGGGGCTATGAAGCTATGAGGTTTTGGGGGCTGGCTTACAGTGTGACATGGCAGATGTTTCACCATGACCCAGGATGAGAGGGGAACCTTACCTAGGGCGTTTATGGTCTCTGTGGGCATCCAGGCCCAGGGCTCCAGGGCCCCACTGGTGGTGTGGATTCTCTCCCGGGGCAGTGCACCAGTGGTCAATCCTCCCTGGAGTCCTGCAGACTCCAGTCTGTGTCCTGTCTAGGACGTTTCAAGCTAGACAGTGGTAGGCAAGTCCATTCCCCCTGCTGGAGCCCGCTTGGTTATCAGGACATGGCAGTTAGATAGGGATCGATGAATGCCAGTTTCTGTAACCTGCTGTTGGCTGTCTGGAAGCAAAAGGGGACCACTGATTTTGGAACCCTTTAAGTTTGATTGGGACAATTTAAATGCTACATTTTCCAGGTTTTTTTATTTAAGCTGGCAATTTCCACTAATGCATTGGATGGACGATTTCAGCTGCCAAACAATGACGTTCAAAGCGGCACAGGCAGAGTTCCCAAGCCAGATTATTTCTTGCTTTGAACGCTGTGCCTTGACTGCCTTTCTCTGGCAGCTGCTGAATCTCCTCCAGTTCTCTCTAGGGTGACCACCTCAGTCGGGGACGTCCTGGGGAGCAGAGATTGTGATCTTGCCATCCTCAGCCTGACAGCTCTGAGCAGCTACGATTCCCAGCAACTGCACTAGATTCTGGGAGATTCAGAGACCCCAGGCTGCCTCAAAGATCCTTTGTCTGCAACATGAAACTTGGGGGCTGGATGTGGTAGACCATCCTCGCTGGCCCCAGGGGAGGAGAGGAGGCCTCTTGAACCATTCGTTCAGCTCATGGCAACCTCGTTCATACCTGAGTGGGGAATTGAGTGCCACAGAGCTGGTCAGCCGCTGGACAGAGATCTTTGAGAAGATAGCCATTCTAGAGGCCCTGGAATCCAGTGAGTACATCGTGGCTCACATCCTAGGAGTCAAAACAGTTAAGTGTGGTGCCACCAGGAGGGCGTGAAGAGGGAGGAGAGAGAACTGTGGGAGAGCTACATCAGGCTTCGGCAGAGGAATAATTACAGGGGATACTTACCTGAATCAGATGGGACTTTTCTGTAGTATTGTCATAGACAGATGCTCATTTATTTATCCAACAAACCTATACAGTGTGCACCATGCTCTGGGAGGTCTTAGACAATGAAAGGTTCCAGGACTGTTTCCACAGAACATGAAGAAACCTTGGTTTGAGCTGGATGGTGGTGCTTCAGGCCTGTCATCCTAGTTACTTAGGAAGCTGAGATCCAAGGATGGAGGCTTTTGGCTGGCGCAGGAAATCCTGTAAGACTCTTGTCTTCAATTAACTACCAAAAACAAAATACCAGAAGTGGATGTATGGCTCAAGCCATAGACTGCTAGCCTTGAGTAAAAAGGCTCAGGGATAGCACCTAGACTCTGAGTTCAAGGCCCATGATTGACACAAAGAAAGGAAAGACAGAGACAGCGAGAGAAAGAGAGAGACATAGACAGAGACAGAGAGAGACAGAGAGAGAGTAGGGAAAGACAGAGGGAGAAAAAGAGGAAAGGAAGGAAGAAGGGAGAACATGCAACACTTGGTTTGGAGTCCCTGGATCAAGGGAGCCAACCATTCACAATCTTTGTGGGGACAGTTCCAGAGATTAAAATCATTATGTAGGATAAAGCCACTGACCCCTCAGCAAGTTCATGACATCTAGGAGCTGTGTGTTCAACCGACTGCAGAGGAAAGCAGCCTCAGTAGACCCTAGGGATCAGGGTGGGTCACCAGGTTTCAATCATCCCTGGCCCCAACGAGTTTATTTTCTGGTCAGATAAGAAGAAAGTGTCCAAGGGCTAGGGATGTATTGGGGTGAGGGAGTGTGAAGGGGGGAGGCAAGTGATAATTAGGAAGATGAAGAGGGAGTATGATCCCAAGTCAGGTGTGTCAGGAAATTTTAGCCATGATCTCTCCTGACAACCTTGAGTACCAGTGATAGAGCCTTTGATCCAGCCACGCTGCTATTACATGTCCTAGCACCTTGGTTTCAGCGTTGACAACTTGGCTGTCATTCACTGCAGGATGCCTGTGCAGTACATCCTTGGGGGCTGGGACTTTCGAGTGCTCAATCGGGCTCAATTTGAAGATGACACCCCTGGTGTTCATTCCTCCACGAGAGACAGAGGTAAGCATGACACTGGCACAGGACAGCTTGGGAATGAGGGAGGGAGTTGGGAACCTTGTTGCTCCAAGACTTCATCTAGAGGGTGCTAGGGCCCCGTGACTGCCATTCTCAGTGGCAGAAGGGGGTCTCTTTGCTGGCTCAGTCTTTAATCTAGATGGCAGATTTGGGATTCAGAGAGGGCAGGCTGAAGGTGGGGCAGGGCTGGGTAGAGACTGGTGGGAAAAACAGAGGCACTGGGCTCTGAGCAGGGTTGCTCTTTTGATAATACCCAAACACAGGAACATTCCTGGGATAGATCAGCCCTTTTCACCTTCGCAAGAGAGAGGGAGCTAGAGCCCCTCAGTCTCAGTCCTTTGACTAAGAAACCTTTGGTTCCGTATCGTGTGTTTGGATAACTATATCTCACCTTACTATCCAGTGTTGAGGCAGGACTCTGAGAGTTCCTGAGTCTCTGATAATTTCAGGGGATCCTCAGTATGAGATCATACTTGAACGTCCTAATTTGGTGCATGGTCAGTCCCATCTAAGACTGCCAAGGTGTAGGACAAATTATCTACAGAATCATAGCAGGGTGGGATCTGTTCTGAGAGTCTTGATTATTATGTGTGAGCTTTGAGCACCCGTGTGCCCACCTGCTTCCCTTTCTTGGGTGGATCTTTGCTAGGAAATGCTTAAAATTAGGGGGTGTCTTGTCTTTTATGCTCCAAGATAGGACTCTAACATTTGAAGCAGAGCTTTACTTCTAGCTCTTTTGGGTTTAATTGGAGATAAAGAGTTCTCATGGACTTGTTGCCAAGGGTGGCATCCAACTGCAGTTCTCAGATCTTAGTCTCCTAAGGGGATAAGATGACAAGCATGGAAAAGTATCTTTGGCCGGGTGCCAGTAGCTCAGGACTGTCATCCTGGGTACTCAGGAGGTGAGATCTCAGGATCACAGTTCAAAGCCAGCCTGGGTAGGAAAGACCCTGAGACTCTTATCTCCAACAAACCACCACAAAACCAGAAGGGGTGCTGTGGCTCAAGCCTTGAGCTGAAGAGCTCAGGGATAGCACCCAGGCCCAGAGTTCAAACCCCACAACCAAAAAAAGAAAGTAAAACATCTTTGCCTGCAAAAATGTGGAGGTGTGTGTGTGGGTGCTGTGGTTGAGAGACCAGGTGCTGGCCTCACTGTATAGACATTTCTAAGAACTCCCCAAGTTTTCCTCAGTTTGAAGCCACAGTAGGATTGGCGGTGCCTTACCAAGAACTCAAGAGGACGAGGCCTTTGGCAGGCAGTGAGTGGGTGAATGGGTGCAGAGATCGGATTGTTGTGCCTGTGTTCTCTCCATTAAAGGATGGATTTGGATGCTGAGTGTCAAAGTTTGAAGTCAAGGGTTGCAAGAAGTTCGTGGCCTGACAAATTGGGTTTCCTCTGGGTATATGAATGTGGCTAAAGCAGGGCGCTCCTGGTGGCTCACAACTGTCATCCTAGCTACTCATAAAGCTGAGATGTAAAGACCACGGTTCAAGGCCAACTTGGTGATACTTCATATCCAATGAGCCACCTGAAGACAGGAACTGGCGCTGCGGCTCAAGTGGTAGAGTGATCATCTTCAGCTAAAGAGCTGAAAGTCAGTGCCCTGACCCAGAGTTCAAACCCCATGACCAGCAATAAACAAAGAGGTGGCTGAGTTTTCCACATAGCACTGTGTATGGTAGGAAATTCCATGCTGGGTTATGAGACATTCCAGATACGTTTGAGGCTCAATGTTGTGTCTACAGTTGGACTGAGTACGATAGTGCCATCTTCTCACAGGTCAGATATGATCCGAATGGAGGGAGTTCGTGGTTCTGTTCTCAGGAACCGCTGAGGCCTTGGAATGTCTGTGAGTGTGTGTGTGTGTGTGTGTGTGTGTGTGTGTGTGTGTGTGTGTGTGTGTGTGTATGTGTGTGTAATTTTCTCTCATCCTTCTCTGTCCCCTTCTTAGGTGACTGTCCTCCTCTTTCTGACTTCAGATGGTGCCCTTCCTCCACATCGACCTTGCCTTTAGCTCCTTATCAGGGTCTACAATGAGTCCTAAATTGCCAGTGGCCTGTGTTCCATATTTTCTCTGGGGCACAAGTCTGGCTGTCCAAATATTTGGCCGCCTCCAGCGGATTCTGGTACAGCAGTGCCAGCTGGCATAGGGTCTCCCATGCCTCAGAGGGAGGGCCTCAGTCACACGATGTCCTGTCCTTTTCCTCAGCTGGGCCTCTGACATCCCTCTCAACAGGCTGGCAGTGGAGTGGGGAATGGGGGGTTGCTGGTAGGTCTGGCCAACTCAAGCTTGACAGCTGACTGAAGGCCACCCGAGCAAGGAGGATCCAGGGCTACATGGGAGGTGAGACCAAGGTGGCTTGGAAATATTGGTCGGTGTCTAGGAAATGTAAATGTACTTTATCACAGGAAAGTCTATCTTCTGGCCCCAGCTGGGACTTCTAGACAATTCCGGATGCCCAGAATTCAGAGGCACAGACTTTAGATTCCAGGACCAGGGAGCTGGGGGATGAGAGACTGGTATGACCAATAACTCAATGTTCTGGGGTATTAGTCTTGACCTGGCTATGCCCCTCACCCCTTGTGTACGTCCACTTCTTAACCCAGTGTTGGCCACACACTGGCCACTTGTGGCAGTACTGTGGAATTGGCAGAAGTGGAGGTGAGACCTATGATGACCAAAATCTGGATTTATGGCTTGCAGGGCTGGCAATGAGTGTCTTAAAAAAATCTTTGAGCTGTACCTCAAGGCCTAGGCACTCTCCCTGAGCTTCCTTTGCTCAAAGCTAACATTCTACCACTTGATCCACAGCTCAACTTTCATCTTTTTTAGTAATTGAGTGGAGATAAGTGTCTCATGGTCTTTCCTGCCTGGGCTGGCTTCAAGCTTCCATCCTAAGAGCTCAGCCTCTTGAGTAGCTAGGATTGCTGGCACCTGCTAATGATGTTAGTGTGTGTGTGTGTGTGTGTGTGTGTGTGTGTGTGTGTGTGTGTGTGTGTGTGTGTGTGTGTCTGCTTACCGGGACAAGAACTCAGAGCCTAGATGTTATGCTTTAGCTTGTTTGCACTAGGTTCGTGCTGTACCACTTGAACTATCGTAGCTCAACTTCCCAGCTTTTTGGTGATTCATTGGCTAGCTTTGAATCTTGATTGATCCTCAGGTCTCAGCCTTGAGTAGCTAGGATGACAGGCATGAGCCACCTTCGCCCAGCTGATAATGGCCTTTCTCCACAGTGGACTTGGAGCTTCTGAAATCTTCTTTATTTTTTCTGTGCCTGTACTGGGGCTTAAACTCAGGGTCTGCGCTCAGGTCTCAACATTTTCCCTCAAGGCTGGTACTCTACAACTTGAGCCACAGATCCATTTCTGGCTTTTGGTAGTTCATTGGGAAGAAGAGTCTCAATAACTTTCTTCCCCTGAGCTGGCTTTGACCCACGATCTCTGATTTCAGTCTCGTGAGTAGCTAGGATTTACAGGGGTTGAGCCACTGGTGGCATTGGGTAGAAGCTTTTCTTAAGCAAGGGTTCTTCCCTGCATTTGCCCTGACTCCTCCATGCAAAGGAGCTGTGAAAAATAGGCTTTCAGCCAGAGGAAATGGCTGGGGTCCACGGTGAAAAGTCAAGCTAATCTTCCCCTGGGCCCCATTCTGGACTCTACTGTCTGCCCTACCTGTGACTCAAGTACAAACCTTGACCCAGTCTTGAGTGTTCAGCCAGACTTGTCTGAAGACACAGAACCTTCATTCCCCCCACACCACCTGCTCTACACCACACCTCTGGACCTTTGCCCATACTGTGTACTTTCTGCCTGAGGCTATCTGTCCTGTTCCACATCATAGAAATCCTGTGGAATTTGGGCACTGGTTAAATCACCTCCTGGAGCAAGTCCTTCCTTCCATTTTCCCACTTTTTAAAAAAAAATATTGAGTTCCTAGAGATGGAACTTGGTAGGCTGACTGGCAAATGCTCTATATTGGTGTGTGTGTGTGTGTGTGTGTGTGTGTGTGTGTGTGTGTGTGTGTGTGTGTGTGTTTGTGTTTGTGTGTGTGTGTGTGTGTGTGTGTGTGTGTGTGTGTGTGTTTGTGTGCCAGTCCTGGGGTTTAAATTCATGGCCTGGATGCTATGCCTGAGTTTTTATGCTCAAGGCTAGCACTCTACTACTTGGAACACAGCTCTACTTCTGGCTTTTTGGGTGTTTAATTGGAGAAAAGAGTATCATATAGACTTTCTTGCCTGCACTGCCTTGCAATTATGATCCTCAGATTTCAGCCTCCAGAGTAGCTAAGAGTATAGGGGTGAGCCACCAGCACCTGCCATCTCCCTCTTACCTATATCCTTGGCCCTCCTCTGAGTCCCAGAAGAGTATGTCTCACCAAGCTCACATTTTTTTTGCTAGTCTTGGGCTTGAACTAAGGGTATGGGCATGTTCCTGAGTTGCTTTTCCTCAAGGCTACATTATATCATTTAAGCCACAGTGCCAGTTTTGGCTTTTTCTGTTAATGTAGTACTGAGGAATCGAACTTCAGGCTTCATGCTCTCTAGGTAAGCACTCTACCAGTAAGCCACATTCGCAGCCCAAGGCTCACTTCTAACAGGATCTATGAGGGTGGGATTTCAGCACAGAAATCGCTGGCCATTTTATATGTTTGCCAGGATTTGGGACCAGCCTGATACTCGGCAATGAGGAATGATGAATGAATGATATCCACCCGGCCCCAGAGATCTAGGCTCACATCCTACAGAGGGATAGGAAATATGGAGCCAGAAGCTTCCACAACTGCTACAGACTAGGAACTGTGGTCTTCCTATAGGCAGTGTCTGGCTGCTAGATATCCCAATGAGACACCTCACCCAGAATGTAATGCACCCTTTGCATACACCAGCCCAGGCAAGCCTTCGGTGTTTCACTTATTAAATGACAAAGAAGGATGCTTTGTTCAAGCTACTGGCTCATACTTAGTACTCTCTGAGGGCTTTTCCCAGCTTGCCCAGGTTGGGGGTCTGGGCATGGGCAACCTGCTGAAAGCCCATTGTCAATACATCATCCATCTATACACAGAGACATGGAGTTACTGAATTCTTTTATTTCTTTGGCAGGTCCGAGGTTGAAATATGAGACTAGGCCCTATCCCTGATCTCCTTTTGCTCAAGGGTAGAGCTCTGCCCTTGAGGCACAAGCCCAACCCATGGGCATATTTTCCTGTGATCTCTTAGAAATAAGAGTGTCTAGGACTTTCCTGCCCTGGCTGAATTCAAATTGGCATTCTCTACACCTCAGCCTCTTGAGGAGCTAGCATTAAAGACAGGAGCCACTGACATCTGGCTTTCTTTTCTTCTTGTTGTCCATTTTATAATCATGACAATCTGAAATCTTCACAGTGTCATTCCAATTGTTTACATTTGAAATAAATCATCTAGGCCTGGAGTTAGAATGCCAGGACTGCCACCCACAAATGGAGGGAGATCCTGACAAACTCATTACTATTTATGTGAATGATAATGGAATGTTATCCAAGTAATCAAAGTAATAAATAAATTTGCAGTTAATTCATGATTCTATTTTAGAATGCCACAGAAAAATTATTGAACTTTTATCTTCCATTCTAGCACCATGGTGTGATTCCTCTAATGGAAGGATATTGACTAATTTTTAATTAATGCTTTTATAAGTATTCAGCCATGATACTTCATTAAATGGAGACATAACTTAAAGTAATAATTGGTAACTGTATATATATATATATATAATTTAATGATATCCTCACATTCTCTCTCTAAGTGTGTATATCTATACATACATATATATATATATATATATATATATATATATATATATATATATATACAGCAATCTACACATCTATCAATATATATGTTGGGCACTATTGTGGCTTGATCACAGTTCCTCAGAATTTCCTGACAGCTCAGTTTGCCAGAAAATGGTGAGCTAAGACTGTGACCCCATTTATGGTTTGGGCATTCTAGGCAATGAGTTGAAATCCCAGCATGGCCAAAAATTTATTCATGGAGTAAGAAGCCACTTTTGACACATTTTTTTTCCTGAAAAATATCCTGGGTCTCAGTATGATATATAATCCATATGCAAGTATATCCTGTGTGATAGGATGTAATAAATGAAATGTTATGCATGTAATAATACTAAATAAATAAGTGTAATAAACATCATACTCACTAAACCCATGCATGTAAATAAATCTCATATATGAATATTATTTTTTTCAGTTTTGGGGCTTCTATTCAGGCCCTGGGAACTGGTCTAAAATTTCTTGTCTTCAAGGACGGTGAGCTTCCCCTTCAACCACAGTGCCACAGTGTTACCCAGACCCTGAGTTCAAATCTTAGGCCTGCCAGAAAAGTGGTGCAAATTCCCAGCCAGGCCTTTTTTTTTCCTTTGGCCTAGCACAGGGCTTGAACTCAGGTCTTGGAATCTCTGCCACAGTTGACCCTTGGATCCTTGGATCCAAGTTCAAATCTCGGGGTAGGCTAAAAATAAAAAGTAAAAAGGAGAAGGATAAAACAGAGAAGTTCAAGAAGGTGGTTTTACATTTTTTCGCCTTTGCATTCTGACCATCCTGGGCCTAAATGAAAAGGCCCAGAAAGTGTACATGACCTTGCGTGCTGATGTTTGTCTGGCTATTAGGAAAGCCATAACCGAAACTTCAACTTAGGACTGGGGGTCGAATCCTGGGACTGCCACTAATGATTGTTGGGAGATTCTAAGAAATGCATGCCAATATACATCCATACAAATGGAATGTTATAAAAGTAACAATTAAATTAATAGTGTATGAGTATACTATAAAATTATGCACAATAATTATACTACTTTGGCTAATTTTCAATTAATACTTTGTTATATATTCAACCATGATACTTAAAACTTGAAGGAATAATTTGTCAATATTTACTACTAATATATGTAATTTCATAATATACAGACAACTTTCTCTTGTTTTATACATATGTATACATAAATATGTATATATAGATGTCAATCTACATATTTATCTGTTTATACACTTGTCACTCCTGGGGCTCAGTTGTATAGTGATGGCTTGTACGTACAAAGCCCTGGATTCGATTCCTCACTACCACATGCACATAAAAATCCGGAAGTTGTGCTGTCACTCAACAGTAGAGCACTAGCTTTGAGCGTAAAAGCATAGGGACTGTGTCTAGACTCTTACTCAAGACCCAGTACTGGCACCAAAATAAGATTGAATGTTGTGACTGCAACTCTATAAGTATAGGACTTCAAATACCTCATCACAGAGCAAGCCATGAATCTGGTGCTGACAGCTGCCATCTAACCTGACTTAGCCAGAGGTATGCCACTGCAACCCAGCTCCACAGGACCACATGCTGCTGGCTCACTCATCCCTGTCATCCAAGATATTCGGGGGCTGAGATCTGACACTGATGGGTTTAAAACCCAGCCCTGGCAGGATGTCTGTGAAACTCTGTGCTGTGGTTCAAGCAAAAGTTCTTAGGACAGTACCCCCAACATTTTAGTGCAATCCCTATGGCTGAATACCCCCCCCCGCAAAAAAAACCCCACCAATCTCAATCATTAGGTGTAAACATTGTGCAGTTTGTGATGTGTTTCTGAAAGAATGGTGATACTGATGAAAGCACCCTAATACTAATGACAGCTTGTGGGAAACAGCTATGTGATGAGTCCTTCCTGAGGTGCTGGTTCATTCACGCGGTGCTGTGTGCTGAATCCTGCTCAGGATGCCATGTACTGAGTCATTCACAGGGTGCAGTGTTCTGAATCCTGCATTGGGTGCTGGGTGCTGAGTCTTTCACTGGATGCTGTGTGCTGAATCCTGTAAAGAGTGTTATGTGTTTTGTCCTTCAAAGGGTACATTCCTTCATCTTCCCCTTGTAATAGCTCCACAACTTGGATGATTATGCAGACAAGAATATTGAGGCTCAGATATGTCCCCATGGCAGGGACAAAATTATGTATTACTGAAGAGTAGTGAGTTGTCTACTGCAGACAATTGCTTTGTTTTGTTTTTTTCTCAGTCATGAACCATGAACTCAGGGTCTTGGTGCTGATCCTTACCTCTTGGACTCATGGCCAGCACTCCACCATGTGGAGCCAAGGACCCCCTTGCAGCAGAGTGCCACAGCCGAGGGTTGTATGGCCAACGACTGTCATCCTGGCTTCTCAGGAAGCTGAGATCAGAGTATCTGGATTCCAAACTATCCCAGACACAAAAGGTCCCATGACACTATTATCTCCAATTCATCACTAAGAAACGTGAAGTGGAAGCTGGGTGCTTGTGGCTCATGCTGGTCAACCTAACTACTCAGTAGGATGAGATATGAGAATCATGATTCAAAGTTAGCCTGGGCAGAAAAGTCCATGAGACACTTAGCTCCAATGAACCACCAGAAAACCAGTGACTCAAGTGGTAGAGCACAAGATTAGAGCTGAATTGCTCAGGGATAGCACCCAGAACCAGACTTCAACTCATACAACTGACAACAACAAAAAAGACATAAGCAAACTAACAAACCTGAAGTAGAGGGCTGGGAATGTGCCTTAGGGGTAGAGTGCTTTGCATACATGAAACCCTAGGCTTGATTACTCTGGACCACATCACTAGAAAAAAGCCTGAAGTGGCTCTGTGGTTCAAGTAGGAGAGGGCAATACTTGTACAAGAGAAACTAGATACAGTGCTCATGTCCTGTGTTCAAGCTCCAGGACTAGTGTATGCACATAAACACTCACACGCACGCTCTCTCACTCACACACACACACACACACACACACACACACACACACACACAGAGAAAGAAGAAGTGAAGGTGTGACACAAAATGGGAAAGCAGTAGACTTCTGCTCTGACATCATGGTCAGCACCCACGCCCTGTGTTTAACCCCAAAACTTAGCCTCTAAGGGCCCAACTAGGAGAGGTCAAAGGTTTCAAAACCTGATGAGCTTCACCAGCCCCACATGACAGGAAACTTTGTGGTATCTGACATGTTCTTGGATTTCCCAAGGTTCTGGAAACCTAGCAGAGCCATCATAGGCCCATCATCGTAGGTAATTAAACATTTAATTAGGTTCAGTGCCCTAGTTGTCTGCCAGAAGGACTCCTGAAGTATATTGAGCCCTGTATCTGAACATCAGAATATAGTCTCACAAAGGCAGGAGAAGTGCACAGAACTTGGCCTTCCACGGGAGGTGACACAAATGAAGGCTTCCTGTCAAAATAGAGCACTGGGGAGAGAGATTGCTTGGCTTTCAGAGACTGCCCACACTCCTCCTCACTAAGTGGCCCAGATGGAGTTGCTTGTTACACAGCTGTACAGGATTGAGGCCTTTTGTCTGCCTGTCCAGACAATGAGAGAGACTTCTTCCAGCAGGACTGGGGTGCAGAGCAACCTTCAGGCTATACTGCGAGCAGTAAGGGGATCCCTGGAACATGCAATGTCATAAAAGCATTCTCTGTGTTATGAACTCATAGTATTGAATACAAATTTCCTAGCTTGGTGCCATTCATCATAGCTACTCTGCTCTGGAGCTTCATCTGTAGGAATACATCCATACATAGACAAAGACGTGAAAATACAGGCTCTTTTTGAGGGGGCAGGTCCTGGGGTTGAACTATGAGCCTGTGCGCTGTCCCTGAGCTCTTTTTACTCAAGGGTAGTGCATTAAGCTTGAATCAAAGCCCACTTCTGGGTTTTTCTGTGATCTCTTAGAAATAACAATGTCAAGGTCTTTCTTACACTGGCTGGATTCAAATTCAGATTCTCTACATCTCAGCCTCCTGAGGATCTTTGATTACAGTCAGCAGCCACTGCACCATCTTTCTTTTCTTAATTTTTTCATCTGGACAATCTGAATTTTTAGCGGGTCATTCCAATGGTTTGAACTTATAAGAGACAACCCAATGTTCTTTATAGCTGCTTTCTCGGAGAATGATTTTCTCTCCTCATCTTCCACTCTGGTCACAGGTTTGAAGCCAATAGTGAGAAATGAGTGTCACAGGATTGAGGAGCAAATGTCCACAGGACATGCCAGTTCTGTCACTTAGCATTGAGCTGCAGTGAATTCACTGTCTCAGGATGAGAGGACCAAAAGCTGGAGCGATCTTGATACTGTCTGCATTGCTCCTTTTGCCTATAAAATGATCTAATAATTATAAGTGTTGTGCGTCTCCAACCTTAACTATCTAGGACACACTAGAAGTATCTGCACATTTCTATTTTTATCTAGTACCTCCTGAGATTTAGATTAAAGGTTTGTGTGGAGCGGCTCCTTGGCAAATCCCTGAGGAAAGCTGCTTGAAGCCTCTTCTGGAGATCGCCTTCCAAAGCCAGCCCAAGCAGGAAGTCTGTGAGACTCTTATTGCCAATAAACTACCAGAAAACCAGAAGTGGAGCAGTGGCCTAGAGGGTAGAGCTCCAGTTTTGGGAGAGAAAGCCTAGCAGGAGATACAGGCCAGACCAGGCAGGAAAGTAAGGGAGGTGCTTATGTCCAATTAACGACCAGATGGCTGGAAGTGGAGCTATGGAAGTAGTAGAAGCTCAGCCTTGAGCAAAACAGCTGAGGAACACATTGTACCCTGAGTTTAAGCCCTGAGATGTCCAAAAAATAAAATTCAAAAAGAGAAGGCCATCTTTATGTATCAGTGCCCTACTTACTTACTTGGGTATGTTACTTCCTTGAGTGCAAACAAACCGTATGCAAAGCTTCTGCTTTCATATACTGATTTATTTTACAGATATGCTTGTTACGCATACTGCATCATTCTCTTTATTTCAGCCCCATTGCCTTGCTCTTCCAGGGTTCCAGGCTTCTGTCCTTATACGATGCACATTGCAGCTCTCAGCAGCCTATAGTTACATTTTATTATGAGGCCAGTCCAGGAACAGTCACAAATAAGGCAGGGGAAGAGAAGATCAGGGTTTATAGAAATAACCTGTATTCAGAAAATTACACTTGGGGATACAATCTGTAGCATACTTATGTAAAAACTACCATTAAGAACAAAAGATGAGGGGGCAGGGAATGTGGATTAGTGAGAGAGTGCTTGCCTAGCATGCAAGAAGCCCTGGGTTCTATTCTTCACTAGTATATACAGAGAAAATCCAGAATTGGTGCTGTGGCTCAAGTAGTAGAGTGCTAGAGCTAGTGCCCTGGCTTTGAGTTCAATCCAAGAAATGTCAAAAAAGATATATAGGTAGGGAGGGAGGGAGGGAGGGAGAGAGG
Organism: Dipodomys spectabilis; assembly: GCF_019054845.1. Taxonomy (NCBI): domain Eukaryota; kingdom Metazoa; phylum Chordata; class Mammalia; order Rodentia; family Heteromyidae; genus Dipodomys; species Dipodomys spectabilis. Next base: position 6,306,500 of record NW_024870755.1, read on the forward strand.
GAGATAGATAGATAGATAGATAGATAGATAGATAGATAGATAGATAGATAGATAGATAGATAGATAGATAGATAGATAGATAGATAGATAGATAGATAGATAGATAGATAGATAGATAGATAGATAGAAAAATGATGCATGAATCTGGTCTTGGATGTCAGGAGGAAATAAGGGAACAATTCCTAGTCATGAGGCCTTCTGCAGTGTGCCAGGACACCAGCATCGCCTTCACACAACCACAGAACAGGAACACTGTCTCTTTCCCACTTCTCTGGCAGATGAAGGCCCCAGAGCCAAGAAGGCAAAGCCAGGTTCTAACTCAGGTGCTTGGAAACAGAAGAGAAACGGCCCTCCTTGTCCTTGGACTGGGGATTTGCATTAATGATATGGACAATGAAGGAAGGAGAATGGACTGGCAGAGGTAGAAGAAGGGCCTTCAAATTTGACAGATGTAGAGTCAAAAATCCACTCCCTACGAACAGAGAGCAGGGTTTTTCTACTCTGTTCCTGCCCTCTCTCTCACTAAACTGACTCTCGATTGGTAACCTAAAGATAGCCTGAGGCTCCCTTCACCTAAAGGAGGAAGGTTATTCATTGTTTGAAGAGGCTGAGAAAGCCTGACAATGGTGTAACTCTAACAAATGTTTCAGGTTTCCCCTCATTGCTGGGTGTGCCTGGAATGAATGAATGAAGTGGTTTGCAGCTCACTTCCCAGTTGAGTGTGTATCTTCTGCCTCTTTATCCTACAAGCCTAGCTCTCTCCATCTAGCCTGGCTTTTGATACTGTTTTCTGTCCTTCAAATACAGTGTTACACTGGAGTTCTTCCTGCTAACAGGGCTAGGGTTTGAATCCTGAGAACTTCATTTGAACCTTGCATGGGTCAATGATGTTTCTTTCCTTCTTCTATAGCACAAGAATTCTAATAACATTAAGAGTTCAAGTAACTTCTCATCACCAAGGGAAACACAAGAAGCTGTTGAACATCTGACCTTACAGAAGTGGAAGTCAGAGTATCATAGACTTTCCTGTCCTGGTTGGCTTCACCCTGTAATCCTGAGACCTCAGCCTCCTTAGCTAGGTTGATGAGTGTGAGCTACTGGTGTTCTGCTAGGTTCAGGACTGTAATGACATTGACAATACAAGTCAACTGCTTATCACAAAAGGCTTGGGAAGCATATTAAGCCTTTCAACATTGGACCATTCAGATCCCTTTAGCACACAAGGTTATAATGCTAGAATCTGAGAGGCTGGGCAAGTGGATCTGCTACACTTGAGCCTTAAGCTCTGACTCCAATTCTGGTTTACATCAGTGTTTATTTTCCAGGGAATGTTCTCCTAATTAGCAGATAGGAAAAGTATTTAGATTAACCCTTACTTTTTTCCTGTTGTGTGTCTTGTATCAAGCCTAGGCCCTGTCCCTGATCAATTCAGCTCAAGGCTAACACTCTACCACTTGAGCCACAGCGCCACTAGGGTTTCTTTTTTTGGTGGTACATGGGACATAAGTCTAACAGGCTTTTCTTGCCTAGGCTGTCTTTGAACGGTGATCTTCAAATCTCAGCATCCTGAGAAGCTGAGGTTCCAGGTATGAGCCACCTGCATCTGGCCAATTGTTTTTGACAGTCCTGGGGCTTATTTTTTTTTCAAGTCTAGCACACTGTCATTTGAGACACTCCATTGCTTCTGGCTTTTTCTGAGTATGTGGCACTGAATATTCAAACCCTGGTACGCATGCATGTTGAGCCAGCTGTTTACCACTAAGCCACATTTCTAGGCTCACCCTTACAATCTTATCCCACAACTTGCCTGTCCTGAAAAAAAAAGGCTTCTGAGTATAAATCAGTAAAGAAATTCCTATAGGAAGGTGTTCAAAGATAAATAAGACAAAATTCATACTTGAGACACAGACTCTAAACATGTGAAAACTATTACAAATGCCTCCATTTAATTATGTATCATGTTTCAACACAAAATGTTTTAATGAAAAATGAATCAATGTCCTAAATTATTGTGTATAATTTTATAAAAGATGTGCAAAATGCAATAAATATGTGTATGATAACGCTAACTACAATACACAATAAATGAATGAATCAAATAAAAAATAAAATAAATACAAAATCCATAATAAAAATCATAATATGTAATAAACATAATTATGTAAGTATATATCCTATATTACACATGTGTAGAAATACCTTTTCCATTGCAGGGCCTCCATTCAGGCCATGGGAACTCTAGCCTGAATTTCATTTCGTCAAGGACAGTAAATTTCGCCTTCACCCATGGTTCAAAGGAGTTACTTGGATGGTGAGATCAAATCCCAGCAATGGTAAAAATATTGGCCCAGTTCCAAGATAGTGACTTAATTTTTTAATGAAAGCAGTTATGTTTATTCAGTTACATACTGAACATTAAAAAAAGCAGTGTAGAATTTTGTACAGCTATTCACACGTCCTTCCCTTACTCCCAAAGTGCTTCTCTGAACACTACATTTTTTTTGTATGTTTTTTTTTATTGTAAAAATGTTGTACGGCGGGGTCACAGTTACTTGAGCAAGGTCATGAGTATATTTCCTATTGAGCATTTTTGCCTCCTCCTTTGTTTACCCCTTACCATCCCTTCCCTCCCATCTCCAAAACTACTCTCCCTGCCAAGCTGAGTGACTTATTTTTAGTTTTGGCTTTACATGGGGTTTGAACTCCAGTAGTGGCAAATCTGCACTTTCCCTCACATTGCTACAGATTTACCAAGATCCTGAAGTCCAATCCCAGGCTAGGAAAGAAAACTGACAGAAATTCCAAATCAGGGAGCTTTATTTTTTTTAATTTAGTTAATTAATTAATTAATTAATTTTTTTCTTTTCTTTTCTTTCTTTTTTTTTTTTTTTTGCCAGCCATGGGGCTTGAACTGAGGTCGTGGCAACTCTGCCTCAGCTTGGATCATCTTAGGCTAGGTGCTGCTCGGGACCCATACCCAATCCTGGAATCCTAGGCCCAGAGGGCTTGCAAGATGAAAAAACAGTGGGATAGAACGAAAAGTGGGGAGCTGAAAAGGGCTGGGGTTTTATGTTTTTTTCTTTGCACAGTGCCCATCCTGGGTCTGAATCAGATGGCTGCAAAGTGGATCTGACCTGCCATATCTGAAGGCTGACGTATTATCAAGGAAATTATAGGACAACCTGTCAACATAGACCCTGGCTTCAAATCCATGTCATGACACCTACCAATGGCAGGAGATCACAAGAGACTCATTCCTATGCATAGGAATACTGATTGAAGGAGAAGTTTGTGCATCGGTCGAGTCTAAAATTGGATGCAATAATCCTAGGACACTGATCGATCTCAATTAATACTTTATTAATCATGAAAAGAATACTATTCCTTTAATGGTGATATAATAAATACCTACCACTTGATAGGAACATAGTATATGTCATTCAATCATAGATAGGTGGCTATGGCTCTTTTTACCAATATATATTTATTTGTATACCACTGTCTGCCTATCCATGTATTGCTGTTTTGCACAATCCTGGGGCAAGATCTCAGCACCTGGGATCCACCTGACAGCTTCATTAGCTAGAGGCTGCTGTGCTCACACTCACCTAGTCATGAATTGGGACTGCATGTCCCTGATTTCAGATCCTAGAGCTGCCAAAAATTTAATCTTGGATTAAGAAGCCAATCTGTTTTCCTTTTCCGGGAGAGTCTTGGGTGTCAGGCATGATTGAGAAGACATCTACAAATCTAGATGCTATGTGATAGGATGCAAACAATATAATACATTGTTAGGTGTCATCACAGTCAATAAAATAAATGGTAAATAAATGAATAAAACAAAAAATTCAATGAATAACCACCCCAAACATAATATAGTCTGAACATCTGTATGGAAGTTCAATCCTATCTTTAAAATGTATATAAGGAGTATGCTTTCCAGGGATAGGCCATGAATTCAGGCCTAGGGAACAGGCCTGACTTTCTGGTCTTCAAGCACGGTGAGCTTCCCCTTCCCACACAGTGCAACAGAGTTACCCAGACCCCGTGTTCAAATCCCAGGCCTTACAGACAAAAAAATGCCAAACATTCCAAACAAGGGAGCTTCATTAGAATTTTTAATATTTTTTAAGTTCACTTCACCTTTGTTTGATACATTTTGATTTTATAACACTAGAGTTTTTCAAAAAAGAGGTTTAAACTTTTACATTTCAGCATAGCACATTGGTGTTTCTATTTTGACCATCTTCCATGAAGAGTGAACATGAAAATAAGGACACCATTTCTCCCTAGAAGGTTGGGACAGTTGATTTTATTTATATTTAGAGTTATTTCTATAATTATAAATTCTCTACATTTGTGTCATGTTAGTTTTCCTCAGTGCCTACAACGAAATACACTAGGGGAGTGATAGCACAAAAAGTTGGGTTTCTGAATAAAAACTCACTTTTGTGAGGACAACAGGTACTTGTAAGCATTTTGGGAATGAACTGGATTGTAAAATGAAAAGCAAAAACATTGGGAGTGGGATGTAGTCAGAAGTGGAGCATTTGTCTAAAGATCATAAGACTCTGGCATAAATGTTTCCTAAAGCTCAAAGTGTTAGAATTTTATGATCTGTATGAACAAACTTTTTTTTTTTTGGTCGTGGGTCTGAACTCAGGGGTCATCCCTGCACTCTCCAACTCAATGTGAGCAATCTACTGCTTGAATCACAATGCTACTTCCGGTTTTCTAGTGGTTTATTGGAATTAAGTGTCTCACAGACATTCCTGTCCTGACTGGCATCCTCAAATCTCAGCCTCCTGATTAGCTAGGATTATCGGCATGAGCCACCGGTGCCAGGCACGTGCACAAACTTCTTAAAGATTGATTTTGAGAAAAGAAACTTGGAATATACTTTTAGTATACATAATTTATAATGCTATGTTTAAGGCACTAATTCAGAAGTATTTATTCATTGGCTGGTTTCTTAGTTTATTTAAAGATATATAATATATATATATATATATATGCATTATATATATATATATATATATATATACATATATTATTAAAAACGTAGCTTTGAAGTGTACCTAAGAGCATATGTGCTCATGTAAAATTACACAACTGCACAAGCTTCATTATTTTTTTTCCAGTTTGGTTGGTACCATAAATTATGTGGGATTTTCTACTGTTGTTTTATTCTCTGTTTTTGGAGGATTTCTCTCCCTTTTATCCCCCTCGCTCCCTCCATGAACTTGAACTCAGCTTGCTCTTTCTCGGCTTGGTTGTTCATGGCTGATTTTCTACCACTTCAGCCATACCTGTAGCCGGGCTTTTTGCCAGTTAATTGGAGATGATTTCTGTCAGGCTTTTCTGCCTTCATTGGTTTTGAAATTTCATCATCCAGTTCTCAGCCTCCTGAGTAACTAGGATTACAGATGTGAGCCACTGGGGTGCCTAGGGATAAATTAGACTTTGGTTGGTGTATTCTTTCTGTTTTTCTAAGCATGGGAGAATTTCAATGAATGTCCTGGGTCTGAAGTAAGATATATAATACATATGAAAATCTGTATAGTTCTCATAATATGTAATAAATTTAATACGTGTTGTAAGTGTAGTAATAGTCAATAAATATAATGAATGAATAATACAAAAAAATAAATACCCTCAAAGCAATATGCAGCAAACATAAGTATGTAGATATTAATCATTTTTTTCAAGTGTGGATGAATATTACATAACAGGGCTGGGGATTGAATTCAGGCCTAGGGAACAGGCCTGAATTGCTTGTATTCAAAGAGGGTGAGTTTCCCCATTCTCCACAGTGCATTAGAGAATCCAGATTCTGAGTTCAAATCCCAGGCCTGGCAGAAAAAAACGGACACGAATTCCAAGCCAGGGAGCTCCATTTTGTAAACTTGTTCAACCACTTTGAAAAGTAGTATGGAGGTTCCTCAAAAGACTCCACATAGAGCTACCCTATAACCCAGCAGTCCCACTTTTGGGCATTTACCCAAATGTTTACAAACAAGACCACACTAAAGCTACCAGCACAACTATGTTTATTGCAGCATTATTTACCATAGCTAAGATATGGAACCAACCCAGATGCCCCTCAGTAGATGAATGGATCAAGAAAATGTGGTATATATACACAACGGAATTCTATGCCTCCATCAGAAAGAATGACATTGCCCCATTTGTTAGGAAATGGAAAGACTTGGAAAAAACTATATTAAGTAAAGTAAGCCAAACACAAAGAAACTTAGGTCCCATGATTTCCCTTATTTGCAATATCTAGTATATGTATGAGTCAAGCAGAAAAGGTCAGATAAAGTGATGTTAGGAAAATGAACCCTAAGATATGTATTTTAAATGTTTTTTTCTTTCATGCATTTGTTTCTAATGCAATTATAAAATTATTTCTTTGTTGCTTTGTATGTCCCTCCCCCACAGTATAACCACTGCTTTCACTGTATTTGATGTTGGTGTAATTTGTGGAGGAGAAGGGGAAAAACAAGTCATTTAAATAAGGATACAGGTGGACCTGTTGCAACAATGAGAAGTGTAAGTTGTCATGTCAAAAATGAACTTTACAACTTCGAGGGGGGAGGATTAGGTGGGGGGCAGAGAGAATGGGAAGGGATGTGAAGGGTAAATAAAGGAGGATGCTACAATGCTTGATAAGAAATGTACTCACTATCTTGCCCATGTAATTGTAACCCCTCTGTACAGTATTTTCACAATAAAAAATAATAATAATAAATTAAAAAAATATTTTATGTTTATATACTTTATTAAATTTTATTTTATTTTATTTATTAATTCATTTATTTTGCCAGGCACCGGGCTTGGACTTAGGTTGTAGCAACTCTGCCTCAGCCTCCATCACCCTAAGCTGGGATGGTGCAGCTTCTGGGACCACAGCCCATCCTAGGAATCGAGGCTTCAGGGGCTGACACGAAAACAAATTGAAAACAGTACTGAAAAATAGCCTCGAATTGCAGACAGTCAGAGGTTTCTCGGTTTTCCTTCCTTGCATGGTGACCACCCCGGGTCCAAATGACACCAGCTACAACCTGTAGGTCACCTGGCATTGCTGAAGGCTGGCAGGCTGGCAGGCTGGCAGCGAACCCACAGCCCAATCTGGACACCTAGGTGTTTGAATCCCTGTCATGGCACTTAGAAAGGGCTGGAGAGCCTAATAAACTATTGTCTGTTCATAGGAATACCAGAGGAATGTGATCATGTCATGGTTGGTTGAGTAGTTTGTCAATCAGTCTAACATAAAATTAAACCCAATATTTACAAGATGTCGATTGATTTTAATTTATAGTTTATTACGCATTAAAAGAATACGTGTGTGTGTGTGTGTGTGTGTGTGTGTGTGTGTGTGTCTTGTCGGTAGTGGGGCCTGAACTCTGGTCCTGGGAACTCTCCCTCAGCTTTTCAGCTCAGGGCTAGTGCTGTACCATTTGAGACACAGCACCATTTCTGGCTTTTTCTAATCATGTTGTGCTGAGGAATCAAACCCAGGGCTCATGCATGCAAGACAAGCACTCTCCCAGTGAGCCACTTTCCCAGCCTCTAAAAGAATACTATTGATTAAATAGAATTCTCACTACATACCTGTGAATCACTAGGAAGTTAGTATATGTCATTGAATACTACTAGATAGACATCACTGGAAGTATCTAAATTTCTAAATATATATTTATTTTTATACCACCGTCTGCATAGAAAAGTATTGCTATTTTGGCCAAACCTGAGTCTCGATCCCAGGTCCTGGGATCCACCTGGCATCTGAATGTGATAGAGGCTGCCATGATGACACTCACCCATTCACGAATTGGGCCTCCTAGGGCCTCAGTTCAGGCCCCAGCATTGCTAAAATGTCTTCCTGGAGAAAGATTCCAAGTGTGATACCTGTTTTCCTTTTCTGTGCAAGTGCTGGGTGTCAGGTATGATGTATATAATATGTCTGCAAAGCTCCATGCTATGGAATAGATTTCAATGAATGTAATAAATGTTATAGGTGCACTCCCAGTCAGTACATAAATAAATGGTAAGTAAATAAATAAATAATAAAATATAATGAATCATTTCAACAAACACGATATAAACTGAATATATGGTTGTAAGTATAAATCATATAATAAACATGTCTATAAATGTTATGTTCTCCAGGACTGGGGCTTGAATTCAGTCCTAGGGAACAGGCCTGAATTGCTTGTCTTCAATGGAGGAGATCTTTCTTTTCCTCCACCCCCCTAAGTGCATCAGAGTTCCAGATCCCAAGATGCATCCCTGCCTGGCAAACAACAAAATGGCACAAAATTCAAGACAGGGAGCTTTAGTAATATTATTAATTAATTTATTTATTTTTTGCCATGCACGGGGCTTTAACTCAGGTCGTGGCAATTCTGCCTCAGTTTCCATCACGCTAGGCTGGGATGGTGCAGCCTATGGACCCACAGACCATCCTGGATCCTAGGCCTCGGGGACTAACAGGAAAACAAAATGAAAACACCACAAAAAAAAAAGCATCAAACTACAGAAGGTCAGCAGTTTCTATTTTTCTTCCTTGCACGGTGACCATCATGAGTCTGAATGACATGGCTGCAACCTGTAGTTCACCTGGCATTGCTGAAGGCTGGCGGGCTGTCAGTGAAGCTGTAGGTCAGTGGACGCTAGGCCCTGAGTTTGAATCCTGATCATGCCACTTAAAAGGGGCTGGAGAGTCTAAGAAACTATTGCCTGTCCATAGGAACACCAGAGAAATGTGATCAATGTCATGGTTGGATGAGTAGTCCCTCAAAATGAGTCTAGCATAAAATTAGACCCAATAATCACAGGACACAGATTGATTTTAATTCATAGTTTATTATGCATTTAAAGAATATTATTGATTAAATGGAATCCTCACTAAATACATGAGAATCGGTAGGAACGTAGTATATGTCATTGAATACTAGATAGACACCTCTGGCAGTACCTAAATATCTAAATTTATATTTATGTACCACCATCGTCATAGAAAGTTACTGTGATTTTGGCCAAATTTAGATATTTATATTTATTTATGTACCACCATCGTCACAGAAAGTTACTGCGATTTTGGCCAAACAGGGGCTTGATTCCAGGTCTTGGGATCGACTTGGCAGCTGAATGGACTAGAGGCTATGGTGCTGACACTCACCCATTCAAGAACTGGGCCTCTCAGGCTTTCAGATCACGTCCCATCATTGCCAAAAATTTTTTCCTGGTGTAAGATTTCAAGTGTGACACCTGTTTTCCTTTTCTGTGCAAGTTCATAACATGTCTGCAAAGTTACATGCTATGGAATAGATTGGAATAAATGTAATAAATATTATGGGTGCACTCACAGTTCATAAAATAAATGCTAAATCAATAATAAAACATAATGAATCACTACAACAAACACAATATAAACTTAATATATAGATGTAAGTATAAATCGTATATTTGACATGTCTATAAATGTTATGAGGTGCTTGAATTGAGTCCTAGGGAAGAGTTTAGTTCATTCATGATTCTCATATGAAATGATAGGCAAGACGTATGGCACAACAATAATTTTTAATTAAGAGTTCATGAAGTGTGACAATAAGAATCACATTCAGAAATTGGAGTACTGATCCAAGAATCAGTACTCACATGATGTAGAGCACATGGGCAGCAAAGATGGCACTGATAGGGAGTTGAGTGGGCAGAGCCTGATTTGCTTTATGTTCAGTGCATAACTAGACATGGAATCTTAGGTGCATGATAGGGTGTGACCTTGACAGTGATTGTTTCCTCTCTTCCTCCCCTCCCATGCCACCCACTCTTTTTTGCTTTAAAAATGGCTTGCTCTATGTTAATAAATGAGTTTTCCTGCTTGAGTTGACTCCCCGCTGCGTCTGATTGTCTCCTGGACTGAGGGAGGCTGGGGAACGGGCGAGCTGCCGCACTTAGCTTTCCTCGGACCCTGTCTGTCTTTCATGTGATGGAAGAAGACCCAACATCTGGCTCCCAACATGTGGCATGTAAGGAAAAATACTGACAGAGGCTAAGCAGTCTGTCAGGGTAAGTGTAACCCTTAGTATGGGTAATGCTATCTCACAGAAGAAGGAAGAGGAGGCAACATTAGGCCTAGAAGGAGTAAAGGAGGACTTGGGAAGTGAGAAGGAAAAGGAATGGGTCAAATTTGACTTAGAACACACTGAAACATGCACCATGGAAGTCAAAACGAGGGGCAAAGTTAGTTCTTCTGATTCAGATGCCCCTGATGGTCATAGGTCCCCTTTTTATTCCCCCAATTGGAAGGGAGGTATGGAACCCTATGTGATCTGTGAGAGATACCTGCAAGACGCGGACACCTACAAACCATCCACAGAGGGGCGGAGTGCTGGGGAAGTAACCTACTAGGAGGTCTACCCTGGAAGGGAAGGGCCACCTGAGAGCATGGACCCTAGGCCACAGGATTTGCTTCCCCAAGCGTATCCGGTCAATCTGGCACCAGGAGCAAACAGGCCCTTGGAATGGTATCCATGGGAAGCTAAGGATCTTAAAGAGCTCTGCAACAAGGTGGTGGAAGATGGCCCAAACTCTCCTTGGGCCCAGAGCTTATTACAGGACATTGCTTACCACCCAGGTGTCCCTAAAGCCTGGCTGGATGTGGCTAAAGCCGTCCTCACCAGTTCTCAGTTTATTAAATGTGTGTTTTCTTTAAGGAGGAATGCAGAGGGCGAGTAGAAAATAATTGTCAGGCTCAATCCACGATACCTATTACTTATGCCATGTTAACAGGGACGGGGAAGGGTACTCCACTGGCGTCAAACAGGAGGCAATACCTGGCCCGTACCATGACCAAGTGAGGCAAGCAGGACTGGCCGCGTGGTACAAACTGGATGATGGCCCTACTGAGTCCTCCATAGCAGGAGTGAGGCAAAAAACTGGTGAGCCTCCAGCTGAGTTTGTAGACTGAGTCCAACAGAGCATTCACCACAAGCTGCCAGCAGGGAACCTCTGAGATCAGTTTGTAAAGCTACTGGTCTGGGAAGGGATGAATTCAGACCACTACAAGGCCTGTGCGGGATTGAGAGAGCATTCACTGAGCAGATGGGTGGTGACCTCACAGGTTGTGGGAATGCAACAGCACCAGTCCCAATCACTAGCTTTAGCTTTACAGACTCAGACATCTGCAATGACTGAGGCTATTGCCCAGGCGCTGGCAGCCCAGGGCCGGGGAACCCCAAGATCATCGGGGAGAGGGACTTGCAGGGTATAGGGGGTAATTTCCCACCCAACCCCCAGCCGTTTGGCGGGGGGATTGTTGTAAGCAGTCCTTCTTAAAGTGTCTCTCTTGCAAGTCCCTCTCTCTGATGATCAACTCCAACAGGTGACCTGGACAGTGATCAGCGCTGACAATGCAGAAATCATCAATAGACCACAAGAGAAGATGTACCTTTGACCTAGAGGCCTGACCTTCATTTTGATCACCACCCTATGTCATTATGTATGGACCATTTAATATTTCTGTAGGAGCAACTTATTTTATGTTACTTGCTCTAATTGTTCTTTTACTACTTGCTTGTACAACCACCTTTTGTTATGCTTTCCTGTAAACATGTCTAAAATCTGCTCCAGAACAACCCCCACCTCTGGACTCTGAAGTGGCAAAGACTGCTCTCCCATCCCTGGCTAATGCTAAAGGACTGTTAATGACATTGCTTGGCCTGGGAACGCTTTTGCTAATTGTTTTCTATGCCTTACTTGCTTTATACGTGCACTGCAAAACTCTTATGAGCTTAGCCAGCCAGTTACATAAGATCAAGCTCCAAGTGAATAAATTTCCCCCGAGAGGAATCGCAGCCAGAGATGGATAAGAGGGGGTGTCAGTCTGGCCAACCTAAGACAGGGCCTTCAGCTTCGCTCTGAAGAAGTTCCCAATGACAGATCAGGCAGACAAGGTGATCCACCCAACCTAAGATAGGCGGGTTCACTTCCTTAAACAAAGACAGGGGAGATGCTGGGAGCCATTTGGAGCTTAAAGTAAAGCTCAAAGTCATCTTGACCCCTGTGCTCGCTTAAAGGCACGTACAAGGAACTGGCTTACTTAAAAGTCACCAGGTGCCCAGTATTGCTCTGCTATGTCTGCAGTTGGTTTTAAATTTTCCTTATTTTTCTGCACTATAGTAGAATGGCAGTGTGGGCACCCACGAGGATGCACCATGCCGCATGTGTGGGACACCCAATACCCAGGGTTCTCCCAGGTTCTGAAGAGGATGACCTTACGAGATACTGACTTTTATATATGCCCAGGAATTAATTGAACTGCTTTGGACATTTCTAACTGTCGTGGGATTGATGTTTATTATTGTCCTAGATGGGGATGTGAGGTAACTGGGACGGCCTCTTGGCTCATGCACAAGGGCCCTCCTTATCCTTGTCTGGGAAATTTTAACACCCAGACTTGCCTCAAACCCCCTGCATGGCCAATGCTATCCTTACCAATGGAACCCTTTTAAAATAACCTTTACAGCGGAGGGGAAAAGATAACTAACTTGGAGGTGGGTCTGCCATTAAAACAAAAAAGAGGCAATCTATAGAGCACATGGGCAGCAAAGATGACACTGAAGGGGAGTGAGGTGGGCAGAGCCCGATTTGCTTTACAGTAATTAACCAGACCATGGAAGCTTAGGTGCATGATAGGGTGTGACCTTGACAGTGATTGGTTCCTCTTCCTCCCCTCCCATGCCACCCACTCTTTGTTGCTTTAAAAACGGCTTGCTCTGTGTTAATAAACGAGTTTCCCTGCTTGAGTTGACTCCCTGCTGCATCTGATTGTCTCCCAGGATGAGGGAGGCTGGGGAACGGGCGAGTGGCTGCACTTACCTTTCCTAGGACCCTGTCCATCTTTTGTGGGATGAATGAAGACCCGACAACATGGTAGGTGGGATTCTAACACAGCTAGCCACAACTCCTACTCTATCCAAATAGGCATTCAGCTTATGAATGGATGAATATTGTGCCCCACCCCCACCCCAGGGCTCAATCTCAAGTCCCGGGAACCCCTTAGCTCCTTAGTTGCTCACAGGCTGGTATCCTCACCTAGACCCTTTGGCCAATTGGGCCTGCTAAGCTCTGAGTTCAAATCCCAATACTGCCAAAAGATGAAACCTAATGTGAGAAGCCCATCGATCCACCTGTTTTCCTGTCCTGTGAAAGTCCTGGGTCTCAGGGAGGATGGAGAATTCTATATAGGCAACTCTATAACCATAGGAAAAATTTGTTATCTGTGTCAGCCCAGTTATGTCTGTCATCATACTCAATAAAACACAAATGCATCCATGACTAAGACACACAATAAAAAGACTAACTACACTGAACTCATGATGCATTCCATACATATATGTAAATAGAGATCCTATGTGTTAAATAGGTGGGTACATTATTTTTTCCAGTGCTGGGGCTTCAATTCAGGACCTGTGACCTGGCCTGATATTGTAGTCTTCAAGGATGGTGAGCTTCCATTTCCCCCAGAGTGTTATAGATTTACCCAGACCTGAGTTGGAATCCCAGCTGTGGCAGAAAAATGGTGCGAGTTCTGAGCCAGGTTTTATTATTATTATTATTATTGCCAAGGAAAGGATTTGAACTCAGTTTGTGGTAACTCTGCCTCAGCTTCAATCACCTCAGGGTGGTGGGCTGCCATGGGCCCATTGCCGATCCTAGGATACTAGGCCCTGAAGTCTTGCAGGAAAACACACACACACACACACAAACACACACACACACAGAGTATGAGATATATATATATATATATGTGTATGTATGTATATATATATATATATGTATATATATATATATATATATATATATATATATATATATATGGGGAGAGAGAGAGAGAGAGAGAGAGAGAGAGAGGAAAGCCGCGGGATGAATGTTTACATTTTGTTCCTTTCCAAGGTGACCATCCTGGGTCTTAATAACATGCCTACAAAGAGTACTTCACCTTGCATTGGTGAAGGATAGTGGGCTATTGGGGAAGCCATAGGCCCATGCAGCAATGTAGGCCCTGAGTTCGAGTCCTGGTCCTGACAGCTACCAATATGTGGAATTCCCAAGATACTCATTCTTATGCATCGAAATACCAATGGAACGTGAGCAAACTCATGATTGAATGAGAAGTTTCTGAGTGCATCAATAAGTCTAGTCTAAAATTAGATGCAATGATCCTAGGACGCTGATTGATCTTAATGAATAGTCTATTAAGCATGAAAAGAATCCTATTCCTTCAGTGGTGGCATAATAACTACCTAAGAGTTGGTAGGAAAGTAGTTGATATACTTGAATCCTAGGCAGATGTCTCTGGTACTCTATACAAATATATATTTATTGGTATACTACCAGCTGCCTATCCATGTATGGCTATTTTGTCCAGTGCTGTGGCTCAATTACATGGTCTGGGAACTGCCTGGCAGCTTCGTGGGCTAGAGGTTGCCATGTTGACACACCCATTCAGGAATTGGGTCTGCTAGGCCCTGAGTTCAGGTCCCAGCACTGCCAACAACTGGATCGTGGAGTAAGAAGTGGAGTGTAACACCTGTTTTCTTTTTCTCTGAGTGTCCTGGGTGTAATACATGAAGGAGAACATGTATACAAATCTAGATATATGTGATATAATGTCATCAATATAATAAATGGAATGTCTGTTATCACAGTCAATAAAATAAGTGGTAAATAAATGAATAAAACAGAAATACAATGAATAACCACAACAAACAAGATATGGACTGAACATCTATAGGTAGGTACAAATCCTATCTTTACCATGTATATAAATAGTGTGTTTCCCAGGGCTGGGTCATGAATTCAGACCTAGGGAGCAGGCCTGACTTTCTTGTCCTCAAGCATGGTGAGCTTCCCTTTCATCCACAGTGCTGCAGAGTTACCCAGACCCTAAATTCAAATCCAAAGTCTTACAGATAAAACGGCACCAATTGCAAGCCAGGGAGGTTTTTTTTTTTTTGTTTTTTTGTTTTTGTTTTTTGCCAAGCAAGGTCTTGAACTCAAATCATGGCAACTCTGCCTCAGCTTCCATCACCCTAGGCTGGGGTGCAGCCACTGGAACAACAGACGATCCTAGGATCCTAGACCTCCAGGCCTTGCGTGGGGTGGGGTGCACAGAAAATAAGTGGTGGGATGGTCTTTTTAGATTTTGCACCATGACCATCTGGGTCGGAATGACACAGCTCCAAAGGGTACTTCAACTTACATTGTTGAAGGCTGGTGGGCTATTGAGCTATTGGGCCATAGTCCTGCAGGGCAATATAGGGCTAGAGTCGATTCCAAGTCATGTCACTTCTGGATGATGGGAGATCCTGAGACTCTTTCCAATTTATAAGAATAACGATGGAATGTTTTAAATGTCATAGTTAAATGAGTTGCTCGTGAATGATACTCGTATAAAATTAGACATCATGTTTCAGTCGTCTGGTTGATTTTATATAATATGAAACATTAAAAGAATACTCTTTTTTTTTTTTTGGTCGGTCGAGGGGCTTGAACTCTGGGCCTGGGCACTGTCCCTCAGCTCTTCAGCTCAAGGCGAGCGCTCTACCACTTGAGCTACAGCGCTACTTCTGGTTTTCTGGTGATTTATTGGAGATAGGAGTCTCACAGTCTTTCCTGCCTGGGGTTGGCTTTGAACTGTGATCATCAGATCTCCGCTTCCTGAGTAGCTAGGATTACAGGTGTGAGCCACCAGCGCCCGGCTAGAATACTCTTTCTTACAGGGATGCAATGATTTCAGGACACCGATTTTCTTAAGAGTTTATTTATTTATTTTTTTATTGTGAAAATACTGTACAGAGGGGTTACAATTATACGGGAAAGATAATGAGTACATTTCTTATCAAGCATTGTAGCCTCTTCTTTTGTTTCCCCTTCCCTTTCATTCCCATCCTTCTCCCGTCTCCCCACTCAATCCTCCCCACCCCCCCTTCCCCACCTCACCCCCTCAACAAAGTTGTAAAATTAGTTTTCAACATAACGACTTGTACATCTCATTGAGGATGAAAACAATAACATTAATTACATGGAGGTATAATAATACCCAAGAATTGTTAGGGATGTAGTCTATATAACTGAATAATGGATAGACATCTCTGGCACTCTATAAAGATATATATTTATTAGCGTACTACCATCTGAGTGTCAATCTGTTCTTATTTTGTCAACCGCTGGGGCTCTATCTCAGGCCCTGGGAACTTCCTGTCAGCTCAATTTGCCCCAGGATGGCATGTTGACACTGACCCATTCATGAATTTGGTTCTGTAGGCCATGAGTTCAGATGCCAGAACTCCCAAACAATGAATCGTGGAGTAAAAAGCTGATGGTGACACATGTTTTCCTTTTCTGTGAAAGTCCTGGGTGTCAGATATGAAGTAGGATACATATGCACACCTATATCCTATGTAATCAACGTAATCAATGTTCTATGTGCCATAATAGACAATAAAATAAACAGTCAATAGATGAACAAACAAAAAATAAAATGAATAAATATACTGAACTCAATATGTACATACATATGTCTGTAAATATAAATCATATATTTAAAATGTACGTGAATAGGATTTTATCTAGTGCAGAGGCTCGATTTCAGGTCTAAGGAACAGACTTGAATTTCTTGACTTCAAGGAGGCAAGCCTCTCCTTCCCACACAGTGAAACAGAGTTACGAAGAACATGAGTTCAAATCCCAGTCCTGGCAGAAAAATGGCATCTCTATGCAATATGACACCCAATTCTTAGGTATTTCATTCTGCCTCCATTTAATGAATGTGATTGTTTAAATGCTTAATAAAGTATTAACTAAAATCGATCAGTTTTGTATAATATAATTGTGTATAATTTTATACTGGAATCATTCAAGAACTGCCCATTAAATCATGACATACATCATATTCCATTGATATTCATATAGATGAAATGAGTTTCTTAGGATCTCCTGCCATCTGGAAGTGGCAGGACCAAGATTCAAACTGTGGGCACCAGCTCCCACCACTTAAACCTGAGGATTGGGAACTCACTGGTCTGTCTAAGAACATCAGCAAGACCAATGATTAGCCAGGCACTACTGGCTGTCAGCAGTCCTCCTTGATACTTACAAGGCTGTGAAAGGAGGGTCATGTTCAAAGTCACCGTAGGCAGGAAAGTCCTTGAGACCACTGTCCAACTTAAGTGGCAACAAAGCCACAAGAAGAGACGTGTGTCTCACACTAGCCTTGATCAAATGCAGCTCACAGACTGTGCCCAGATCCTGAGTTTAAGGCCCAAGACTGGCAACAAACAGACATACACAACAATTTGTGCAGCCATCCAGATAAAGCAGGTCACCCTTTTGTCCCCAACTGAATTGGACAGAGTTCCCTGGGAAAGGGTCTGGCGAAGCCGCTGTCATTTTTACTCCGCCCATGCTGCCTGCATCACAGGATTCCAGCCACAACCCCATTCTTTCATGGTTCTTTCTGACCAATGGGATTCAAGAATGCTGGCCACGCCCACATTCCATGCTGCCTTGTAGCACCAGAATTCCCTCTGTTAGTTGACACCACTACCGGCCATTGAGGAAAGTAGAGGTAGCTGAGTGGTGAGCAAGAGATTCGAGGAAACTTTGGAGTAGGTTAGGATATTGACGCCTAGTCACTGAGTGAGAGAAGAAAGGATGTCCCAGAGCCTGGGAATGTGGCCATCCCATCTTTCCCATCACAGCTCTCAGATGTCTGATACAACAAGATTCCGTGAGAGAGCTGAGGACAAGAACAATTACAAGAACACCAGCAGAAGAATACTGCCATCAGATCTGCAACATTCAACAAAACAAAGAACACGAAAAAGGGAGGGATGCTCAAGACAAACATCATCTTATAAATATGATAGAAACAATTGAATAAAAGGAAAAAAAACAAAAAAATTTGAATACTTATCTTGGGGTTCATTGCACTAATATCAACTTATCTGAACTTTTCTGCTTGACTCAGACATATACTAGATATTGCAAATAAGGGAAACCATGGGACCTATGTTTTTTTGGGTGTGGCTTACTTCACTTAATATAATTTTTTCCAAGTCTTTCCATTTTCTAACAAATGTGGCAATGTCATTCTTTCTGATGGAGGCATAGAATTCCATTGGGTATATATACCACATTGTCTTGATCCATTCATCTACTGAGGGGCATCTGGGTTGGTTCCATAACTTAGCTATGGTAAAAAATGCTGCAATAAAAATAGTCGTGTTGGAAACTTTAGTTTGGTCTTGTTTGTGATCATTTGGGTAAATGCCCAAAAGTGGGATTCCCGGGTCATAAGGGAACTCTATGTGGAGTCTTTTGAGGAACCTCCATACTACTTTCCAAAGTGGTTGAACAAGTTTACACTCCCACCAACAATGCAGTAAGGTTCCCTTCTGTCCATATTCCCTCCAGCAGCTGTTGCTATTAGAATTCTTATTTATAACCATTTTAACTGGGATGAGGTGGTATATCATTGTTGTTTTGATTTGCATTTCTTTTATGGCTAGAGAGCTTGAGCATATTTTCATGTGTCTATTGGCCATCCTTCTTTCTTCTTCAGAGAAGTTTCTCTTTAAGTCTTTAGCACAGTTATTTATTGGGCAATTGTTTGTTTGAAGATTTGTTTTGTGGGGATTTAAAATTTTAAGTTCCAGGTATATTTTAGATATGAGACCCTTGTCTGTTGTATGGCTAGTGAAAAATCTTCTGCCAATCCGTGGGCTTTCTATTGATTTTGCTAGCTTTATCCTTTGCCATGCAGAAGCTCTGAAATTTCATGCAATGTCAGTTTTCCACCCTTTCTTTCTTTTGTTGTGTTTGTGGGTCTCTATTTAAAAAATTTCGGCCTGCACCAAGGAGGCTTAGGGTTTCTCCTACTCCATTCTATAATGTTTTCAGAGTATCTGCTTTGACTCTGAGGTCTTTGATCCATTTATAGTTGATTCTGGTGCAAGTTGATATATAAGGATCTAGCTTTAGTTTTCCACAAGTAGTTAACCAATTTTACCAGCACAATTTACTGAAGAGACTGTCTTTCTTCCATTCTATTTTTGTTAGCTCTCTTATTGAAGATTAGATGGCTACAGGTCTTTAGGTTCATTTCTGGGTTTTCAAGTCTTTTCAATTGGTCCTGCGGTCTGCTCTTGTGCCAGTACCACTGTTCTTTCTGTTAAAGATTGTTATTGTTATTCGGGGTCTTTTATTGTTCTATATGAATTTCTGGATTGAGTCTTCTATTTCCCTGAAGAATGAAATTGGAATATTGATAGGTATCGCATTGAATTTGTAGATAGCTTTGGGAAGTATTGCCATTTTCACGATGTTGATTTTTCCAATCCAGGAGCATCGGAGTATTTGCCACATTCTAAGTTCTGTTTTGATTTCGTTTTTCAGGTTTTTAAAGTTTTCATCATAGATGTCCTTCACTTGTTTGGTTAATTCCTAGGTATTTTATTTTTTGTGGAGCTATTACGAATGGAGTTGCTTTCCTGATTTCAGCTACACTTTTCTCATTGTTGGCATATAGAAAAGCCATTGATTTTTGAAGGCTAATTTTATACCCTGATACTTTACAAAAGTTTTGAATCACCTTGAAGAATTTGAGAGCAGAATCCATGGGATTCTTTAAATGCAAGATCATGTCATCTGCAAAGAGGGAAAGTTTTACTTTCTTTTTCCCTATTTGGAACCCCTTGATGTTTGCATCTTTTATTATTGCTGTAGTTAGACATTCCAATACTGGATTGAAGAGCAATGAAGTGAGTAGGCATCCTTGTCTCGTTCCTGGGTTTAGAGGACATGGCGTTAATTTTTCAACATTGAGCATAATACTGGCTAGAGGTTTTAATATACAGTCTTTATTTTATTGAGGAAAGTTCCATGAATTCCTAGTCTTTGCAGAACCTTCATCACAAAGGGGTGTTGGATATTGTCAAATGTTTTCTCTGCATGTATTGAGATAACGATGTGGTTCTTATTCTTGCTCTTGTTGATGTGACGAATTATGTTATTTGATTTGTGTATTTCGAACCAGCATTGCATCCCTGAAATGAATCCTGTTTGATTGTGGCATATGATTTTTTGGATGAATTGTTGAAGTTGATTGGCCAAAATTTTGTTGAGAAGTTTTGCATCAATGTTCATCAAAGAAGTGGGTCTATAGTTCTCTTTCTTTGATGAGTCCCTGCCTGATTTTGGGATGAGGGTTATTATAGCTTCATAGGACGAATTTGGTAGTGAACTTTCTCTTTCAATTCCATTTAAAATTTGAAAGAGTATTGGTGTGTTCTGCTTTGAAGGCCTTGTAGAACTCTGCTGTAAAACCATGCGGTCCTGGGCTTTTCTTAGATGGGAGGTCTCATTGCTGTTTCTATTTCAATGCTTGATATGGGCTAGTTAAGATGGTTTAACTCATCTTGATTTAGTTTTGGCATGTTGATATTTGCTAGGAAAAGATCCATTTCTGCCAAGTTCTCAGACATATTAGCATAAATGTTTGAGAAGTATTCCCTTATAATGTTCTGAATCTTGTTTGTTTCTGTGGTGATATTTCCATTCTCATCTCTGAGTTTATTTATTAGGGTGTATTCTCTTCTTTTTCTGATAAGATTTGCTGGGGGTCTATCTATTTTGTTGATTTTTTTAGAAGAACCATCTCTTTGTTTTGTTGATTCTTTCTATTTTTTATTCTAATTCATTTAATTCTGATTTAATTTTAATTATTTCTTTCCTTCTACAAGATTGGGGTTCATCTTGCTCTTTTTCAAGGAGGCTCAGCTGTCTCATTAAATTGTTAGTTTCGGATCTTTCGAATTTATTGATGTAAGAACTCAAAGATATAACTTGCCTGTGAGTACTGCCTTTGCTGTGTCCCAGAGGAGCTAGTAGTTTGTGTGCTCATTTATGTTGAATACCTTGAGCACATGAATTTCGTTTCTAATCTCTTCCATGACCTACTGGTGGTTCAACAGTGTGTTGTTCAGCCTCCATATGTTACAGGACTTTCTTTGGTGGCTTTTGGTGTTGAGTTCTAATTTTTTTCCCTTGTGATCTGAGAGAATGCAAGGTTTTACTACAGTGTTCCTGAATTTGGAAAAGTTTGATTTGGGACCTAAAATGTAGTCTATTTTGGAAAATGTTCCATGTGCTGCTGTGAAGAACGTGTATTCTGATGATGCTGGGTGAAATATTTGGTAGGTGTCTGTTAAATGTAGTTGCTCTATGCAGTTGTTTATATCTCCGATTTCTCTGTTGAGTTTTTGCCAAGTTGATCTATCTAGTGGGGATAGTCGTGTATTAAAGTCCCCGACAATTAATGTATTTGGATCTAAATGAGATTTGAGAGAAAGTAGTGTTTTTTGCATAAATTTGGATGATCCATTGTTTGGCGAATAGAGATTTAGAGTTGTAATAACCTCCTGAAGTAGAGATCCCTTAATTAGTATTGAGAGACCTTCTTTATCTCCTCTAACTAATTTTAATTTGAAGGCTATTTTATCTGATATTCGTATTGCAAATCCTGCCTGTTTATAGGGAGCTGTTTGCTTGGTAGATTTTGTTCAAGCCTTTCACATTCAAAATGTGTTGTTTTTATGGACAAGGTGGGATTCCTGAAGGCAATAGGTAGAAGGATCTTCCTTTTTAATCCAACTAGTCTAAGTCGCTTAATTGGAGAGTTAAGCCCATTAATGTTAAGAGATAGGACTTAGAGGTATTTGGGAGTTCCTGCCATTTTATTCACCTTCTTTAAGGCTTCCGCAACTGAGTACTTCCTATGGTTCTTGGATTCTCACCTTGGGTGCGGTTTCTTGGTGTTTATTGTGGTCTTGTAGGTTTTCTATGTGTAGGACATCTTTAGGTGTCTTTGTAGAGCTGGTTTGGTGGAGATATATTGTTTCAATTTTTCTTTACTATGGAAGTTTTTTATTTGACCTTCGGATATGAAGGAGAGTTTAACTGTGTACAGTATTCTTGGTTGATAGTTGCTTGTCTTTAGGGGATGGTATACATCATTCCAGGCTTTTCTTGCTTTAATTTTCTCTGCTGAGAAATCTGAGGTGATTCTCATTGGTTTCCCTTTATAGGTTATTGATCTTTTCTCCTTGACAGCTTTAAAGGATTTTTTCTTGGTCTGAATTGATCCTGTGCGGATAATAATTTGACGGTGGGATGTCCTCTTCTGGTCTGGTCTATTTGGAGTTCTAAAAGCTTCTTGTATTTGAATAGCCCTGTCTTTTTACATGTTTAGGAAGTTCTCTGCTAGGATCCTGTTAAACAAATTTCCTAGACCATTAACTTCTGTCTCTAGGTGTTCCTCTACACGCATTTTCCTCAGATTAGGCCTTCTGATGGTGTTTTCCAAATAGATTTGAGTAGATATATCATATTTCTAGGATTTGTCTTGGATGGTTTTATGTTCTTTCTCTATAATATCTAGGCTGTATTCAATCCCTGAGATTCGATTTTCTGCATGGTCTAACCTACTGTCAAGACTTTCTACTTCGTTTTTTATTATTTCTTCTAATTGGTTGACTTTGATGACTTCAAATTCTTTGTTGGAACTTTGTTCTAGATCTTGTAAGAACTTCTTTACTTCCTTACTTTGGTGCTCAGTGTTTATTCTCAAATCACTTAGTTGATTGGTTATGGTTTCCTAGGACTCCCATTCCTTCTGTTGTTTTCCAATGAGCATTCCCTTTGCCGTCTCACTGATTTCTTTCAGCTCTCTGTTTCTGTATTCCACTAATGCCTCCATTGATCTTTGTCTGTTCTCATCCCGATCTCTCAGTTCCTGTATTTCTCTTTGATTAGCATCCCCACGTTTACACATTTCCTGAATTTCTCTTTGAGTGTTCTCAGCCTGTTCACGCCATTCCTGACTTTCTCTTTGTCTGTGCTCAGCCAGCTCACGTAATTGCTGTCTATCTCTTTGACTGATCTCAACCTGCTCACACAATTCCTTTATTTCTCTTTGAGTGTTCTCAATCTGCTCATGAAATTCCTGTATCAATCTTTGAGTAGCTTCCTCAAGCTAATGCTTCTCCTGTATTGATCTTTAGTTTGCCTCCTCTTTCTCCCTATCATGCTCACATTGAGACTTTTGCAGGTTTTAACTCTTTTCATTTACCATGTTTACCTGTAGTGTTTGTAGAGCTTTTTGAGAACTCTCCTCTGGATTATTCATTATCTCTTTTCTCCCCTGATTGTCATGAATGGGAGTTGAGAACCCCTGGCTTGCCATTTTTCTTGTGTTTTTCCGGCTTGTTCTGCCCATTTGGGATTAGAATAACACGTTTTTTGCTAGAACACTATTTCAAGGTAAGCATAAACCAAAGTCCGTAGTTGCACAGTCAAAAGTCTGCAGATATAATCTGGTTCAAGAAATACAATCTATTGAACATCAAACAACTATGTCTTTATGGCCTAAGAACAGCAAAGGAGAATTTGGCAACCAGAAATTATTAGGTTTAGGTAAAATTTGGGGAACAATAGGATTGGAGGGATGTGGGAAGGTGAGGGAGAGTGGAATTAACCATTTCCTGTTCTCAAAGAGGGAAATTGATTGGAGAGAATGATAGCAGAGAGAAAAAATAGTAAGAAAAAAAGAAAAAGGAAAAAAGACAAGAAAAAATGAAAAAACACAAATTTAATATTAAAAAATGAAACCCTTAAAGACTGCGAGTTTGAAGAAGTAGTATTCAGAGAAGAATGGGGATGGGATGAAAGGAGGGGAGGCATAGAAAGGAGACATGAAAAACTAGAAAAATAAAAATGTTTTAAAATATTATATGGGTATAAATAGGTAATACTGCTATTAAAGAATTTATCTCTAAGAGGTTTTGAATTGAGTAATAAATTTCTGGATTAAGTATGTACACAATGTAGGATCAGATCTAATAATCGATGACGGGTATATTTGAGGTTGACCACAACAGCAATTAAGTCATGCAGAAACGAATAAAAGAGAAGTGAAAAGAATGAGAACAGAAAGAAAGAAAGAAAGAAAGAAAGAAAGAAAGAAAGAAAGAAAGAAAGAAAGAAAGAAAGAAAGGAAGAAAGAAAGAAAGAAAGAAAGAAAGGAAGGAAGGAAGGAAGGAAGAAAGAAAGAAAGAAAGAAAGAAAGAAAGAAAGAAAGAAAGAAAGAAAGAAAGAAAGAAAGAAAGAAAGAAAGAAAGAAAGAAAGAAAGAAAGGGAACAAAAGTTCAGTAGAGATTAAAAAATAAGCACACACAAATATTCACCTAAAATAAAAATTATATGAGGAAGAAAACAATAAACAATAAAAACAAAAATTAAAGAAACAAAAAATTAAAAATAACGTACAAAAACAAAAAGAATTTCTTTCATTTTTTTTTTTGTGGGCTGGGGGATAGGAAGATTCTGCATTTCCCTTGTGTCAGTAACCAGACTCTTGGTGGAGTCCCTGGTCTGCTTGTGGTGTTTGGTTTTCCTGTGGCTTGATTTGTTACTTAAGGCAGTTTGTTTGGGCAAGCCGAAAAATGCTCTGCTTTGTGATCCTCCTCTCAGGCTAGTTCAGTGGGAGAGGGATCTGTTCTGAGTATTGCAAAAGAGGGAGATGTCTGTTTTCTCTTGTTTGGAGATGCTTTGATGAGGTTAGGTTCTGGGTAGAGTTGAGGCCTTTCAGCAAACAGTAGCTTTTCCCTGAGGGGCTAGCTTCTGAGACACTCACAGAGCACAGCCTGCAGCCTTTCTCAGAGTTTATGTTTACTGAATTTCAATAGAATGTCTAAGCTGCTTTAGGGAGGCACAGGCTCTGGCTCTGTTTATACAGTGAAGAAAGCCACTCCCAGGGGGCAGATTTACTCTGCCTGGGGTGGGTGACTTTTTCCTGGGTGGAGTTGAACCTGGCAGGTCTGGGCAGATTCATGTGACCTGCCAAATAGCTGTCTTGTCTTCTCCCAAGGCCTGAATTGGAACTGGCAACTCAGCCAAGCCTTTGTCAGTATCAAAGATGGAGATCTCCAGTAATGGGGTGGGGCATGAATGCCTTCCCTCCTCTGATCCCTAAGAAGGAGTGAGGATGTCAGGCTTCTACTCCATGTTGCCGGTGTCTTGGTTCCTGGGTCGTCTCTGGTCTGCGATCTGCAGTGTGAAGATATCTGCTCCTTGTCAGTTCTTGCTGGTGTTGAGTAGAATCAGCTTGCCTGCTGCATCTGGTGCCTTTGTCCCAGACCCTCTGTGTTGCAGGTATGACGGCTACGGGCACCGCCGCTGCTGCCGCTGCCACAAGGCAAAGAGACAGATCTGAGCACTTGCCGGGAGCGGCAAGTGCTCAGATCTGTCTCTTTGCCTTGATTTTCCCTCTCTGGCAAAACTCTCTGTACTGTGATGGCACACTTGGTGTAATTCTCTGGCCTAGTACTGTTCACTGGAACACTAAAACTGCTTTTTTATGCTAGAGCCTGTTTAGCCTCCAGCTTCTCCTCCGCCCTCTTCCTGACCTTATCTTGAGGCTTATTTTATATTCCTGACATTTTTTCTACAGTTGTAGTTAATTTTTCATGATGGGCTAAATGTATTATATTGGATATACAAAAGTAAACTGAAGGCTTATCCCATTAATCCTTTGCCACTTCTCTAATACCAATATAAATTATCCATGTGTTTGATTTAATGAAAAAAACAGCAGATATAAGCAAGATAAACCAGTCTGTTGTAGACAAGTATTTTCACCTTTATTTTGAAAGTTGGTCCTTTTTTTTCACTACAGAATATTCTTGAGAAAATGTGCTCCAGGCTCTACAACTGAAGAATATTATGGTTTGATCTATTATAAGAGAAGGAAGGAAGGGGAACCTTCCTTGCAAATGTTTGATCCCAGGAATGTGATATGCTTTATGGTGCCTGCTTGGAAATGAACAATTTTCACAGTCAACCTTGGAACGCCATCTTGATAGACAACTTCTGTAAGTGGTTACAAAGCATTATTGATGGCTTTGCAAGGATGCCTGATTGCCTCATTGTGGGACAATTAAAACAGGAATTTAGTAAGCTGCTCTTTGTATCTTTAGAAAAACCCATCGACTCTAGGCCAGGCGATCACAGGAGCCAAGAGAAACTACTACCTTGAATAGTAATCCTAGACCTCTAAAACAAAACACACACACACACATGCACACACACACACACACACACACACTAACAAATACACAAAAAGCACTCCAGTAAGCACAGCCAGGCAGGGTTGCTATCACAGCCTAAATGAAATCAGGCAAAAAACAGAAGCTGAGAGTCATTTAGCTGATAACTAAAATATTTTTTATGAGGCAAACTCAAATGTGACTCCAGAGAGAGAGTCAGAAAGACTGATCAGAGACACTAAAATTGGTCACACAAAGATTGGAAAGTAGAATGCCTTGTAGAACAAATAAATCATAGAAAGCCTTTGCATGTAATAACAAGACAGCAGATCAAATTCCAGAAATGCACATTTTCTTAGTAGTCAGCTTAATCAACTATCAATACAAATCTTTGAATTCTTAAATATTTGACCATATGTGGGAGAAGGCTGAAGAGAAAGAAAATGTCATCATTCTCTTAGGAGGTCCAATATCACATTAATAAGTAATCTAGCAGAGATTTGTAATAAAAAGAAAACACAATTCTTCCAAATGAGGGTTTTATTTCTTTTGATGTAAAAGTTCTTAAATTAGGTGCTAGCAATTACCATACAATTGATCCAGTCCCTCAGCTGAGTTGATATTGACTGCAGTATTCCCACATGAAGGAAAAGAGAAAATTTACAAATGTCTGATGAAATGAGTTAAAGGTGAAGTGTTCTAATAATAGTATCTGTGGTTTAGACACAGGTGAAGAGGGCGATTTTCTTTTCTAATAATCCCCCATTTTTACCTGGTGCCAGTGGCTCACAGCTATAATCCTAGCTACTCAGGAAGCTGAGATCTGAGGACTTCATTTCAAAGACAGCCTGGGCAAGAAAGCCTTGAAACTCTTATTTCCATTTAACCCCCAGAAAACCAGAAGAGGCACTTTCACTCAAGAGGTAGAGCACTCACCTTGAGTTGAAGAGTTCAGGGACAGTTCCCAAGCCCAGACTTCAAGCACCTCGAACAACAACAACAAATCCCCATTTCATGGACTGCCTACATCTTCTCCTAACATTCAACAAAGGAGCCATTTTATCCCCCACTACCTTTAAGTCCTAAACTAGCTACTGGAAATAGATTGATTTGGTATCTTATATCAAACTGTTCATATTTGCGGAAACAAACACCAGCAGTGGTAAATTTTTTCCAGTCCTTCAACTCTGGGCCTGGGCCCTGAACATGGATATACTGGTAGCTTTCATGTGAGGCTGTTTGTTATTGATTGGATTACTGCCCCTGAGGGAAATTACTGGGTCTTAAGGGAGATATAGGTTTAGTCTTTTCAGGAAACTCCGTACTGCATTCCACAATAGTTGAACGAGTTTAATTTCCCACCAACAGTGTAATAGAGTTCCCAATTGCCCAGCATTTGCTAGTCTTAGTTTTCTTGGTAATGGCCATATTAACTGGGACGAGGTAGAATCTGTCTTGTTTACTTATAGATTTGTATGCACCTTCTAGTTTCAATAAATGAATGAATCCATGAAACCTATATTGCTCTGTGTCTGCATTCCTTTCTCTTTTCTATTAATATAATTTTCCCAAACTTTTTATTTTCCTTACCACTGGTGAAAAGTCATCTTTCTGATGGGTGAATATAATCCCATTGTGTGTGTGTGTGTGTGTGTGTGTGTGTGTGTGTGTGTGTGTGTGTGTGTGTAAGATGACTATATGCACATGAATTCATTTCTAAGCATTCTGTATCATCTGAAATTTTGTAATTCCATATTAAAGTTGGATTGCTTTCTCTACTGCATGGAAGAATATTGTTAGGATTTTGATGAGTATTGCATTGCAAAATTGGGGGAAATATTGCAATGTTTAAAATGCTAATTCTTCTAACCAGGAACATTGAAAGACTTTCTATTTCCTTGAATCTTCTTCAATTTCCCTTTGTATATTTTTAAAGTTTTCACATATAGGTCCTTCACAATTTTAATTTAATTAATTCCTAGTTTTGTTGTTGTTGTTTTGTTCTGTGTAGATTTAATTTGTTTTTGAGGCTAATACATATAGGTTGTATTTTGAATTTCAGCGTGGATCTTCCCATTGTTGGTAACAGAAAAACTACTGATTCTTGTGGTTTTTATACCCAGCTACATTGCTGAAGGTTAGCATCACCTGTACTAACATGAGGGAGGAAGCCACAGGGTCTTTTAAATACAGGGACATTTCATCTGTAAAAAGGGATAGTTTTACTCCATCCATATTTGGATCTGCTTGATGTTTTTCTCTTGTCTATTGTTCTTACAAGAAATTCCACTACCATATTGAAGAGTAGTAGAGAGAGTGGACATCTTGTCTCATTCCTGATGTTAATGTCTTCAGGCTTCCACCGTGAGGTAAATGCTAATTATCTGTGTCATATACATACTCAGTATTATATTGAGGAATGTTCCATGCATTCTTAGCTTCTCAGACCTTTTAATCATAAAGCGGTATTGGAGCTTGTTAAAAGCTATTTCTACATCCCTATAGACGATCATGTGTTTCTTGACCCTGCTTCTGCTGATAGTTTGTATTATGTTTATTCACAAGAATATTAAATCGACTTTTATCCAAGTTGAATCCTATTTGATCATACCATATGATTTTTTTGTTAGTTGCTGAAATTGGTTAGTGAGAATTTTATTAAGAAGTTCTTCTTTAATGCTAATCAAAGAGTTGAGTCCATAGTTCTCTTTCTTTGGTGAGTCCCTACGTGATTTGGGGAAGAGTCTAATTCTAGCTTCATAGAATGTGTTTGATAATGTGTCTCTCATAGATATTAGATGGATGCATCTTGTTTTTAAATGCTATCTAATCTATGTCTTCTATTTGGAAATTTAAGTCCATTGCTATTGAGAGTTAAGGCAGAAATATCTGATAAGTCCTGCTATGTTATACACCTATTGTTAGGAGCTGTGCCTGATGTACTCTTAATAAATTTACCTTGAACTCTTGTAGGGAACATTTTATATAACCAGTTCCTGTTCTTCTTGATCTTCTCTATGTAGGATATATTTGATTAAATTCTATAATGCTGATTTGATGGAAATACGTTGTTTCAAGTTGTCTTTGTCATGAAATATGTTTATTTATCCTTTAAATGTAAAGGAAAGTTTGGCTTGGGACCGTATTCACGGTTGGTAGTTGTTTACCTTTAGTGTTTGTCATACATCATTCCAGGCTCTCCTTTTTACCATATCAGCTAAGAAATCTGTTTTTATTCTGACTGTATATCCTTTATAAATAATCAATCTTTTCTCTACGGCAGCTTTAAGAATCCTTTCCTTGATCGTTAATGATCCTCTAATGGATTATGATGTCATGGTGGATTGTTCAGTTCTAGAATTCTGTGTTTGTTTAAAGGCTTCTCTTCTCTGAATGAGCCTATCTCTTTGGATGTTTGGCATGTTCTCTGCTAGAATTCTGTAATATGTTTCCCATCCATTTAGTTTCCTGCTCTTCTCCTTCTTGATACCTATCTCCTCAAAATTTGATCTTCTAACTGAGTCTTGACGTTCTGGCAAGATCATTTCTTATTTCTTGGATTTGTTCTAAATGATTGTTTCCTCTTCCCTATTAGAGCTATTTTGTATTTGGCCCTGAGATTATCTTCTATGTCATCTATTTGCTGTGGAGACTTTCTACTTTGTTTTTGATTTCCCCGTCTTCTAGTTGGTAATTTTTTAGGGGTTCTGTCTCTCTATTAAACCTTTGTTTTAGGTCTTTTATGGACTTTATGTACATTTTTTTTGGATCCAGTCATGGGGACTTAACTCTGGGCCTGGGCACTGTCCCTCAGCTCTTCAGCTCAAGGCTAGCGCTCGACCACTTGAGCCACAGTGCCACTTCCGGGTTTTTTCTTTTTCTTTTTTTTTTGCTTATGTGGTGCTGATGAATTGGACTCAGGTCCTCAGGCATGCAAGACAAGTGCTCTACCACTGAGCCACCTTCCCAGCCCTCTGTACATTTTTTCTTTGGGTGGGGGAGTTGCAAGCGTTGTTTTCTTAGCTGTGTCTTCTCTCATATCTTTTAACTAGGCATCCATTTTTTCTTGGACTCCCTTGACTTCTCAGAATTTATTTATCTTTCTGTTTGTAGTCTTCATGAATTATTTTGCTAATCTTTGGTTGGTCTCATTTGTTCACAAATTTCCTTGTAGAGGTTTTCTATCTTTCCATTAATCACATTTTTCAGCAGTATCTGTAATACGTTTGGTAACTCTCTTCTAGGTCCTTGATTGTCTGTTTTAATGCCTGGTTATTTACTGTGTGAATTATACTACCTTGAGGTCACTTTTCTTGTATTTTTCTGATTTGTTTTGTCCATTTGGAGGTTTTCTTTGGAGGATCTATGACCTTAATAGGTGACTCTCTATGTTCTTGGTTGATTTGCCAGGTCTTTGTTTGGTCTCCTGTTATGATTTGTTTTTCTGGAATTGCATTTTTGTCAGGTCCATTAAGTGTAGTAATAGAAATCAGTTGTGGTGAGATGTTGTGATGTTAATATTTGTGGTTCCAGTGACAGTTCGGAATGTCCAGTGGTATGGTGAATTGTCTATGTGTACGGATGTGGCTTTCTCTGATGTATGCTTCTGTTCCTGCTTTTTTCCATGTTGCCCATTTATTTCCAGACTGCAGATGTGCTTTTGAATGTGTTGGCCAACACAGTTATAGCAGTCAACTACCTGGCTGGCACCTTTTCATAGAATTCTGTTTTCTTGTGAAGACAGTATAAAATCTTCTTATGAATTATATGTTTATAGTTATGTCAATTTTTATAGCTGCATATCTATAATTATAGCTGATTTGATGTGACCCTCTAGAAGTGGAGTATCTGCTAGGACTATAAACCTCTGTTTCATTAGAGATTGCTAGAATAATTTTCTGTTGTTATTCTATCATTGTTTTTCCTCTTCCTCAGATTTATTTTTTATATTGTGTATGTTTTCACATAATTTAGGATTTGTAATTGTTGTATCAGGTTATTTTTGTTTTTCTGCTTATATTACGTTGAAGTAGTGATTTCAGGCTTGTATGAAGAAACAGAAAGAGACAGAATGTATCTTATTATATTGAGAGAAAGAAGACATTTTAACCTATTTACTACAAATAAATTCATATTAAGCAAAGCTAATGAAAATAATTACTTTTTTACTCTTCAAAGGATGAGTATAGTATTCTTGGATATGTTGGAAGAAAAGACTTTAGACTCATTGCAATTGCTAACTTACATTGAAATTACTGCCTAAACGTTCTTCTTCAGAAAGGCAAAAGCTCCATTGCTTTCATATTAGTATTATAAAATCATAATAGATGCATGTTGAATTGTTTTCCTCTGCTTTTTTTCAATTCCATTCTTCATCCATTAGGTATCTAGGGCTTTGAATAACCAATTCCTTAAAATACGTATATTTCTTATATTGTGATGTAAATCTCAGTAATATAAATATGAATTTATCTTTGATTCTTATCTTGAGCTACATTCATATGAAATTTATGGAGTCTCAATCAAGAAACCTGACTATTTTACTCTATTCTATGTTTTAATCAATCAATCCATTCTCTTTAGAAATATGTTCTCATCTTTTATATTGCTCCAGTAAACAGAATGTGTTTCTAGTAATTTTACTGACATAAATATAAAGTTTGGAACAAGAAGACAACCTCCCCCCATTATCACTTTAAAGAAAACCCTTGGGGATTATTTTATATATAAAAATAAAAAAGTGCAATGCAATGTTTATACATGAATAACATAATGGTTAAGTCAATTAGACATAAGAACTGCCACAGCAATTCTCAATTGACTTAAAGGCACCAAAATATTGTGTTCATGAATATCAGTCATTTAAAAAAATAACTAGTCAATACAAAGTTTATATTATATTTGAAATTTATAAAATGAAAATTACACTCAGATTTGTTGTCAATACCTGTTTCCAGGAATACATTTATTCAGCCAACAGGGAAACAAAAAATAAGGGTTTGTCACATATAATGAAAAACCTAGAAGCACACTGTCTTTCCTTAAGATGATAAGTACCTGCAAATTGTGTGATTTATTCAAAGATAATATAAACATTCATAAGAGGATTTGTGATCAGAAGTGATAGGTAAGCAAAGTAACTGGAAAACTGTATGCTTAAATTGAGCTTTCAATATAGGATGACAAATTTTCAATAAATGAGCCTATTATTCTGTATCTCTAACACACATACAGTATTCTACATTTTCCCACATACTCCCATTCTCTTACCTCGGTTCCTGGTTAATATTCTTCTTTTTCATGATGTCAATTCCTTCTAAAATAACAAGGTGGGCATTTTGTCCCTAGATCCAATACATTTTAGTATTTTGGAATAGTAATATGAATTCATGGAGTTTGACTTGAATGTCAAGTTTGAAGATGTTGTATTCAAGGTACTGTTAATTGACCTGAAACATACAAAGATACACGGTATACAAAGAAGGGACTTGATCTCGGGGAATCATACAGGTCCAAGTAAGATTCTGAATCAAAGAAAAGCAAGGGAACAAACATCAATCAACTATAATTACAGAGGAATGGAACTGATCTCCGATGTGTGTGTGTGTGTGTGTGTGTGTGTAGAGAGAGAGAGAGAGAAAGAGAGAGAGAGAATTTAGTGTGGCGTCCATATTTACACTTCATAGAGCATTACTTGTTAGGGAGGAGGTGCCCATATCAGAGCTGTGATACTACTGTCATCACTTTACTGCAAAAAACACTTGCTTAATCTCTAATTAAATTTGGAAAATAGACTAACATCTTATGTGATTGTTTTGACAATTAATTACTATATTGAAGGCCAAAGGGAGGAATTGGAGATCAATATAATCTTTTTCTTCTCTTCTAAATATTACACTGCAATAGATGTGATTTCAGGAGTCTTCTGCCATGTACTGCCAGTTCAATGACTAATATGCTTAATAATATGTAAATATGATAGGGAAACTGATCAGCAAGCAAGCACGAAGAACTAGTGATAAAATTGAGCTTTTGAGCAGGGTTGATGCAACTTTTAGGAATGTAATTCTTTCATATGAACTTCAAATTTTGTGGCTTTCCCTGTGTGACTAAATGCCAAGAAAGTACTGTAGAAACAAGAATTCTTGTTCAGCCAAGTAGAAAGTGCTCATGTTCCCATCCTCACGTTGCAAATTTCCATTCCCTATAGACTCTCTGTTAGAGTGCTTCTATTTAGTATATTTCAGCACTTCATCCTTCCCTGTGGGAGACAAGAAAAAAGATACTTTTGTTTGCGTATTAAATTACGTAAATTAGCATGTACAGGCATGATTTGTATAATTACAGAAGTTTGTAATAAATATAAGTAGGGATCATTTCACAATAAAAATATAATTAATATCACATAATAAGATTAGAAGTCACAGAATTTTTTGCATGCAAACGTACATTAGATTAGATGCAGAATTTCTATTTTGAGATAAACTTTATATTGAAGTATAATGCACTTTAAGAATGGAAACATTTTATTGTTTTGTTAATGGTTATTCATTTTCAGAAGTGGCAGTTTAATTTTGCTCTTTCTATAATATATTAAAATATTTGATTTTACTCCCTCTATTTCCTTTTTGTTACTCCTTTCTCCAAAGATCTTCTGTTTTTCACATAAAATTACATCTTTTTATATGCACATATAAAGTAACTTGGAAGATTTAAGCTAAACTGCAATTTAATCCAAGACGTACAGTGGATTATCAGGTTGAACAAAAAGGGGTATTTTCTGTTAACTTCTGAATTGAGTTATCATTATTATTATGGTTAGGGTTAGGATACCAGACAGAATTAGAATTAGGGTTAGAGAAATAGAAAATTTAGGCTCAACACAGGATGACCTATTGCAACAATAATACTCATAGCACACTGAACTGAAAATGAACTTTACACCATGGGGAGAGAAGAGTAATGGAGGTTGGAGAGGGAAGGGATAGTGGGACAACAACAAAGAAGGGGGTAACAATGCTCAACGAGACATGTACTCATTACCTTACACATGTAACTGTAATCCCTATGTAAGCCTCATTACAATAAAATAAAATTAAAAAGAAATGAAAAATAAAACTTGACAGGAAATAGAAAAACACTGTTAAAAATTTAGGGTCAAAATGCAAATAAAATTTAGACCTACACGCTGAGCAAGAGATAGCATAATTGTGAAATAGACGCTTGCTATTAACATTATGATTCGGTTATATGTAGGTTTAGGATTAGGCAAGGTGTTTCAGTTAGAGCTGGGTTTAGGATGAGAAAAAAAAAGTAAGATATTGTGTAAAACTGCCACATATTTTAAGAAGAATGAATAACATCAAAGTTAGAATGAATGAAAACAAGCGTGGGTGTTATTTTAAACATTCATATATAATTTGGTTTAAAGTGTTACTGTTTTAGTTCTTGTTAGGATTAGGGAAAGATAAGCTTTAGGGTAAAATTTAGTTTTCCACTAAGAAGTAGAAGCAAAAAAATGTGTGATTGAATAGAATCCAGACAATTTTCCTTACATTAACCATTTGGTGTTAATTCAGGTTGTGATTAGGATTAGATTTCTGGTTAAAGGAGGTTAAGGACTGAGTAAAGAAATATATTAAACTGGTGGCTCACGCCCATTATCCTACCTATTCAGGAAGCTGATTTCTGAGGATCGCATTTCAAAGCCAGCCCTGGCAGGAAAGTCTGTGAGAATTTTATCTCCAATTAACCACCAGAAAACCAGAAAGTGGTGCTGTGGCTCATGTGGTAAAGTGCACACCTTGAGCTAAAGAACTCAGGGATTATGCCCATGCCTAGAACTCAGGGATTAAGCCCAGACCCAGAGATGAAACCCCACAACCAACAAAGAGAAAAAAAAGGAATGGGATAAATGTTAATTAAATCTGAACTTATTTTAGGTTCTAGGAATTCAGGAAAAGCTGGGATAATGGACGTATAATGTATTTCATAATATCAGGATTTGAGATCAATTGGTTTAATGATTCCTCTTATGGAACAGGATAGGTTCAGAGATAAGAGTGAGAAAATCGGTAGGGTTTAGGAAGACTTGCAATTTATTTCAAGAATTACAAGTGGAATTTCAGTTAGGATTGCACAAAACCAGTATTTTTCATAAATTTTAGAATTGCGATACCATTTGTGTTAAGGTTATGGTTAGGATTCCAGCCACGTTTAGGGTTAGAGTGAAGGAGAAAAAAAAATGAAGCTCAAATTGATGGTAAATTTTGGAATAAGTCTGGTAAGAATTAGAATGAATTTGAATTAGAGTACTGCTATTGATATTAGAATCTACTTGCAATTAGGCTTATATTTATTCTCAATATTCCAGTTAAGATTAAGTTTAGGGTTAGAAAGTGACTAAGATATTGGAAAAAAATTGAAACCTATGTTTGGAAGGCATATTTGAATCAGTTAGGATGAATGAAAACTAGGGTAATACGAACTAGTAAATGTTAGTATTGACATAAAATTTGGATTAAAATCAGTGTCAGTATTTTGTTCTGATTATGATTAGTGTTATGAATAGGAAAGTTTTAGTAAAAATTGAGTTTTCACTATCAAGTAAAAACAAAAATGTGAGACTGAATAGTAACTAGAACATTACCATTATATATATATATATATATATATATATATATATATATATATTTCTCAGTGATCATTCTTGTAATGATTAATGAGAGTTTTCCAGCCAGGTTTAGGTTGAGAGTTAGCATTGAGTAATGGACTAGAGGATAAGTAAATATGAAATTGTTTTAGGATACAGTGGTTCAGGAAAAGGTAGGATCAATGGAAACTACAATGTTTTTCCTGATAAGAGAATTTGATGACAAGTAATATAATGGTTCATGTTAGGGAACAAGATAACTTCAGAGACAGATTCAGGAAATTTGTTGGAATTAGGGCAAATTGAAACTCCTTTCCAGAGTGAAAACTGGAATATTCATTCCAATGAATAAAAACTAGAGTATTTTTTAATATTAATTTTGGACTATTATTAGGTGGAAAGTTAGGTTTCAGTTCCAGCTGGGCTTAGTGTTAGCATTAGGGAAATGGAAATTTTAGGGTCAAACTGAAAGTAAATCTTCGAATAACAAGTCAAGATAGAATTAGGATGAATATGAAATACAAAACTGCTAATAATATTAGTATTGGGATATGATTAGTGTGAGGATTAGCCTGAATGTTCCAGTTAGGGTTCGTGTTAGAAAAATGACAAGATATTGAATAAAACTAGAAACTATTTTAAGAAAGATGAGTTGAATCAAAGATAGGATGTATAAATTTAATATATTTGTGTGGCTTTTTGAATGCAAAGGCAAGTGGTTCTAGGGTTAGGGTTACTTTTTTTAATTTATGAACTAATGAATTAAAGGCACAATTCTTTCTTTCTTATAAACTAAGACAGTCACGATTAGGGGAAAAATTCAATTTTCTACATGAAAATGTGTCTTAAAATATTTTCCAACCAGCATTAAATAATAGTGAGCAGGATGTCATTTATTAAAATTAGGTAAGTTGATGATACAGCTTTCAAAAATATCCAAACACATAGGATTGGAACTCAGATATATCATTGGGAAAACAGATCTTGTACTTGCTCTAGCTGGGAAATTGTGTGTGTGTGTGTGTGTGTGTGTGTGTGTGTGTGTGTGTGTGTGTGTGTGTGTGGCGGGGGGGCCCTGTTGTCAGCTTATTCTGTGGAAGTATGGCATTATACCACGTAGTCACAAGTTTTCTTCTGGCTTTTTAATAGTTAATTTCAGATGCATATCTCATGGATTTTCCTTTCTGGACTTAATCTTCTGATCCCCAGCAATCCTTGGGTTAGTATTACTGTGGGTGCTACCACAAAGTGACAGTTCATTAAACTGGGAGCAATATGGAAGTACTTGTGCAAGATACAAAGTAACCAGTTCATTAATGTGGGAGTAACAGGATCACATTAGCTTGCCTTGAACATTGTTTCTGATGAGTTTAACTGAAGTCCAAAGTATAATCCAAACCTATTAGCCACACTGTATGAAGTAGCACATATTCATGATGTAGAATATGTACAATGAATTAAATCCTGAATCAAAACACTTTGTTGGGTTTGTAGCAAAGAAATAGAGTGTCATTGAAATGAAGTCCAGACAGGAGGCCGTAGCGAGCAGCAGAGCATTTGCTTAGTATGTGTCCAACCCCCAGGACCATAAAGATGTAGAAGAAAGTGAAAGTGTAGGAGAAAGAGGAAAGGAAAGGAGGAGGAAGGGGTAAGAGAGGAGAAAGGGCATAGCACGAGAGAGAAGAGGAGGGGACAGGGAGAAAATAGAGGTAGGAGAGAAGGAAGAGGGAAACAGGAACCTAGGGATGAGGAGCAGGAGAGGAGGCAGGAAGAGGAAGATAAATGTAAGATAACAACTAGAGCTGTTGGAAAATATTTTGCATAAGCGATCTACATGTGCAGGCAGGATTATTTTCTAATCAGAGAAATAGCTAGATAGGTGACAATATGGGTGATACCTGTTGCTTGGTCATTTTATTCTCTTTCTTCAGTGAGGTATTCAGAAGAAATATTGAGTTTGGTGTTTTACAGATACACTTCAGGATTTCTTTACATGAATCAAACATGGGAAAGGACTAAATGCAACTTCTCTTAATTAAAAAATAATAGAAGCTATATGTATTGGTGTTACTATGCATGAAGAAATCCTGGAGATTTCTGGTTAATTCAGAGGTCCCCATGGAAAAATATAGGACAAGAGGAAAGCAAAACTGTTTTTAAAGTGTAATAGGTTATCATTAATGAATAGTTTTCCTGGACATTTTTCGTTTTTCTTTTTCTTTTTTTTTTTTTTTTGCCAATTGTTCATTGCTCCAAGGCTGTGCCCTGGAGCCCTTTCCAAGTCACTACGTGAAACTCCATTTCTGTAGTCCCTGTGGGTGTGGGTGCCTTCTTAGGTCACCCGTTGAAATGTGGGGCCAACTCCCTTACGGTAGATGTGCTGTGAGTGGATGTGTGTGCATGCTCCCCAGTATTGCTAGGTGAACCCCGCCCACACTTCCCACTTAACTTCCCAGTCTCAGTTGCTCCTTTTCACCCAGCAGCTGGCAGCTATGGGGCTAGAGTTGAGGCCACTGCTGCCCTCTCCTCCTCCAGTTGTGCTAGTACTGGTCTTTTGTGCTCCTGAGTGCGTGGCCCATCCTCGGGAGACTCTGTTCTGGAGTCACTGCCTGTCCCCATGAGTGCGGGGTGGGGGAAACCATGTTTGTACACTGCACAGTCCATGGGTAAAGGAAGGTTGAGCATGCAGTCTGCCTCCTTGGGGACAGGTAGCCCAACCTTGGTTCACCTCATCAGGCTTTAAGGGGGTCTGGGGACTGGAGCCATGTGCTGGCCCCTCTGCCAGCCGGCTTGTGACAGCTGCAGCAGCTCAGCAATTTCGAGCCCCTTCAGCATCTCTGTGGACCTCCATTTTCTGGTCCCTGTGGAGTTGGATACAGGTCCAACCCTACATATGCTCATCCATGCCAGAGGAGCCTGGATTTGCAGCACACCAGCTGCAGCACAGAGGGACTGAAGCCCCTTTGGCTTTGCTGTGTAGTCTCCTCCATCAACCTTCTGGCCCATATGGGCCCAGCTCTGGGTACCATTCCAGGGATACTCCATTTGGAGGCAATGGGCTCACTCCCTACCCTCGTTGTTCTCCAAAGCAGGGGAATGGGCCTGGCCTTGGCAGTGTAGTCTGCACAGATGGAAGGCAGGACTTGGCGTCTGCCCTGCCTTCTCCCTTGGCTTTGACATCTGAGTCTGGCTTGCTTGGTTTGGTCACTAATGGAGACTTGTTGGCTACAGCCCACCGCAACAAATGCTATACTTGCTGCAGCAGCAATGCAGTGTCCTGGGCCCCCTTAGGGTCACCACATGGACCTCTGATGGGTCTACATGGGCTGGGTGTGGGTTTCATCACAGGACTCCCAATAGGGAGTGCCACTCCCCTTCGTGGTACTGCAAGCAAGAGGTGGCACATATAATATCTACTTTCTAACACTTTCCTTTATTGAGGAAAACAGAACTGGGAGATACAAATAAGTTTTATAAAAACAAAATATATAAACTATATCACTTCCACCTGTTAAACCATTGTAATATTTTTTAATCCAGTACGAATTCTGTCTGTAATTACTTACTTTACACTTGAATGTAACTAATGTAATATATTTTGTGTGTATTTTACTATTCTAGTATAACATTATTTGTACTACTTACATACAATTTTTTTTTCAAATTCTGAGATTTAATCACATGTTTACGGGTCAGAGATTTGTTGTACTTTTATTTCAGTTTTCCATTATGGCCTTATGAATACAAAAAATAAAATCCATTCTTGCTAGCAAAAAGTTCAATGATTTTGAACTAGAGACTCAAGGATAGAGCATTACATATCATACAGTAGTATGTATCGCTTTGTTTAATACTGTTCCATAAACTAATTAGTAATTCAGGTAGCAGCCACTTCATCTGGCATGCTGGTCTGTCTGTTGAAGTAGGATCCTAGTTGCAGCATCTTCATATGGGACCCTTGTGTGCACCTCTCCTGGGACTGTAGGAGAAGATCAGGGTGCACCTGCTGTCAGACTAGGGCAGCAACCCGGCAGCTGCTGCGTGAATGACAAATTGCCACTGACTCACATCTAGCACATGCCTGCCACTTGCGCCTGGGCCTTGAGGATCAGCCCCTGGGAGCACACATACACCACAGGGCAGGGGCCGCCCACCTAGGAAGAAGTACAGATTGAACAGAAGCCAGTCTGTGGATCAGCTTGTACAATATTTATCCTTCGTGGAGCACAGGACTATTCTGCTCTGCTGTGGAGAGAAGACAAGAAAGACAGGCCCTGGAGGGGTGATGCCAACTTTTGTACTCAGGCTGACAAGGAAACTTTCTTCCATGCTCTCTCGAGCAGGCTCAGGAATCCCTTCCATGCTCCTTGTCCATGGAGTAGCAGCCAGAGACACTCACATCTTGTATTCCTGGCTGCTTTTTGGAGTTTGCTTGTTAATTTATTCAGAGAGCCCCTCCCTCAGACAGCAGAGTTATATTCTGGGTTTTGTAAAAACGTTCAACATCTGAGCATTCCCAGGGTTTTTTTTATTGTTTCTTGTAAATGCGTTGTGAAATTTGTGTTTTAGGTGTTGAGGTGCGGGAGGAGGAGCCAGATTATGAACATAGTTTCCTACAAGCCTTTCATCTAAAAATGAAAATAGATTCTCTCTAAAAATGCCTTTCAGGAAATAAATTTGAGATGGAGAAAAGGTTGTTTTCGCATGAGATGAAAATGTGCTATTTTTATATGCATGTTTTATGCATTCAAATTACACTTAAGTAATTCACTATCTAGGAACAATCGTCCAGACCTAAGAATTAAGTGTTTTGTGAGCTATAGGCAGGGTTATCACAAAAGACCTCTTTGCTATTCGGGGTCTTTTACTGTTCCATCTGACTTTTTGGATTGCTTCTTCTATTTCATTGAAGAGTGAGATTGGGATATTGATAAGGATCACATTGAATTTGGATATAGCCTTTCGCAGTATTGCCATTTTCATGATGTTAATCCTCCCAATCCATGAGCGTGGGAGGTTGCCCACTTCCTGAGTTATGCTTTCATTTTCTTTTTCAGGTTTTTAAATTTCCATCATAGAGGTCTTTCACCTCTTAAGTTAACTCCTAGGTATTTTATTTTTTGTGTGGGTATTAAAACAGGGTTGCTTTCTTAATTTCAGCCGCACTCATATTGTTATTGGAATACAGGAAAGCCATTGATTTCTGAGGGTGAATTTTATACTCGGCTAGTTTGCCAAAGTTTCTGATCAGCTCAAGTAACTTGGGAGTGGAGTACATGGGATTCTTTGAATACAAGACCAGCTCATCTGCAAAGATGGAGAGTTTTACTTCATCTTTCTCTATTTGGATCCCATGTAAGTTAGCATCTTGTCTTATTGCCCCATCTAGCATTCTAATACTAATTTGAAGAGTAGTGGAGAGAGCAGACATCCTTATCTCATTCCTGAATTTATAAGAAATGTCCTTAACTTTTCACCATTAAGTATAATGATGGCTTTAGGTTTGTCAATCCTTAGAAGAAAGAACAGCACTAGAGCAATATCAGTTCCAAATTTCAAACTCTATTAAAAAGCAATAAGTAATAAGAAAAGCAAAAAGTAATAAGAACAGTTGGTTCTGGCACAAGAACAGACCTGAGGACCAATGGAGTAGGACTGAAGACTCAGAAATGAACCCCTGACCTATAGCCACTGAATGTTTGACAAGGGAGCAAAAAAATAGAATGGAAGAAAGACAGCCTTTTGAGTAAATGATGTTGGCACAGTTGGTTAAACACCTGTAGAAAACTAAAGCTAGATCCGTATATATCACCCTGCACGAGAATCAACCCCAAATGGATCAAAGACCTCAAAATAAAAGAAGACACCATGAAAACATTGCATGAAGGAATAGGATAAACTCTAGAGCTTTTTAGTACAGGCTGAAATTTTCTTTATAGTGAGCCAGAAACAAAGAGTAAAGAAAGATAAATTAAGAAATTCTTTTTTAATTCATCTCTTTATGAAACTAGTAATTTGCTATTACAAGATGCGATGGAATTATAAATTCCAAGTGCTAATGGAGTCTGAATACAATAAACATATTATAATAGTCAAAAAACAGAAATCAAAGAAAATTTGGACAAATGGGATTACATGAAACATCAGAGCTTGTGCAAAGCAAAGGTCATAGTTAGCAAGATCAATAGAAAGCCCACGTTCTGGGAGAAGATCTTCATGAGACATAAAACGGACAAGGTCTCACATCTAAAATATACTTAGGACTCAAAAAATTAAATTCTCCAACAGCAAATCCTCAAAGAAACAACTGCTCGATAACTAAGTGGGCTAAAGACTTAAAGAGAGAGTTCTCTGAAGAGGAAATAAAAATGGCCATTAGGCACATGAAGAAATGCTCAACTATTCTAGCTACAAAAGAATGCAAATCAAGACAACATTGAGATTGCACCTTACTCTAGTTAGAATGGCTATAATCAAGAAATATAATAGCAACAGATGTTGGAGGGGATGTGGCTAAAAGAACTCCTATTGCATTGTTGGTGGGAGTGTAAACTTGTTTAAACACTTTGTAAAGCAGTATGGAAGTTCTTGAAAAGACTCCAGGTAAAGCTCCCCTATGACCCAGCAATCCCACTTTTGGGCATTTAGGCATTTACCCAAATGATCACAAACAAGGTCATAACAAAGTTGCAAGCGCAACCATGTTTACTGCAGCATTAT
This sequence comes from Dipodomys spectabilis, assembly GCF_019054845.1. Classification (NCBI taxonomy): domain Eukaryota; kingdom Metazoa; phylum Chordata; class Mammalia; order Rodentia; family Heteromyidae; genus Dipodomys; species Dipodomys spectabilis. The sequence continues at coordinate 6,349,049 of NW_024870755.1, forward strand.
TCCACGTAACTATGATATGGACCCAACCTTGATGCTCCTCAGCACATGAATGGATCAAAAAAATGTGATACACACACACACACACACACACACACTTGAATTCTATGCCTCCATTAGAAAGAATGAAATTGCCGCAATTTTTAGGAAATGGAAAGACTTGGTAAGTATTATATTAAGTGAAGTAAGGCTAGGCCCAAAGAAACATAGGTCCCATGTTTTCCCTTGTTTGGAAGGACTAGTACATGTCTAGAACAAGCACAGAAGATCAAAGGCTATGTACATATGACCATATAAGATGATGTTAAGCGAAATATACCCCAAATCAGAGACACAAGTGGATTTATCTTTCTTACCTTTTGTTTTTAATATACTTATAATGTACTATGTGATTCTTTTGTAGGTTCATACCCCCATGGTATAATTCCTGTTTTCACTGTATTTGATTCTAGTGTTCTGCATCTTTTATATACATTTTTGTAATTTGGGGAGTGGAAAGGTTATAGCAGAATGCTGAAATGGGGATGCAGGTTGACTCATTGTGATGATGAGTTGTACAGGACACTGTGTCGAAAATGAATTTATAATGTCGGGCAGGAGTCAAGGAGGAAGGAGTTGGAGAGGTGGGGAGGGAAGTAGTAAGGGAAAAACAAAGGAGGAGGTAACAATGCTCAATAGGAAATGTAATCATTACCTTACTCATGTAACTGTAAACACTCTGCATAGCATTTTTACAATAAAAAAATATTTAAAAAAATCTTTTCCTGGTGTAGATTTCCAGTGCTGTCCTGGGCATTGCATTTTTTGCCTTTTCTGGCTGTGGTTAGGTCCACCTGTTCAGTGGATCAGTAGTCTTCACAGCTTCTTGGGCCTGAAGTGGTACTTGGACTATACAGTGGTGGTTGGAACCAGGCCAAGGACAGGATAAAAACACTTCCAGGTCATGGCTTCTTCATTCCCCATGCAACTAGGATTGCAAGCAGAATTTCTCTGAATTTACTCCAGAAAACAATCACTGCACCAAAAGGCAAGGTCACCAAACACCTCCCCTCTCCCCACATTCCCTACTTGCTCCCTCCGTGGGAAAGTACAAAAGACTTTTGCAGGTTTTTGTAAACACACAATTGTCCACTACCTCCCCTGGTAAACTAGGCTTAAAGTCACTAAGTCATGTAAACGGATAATGCCGCCCTCGTTATTCTGGACAAGAACTTCAGGTTGTTTGATCCTTTAATTTGTTGTTCTTGGTGGTGGTGGTAGGAGGGCCTGAACTCTGGGTCTGAGCACTGTCCCTGATGAGCTTTTCATCTCCAGCTAGTGCTCTACCATTTGAGCCACAAAGCCATTTCCACTTTTTCTTCTTATGTGGTGCTGAGGAATTGAACCCAGGACTTCATGAATGCAAGACAAGCACTCTACCACTGAGTCTCCTTCCCAGCCCTAATGCTTTAATTCTTCAAATTGTATTTTTGTCGGTCCTGGAGTTTAATTTCAGGACCTGAGTGTTAACATATCACTGAGTTCTTCAGCTCAAGGGGAGCCTTCTACCACTTGAGCCACAGTGCCACTTCTTGTCCTCATAATGATGAGGAGAATATTTGAAATTGAATATGTGATTACAGAGTTGTGCTTTCTTGAGGTATATGTTCTTAGCATAGTTTATATACTGTTGAAAATGAGTCAGTTAAGATAGGGTTGTTGACATTCCTTGTATCCTTAACAGTATAATAATAAAACCAGTTTTATAATATATTATTTATAGTAATTATAGAATATCCCTAATTATGCATATATTATAAATATATCATTTATATTTTATGTAATATAGTATTTTACGTATATTATGCATACATAATTTAATTTCTCTGCTCATCTGTCCAGGAATTAAATTAGAAATGTCTTTGAAAATTGATAGTAAAGTAGGGTCCTTACAAGTTCGATTGCAACATAGCGTTTTATGCAATAAGTAGTTATGTATTCAGAATTGGTTTAGAAATGGAATATCATAACATAATTGAACATTCAGAAATAATTATGTAGGAACATGCCAAGGATGGAATTCAAAAAATATAACATGAGGACCTGTTGCAACAATGAGAAGTACAAGTTGTCACGTCAAAAACGAACTTTACAACTTGGGAGGTGAAGGATTGGGTGTGGGGGGAGGGAGGATGGGAAGGGATGGGAAGGGTAAACAAATGAGGAGGCTACAATGCTTGATAAGAAATGTACTCACTATCTTGCCCATGTAATTGTAACCCCTCTGTACAGTATTTTCACAATAAAAAATATATAACATGATTCATATGTGTAATCCCAGCTACTTAGGGGCTGAGATCTGAAGATAGCTATATGAAGCCAGTCTAAATGAAATGGCTCAGGGACAAGACCCAGACCATAGTTCAAGTATCAGTACTAGCACAAAAATAAATTATGTGACTAAAACATACAAATATATTTAGTTAAATAAAGTTGTCATTCCTTGTATCCTTCACAGTATAATACTAAAACCAGTTTTATACATATATTATTCATAATATTTATAGAATATTTATAGAATATTATTTATAGAATATCAATAATGATACATGTATTATAAATATATCATTTATATGTTATGTAATAGAATACATTACATATATTATGCACACCTAATTTATACTGAAAAAACTAATATCCATTAAATTGATATAAGTTTTAGAATAGGGAATAGATTTTCTTTAGTACAACAAGAAAGTAACTAGTCACAAAAATTATTTCTTTTGGATTATATATCCATAAAAACTATTCCCTGTGTATTCAAGGTACTTAATGATAAAAATCTGTGATCATCAGAAAAAGTGGATTTGTTCTCCTTAAGGAATTACTCCAAGAATAATAAACAGTGGACGGTTAGTGATGTTCATTCAGGTATTTTTGTAGAAATTAAACCGATCTTTACTTGGTATAAAGATCACTTTCACTCTCATTATCCACACCCTTTTCATTTAAAAATGCTTATATTCTGTAGCATTGTTATTGCCCTTATAACCATAATTAGGAAGATAATGTGAGTTCATCTGCTCCATAACTCTTTAAAGATAATGAATGTTACAGAGAATAGCCTCAGATATGCCTGGTGGAAACCTGGATTTGAATTACAGGTCTACAACTGATCAGTCTTAGGTACTTGGGAAATTTGTTTGGCCTTCTTGCCTACTTCTGTTTTTAATAAAATACTTAATTCATTTCCTAACTTGAAGAACACACATGAGCACTAAAATTACCCTAATGCAAGTGCAGTGCTTGGAATGGTTTCTGCCCATTGTGAAGTAGGTCTCAAAGAAATCAGTTTCCAACAACATCGTCACAGCATCCTTCCTGAAGGCCTTAAGAAATATATACCCAATTGATATTAGTATCTGTGAAAATTTGTCTTTACTACCAAAAAAGTTCTTTTCTTCATATGAACAATGAAAGTAATGTTGGGGTTGTCCTGTGGCTTTTACTCTGAAGGAATTTTGCCTAAATTTCATTCTTACTCTATTAGTGGTAGCAGTAGCATTCTTTAGTGCTACCCTTCATGTTTCTAGTTCTGTTTTCCATTTGGAATACTATTGTAACTTAGTGTATAAACTTTGTTATCAGAGTAAATAAAATACAACTGCTGAAGTTTTCAACAATGTCAATGCATTACATTTTATGTGCTTACTATTTTCCTAAAATTATTCTTTTTGGATTATATATCCCTAACAAACTATTTTTATGATTTCTGATATGATTTATATACATTTCTTACGTGTTTCTTATATGATTTTTAGAGATCCATAAATAAAACAGCAAAGAACAGGAAAAATGTAGGAAAGAAGTCATAAACAATACTATTATGGTGGTTTCAATGGCTAAGTCTAAAGAATATGTATGAAAACAGTGGGAAGATTCATTTTCTCTTTCCGCTGTTCTCTCCCCCTTCTTTGTAGAAAGGTTCTGACTATGAAGCGCTAAGTGGTCTGGACCTTTCAAGCCTTATCTCAGTGACAGAAGTGATGGGATTAGGGACATGTGTTCCCATGGATGGCTTTTAGGAAGTTCACAATATAGCAATACCAATACACATAAAAAACTTTTGTGAGTCATGTATATTCACTTCCTCATTTGCCAAAATTAAATTCATAAGTCAAAACATCAAATTACTTACATTATAATATATGCAGTTCAACTGGCACCACTAGCACCTCCATAAATCAAATGCAAACTAAAAGCTCTACTTAAAAATCCAACATCTAAAGCAGTGTTGGAAATACAAGAAGATACACAATAAATCTGAAGGAGTGGGATCTTTAACACTGGCAATGAGCAGTGATAGCTGAATATTTAACCACGCTTGAAAAGTTCAGGTGTTCACTAACTATGTGATTAGAGTTGCAGATTTGACCTTGGTATCAATATTGGAGATAAAATTCAAAGGCAGCTAAGGTTGCTGCAGTATTGTAGCTCAATCCAGTGTGACCCTGCCTGATAATGGTAAAGCCCAGAATAGATGCTAAGTCAGTAAAATGTATAGGAAGGATTCTCCACTGAGAATAATTGCAGGGGGTGATCATCACTCTTGCGTTGAAAATGTATAGCCCATCATTCTACTTTAAGCTTTAGCATATTTCTGATCTGAAGACCATTATAACACACCAATGTGCCATGAATGCTGAGCAGTATAGGCATATATTACTCTAATATATGTAAAATCCTTACAGGTATGGAATGGCCTGACCCTGACACTTCATTTTGTGTCTTGAGTTTCATGGAGAAATGCTCATAATTAGGCAATTCACACTCATCTAATTCTGAATCAGGAAACTGAGATAAGGTATTAGGGTCATCACTCCAGTCACATGGCCTATGACGTATGAAATAAATGACATTGTTTCACAATGTATATGTGTTTCTGAAAATGTATGCAATACCAAATACCAAAAGGGACAATTATCTATCTCATATTATCAGAAGTAAAGATACTCCTGAATTGTACTTTCTTGCTAGAGGATCATAGGGTGACTGCTGATGTTTGGTATCTTTCCAGGTGCTCCTATACATTTGTCAATGTTCTTTGAGGAAGTGTTTTTCACGGTTTGTTTTGAAGTGTTCAGAATATCAGTACTATCACTAACTGCAACCATGCGACAACCAAGATGATGGGATACCTGGACAAAGAAGTAAGAAATCACAGGAAGTGAGAGGAAAGAAATCACCAGAGGACCCAAAGTGTCATTGCCAACTTCTGGATCCCTAAATCCTGCTTGACGGGGGGGGGGGGGGGGGGGTGGTCAGTGGCTGCAGGTATGTCCACAAACAAAGACATCAATATAGCTTGTGGTTACAACTATTAACATGAAGTATTGTTTGTAGACATAGTGACAATTGAATCCCTTATTGTTAGGGAGCAGAAGGGAATAATAGTCATTCCAACCATAACACAGACATCCATCTTGTCTCCGAAGTCTTAATATTTTAGTGTCCAACAGCTCGAACTTAAATACTCTTGAGGTAATAAATCATACCCCTGTCTTCCCTTGACTGCTTGGCCTTTCAAGAGCACAGCTCTCAGCCTTTCGATTGCTGTTTGAGATGGCTTCCCAATCTATCCTTTTCCAAGTCTAACAGCTTGACTTTTAGAATCACTCACAAGGTCTGTGACAGATGTATTATTTTGAAAACAATATTTTTTCTAGGATATGCTCAATTTTAAAATTTTATTTTATTTCAAAAATACTGGACAGAGTAGTTACAGTTACATGAGTAAGTTGCATTCCTTATTGAATATTATTACCCACTCCATTGTTGTTCTCCTATCCCTTCCCACCACCTATACCTCCCACCCACTCCAAAGTTGTAAAGTGCATTTCCGTTATATAGTATCTTGTGAATATCATTGTTGCAATGAGTTACTCTTTTTAATTCTTTCATCATTATATTTTTCCCTTTCCTTCTCCAAATCAGGTAAATGTATATACAAGATGGAAGGAACCAGAATCAAGACAGAGATTGCCAGGGATAAACCAATGGTAAAAGACAAATGAAATAAAATAAGATCTAGATACTCTACCGACATCAAGGTTGACATCTGAAAAAAGACGGTTTTTTCCATGTTTTGGAGTACATTTCAATTAGCTTCATTTTGTAAGGTCAAATATACGTACCTCTGGATCCAGTAATCCCACTCCTGGGCATTTGTCGAAATGATCTCAAGCTAAAACCCATTAAATCTACAACGTTGTTTTTGGGATCAATATTGGAACCAATCAAGATGCCCCTGAAGAGATGAATGGATCAGGAAAATGTGGTATATATAAACAATGTAATTTTATGCTTCTATCAGAAATAATGACACAGCCCCTTTCATATTAAAATGGAAGACTTAGAAGCCAATCATATGTGAAGGAAGCCAGACTCAAAGAAACCTAGGTTCCATGGTTTCCCTCATTTTTATTAATTAATGTATGCTTAGGATAGTCCTTAAACTCTTAATATTCCCTGTTTTCTCTCCTTTTTCCTCTCTTATTCCATTTGTGTGTGTGCACACACACACACGCCCACACACGTACACTAATGAAACTTGACTCAGAGCCTCAAACTCTTGCTTGTTTTTTTTTTCACTCATGATTGACTGAGTCTGTAGTATTTGAACCAAGGTTTAACTCTATCTTTGATTGAATAATTGAACATAAATGTCTCATGGATTGCTACCCCAGCCATCTGTGAACCATGATATTCCAATCTCAGGCTCGTGACTATCTAGGAATAAGGAGGAAGCACTGGCATCCAGCTCTATTGCCAATTGTCTTTTCTTTGTTTTGTTTTTGTTTTTTGTTGGTTTTGTACATCCAAAATGTGTAAGGAAAACAAATCTTTTGTAATAAGGACTACTCCCATAAAATGTGTGTGGTTTAACGGTTACCTTAATAATGTTATGCTTTTGCATCCACATTATATGATTTGATTTTTTGAACTCTATTGTTGTGAACAGTCAAGTTACTTATATACAATTTGAATCTTCTGGTCTTGGTTTTATAGTTTGTTAGGTGTTTCCAAACAGAATTTATCAAGGTTTAACTCTGTACTACTGAAGCAAGACTTTTATTATTATTCAATGTCTTGTAAATCATAAGTTCTTCACTGCTTGTGGCACCATATGAGCACAGGTAGTTTCCTATAAAACCTCCACATAGTTTAGACCTCAATGCCACGCACTCTTCTGCCAAATATGCAAGGGCATCCTTTGTAATTTTCCATTCATTTTCACTGTTCTTCACTCTACTCTCCAGTGTTAAATCCTGTGATGGTCATGTTGATTTTCTCCCCTGTTATATTAATTATTGCATCTTGGTAATGTACTTCTGTCCATTCCCCTTGTGCTTTGACTTGTATCTCTCTCATCTTGAAGAGCCAGAAATTGGGGATGTGTTCTTCACTCTTTATTTCAGACATCTATCTTTACTTTCTAGCAATACTTTCATCGAATTTTTTTTGTAAATATAAGGCCTTGAAAATAATTATTGCATTTTCATGGCTTTATTATTTGGCATTAGGGAAGAACATAGGTCAGTAATTGTAACTTAAATAAAAGAAGATTGCAATCATGCCTCAATAGATATTGTTCATTGGATAATGTTTACTTCAAGGTCTGCCTACCTGGTTCCTTTTCGTTGTTTTGTTTATTTTTCAATGCAGCCTTTTCTTCTGGAAAATAATTTTGGACCTAGAGAAAATAAATTCCTACTGTAATTAGTCATTAATTTTATTCCAACATCATTTCACAGATCCTTTGAGTCTCTTCAGGGTCTCTATAGAAGTGCTTTACATTCTTAGATATGTTTTAACAGCGATGCACCCAAAGATACATACACATTGTTTAAGTCACCATTTTGATGACTGGAAAAAAACCATGCTGCAATCTCACTATATGGCACTTTTATTGTTTTAAATACTTTTAGATTAAAGTTGATGCTGGAGAACGAACAATCTGTGTACAATTTTATATTTTCCTATTAATTTTAGTATACCTTCCAATATTATAAAAAGTTAAAACATTATTACTACTTACATAGTTTTAGGATTTCTAAAATGGTTAGAGTAAAAGTTTCATTCATTCACAATTTTAAGACAATAGAGTGTCCATTATTACTAAGTGAGACATTTAAAAATTTTTATTTGTGGTTCTTAAAAGTTGTTCTGGGGAATCAAGTCCAGTGCTTCATGTGTCTTAGTCTACTGTGTGCCTCTGAGCCTGATGTGACCTATGGTTTTGTTTTCGCTCAACTGGAATAAAGAAACTTTTCACTAGGAAGGAATTATTACTTGGTTACTTTCTCCAATATCTCTCGCATACATAAAAGTAATACAATTCTATACTGACAGAAAATGGTGTTCCTATTTGGAGTAACTGTTTATTTTTTGTCGACCAACTCTTCACTAAGTCTTGCCACTTTCCTATCCCCCTTCCCATAAAATATGACTGGATCCACTGGAAACCCACTTCCAGTTAGCCTCCTCATTCAAAAGTCCAACCTTAACTAACCTACCCACTGGTAGTCCTGCTGTGAACTTTCAAAGGCCTGACTGCAACCAGACTACTTCCTGAAAGCCCTCCTCTGCTACAGGGAAAGCCTTCTTCAACTCCACCCTTTCCTGGAATCCCTATTCTGTACCACCAGAAACCAGGCCACATCCATATCTCCTCCTTCTATGTCTCTCCTTGCTCCACCAAGAACCCAGCCTACATCGGGCTTCTCCCTCGAATCCTCACTTCATCCACCAGATACCCAGCCCCTAACTACACTATTTCCTCATAAACCCATTGATCCCATATCTTAGTACCTCCAAACTCCTCCCTTATCTTTCATACCCCACCCCCCAACCAGACTTCTCCCTCCAGTCCCTTCTGGTTTCATCAGAAACTCTGCCCCTCTCTGTCTGCTTCTAAGTGGCCTAACTTGTCAAACACAGCCCCGAACTCTTCCCACAAAGCCAATCATGCTACACAAAAACCCTCCACCTCCGTATAACTGCCCTTGAAGCCCAGCCTTGGTTGGCCAGAAACTTCTCATATAGCCCATCTCCTGCCTGGAAAGCCAGCTCTGCTTCACAACAAGTCTCTCCACCTCCCATACCTACTCTCTCAATGCCTTGGATTGCTCCCCAGGTAAATCCAACCCTATTGGATCCTCCCTCAGATCCACACCGTACTCCAACAGATACCCTGCCCATAATTATCCTGCACCTTTGTAGACCTTCCACTCCTTCTCAAAGCCCTTCCTCCAATTAGCCCCATGGCTCTAAGCCCTGACTTTCTCTACAAAACCCCCACTAAAAAACCCCCACCACACTATCCCATCTCTCGACACCCACATTGCTTAACTGGAAACCACTGCACCAGTTGGCCTCCTTCTGGAAGCCTCACCATGCTCAACTCTAAATCCCTGTCCCTCCATAGTCCCTTTTTGAAGGTTGCCTTGCACTACTGGAAACCCTGTCCTAAGTCCTTGTCCTTCCTTGTAACACTGAAATCCCCACCCAACCTTACTCCTCTTTTTGAAGTGGTGACTGGCTACACCAGAAAGCCGTCTTAACTAATCTAGTCCATTGGATCCTAACTCTGCTTTAACAAAGCCCTGGTCCTGAAAAGCTTCTCTATACATTGTGAATACATCCTGCTCTGCCAGAAACCCCACCTCCTCCCTAACACACTTCCCAAAGGCCTGCCATTCTCCACCAGAAACCATGCTTCTTACTTGCCCACTTCTTCCTAGCACTGCCCTGCTGTCTTAAAGCCAGACCCTGAAAAGCCTCTCCCTCATAGATTCGTATTCCTGAACCAGAAACCCACCTTCTGTCAGCCTCTTGCCTCCATTCCGTTCCCTGCCTTATGGGAAACCCCACCCTACATATCCTACTAGAACTCACAGTGCTCCACCAGAACCCCTCCTCTAAGTAACCTCTTCCTTCGTAGCCTTGTTCTTCCTTCTCAAAGCTCTTCCCCAAACAGCCTCCTCCCAAGGGACCCAGTCTTCTTCCACTGAAAACCTGTCTACCTGCCAGCCTCCATCCTAAAGTCCCACCTATTCCACAAGTCTAGTCCTTCCTGTCCCCTCCCTACTATCTCAAAGTCCTACACAGACTGGCCTTCATCTCAAAGCCCCGCCCTGCTCCACCACAGGGACTGTGCCAATACCAACTCCTCCTTTGAACCAGACAGGGCTCCACCAGAAACCCCACACCACCTCATAAATTTTATTAGATGCCTTAGTCTAGTTGTAGGTTCTGTTATCAAGCAGATACACATTGTGTGAAAATGTATGAAGATGATTCCTCTAATTGGAAAACATTCTTTGAAGTATTAGTAAGATTTCATGAGTGATCATTTTATTTCTGGAAAATTCATGCACATTTGTGCCCATTAACTTAAAAAATATTAGTTATTTTAAATCCTCTGGCTTTTTTGAGGAAAGAGTTAGTGTGTATAAAGATGACTTTCAACTCATCTCTCTAATGAATAATTTTGGAGTTGCTCCCCTTACAATATACTGGAGTTTTTAGTAACAGAAATTGTCTACCAGAATCAATGATTTTCCTCCTTCCACTAAAGTGCCCTTTGGAAAAGACTGAAGTGAGATTACTCAGGTAAAATGCCAGAAATAAAGATGCATTTTGAGATCAGAACACAATTATTATGAAGACCCCACCCACTAGACTTACATTCCTATTGGTCCAACATTGTAAGCCAGACCAGTATTTTCCAAAGCTTTGTATGTGGCATGCTATGGCTTATTCAGGCTTGATACAAAATGTCTCAGCCCAGAATTAAATGATGGCATTTATAGCTAAAATTACTTAAAGTCATTATTAACATCTACCTCATGGTGAGGTTTTTGTTTATACTTCTCTTTTTCCCTTTCTTTATTCCTCCTTCTTTCTTTTATTTTTTCCTTACTTTCTTCATTTTTCTTTCCTCTTTTAGTATGAATTTTGATATTGTATTTGCTGAACAAGTATACTACCATTAGAACATTCTTTTTTGATTTAGTTACTTTGCTCATAGGTTATCAATTTTGCTGAGGGCCAAACAGGCTAAGTTCCCCATTTCTGTCTGCCAAGTAGCTGGGATTACAAATGCATTCCAACATGCCAGGATTTAGGATGATATGAGACTCTTATTACTTTCCTTGCGCACTGGTTCTGAGCTGTGATGCTCTCAAGTTTTAGCTCTTCAATTAGTGATGTGAGTTCCAGTAGCCTGCCCTCAGTATAGATTGTCTAAATGAATGATTAAAGGCAATTTCACTTTAATCTCTTTTTCTTTGCCAGTCCATGGACTGTTATAGTTTTCTTTCTAGAAAATTTTTGTGTATATGTTATATGTGCACATTAATTGTAAAATGTTACTTTTTCCTCCTTTTTTGCTTTTTTTATATTTCTTGGTCATGGGGCTTGAATTCTGGGTCTGGGCATTGTCCCTGGGCTCAGTGCCACTTCCAGTTTTCTGGTGGTTAATTGGAGGTAAGAGTGTCAGAGGTTTCCTGCCAGGGATAGCTTTGAACTACCATCCTCAAATCTCAGCTCCTGAGTAGCTAGGATTACAAGAATGAGCCACTGGCACACAGCTAAAATGGTACTTATTTTAAGTTATATGATATAGTTGACGAGTAGCATGAGTGTGTGGAAAGGTAACTTTCAATTCATCTCTCTAAATAACTTTTTTCATTTTCATAATATTTATTTCAGTGATTAATAATCGAAGCTCCCAAAGTAACAGTATGATCCTTCATTTTCTCCTTCCCATAGATACTATTGGAAGAAAATGAATGAGATTTAAGTCTAAGACAATACGTACTTGAAATTATCAAAAAATATTTTGATGCTACATAAAGAGCCACATAACGCAACGTGCTTTTCATTTTCTAAAGAAAGGAATGTCATACAAGTATGTTTATTGGCAGGCTCTTTTCATCTGAAAAACAAAGAAAAAACAACATCCTAAAAAAGCTGAAAGCGATCAGCAACCATGTAAATGTGATATAGCATTGGAGACTTGAATTGGTTCAGATAAAATAATTCTTTGAGAAAGGTATCTGTTCAATTAATTTATTCATTACAAATTTTTTATTTTTATTTACATGTTAATATATAAATACATACAAATGTGTGTGTGTGTGTGTGTGTGTGTGTGTGTGTGTGTGTGTATCAGCAGTATCTGTCCAGTAAACTGTCTGGTTATGTATGGTTAGTTAATTTCATCATGTCAAGTTCATCAAAAGGATGGACTTCCATAAACCTTAACAACCTTGCAACACCACTGCACATGCAAACTTAAGTGTTCATCATTGTAAGCTAGACCTGTGTTTTACCAAAGCTTTATATATAGTGTGCTATTTTTCCATTTAGGCTTGACACAAAATATGTTTGGCCATAGAAATAAATGATGGCATTTATTACTATGATAATTTAGTGTAAATCTTTATATTGAACACATGGTCAGTATTGTTGTTTTTTCTTTCTTTTTCTTATTTTATCTTTAGGAAGTTGATTTGAGTTTTGATGTTCTGTTTGCCAGACAGGTACTCCACCACTGGAGCCACTCCATCAATCCTTTCTCATTTAAGTTACTTTACTCCTAGAGTAGCAAATTTTGCACCCATCCCAGAAAGCAGGGATTATGATTGCATTCCAATATCCCTACCTAGTAGGTTGATATGAGTGTTTCTTTTCCTTCCTAGACTGATTCAGAACTGTGATCCTCTCAAATTCTACCACTTTATTTTATGGTGTAAGCTCCAGTTCTGCCTACTTCTAAAAGATATGACAGAAATAAATGATTACAGGTAATTTGAGTTAATCATTGATTAATATAGGTGATTTGATATAAAAATGTAGAGTAAGTTTGAAAGTATAATCACAGTAGTCAGATATTTTGCTAAGTAATTTTGTTTCACATTAAAAACACATCTCGACCAAAATTAAGGGCTTACTTTTGCTGTCTGTCAACTTGTATGTCATTTGGGAAAATAAACTTCATGTCTTCCATGTGTGATAAAGGACTTTCAGTGGTCTGATGTGTTAGTTCACATCTATAATCTTGGTTAGAAATCAGAAATAAATAGATCACCATTTGAACATAGGCTAACCAAAAAATTAGGAAGTCCCAATCTCAACAAATTAGTGGATCATGTTGAAGCATGCCATTAATTTCAGCACAACAAGAGACTAAGTCTCTGCCAAGTACCTGTGCCACTTAGGTAACTGGCTCACATGGAGCCAGTCAACTGTCCTGATGCAGAAACTGGGCTGAGATTGCCCAGAGGAGGGAGGAGTCTGCCACACTTTCCTAGGTTGGACCTCACAGAATGCAGTGAGCTTGCTTGCTTTACTCCCCTAAATGCCTTAATATGCCATGCTGCTGAGTGTTCATTATTTGATTCCAGTGATCTGTGGTAGAGGTATAAGGGAACATTAAATTAAAGTTCACATTCACTAATTGAGCTGCTCTTCCCAGCCTGTGAGTTCAACTCAGCAAGTGTTCATTATTTGAGAGTTGAGAATACTGAAGTAGGGGAGAGAGAGAGGGTGAGTGAAAAAAGGAGAGAAGAGAGAGAGAGAGAGAGAGAGAGAGAGAGAGAGAGAGAGAGTGAGAGAGAGAGAAAGGGAAGGAAGGAAGGAAGAAAAAAGAAAGAAAAAGAAAGAGAGAAAGAAAATGTTTGAGAATGAATTTTTTTAAGGCTGGAGTCACATGGCAGTATTACATGTATTTAATATTAGGTCTGCCCCAGGCCATGCAGACCCTATACAGATGCCTTTTCACTTCTTGGCTAAGTATCCACCCTTTATGTGTTATCTAGGTATCTGGCACACCTGGAGGCAGCCACCTCCTCCTCCCACTAAGTCACGACCTGGTCAGCCTCTGATCACACTTTCCATCTGACTGGAGGTGAGTCCCAGGCCCTGAAGTCACATCCAGATGCAGTATTGTTAGTGTTTCCCCCAACCTGGCCACACCTCATCCGATCCTTTGCCTAGATACATCCAGGCCCGAGGTTGGGTCGCCCTATATTTTGTACATGCCTTCCCACCATGTATGGCATGGGCAGCACTTCAGTAAATAAATAACTTTACCTGGCTTAATACCGTGTTGTGTTCTCGTCATTGGTTACCTAATGAACTTCAACTAATTAGTATGCTTTACACTTCAGAATTTCTATTTATGAATCCATGGATATTTTTGTGACATATGGGAGTTCAGTATCTAGAAAACACATGCATTAACTCATAATTTAACATTATAATTCTGGTAGGAATCTTTAATAACAGCTTAATTAACCATAACATCTATTTTGTTTACTTTCCTTTGTTTTTTTTTTTCAGCTTAAAATAATAAGAGTTGTAGGGACAATATGAAAGGATCTCTGGTTTCATATTTTCTAATCACCCTGGGCTACAACCTGTGTGCTGCCAGCTCAGATGATGGTACTTTGAAATCCTAGAAAGAAGATGCACATCATAAGGGCCAATGGCTACGGGATTTCTCAGATTTTTTAAAAATGTAATTGTTACTAATTGTACAGTGAGGTTACCATTTCTCAATTCATGTAATGTGTACATTTGTCTTGTTGACAAGGCCATCCTTTCCTGAGCTTTCTCCCAGTTTGTGTTTTTTTGTGTGTGTTGATTGTTTTTGTTTTTGTGCCTGACCTTCTGCTTGAACGCAGGATTGGGTGCTGCCTCTGATTTTTTTTGGGGGGGGTCCGTTCATGGGGCCTGAACTCTGGGCCTGGGCACTGTCTCTCACTCTTCAGCTCAAAGCTAGTGCTCTACCACTTGAGCCACAGCACCACTTATGGTTTTTTCTTTTTGCTTATGAGGTGCTGAGGAATCGAACCCAGGGCATCATACATGCATGGCAAGCACTCTACCACTGAGCCATCTTCCCAGTCCCCGCCTCTGACTTTTTGTAAGCAAGGCTACTCTACCTCTGAAGCCCCAGCTCCATTTATGGTTGTTGGTTGTTAATTGGAGAGAAGAGTCTCACAGATTTTCTCACTCCAGCTGGCTTTGAACAGTGATCATCAGCCTACTGAGTAGCTAGGATTAGACCTGAGTCCCCAGTGTCCAGCTAATAAAGAGTTGGTTTCATGCTTTCCTGGTTGTGTTACAATTTTCCTCACCTCTTAGCACTAATACTACATATTGCCTGGCTCAAATCTGAATTGGTGGAACATGCTTGTATTTGAGGAAGGCAGGAATAGGAAACTATAGGCCATAGGGACATATAAGCTAAACAAATCATTCGGAATATCGCATAAAGACAAATAAGTTTACTGCAAGTTTACTGTGTTCTGTCTTTACTGTTAATTCTGCATGGCCTATGAATGATGTCATACATATCCAAATAGCCATTGGTAGAAATAAGGTTTCTCATCCTTTCCTAAAAACAAAACAAAATCCAACCAAAAATATTATGTATGAACCCAGCAATTTCCTCTAATTAGAGACCAATCTGCTTTAGTTTATGAAAAAATGTCCTTTATTCAAGTGCTGCTACTTTTTCTGACCACAAATATAATGAAATTTTTAGTAGACTGTAGAATTGTATAACAGAGCTGTCATTTTAATTCTCAAGAAATTCAGACATTTATATGTTTTTGTCAGTTGTGGCGCTTGAATTCAGAGCCTGGGCACTGACTCTGAGACTCCGTGCTCAAATTAGTTAGCACTGGGTCAATTGAGCCATGGAGCCACTTCAAGCTTTTGAGTTGTTAATTGGAGACTAGAGTCTTATGGGGACTTTTCTTCTTGGGCTGGCTTTGAACGCTATCCTCAGGTCTCAGCCTCATGTGTAGCCGGAATTACACGCATGAGCCACTGGCACCTGGCTTCACATAGACTTTTTTTTTTTATTGTGAAAATAACATACAGAGGAGTTACAATTAAATGGACAGGTTATTGAATAAATTTCTTATCAAGCATTGTTGCCCTGTCCTTTGTTTCCCCTTCCCATACCTTCTTATCTCCACCACACACCTTCCCATCCCACCCCCACTACTCACCCCTCCTGGTCAAAGTTGTAAAGTTCGTTTTTCGACATATTGGCTTGTACATCTCATTGCTGCAATGGGTCCACCTGTATCCTTTCTTAAAAATGTGTTTTTTCCTTCCCCTCCACAAATTATATCAACATCAAATATAGTGAAAGCAGTGGATATACTGTGGGGAAAGGACATACAAAACAACAAAAATATCATCTTATGAATATCTTTGAAACAATCGCAAGAATGAAAAAAATATTTGAATCTTTCTCTTGGGGTATATCTCAGCCAACATCAACTTATCTGACCTTTTCTGCATGTCTCGGACATATACTAGTTATTGCAAATAAGGGAAAACAAGGGACTTATGTTTCTTTGGGCCTGGATTACTTCACGTAATATAATTTTTTCCAAGTCTTTCCATTTCCTAACAAATGGGGCAATGTCATTCTTTCTGATAGAGGCATAGAATTCCATTGTGTATATAGACCACATTTTCTTGATCCATTCATCTACTCAGGGGCATCTGGGTTGGTTCCATATCTTAGCTATGGTAAATAATGTTGTAATGAACATAGTTGTGCTGGTAGCTTTGGTATGGTCTTGTAATCATTTGGGTAAATTCCCAAAACTGGGATTGCTGGGTCATAGGGGAGCTCTATGTGGTGTCTTTTGATGAACCTCCATACTACTTTCCAAAGTGGTTAAACAAGTTTACAGACCCACCAACAATGCAATAGGGTTCCTTTTTGTCCATATCCCCTCTAGCATCTGTTGTTGTTAGAGTTCTTGATTATAGCCATTCTATCTGGGGTAAGGTGGTACCTCAATGTTGTTTTGATTTGCATTTCTTTCATGGCCAGGGAGGTTGAGCATTTCTTCATGTGTTTATTGGCCATCCTTCTTTCCTCTTCAGAGAAGTTTGTCTTTAAGGCTTTAGCCCACTTATTTATTGGGCAGTTGTTTCCTTGAGGATTTGTTGTTGAGGGATTTAATTTTTTGAGTTCCAGGCATATTTTAGATAGGAGACCCTTGTCCGTTGTGTGGTTAGTTAAGATCTTCTCCTAATCTGTGGTTGATCTATTGATCTTGCTAGCTATGTCCTTTGCCATGCAGAAGCAATGCAATTTCATGCAATCCTATTTGTCTAACTTTTCTTTGATTCATTGTGTTTCTGGGTGTCTTTTAAGAAAGTTTTGGCGTGTGCAAAGGAGACCTAGGTAGTCTCTTATTCACGGACTCCACTCCCAAATTACTCACGGTGATTCAAACCTTTGGTAAAGCAGCAGGGTATAAAATTAACCCTCACAAATCAATGGCTTTTCTGTATTCCAATAATGAGAAAAGCGTGGCTGAAATTAGGATAGCAACTCCATTCGTAATAGCACCCCAAAAAATAAAATAACTAGGGATTCACTTAACCAAAGAAGTAAAGGACCTCTATGGTGAAAACTTTAAAAACCTGTTAATGGAAATCAAAACAGAATGTAAAAAGTGGAAAAACCTCCCATTCTCCTGAATTGGAAGGATCAACATCATGAAAATGGCAATATTTCCCAAGGCTATCTATAACTTCAATGCGGTACCAATTAGTATTCCAACCTCATTCTTCAAGGAAATAGATGAAGTAATCCAAAAATTCATATGGAACAATAAAAGACCCCAAATAGCAAAAATTATCCTTAACAGAAAGAACAGTGCTGGAGGAATATCAATACCAAATTTCAAACTCTACTACAAAGCCATAATAATCCAAACAGCTTGGTACTAGCAAAAGAACAGACCGCAGGACCAATGGAATAGAACTGAAATCCCCGAAATGAACCTACAGACATATAGCCATCTAAACTTCGATAAGGTAGCTTAAAAAAGAATGGAAGAAAGACAGTCTCTTCAGTAAATGGTGCTGGAAAAATTGTGTTACTACTTGTAGAAAAATAAAGCTAGATCCTTATATATCACCCTGCACCACAATCAACTCCAAATGCATCAAAGACCTTGGAGTCAAAGTAGACACTCAAATAGTCATTTTATAATGATGAACTGCTTAGTGTCTCTGGCTCACATATATAATCCAAGCTATAGTTAGGAATAAAAGTATGAGAAACAAACACTGAATGTGTGTTGTTCATGATGCTTCTGCATTGGCATGATTTAATATTGTTTGCTTCTTATACTACAATGCTCTTATTTTTATTTTTACCTAGGTAGGGGAGATAAGTGCTAGCCAGTGTTGAACCTTCTTTGGTTGAGAGGGATCCATGTGGTAGTTCTTGCTTTGTATGGCATGTAATTGAAATCCGCCTGCTTTCACCTCCCCATGGACCAGGATGATAGAAGTATTCCATCATGCAAAGCCACGGGTTGGGGATCATTGCAGGTAAAACTTCAGTGGTCTTGAAACGATGTCCCAAATAGCTAGCTTTACAGGCATATGCCTTCAAAACCTTGCTGTATTCTGTTTCACTTTGAAGTAGTGTTTGTAGTGTTTGTACACACTTAGAGATAAAATGATAACACACTACATGTTTAATATATAGAATAGTCAATATAATTAGCAAGTTTATCTCCTAAAACATTGCAGCTAATGTATTTTGGTAACTTCCTGACTCTGCTAGTCATATTTTTCGAATATACCATAAACATGAATACATCAATAATGTGCACTAGAAGATTGGATGTTGATAGATATAGACAAGTTAGATTTTGTGTAGTAAATATATATTTATCTATTGCTGCTCTGACGAACATTATCATATATTCACCATAACAATACCACCATATATTCACCATGACAATAATTTTCCTGCAGTGTAGAATTTTCCATTTCATAATCTGCCATCTTTTTATCTTTTTACATTCTCATAAGTATGAATTTTTTCTTGTTTCTTCTAATGTTTTGAAATTATTAAGATGGAATTAAAAAAATCGTAGAGTCTCCTAAAATTAGCTCATTTTGTTTGGTTTGTGCTAAATCATTAAAACCAAGGTTTCCTGAAAGTTATGCTAGCAGACTATATCACTAAATTGTACTGTAATTACATCTTATTATTGTATTTTGATATAGGATTTTGCTGTTGCTGTTTTATGATATAGTGTCCTGAAGCCAGACTGAAACTTGCAACCCCACTGCCTCCATTAACAATGCTTTATCACCAGGTTGTGGAGGCTCATAATTATAACTCTAGCTAATCAGGAGGTTGATACCTGATATTTAGGTCAGACAGCCTGAGCAGGAAATTTTATGAGTCTCTCTTCTCTAGTTCACTAAAAAAGCTTGCAGCTGAACTGTAGTACAATTGGTAGAGCACTAAGGTCAAGGTAAAGAAGCTTGGGATTGTCATATAGCCCCCAAGTTCAAGCCCTAAGACACAAATATGCACAGACACAAACACACACACATACACACACACACACACACACACACACACACACACACACACACTCCCATACACTTGTACACGCACAAAGTCCCAGGCAAAGTTGTTCCTTAAATACTTATCCAGAGATTGGACAACAGCCTACTTATTTGTGAAGGTTTTTCCTTGATTATTTTGATGGAGGAGGATAGTTCATGGGGCAAAGACTTTAGTGAGAAATACTTTATAAACAACTAGCTTATAAAAAGAACAGGAGCACAGTTTTTATCTTTAAATCTTACATTCTTTCAACTATACTATTTTTAAAAAATAATCATTGAATTATGAGAAAACAATGCACCTCTTCCCTTCTCCCCTTCCCCTCTGTCATAAAATATGAGAAAAGATTCAAAAATACTCTTTTATCTTACAAGAATTTACACCTGTAAAAATGTCTGACTATATGTGTAACAATACATGTGTTTTCCAAAACTTGTTTGATTTTCCCATTGCTAAGAATTTGACTTTTTTCCAGATGAAAGCACACTGGGGCTTCAAGGGCAAACAAGATTAGGAAACAAAAACCTAATAATGTCTTAGGAAGTAGATGTCAAAAATAGATGCAAGAAGCACATGGCAGGCCGAGGGGGCCCTGAGGGGCAAAATGATTTGTTCAGGATGAGAGGAATAGTGACAAATAAGGCCTGGATCTGACCTAGGAAGGGCTCTTTGAGGCTGAGACATGCCTGTATCTAGGCCTAGCTGAGGCTATTGGGTTTTGACAATGTCCACATGTGTATAAAGTGATGTAGGAGGGGAGATTTCAGCCTCCAGTTTGTCTTTGGGATGGTCTTATGTGAGCAAGCAGCTTAGATCATTGGGCTCTGAGAGATGACACTACTTCCCTCACAATGGAATAGAATATAGAACTCTGAGAGCCACGCAACTGTAACCTACAGTTAGCTCAAGCCAGCTCACTTGGCCTGTGGCTCAGGAACAAGAAAGATGTTCCTGTACTGTTTTCAAAGTCAAGAGACTCAGGTCTCAAGCATATGTGTGAGTGCCTCACTCGATGCTGCAGACATTTGATCAGTGCCCAACCACGAATCCAATGTTTCAGGACTTTTTATAAGAAGAAACCAAGGAAATCACAAGGAAATTCAGGCAAGGTATAACTATGACAGTAAACCTATTTAATCTCATCCTAGCCCACAGTAGAAACTTCTTCTTATGTGCTTTTATATGTGTAGATAGAAAATAGTTGCTGTGCACTTTTCAATCCACTCTAATACAATTACTCAGTTTGAAGTGTACTCCCATTTCCGTGTTTCATAGGTCCATTCTTTTTTACCACCTCAGTGTGACAATGAGTCCGTCCAAACCCTGAATGTGCCTTATAATATATGGAGCCTGGACTCAGGCTTTCTGGAAATTCTGGTAATGGACCTGGTCCCTGCCTACCAGAAAGGTGATCCCTTCTATGTGGGAAACTTTCTCCACCACTACACAGAGCATAGGACAATGGAGCAGTTGCTGGATATTCTGTTTAAAAAGGGAGTGTTCCTGGGCTGGGAAGGTGGCTCAGTGGTAGAGAGCTTGCCTTGTATGCATGATGCCCTGGGTTCAATTCCTGACCAAGTCATAAGCAGAAAACAAGCCAGAAGTGGTGCTGTGGCTCAAGTTGTAGAGTGCTAGCATTGAGCTGAAGAGCTGAGGGACAGGGCCCAGGCCCAGAGTTCAAGCCCCATGACAAACAAAAAAAGTGAGTGTTCCTAAGCCAGGCACCAGTAACTCACACCTGTAATCCTAGATACTCAGGAGGCAGAGATCTGAGGTTCACGGTTCAAAGCCAGCCCTGGCAGGAAAGTCCATGATACTCCTCTCCAATAAAACACTAGAAAACCAGAATTGGTGCTGTGGCTCAAGCGGTAGAGTGCTCCCCTTGAGCTTAAGGCCTGAGGGATAGTACCCAAGCCCATAGTTCAAGCCCCATGACAAACAAAAGAAGTTAGTGTTCCTCCTTCAAACCCAGGGCTGATGAGACCCCCTGGCAGAATATTGGAATACTTGGTACATCTCTGAGGCAGTTTCACTGGGGTCTTGTCAAAGGAGCTTGGCTTGAGACAAAGAAGTGCAGTCCTTGGCTAGTTCCTTAGGACTGGGCTGCCAGAATATTTCATGTGCCTCATAAGCTAGTGGAACCTTAGTAATTTGCTTGCTGAGAGACTAGGATTTAAGGAAGGAGCAAGTGGCACCCAACGTCCACGCTTACCTAGGAAATCACTAACTTGGAGGCCTTTGAAGGAATGTAGACAGAAGAAAGGAGGGAACTTTTACTTTAATTGGGGGGTTGAGTGCTGTCCCATTTCTAACACACTATCAATTGAGCCCCAGGTCCAATTCTGGGTTAACTGAAGATAAGTGTATTTAGATTTTTACAAACTAGACTGGGTTCAAACTGTGATTCTCAGATCTCACCCTCCTGATTAGTAGGACTAGAGGCATGAGCCATTGTGCATTTATATGGACAGATGCACATAAGCATCTTGACAGAATTACCATGAAATTGTATAGACATATCTCCAATTTTGTCTGTCATGTTTACATTACCATGTGGGATTTAGCGAGTCCTCTGTGTGTCCTGTTAGTTCAGAAAAGGAGAAGCATAGATTTAACTTCCTTCTCTCCTCCCATTGGTACAGATCCTTCTACCATAACTGGGAAGAAGATGAACAAGTGAAGAAGTAAGTGGACGCTGGCACAAAGAGAAGTTCTATAATTGAAAACTTGGTATCTTTGAGGTTTCTGAATCAAACTCAACTTTCTTCTTTGCACACCAGTTGGGATTTTCACCAGGAGGTTGAGGCTTGGCACTTCAGTGGATAGCAGATTACACAGTTGTTGTGGTTGTGCTTTTTGACTCTCATGGATGACAGGGAGGGGTGTGTAGCAAGTCAGATCCAGTGGGGAAACAAATTTCTCTTCCTATTACAGGGAGAATTTTAGAGGATTATATCTGAGAAATTACTAGAAGTGGGCTGTGAGGAGCATCCTGCTTGCAGGAGTCTCTTTCCACCTCCCAACAATCAATCTGCCCACAGCGTTGTTTGTTTCATCTTCCCTATGTGGATGGACTT
This sequence comes from Dipodomys spectabilis, assembly GCF_019054845.1. Taxonomy (NCBI): domain Eukaryota; kingdom Metazoa; phylum Chordata; class Mammalia; order Rodentia; family Heteromyidae; genus Dipodomys; species Dipodomys spectabilis. The sequence goes on from NW_024870755.1 coordinate 6,371,591, forward strand.
CTACCCTGATGATTTCTATGAGCCCAAGAACAATGACACCCTGAAAGAACTTACACAATATGTCAATCTCAACATGCCCTCTTCTGACCTGCTCTTCCACTTACAAATTTTCTGGACCAGCTGGAGGAACCCATGAGACCAAGGAAAAGAGGAAGAAGTCCTTGTTTAGATGCCTCAGAGCTTGTGAGTAGATGGAACCTGAGTCTCTAGGGATGTGCCTGATTGGCCAAGAGCCCTTAGTACTCCCCAGCTTGGCAAAATTTCCTTTTATGGATATTCTTTGCAAGGTAATGTCTGTTCTCCTTTTGAAAGAACTTGGAAGTAGCCACTCGTTAGAAACAGCCTACCTCCTCATCAGTGTTCAGTCCCAACTCAAATCCTATTGATCCTCCCATTAGATCCTCTTGGAAGTTTAGTGACACCTTAACGTCTAAGGTCTACTCTAAGATTCCTGTACCTATTTCCATTATCAGGTTTGCATCACTGTAGAGAAGCTCCTGCAGAACTCCAGATAAAGAACCCATCAATGATGTCGTCTATGGTGACTGATGGAGATCAAAGCCATCGCTGATCTCCAGAAATCCTGTGAAGGTAGAGGGTTTTTTTTCAATTTGTAGAAAGGCCAAAGTAGGTTTTGAGTCCTGTGGAAATCCCACTGATTCTGAACCCTATATGTGATGCAGGTGTATCTACACATACCACCAAGGAAGAAGACATACAGAATGTTTTCCATTGATGTTCACAATCCAGCTAGATCAGCTCTAAATCAGTCAAAAAAAAAAAAAAACACTTCTCGTCTTGGTGTGCAGGGTAAATGTGTGCTAATGGAAAATGACCCCAGTCTATGTTTAGGAAAACTAATAAGTGAGGTCCAAAATCTAGATTCAGTTGAGGAAAGGGAATCTTTCCTCACAGAATACCCAGACCAATCTCTCGTCTTGCAAGGGATCCAGTTTCCAATTGATAAATTAGAATCTGTCCCTCCCTGGACTCAGGAAGAAAATCCTGTCTTTAATGAGGAAGTAGATCCCTTTGAAGACTCTGAGGCAAAATTTCTGCCTGAAGGCAATTTAGAGGCCAGTCTAGATTTTGAGATTCCTTTTCCCCTTCCTAAGAAAATCCTTATTTTTCTTTTTCTCCTTATTTTTGTAAAAGGTTCATTCTATTTATTTTTCTAACTTTATTAAAATGTCAATGTTTTTGACATATTCTAGAATTCATGAATCCTAAATATATTTCTTTTTAAACGTACAATCTGAAGAATCGTGCATACCTGTTCTGGAGGCGGGGAAGCAGAGTGACAGGGGGTTGTAGAAGAGAGCCTACTGGATATAATGGGAGCTGTTAAATGCAAAAAGAGTGACAAGGAAGCCAGGCCATGCCTGTATGAGGTGATAAGGTGGCTACAAAAGGTCTAGGACATAGCAGATCAGATGTCCTAGAAAGTTATTCTGTCAATTGGGACAAATGCCACAATACTTATAGCGGTAAGTGGGACTCTCTTCCAACAATGAGTTCAAATCTGTATACATTTTCATTGTATCCATTTGCCTTGAGCAAATATGGAAGGAAAATTTGGCTCCAATAATATAAAAAGTCTACTTTGGGCTGAAAATATTTGACAAAATATATAGGTGATGTGTATACTGGAAAGTAAAAGCCATCATCAATAGAAGAAATAAGGCTTACATAGATGAACAAACACAAAATCAGGAAAAATTTCCACAATTAAATCAGTTATATGTAAATGCATGTTATATTCTTTATGTTATATATAGCATATTATATAATATATAAGATTCAATATTACTTTTCAAACTAAAAAGGCATTTAAACTTTCAGAATTGAGTGTTTTTTTGCACAAAACATTAGTGTAAATGTTATTGGAGAAAGTAGTGATATAATTTGATTATAATTATATGAATATATATTGGTGTGTTTCTAGATATAACACTGATTTTAAATAAATATTGTATACATATATTTGTATGTATCTGTCTATGAAGTGAATATAATGAAAGTGAATATAATGAAACTGAGTATAGTATGTATAAAAAAGTTGAGTCCATGAGACTCAGCCCTGTAATCCTACTGATGTAGGAAGCTGGGTTTTGAGTTTTAGTATCTCTTATCCCTAAGCCTTAGATTTTTCAGAGGAGGCATGGGCCCTCCAGTGTAGAAAACAGAGACATATACCATGGGATCACACTCCCTGACCCCAGAGGAAAGTCAGTAGAAATCAGGACAAGCCTCTTATCTTGACTGTGTACTCAGTTCCTGTACCAAGAAGGCCATCTTTAGAACACCAGATGGAAAGTTGGCATTCCCTCCAAAGGTTCTAAAAAGATCCTTCTGAACGATAGTCTGACTATATTGAATTAAATCTTTTTTCCCTTCGCAAGCTGCAAACACATAGAAATATGACAAGACCTCAAGAAAGATGGTTAAAGACTTACAAATACATAAAATTGTACACTCTGTTTCAGTAATTCAATGACAAATCATCAAAGGCATGGCAAATATTTTTAAAGGAAATAGAAACATACTCTGAGTTTGACTGGGTGATATTTTGGTTGCTGAATTGTTGAATGCACTTCTGGGCAAAGGAGACACATACCTTGGGGAAATTGTGTGGGGTTGGGTGTCCTCACACGGCTTCACAATTAAATGGCCATAACATCTAGGATGTAACAGCCAAATTTGCCACGGCAGCAAGTAGGTGTCAGGCACTGATTTTGCCCTGAAGTGGACTCAACAACACCAACAGGCACAAAGAATGAGAAGGAATTACTATTAGCCACCAAACTTCAGCTTGAAGAGCTGTCCTGACCAGGACTAGGATAAATTGAGCTGGAGAAGGCTGATCTCCATGTAAGGCTCCTGAGCACTATGGACTAGTGTGTGTGTGTGTGTGTGCGTGTGTGTGTGTGTGTGTGTGTGTGTGTGTGTGTGTGTGTGTGTGTGTGTGTGTGAATGTGTGAATACTGGGGCTTGAACTCAGGGAGATGACCTTTAGCTTTTTTTAATCAAAGGTAACAGTCTACGACTTGAACCAAATTTCCATGTCTTGATTTTGAATGGTTAATTGGAGATCAAAGTTTCAGTGTTTCACATGTTCATTCTTTGTCCCTCCTTTTCAATGACACCTCTAACTTCTTTTTTTTGGGGGGGTGTTTAGACGTGGGGCCTGAACTCTGGGCCTGGGTGCTGACCCTCAGCTCTTCAGCTCAAGGCTAGCGCTCTACCGCTTTTGCCACAGCGCCACTTCCGGCTTTTTTCTTTTTGCTTATGTGGTGCTGAAGAATTGAACCCAGGGCATCGAGCATGCAAGGCAAGTGCTCTACCATTGAGCCACCTTCCCAGACCCCCCATTTAACTTCTGAAAGAGAGATAAATGTAAAAAAATGAAAAAAATGAAAGAAAATAAATATCATCTTGTTTCTGTTTCTTGGTCACTGATTATTTTTGAGATAGTGCTTCTTACTAATAAGAATTACTGGTAGAATCTGAAAACCTATTTGAGTAATAAATAGACTAGGAAAAATGTTGTCTCCTATTTTTTATCACTACATTTCTTTTTGTCTAAGTAGAAATGCCAGACTTACCCTAAGGGCCTACAATAAGCAAAATGGCTTATAGAGCTCAGATCATATCTTTCCACAGAAGATGATAGCCCCAGAAGAAAAACATGTCCACAACTTGCACAAGAAAGAGAGAGTTTGATATCTCCTTAAATCTTAGGATCGTACTCATGAGGAGCCCTGGGGACTGATGACAGCTTAAGGACCTAGCATTTCCTGTGTCGTTCCACCATAGGAACAGTCACCAGTCTCCCATCACACTGTAGGTGCCATGCCTGACTGGTGACCTTGGCTGCGTCATGAGAACGTGCAGCAGGGCTCTGTCATGGTCATTGGAGAGTCAGGATTGCACTCTAAGAGGACATTCATGAAGGTGGTAACAAGGCCTGAGTCAGGGTTTTGTCAGATCTAGATGATTTGTAACAGGCACTACTGTATTCTGGCAAAGAATGTGGATATATCATCGGGGTCTTGCACACAAATTTATCAAGTGTTAGCTTGCAACATTTCTGCATGAAAGCCAACAAAAGGTCATCAATGCCCTCTGAACATATTCTCATCAATATTTAGTAAGTAAAAAGCTATAAAATCAAGTTCATCATGAGGAAAAATCCGATATGAAAACCAAATTGCAGGAGCATTTACAAAAAAATGTTTTTCTGTATGTATCAAATGTGACAAAATATTTAAAGTTAATGAAGCTGCGAAAGTTAAATTGATTTCTTTTTTTACTATGGTTGCAACTATCTTTTACATTTCAACTACTTAACAAAAAGAAGGTAGGCCAAGCACCACCGGTGGCTCACACCTGTAATTCTAGCTATTTAGAAACCTGAGATCTGAGGAAAGTGAATTGAAGTTAGACTAGTTAGGAAAGACCAGTGAAACTTTGATCTCTAACCATTCAAAATCAAGACATGGAAGTTTGGTTCAAGTCGTAGACTGTCACCCTTGATTAAAAAAGCTAAAGGTCAGCTCCCTGAATTCAAGTCCCAGCATTCACACACACACACACACACACACACACACACACACACAATCTCAAAAATAACCAGTGACCAGGAAACAGAAACAAGATGATACATATTTTCTTTCATTTTTGCCATTTTTTTACATTTATCTCTCTTTCAGAAGTTAAAGGGGTCATAGAAAAGGAGGGACAAAGAATGAACACGTGCAACACTGGTATTCAATTGGTACTATGTTAAAAATGACCTATGCAATTTGTTTTGGGGGAAGAACGAGAAAACAGTAAAAGAGATAAAGTGAAAGAGTAACATTGTCCAAAAAAAATGCACTCAGGGAATTAGAGCTGTGGCTCAATATGAGTGCCATTATTCAGCAAAAGATCTCAGAGAGAGTGTCCAGGCCCTGGATTCAAGCCTCATTACTGACTAAAACAAAAACAAGAAAAAAGAAATGTAATCATTACCACACGATTGTAACTAAAACCTCTACAGCACAATAATAATAATAATAACAATGATAATAATGATAATAGAAGATGATGATGAAGAAGAACAAGAGGGAAGTTAAAAAAAACCAAACCAGTGAGAAAAATTGAGAGAGCAAGGGAAGTACTGACCTTTCAAAAAGAAATATATCCATACCTGACTTATATAACTGTAACCTCTGTGTAATTCACATTTATAATAACAATACAAAAGAAAAAACAGAAATGGAGTGCTGGAGCCATAACTCAAATGGGAGGTCAGACTAATATGTATGTGATACCAAGGTCAACCCCCTTATCAATTTCTCCTTCAAAAATGGCTCTTCTCATCACTTGTGCTTTCCCTAGCTTATGAAAGGGGGTGCAGTTAAAGAAAGAGAAAGGTAATCTGTCAGGAACAGAACTGTACTTGCAAAGAGCAGTATTCACTAGAACACATGTTTACTAGACCACATGATGACTCCATGTTTTCTGAAATAAACAGAACTAGTTGGACTTGAATACATGCTCCACTGTATACTAGATGGGGACTCAAAATTAATGAAACTCTCTGGATCTCAAATTCTTTACAGGTAAAATGAGCATAACAATATGTATGGCACAGCATTATGAGATCTGGTTGTCATCAGACATGGAGCGGTTTTATCTTAGGTGTGTGTGCAACACTCAAACACTGCTGGAAAGAGTATAAACTGGCATGATGTTGACTATATTACTTAACAGTAATACAACATGCCTGTAATCCTACTTACAAAAGAGGCTGAGAAAAGAGGATCAAGGTTTTAAGTCTGGACAGGAAACTGGATCAGACTCATCTCCAATGATCTCTAAAAAAGCTTGAGGTGGAGTTTGGTTCAAGTGGTAGAGTGCTAGACTGGAGCATAAGCCTCAGGAACAGTGCCCAGGCACTGAGTTCAAGCCCTAGGACCAGCACAAGCACACACACACACTAAATTTTTTGTGTTTCTATCAACCAGCTTAACAATATATTCCCTCTTCCAAGCTCACCTGATATTTTTTGTTTTAAAAGGGACTTCCTGTGTAGCACAGGCTGCTCCTAAACTTACAATCCTCCTGGGTACTGGTAGTACAGGCATGCCTACTATAATTGGCTTCACTCAGTAATTCTATTTATAACATATTAGCAAGAAATTCATTCATACTCATGAAGATATTTGGCTTAAAGCTGTTCACAGTAATATTCTACTGTACAAAATGTAAATAATATAACTGGATTTGGTACTATCCTACCACATGGTAATACCAGCCAATACTCAGGAACCTGACACAGGAGAATAAGCAGGTGAGGAAAGCCTGGTCTACGCTGCAAAACCTGGTCTCCAAAGGAAAGAAAATCTATAAATATTAATCTACTATGAAACATACCATATGTGAAATTTATATAACGTAACAAATAGATCATTGTTAATAGAAATAAAATTTTGGCAGAAATTTTAAATACATACATATGCATATATATTTAAACTTGTAGAAATAAAATTTCAAGTGCTTTTATCTGCATCTTTCAGACTACCTGTCACCTACTTATTTACTGACACATTGATTTCTGTTTAGTCTTCACAAAACACTGTTCTTTCACATAAGTACACAAAATTGTAAAACAAAAAGTACAAAACAAACATTATCATAAATACAAATGTAGTTTAATCCCTACCGTAATAATTTGGAGAAAACATACATTAAGTTAATGGCATTGTATACTGCTCAGGAAGGGGAGTCGAGGAAAATGTAGATTATATAAGTGTGTGTGTGTGTGTGTGTGTGTGTGTGTGTGTGTGTGTGTCTGTCTGTCTGTCTGTCTGTCTGTCTGTGTCCGTGTGTTTTTCATGAGTAATATTGGAGTTAGAATTTAACCTATTATTCTTGCTTGTTCTTTTTGCTCAAAGCTGACACTCTACCACTTGAGCCACATGTCCACTTCTGGATTTTGGTTTCTTAATTGGAGAAATATCTCAGATTTTCTAATATGGGCTGCTTTAAACCTGAATCCTCAGTTTTTGACCTCTAAAGTAGCTAGGTTTTAAAATATGAGCCACTGGTGGAAAGCAACTACGTTAACATTTTTGCATGTTTGAATGAATTTTAAAGTAAGACATATATGTTACTTTTGAGAGTGACTGGAAATAGTAATTAACGTTTAACAGAATTTAAAACATACAAAGCTGAGAATTGCAAGTAGCTGAGAACAGAATGGAATAAATCAAAATTACCTATGACAGTTTTCAGGCTGTGCACAGAAATAATTACATTGTTGGGAGCCCAAGGCCATCAGATAGCTGAGCTCCAGCTGGCTGCTATGCTCATGAGGCCAGCTGGTGCTATTCACAAGAATGTGATGTTGTTGGATGGTAGGGATCAGCTTCAAGTTAAGAACCTGAAATATTTCTATTGATCTAGAAGGGGAAAAATACCAGGACAAGAAATGTGATGAAAATTGCTGAATGCAAAAACCATGCAGCCAAAGGAAGACAGAATAACTCTTTCTATATCTGAAAAGAGTATTCTCTCACAAAGAGTCATGAGCTGAATATGGTGGTCAATGTTTGTAATTTCTGAAATTGGGAGGCTGATTTAGAAGTTAGTTTGAGGCCAACCTAAGTTTTAGGCAATCAGACGGACATATAGTAAAATGCTATCTTAAAAAACCAACAACAACAAAAGACCCAGTGACTGGGAATATGTTTAGTGGTACAGTGCTGGCCTTACATGCAAGAAGCACTTGATTTGATTCCTCAGTATGACTTAAGCAGAAAAACTGGAAGTGGTGCTGTGGCTCAATTGGTAGTGTGCTAGCCTTGAGCAAAAGAAATTCAGGGAGAGTGCACAGGCCCTGATTTCAAGCCCCATCTCTGGCAAAATTAAAAAAAAAAAGTGCAAAATGCTGTTTGTTGAAATAAATATGTTGAAGAATTTTTATACTCATTAGAAAATTGTGCTGTTGGGAATTCATAAAGAACTTTGTTAGGAAAAATTAAAATAAATTAATGAAATATTATCTAGCATTGGAAAGGACATAGTGAGATGTAAAAATAATTGATGCCTATGGTTAATTGATACAACAATGTTATAGATACACTTGCCAGATTGTGATTTTTTAAAGTATATAAACGTGGGTTTTTTCTTTTTCAAAATAATTTCACTGCCAGGCGTAGCTACTAAGGAGACTGAGAACTATTTAAATCCAGCCAGAGCAGGAAAGTCTGTGAGACCTTTATATCCAACTAAAGGTTCAGAAAATGTGAACTGGCACTGTTGCTTAAGAGGTAGATTGCTAGTCTTGAGCTGAAGAGTTGAGGTACAATGCCCAGACATAGAGTTCAAGCCCCACAAGTGACAAAAAATAGTAATAGTAATAATATTAATTTTATTGTTACTATTAAGTTGTTATATATAAAGGCTACCAATTCATAAGTTTTTTCTTTCCTAAAAGAAATACATATCCATCTTCATTGCCAACAACCAGGATTTGGCCATCTGCTTTCCAGCTGATCTCTGGGTGTAGAGTCAATATGTAATACACAGCAATACAAACCATTTCTGACTGTAAATAATTTTTCTCTGCACATCTTAAAAATCAATGCTGACAACATGAAATAAAAAAATCCCTAAGTTTAAAACATTCTTCTAAAAAAGTTAAAGAAATTCTGACAACAAGTATTTTAAGAATAATTTCAGAGGGATTGGGAAGATGGTTCAGTGGTAGAGCGCTTGCCTTGCATGCTGAGGCCCTGGGTTCGATTCCTCAGCACCACATAAAGCAAAAAGAAAAGAGCCAGAAGTGGCGCTGTGGCTCAAGTGGTAGAGCGCTAGCCTTGAGCTGAAGAGCTGAGGGACAGCGCCCAGGCCCAGAGTTCAGGCCCCATGAATGACTGGACCCCCCCAAAAAAAAAAAAAAAAGAATAATTTCAGAGAGCTTGAACTCAGGGCCTGGGTTCTTGCTCTGAAATTTACTACTCAAAATTGGGTTGCCACTTTGATCCACAGTGCCACTTCCAGTTTTCTCGTGGTTAGTTGAACAGAAAAGTCTCACCAACTTTCCTCTCCAACCTGGCTTTGAACTTGGATCTAGAGATCTCAGCCCTCTGAGTAGCTAGGATTATAGCCATGAGCCCCTGGCACCTGGCTTTTTGCTTACCTGAGACAGAGGCCAGTTAATATTAAATGTCAATCATGTTTATCTTTGTAAACTGAAGTTAACTGAAATGCCTTCCACTAGAAATAACGAAGCAAATGAGTAGGTAGGTTAAATCGTTCTTACCAAAAGTTACATATTTTCCTTGTTTTTTTTTTCTTCCACAATTGTGTGCTTTCCAGAATCATACCTTATCTTTCCTTGCTGGTTTCTTTGGTTTATTTCATAATTGTCCACAGCTTCTTCAGCCATCATTTACTTATGTGAAGAGCTTTCAAACATATATTTTCAGCCCAAATTCCTTGTATACACCTCTCATCCATATATTCAAATGACATAAAATCTTGTGAAACAGTAATCATCTCTTATCATTATTGGATATTAATGTGTAAGTAAAATTTAAGAAAATAACATCAATAATTGTAACATGATTTTAATAGTAATGCTAAACATAAATACAATGTTGATTATATTCTGAGCAATTTAATAAAAACCTCAAGGAAAAGAAATCACTTTTTTTAGTGCTGATATTATGGTTTAAACTCAGGACCTTACCTTCTCATTTAAGCTTTTTCCCTCAAGGGTGGTGCTCTGTATTTCAACCACAGCTCCCCTTCAAATTTTATTTGGGCGATAATATAGAAATAAGATTCTCATGGAATAAAAAAATCATTTGTGTCCCTATCTTGGGGTTCATTTCACATAACATTCTCTTATAAGGTTATATGGTGCCATGTGCTACTTACTGAAAGTGAGGTTAACCATGGGACCTATGGTTATTTCACTTAATAAAATTGTTTCCCCTTCTTTCCATTTCCTAGCAAATGTGGCGATTTCATTCTCTCAGATGGAGACATAGAATTCCAGTGTGTGTGTGTGTGTGTGTGTGTGTGTGTGTGTGTTTGTGTGTGTGTGTTTGTATGTTTGTGTGTGTGTGTATGTGTGTATAACATTTTCTTGATCCATTCATCTACTGAGAGGCATCTGGGTTGGTTCTATATCTTAGCTATGGTAAAAGATGCTGCAATAAACATAGTTGTGCCGGTAGCTTAGTATGGTCTTGTGTGTTATCATTTGGTAAATGCCCAAAAGTGGGATTGCTGGGTTATAGGGGAGCTCTAAGTGGAGTCTTGGAAAAAATTATATTAAGTAAAGTAAGTCAGACAAAAGAAACATAGGTCCTATGGTTTACCTTACTTGGAATAACTAGTGTATATCTGCGACAAGCATAAGAGTTCAAAAGCTATGTACATACCACCAGATAAGATGATGTTAAGCGAAGTGAATCCCAAGATAGGGTTTATAATTTACCATGTGACTTTTTTTTGTTTTTGTTTTTGTATTTTCCTCCACCAAGGTATAACTCCTCTATTCACTGTTTTTAATGTTGGTGCCCAGCATCTTGTATACACCGTTTCTCTAGCTTGGGGAGGGCAAGGGAGAAAACAAAATGTTTAAATAAGGCAGGCTGACCCGTTGTAACAATGAGATGCACAAGACACTATGTTGAAAAAGAATCTTTATAATATGGTCAGGGAAGCAGGGAAGGGAGGAGAGGGGGAGTGTAGTTGTGGGAGGTGGGAGGTAGGGGAATAACAAAGGAGGAGGTAACAATGTCTCATAGAAAATGTACTCATTATCTTGCTCATGTAACTATAACCCCTCTATAACATATTTTTTCAGTAAAAACCTCTTTTATAAAACAGAAGGTGTCATGTACAGCAAGTATAGCAGCTCACATATGTAATTCCAGCTGATTGGGAAGCAGAGATGACAAGGATCATGGTCTGAGGCCAGGCCAGAGAAAAAACTGCCAAGACAGCCATCTCAACGAATGAGCTTTCCATAGTGCTTCACATCTGTAATCCTAGCTAATTATGTGGGAGGCATAGGTAGCAAAGCCTCAGTCAATCTAAGATCATACCCGGGCAAAAAGTTCAAGAACTCAAGTAATTAAATGGACAAGAAGTATGGTAAAAGCAGTTGAGCTTCTTGATGCTATACAGCCAGAGTGTGTCTAGCAAGCAGGGAACCCCTGAATAGAACCCTTCCACCAAAAAGCCTAAATAATTTTAGCCTATTTGAACATCTAATTTCAAGGAGCCTGACAGATCAGAGATGATGACATTCTCTTTAAAATTAGGTATTCAAAAGAGACAAAGTTATTTAGGTTTTGAAAGAATTGAAAAGGAAAATGCATGTGATTTTTGTTAGCTCTGTAATTCTTGAAAACATGAAATGTACTCAAGTATTTAATATATATCCATATGTGTGCATATGTCCATGTATATATGTATATCCATGTATGTATGTATATATATATGTATATATACATATGTATATGTATATGTATATATATGTATCTATATATATATACATACATACATACAAGTGGTTCATCTCTTTTCTGTGTAGCAAATGGTAAAAATGAATCTGTATAATCACTACTCAAATGCATGAATAGACAAAGAGAATGAGCAGAGAACTCATATTCAGGAAATTATGGCTAGCCCATAACCCTGAAAATCTTTTACATCAGTTTGCATGTTTCAGTTACTGCAGTACAAGGACAGTACGACAACAGTGGGATACTAGGCAGATGAAATGAGAAATGACAGATACAAATGTTAAAATATTCTTTCTGATGGGTAAGTAGAATTTCCTGTGTGTGTGTGTGTGTATTACATTTTCTTGATTATTTTTTCTCTTGAAGGTTATCTGGGCAGATTCAATAAGAATGGTCTGGCTGAAACCTTTACTATATCCTAGTTTGTGATCTTTCAAGTAAGTGCCTGGAGTAGAGTTGCTGGATCATATGGAAGTGGGTAGTCAAATGAGGGGTGAAGGGTTAAAAGGTAGAATATTGAACAGGAGAAAAGGGGGAAAATGCAGAGAGGAATCCAATAAACATCCTACAATATTAAGGAGAGTGAAGGAAGAAAAGGGATGGATGAGAATATTGAAAGGGTTGGCATTGATCAAGGTATATTGTATGCATAAAATGCTTTGTTTAATGGTAATTTCTATCCTACTTAAAATAATAATTAAAAAATCATGTCCCTAAACTGTTATGCAATTAGAAGCAAAGAATAAGAATTTGCTCAGATCAACTCCAGGGTCTATAAGTCTTTTTTGTTAGGATAAGTTTTAGAACAACACTAATGATACATATAACCTGAAGAAAATTGAATGATTTTCAGGTATTTAAAATAATCATTTTGGAGATATGGCTCAAGTGGCAGAGTGCTACTTAGTGAGCAAAGCTGTCAGATAATGAATTCAAGTCTTAATCTCGAACAAAAGTGCAAACAATCTGTAAAATTCAGGCACTTTCCTGGGCACTGGTAGCTCATGCCTTTAATCCTACCTTTAATTAGAAGGCAGAGATCTGGAGATGTCAGTTCAATGTCAGCTTAGATAGGAACGACTGTGATTCTCTCATCTCCAATTCACTGCCAAAGAAAGCTGGAAGTGAACTCATGGTTCAAGTGGTAGAATGCTAGCCTACAGCAAAAAGCTCAGGGGCAGAACCCAATCCTAAAGTTCAAGCCTTAGAATAGTGCATTTACATACACAGGGGAAGTAAGTCATTCAAGTTCTCAATCTTCCATTTCCCTAATCCTAACTCAAATCTTGGACAGAACCCTTAGAGTAACCTTGATGATAATAGTAACCCAATCTTAAAATTAATGGAAAATATATCCTAACAGATACTCATTGTCTTTGAAATGATTTGCACTTTGCTCCAAATACTACAGATTCCCTGACTTGGACTCTGAAATCGTTCCCTATTATGAATCATTAACCTCAAATCTTCATATCATGAAAACTTCCGTAGTTTCCACTGATCTTAACTTTTACTGAACTCCTCTATCTCCAAAAAGAAGTTGCAGGTTTACTTAAAATCTACTCTAGTTCCTAACCCTAACTATATATCTAAACCTTACTAGAAACCTAACTCTAAATTTAATCCTATTGAACCCTGGATAGGAAACTTAAGAAAACTCTGTAGTTTTTGTTAAATTTCACACTTATTTTACTTGAAAGTGTTAGCAGAAAACTCAGTTTTACCTTAAAGCTTACCCTTCCCTAAGCCTAAGTCTAACCTGAACTAGAAAAGCAACCCTAGCCCTAGAACTAATAGCCTTTGGATTCTAAAAGTCATAAAAATACATTAGTTTTTATTCATCCTAAATTTGATTTAACTCATCTCTCTAAAAATAGTTTGTAGTTTTATTCATTATCTTGCCATTTTTGTAACCCTAACCCTAACTGGAATATTGAGGCTAACACTCACACTAACCATACCCTAATCTTAATATTATTAGCAGTTTCTTATTTCACATTCATCTTAATTCTAATTAGACTTGTTATTCGAAGATTTACTTTCAGTTTGACCCTAAACTTTCCATTTCCCTAATGCTAACACTAACTCCAGCTGGAACTGAAACCTAACTTTCACCCTAATGATAGTCCAATTCTAATGTTTAAGAAAAATACTCTGTTTTTATTCATTCTAATGAATACTCCAGTTTGCACTCTGGAAATGAGTTTCAGTTTGCCCTAATTCCCATAAATTTTCTGACTCTTCCTCTGAAGTTATCTTGTTCCCTAATATGAACCATTATATTATTTGTCCTCACATTCTCTTATCAGGAAAAATACTGCAGTTTCCAATGATCCCACCTTTTCCTGAACCCCTGTGACCTAAAACAATATCAGATTTACTTATCATCTAGTCCATTAATTAACTCTAACTCTCAACCTAAACCTGGTTGGAAAACTCTCATTAATCATTATAAGAATGATCACTGAGAAATAAATATAATGATAATGGTCTAGTTACTGTTCAATCTCATATTTTTGCTTCCACTTGTTAGTGAAAACTGAATATTATACTAAAACATTCCTATTCATAACACAGTTCATACTGACCCTAATGTTAATCCAAATTATATGTCAATACTAACACTAACACAAGTACACTAGTTTTCACTCATCCTAACTTGATTCAAATAAGCCTTCCAAAAATAGGTTTCCATTTTTTTCCAATATCTTAGTCATTTTCTAACCCTAAACTTAATCTTAACTGGAACATTGAGAATAACCATAACCCTAATTGCAAGTAGATTCTAATATTAATAGCAATACTCTAGTTCACATTCATTCTAATTCCTGCCAGGCTTATTCTAAAATTTACCTTCAATTTGACTCTCATTTTTTTCCTCCTTCACTCTAAACCAAATCATGGCTAGAATCGTAACCATATCCTTGACACTAACGGTATCTCACATCTAAAATTTATGAAAAATGCTTGTTTTGTGTCATCATTACTGAAATTCCACCTGTAATTCTTGAAATAAATTGCAGGTTTTCCTAAACCCTATAGATTTTCTCACTCTTAACTCTGAATCTATCTTGTTCCTTAACAGGAATCATTATATCCATTGATCTCAAATCCTGATATTATGAAATACATTATACTTCCAATATCCAAGCTTTTCCTGAAATCCTAGAACCTAAAATAAGTTCAGATTTACTTAACATTTAATACATTTCTTTTCTTTTTCTTTTTGTCCAACGTGGGGCTTGAACTCTGGGCCTGGGCATGATCCCTGAACTCTAGGTCATGATCCCTCAGTTCTTTAGCTCTAGGTGTGCACTTTACCACTTGAGCCACAGCAGCACTTTTGGGTTTTCTGGTGGTTAATTGGAGATAAATGTCTCATGGACTTTCTGCCATGGCAGGCTTTGAACTGCGATCCTCAGAAATCAGCTTCCTGACTAGCTAGGATAGTAGGCACGAGAAACTAGTTTAACCAATTTATTTATCCTATTCTCAACCCCCTTTAACCAGAAACCTAATCCTAATTATAATCTGACTTAACACCACATAGTTACTGTAAGGAAAATTGTCTAGATTCTATTCAATCACACATTTTTTTGTTTCTACTTCTTATTGGAAAACTAAATTTTAGACTAAAGCTTATCCTTGCCTAAACCTAATGAGAACAAAATGTAATTCACCCTTTAAGCCAAATTATGTCTGAATTTTTAAAATAACACAGACACTGGTTTTTATTCATTCTAAACTTGATGCCATTCATTCCTCTTAAAATATGGTGCAGTTTTGCACCCTTTTATATCTTACATCTTTTTCTCATGTTAACCGCAGCTCTAACTGGAACACCTTGCCTAATCCTAAATCTACATATAACCGAATCATAATGTTAATAGCAAGCGTCTATTGCACTTGTATTCTCTTGCTCAGCGTGTAGGTCTAAATTTTACTTGCATTTTGAGCCTACATTTTTTAAGTGTTTTTCTATTTCCTGTCAGGTTTTCTTTTTCTTTTTTTTTCTTTCTTTTTTTTTTTTTTTTTGGTCGGTCATGGGGCCTAAATTCTGGCATTGGGCGCTGTCCCTCCACTCTTCAGATCAAGGCGAGTGCTCTACCACTTAAGCCACAGCGCCACTTATGGTTTTCTAGTGGTTTATTGGAGATATGAGACTCACAGACTTTCCTGCCTGGGCTGCTTGGAACTCCGATCCTCAGACATCAGCATCAAGAGTAGCTAGGATTAAAAGCATGAGCCACTGACGCCCATCTTTATTATTTTTTTAAATTTTATTTTATTGTAAAGATGCTTTAAAGACAGATTAGTTATACGAGTAAGGTAATGGGTATATTTCTTGTTGAGGACTGTTACACCCTTCTTTTGTTGTTCTACTACCCCCCTCCCTTACTACTCCCTCCCCTTGGTGTAAAGTCCATTTTCAACAAAGGGTCTTCTGAGTATCATGTTGCAATGAGTCATCCTGTATTGAATCTATTTCACTAGCCTTAATTCTAATTTTGTCTGGGATCCTAAACATAACCATAATAATAATGATAGCTAAATTCAGAAGTTAATAAAAATATTCAAGTTTTTATTCATCCTGTTAATTCACTATCCAACTTGAATTAAATTGCAGTTTAGCTTAATTATGTTTCCAAATTAGATTATATGTGCATATATAAAGATGTAATTTTATGTGAAATGCAGAATATATTTGGAAGAAGAAGTAATGAAAAGAAAATAGAGGGAGGGAGTATAATCAAATGCTTTAAACATATTATGGAATTGCCACATCTGACAATTAATAACCATTAACAAAATAACTAAAAATTAATAAAGAACACACTGCCGTCTAGTATTTTTTAAGAGAGCCATGATATGTCTTGTGAATAAAATACTTGTGTTAGATAAACTTTGTTCATGCATATTTTATATTGTTATTGGTCAATTATTAACTTAATGAATAATAATATATCAAATGAAAAAATCATAAAATAGTTTTTTAGTAATTGAGAAAAAGTTATAGTCATGAATTTTAGGAAACTAAATTTCTATTTATGAAGCAATGATTTAGGTTTACTAATCTAGTTATTTTAGAGAACATAATTGGCATGAAAAACAACTAACTGTACATCTTGTTTCTTTAAGGAGTGATGTTTAAACATTGTCTTTCATTCAAATGAATACTTAGGTTTACTTTTCAAAATAAATGAAATTTTATCTCCTTTCAGAACAAGTATTTAACCTGGAATTAAATGTATTAGCATATTCAAGTATTTAAAAGCTAAAATTTCTATGTTTGATACGTAGCTCTACATATTCAGAATGACACAATTTTTGTATTCGTAAATGTCTAACCTCTGGGATTTTTGCTTCATCAATATAAATTATCTCATGAGGTTGTTGCAAAGGGTCCAGTAGCCAGTGTGGTCAAAAAACATTTCCTGAATTCTAAAAATTAAATCTTATCATTTTTAGCCTTTGATTACATCTTTATTGTCTCTTCAGAGCAATTAAGCTAAACTAAATATCACTTTTTAAAGATTTTGCTCACATTGTAAATAAAATCAACACAGGTCACAAAGAGACTGATTATTTCAGACTCATCATATTTGGTAAAGTTAGTGTGAAGAATGTAGAGAGCAGAAGGTTCATATACTCAATAAATATTTTTGGTTAATTTAAATTAAATTAAATATCTGGATTTCTAATTTGGAGGTTAATCACATGGAAACAGGAAAATAATTTTTTGAAAATAATTACTTTGGGACCATTTTTCTTCTTAAAATATGAAGCAAAAATATCTCTAAGAAATATATTTTTTTCAATAAAATGTTTCAACCCTTAGTAAAGTGCTTTATACTTTAATATAAAGTCTGTCTCAAAATAGAAATTCTGCAACTAATCTAATGTGTGTTTTCATGCACAAAATTCTGTAACTTCTAGTCTTATGTGATTTTAATCATATTTTATAGTTGTGACATGATCCCTACTTATATTTATTACAAACTTCTGTAATTATACAAATCATTCCAGTACACACTAACTTACGTAAGATAATATTCAAACAAATTTATCTTTTTTTCCTGTCTCCAACAGGGAAATATGATGTGCTGAAGTATATTAAATGAAAGCACTCTAACAGAGAGTCTTTATGGAATGGAAATTTGCACCATGAGGATGAGAACATGAGCACTTTCTACTTGGCTGAACAGGAATTTTTGTTTCTACAGTATTTTCTTACTTTTAATCACACAGGAAAAGCCATAAACTTTGAAATTCATATGAAGGAATTGTTTTAGTAAAAGATGTGGCAACCCTGCTCAAAAGCTCGATCTTATCACTAGGTCTTTGTGCTTGCTGGCTGATCTATTTCTCTATCATATGTTTCATATTATTAAAAATATTAGTAATTAAGCAGTAAGTACATTACAAGAGATTCCTGAAAATCACAGCTATTACAGTTTAATAATCAGAAGTGAGGAAAAAGATTATATTAATCTCCAATTTCTCCCTTTGGCCTTCAATTTGTCAATTAATTTTCAAAACTATCATGTAAGATGTTAGTTTATTTTTCCCTTTTTAATTAGAGATTAAGCAAGTGTTTTTTTTTTTTTTGCAGTAAAAAGTGCTGACAATGGTATCAGAGCTCTGGTAAGGGCACCTTCTCCTTAACAATTAATGCTCTACGGACTGTAAATATAGAAGCCACACTAAAATTCTCTACACACACACACACACACACACACACACAAACACACACACACACAAACAAGCACACATACACACACACCACTGCCACCCAGACACATCAAAGATATGTTCCATTCTCTTGTAATGGTAGTTGATTGATGTTTGCTGCATTGCTTTATCTCAGCTTCAAGATCTTTCTTAGACCTTTATCTTTCCCCGAGATCAAGTCCCTAATTCTTAGTATACTGAGTGTCTGTGTATTCACAATAGGTTCCTGCCTGCTTCAGGCCAATTAATACCCTGAATAGAGTATCCTGAAACTTCACATCCCAGTCTAACTCCATGAGTTTATACACCGTTGCAAAATACTAAAATTTATTGGATGTAGAAACCAAGAGAACACCCACCTTGTTACTATAGTAGCAATTGACAACATGAAAGTAGAAGAATATTGATCAAGAACTGAGGTACGAGAATGGGGGTATGTCTAAAATGTAGAATACTGGATATGTGTTACAGATACAAAATCATCATCTATAGGCGTATTTATTGATAACATAATCATATATTGAAAGCACTATTTACAAATACAGTTTTTCAGTTACTTTGCTTACCTCTCACTTCTGATCACAAATCCGCTCATGAATTTTTATAGTATCTTTGAATAAATGACACCATTTGCATGTATGTAACATCTTAAAATAAGACAGTATGCTTTTACATCTTTCTTTCTATATGACAAGCCCTTATTTTTTGTTTCCCTGTTTGCTGATTAACTGTTTTCCTGGAAACAGGATATTCACATCAAACCTGGGTGTAATTTTTATTTTTTAAATTTGAAATATAAACTTTGTTGTGACTTGTCATTTTCTAAAGATGAGTGATATTCATGAACACTAATATGTTGGTGCCTTTAAGTAAATTGAGACTTGATGTGGTATGATAGTTCTTGTGTCTAATTGACATAACCATTAGATGATTCATGTATAAACATGTGCATTGCACTTTTTTATTTATATATATAAAATAGTCCCCAAGGATATACTTTAAAGTGATAAGGGGGGGATTGTCTCCATGTTCCATACTTTATATTTATTTCAGTAAAAGTACTAGAAATAAATGATGTTTACTGGAACAATATAAAAGAACATATTTTCTTTAGAACGTATTTCTAAAGATAATAGATTTATTGTTTAAAGAATAGAAAAGAATAAAATAGGTTTCTTGATTGGGACTGAATAAATTACATATGAATGTAGTCTCAAGATGAGACTCAGAGAGAAATTCATATTAATATTGCTGAGATATATATCACAATATAAGCAATGTACGTATTTTAAGGAACGGGTCATTCCAAGCCCTAGATACCTAATAGATGAAGAATGGTATTGAAAATAGCAGAGGAAAACAATTCAACATGCAGATGTTATGATTTTATAATACTAATATGAAAAAAATGGAGCATTTGCCTTTCTGAAGGAGAATGTTTAGCCAATAATTTCAGTGAAAGGTATCAGTTGTAATCAGTCTAAAGTCTTTTCCTCCAAGATATCCAAGAGTATTATACTCATCCTCTGAAGAGTAAATAAGAGTTAATTAGCTTTGCTTTATATTAATTTAATTGTAGCAAATGGGTTAAAATGTCTGCACTCTTTCTTTCAATGTAATAACTTACATTTGTTTTACCTAGACTCAAGACCCCCCAAAGACCACCAGAGACCTCGACCAATGAAAGTAACAAAGGCATCTTTTATTTGCAATCTCCAGGCTGGTGCTCTGTGCAATCAGTAACCCATGACACAAAGAGACCCCAAGCATAGAATCAGCACAGTTTTTATAGTATTAAACAAACAACTTTATGGAAGTTTTACATGAGAAATTACATGATTGATTAACATTTTAATAAACTAAGCTATACATATGTGATTGGCTAATATTATTGAGGTGTTATTGACAGGAAGTGTCTGGCCACTGGGTCACCGTGTCCTGCATAGCCACCCAATGTTTGGTGAATGCATTTGGAGAAAATTCTTGTGGCTTTTCAAAGGATTATTTATGTCTCAGTTGTCCAGGAATTGTTTTTCTTTTTGTGACATTTCTGGGTCCAACCCATGGTTATTTTCATAATTCATACCTCACAAGATGGTTGCTAGCCTGTAATGGAGTTACTTAGGCCTTCATTGTGCCTCTTTAAGCTTTAAGCTCTTCACATTTCATATTATTACTGTCTCTTCATACAAGCCTGAAATCACTATGTAAAGGTAACACAAACAGAAAAACAAAAATAACTTGATACAACCATTACAAATCCTAAATTATGTGAAAAAAATCCACAATATAATAAATGAACCAGAGGAAGAGGAAAAACAGTGGGAGAATAACAACAGAAAATTACCCTAGATTTCTCTAATGAAACAGAGATTTAGAGTCCTAGAAGGTACTCCACTTCTAGAGTGTCACACCAAGTTAGGTATAATTATATATAGATATACAATTCAAAAGAATATTTTATACTGTCTTCACAAGAAAACAGAAATCTATGAAAAGTTACCCAGCCAGGAAGGTGAATGCTGTGACTGTGTTGGCCAACATATTCAAAAACACAATTGCAGTGTGGAAATGAAAGGGTCACTTGGGAAAAAATCATGAACAGAGAGACAGTCACATATAAACATAGAGACAATTCACTTTAACACTGGATAGTCGGAACTGTCGTTGGAACCACAAGTATTAATTTGACAACATCTCTCACAACTGATCTCTTCTCCTACACTTAATGGTCTAGACAAAAGCCTAATTCCAGAAAAACAAATCACAACAGAAGACCAAAGCAACACCTGACAAATCATCCAAGAACATAGATAGTCACCTATTAAGATCATAGATCCCCAAATGAAAGCCAAGAAATACTTCAAATGGACAGAACAAATCAGAAAACTATGAGAAAAGTCATGCCAAGGTAATATAATTCACACAGTAAATGAACGGGCATTAGAACAATCAATTATCTAGAAGATGTTTTTCAAAATACATTACAAATACTGCTGAAAAATGTGATTAATGAAAAGGTACAAAACCTCTACAAGGAAATTTGTGAACAAGATGAGACTAAGAAAAGATCAGCAAAATAATTCATGGAGACTCCAAACACAAAGAAAAATAAATTCTGAGAAGGCAAGAGAGTCCAAGGGAAAAATGGATGCCTAGTTAAAAGATATGAGAGAAGACACAGCTAAAACACATACCTCCCCAGCCCCCACCAAATAAAATGTTGTAAAGAAAATCCATACAAGACCTAAAATGAAGCTTTAATAAAGAGATAGAAGCCCTAAAACAATAACCAATTGTAAGACAAGGAAATCAAAGAGAGAGGCTCATTCAGATAAGAGAAGCCTTTAGAACACCAAACAGAGTATACCAGAACAGAACAAACCACCATCACATCATAATCCATTAGAGGATCACTAGACATCAATGAAGGGATTCTTAAATCTGTCAGGAGAAAAGACTGATTATATAAAGGATATACAGTCAGAATAAATACAAATTTCTTAGCTGATATGGTAAAAAGGGGAGCCTCACATGATATATGACAAACATTAAAGGCAAACAACTACCAACCGTGAATATGGTCCAAAGCCAAACTCTCCTTTACATTAAAAGGATATATAAAAATATTTCATGACAAAGAAATCTTGAAACAATGTATCTCCACCAAATCAGCAGGATAGAAGTTAATCAAATATATCCTACATAGAGAAGATCATGAAGAACAGGAACTGGTTATATAAAATGCTCCCTACCAGTGAACAAGGTAAATATATTAGGAGTAGATGAGACACAGAGCCTAATAGCAGGTCAATAACATAGCAGGACTTATGAGATATTTCACAGACTTAACCCTCAATATCAATAGACTTAACTTTCCAAGTAGAAAACAGACTAAATAGTAGTATAATAAAACAAGACACATGCATGTAATATCTACAAGAGACACATTTTATTGACAAAAACAAACACATACTCAAACTGAAAGGCTGGAAGGAAAATCTTCAAGCAAATGAACACCATCAACAGGTCACAGTAGAATTACTAACATAAAATAAAATTCAAAATAAAATTACTAGGAAGAGAAATTATATATTGATAAAGGCACATCTCCGTTAGGTGGATATATCAAGTCTAAGTATCAATGCCTGGAGAACCCCACTTCATCAACCAAATATTACTTAACCTAAAAACATTTCTCAACACATCATTGAAATGCATGGATAGGTCATCCAGGAAAAATTCAACCAAGAAACTGAAGACCTAAATAACTACATTGAACACCTAGCCCTAACAGACATCTACAAAATATACATTCAGCATCAGTATACACATTCTTCGCAGCAGCTCATGAAAGCGTCTCCAAAATAGAACATATCCTATATCACATAGAAATTCTATCCAAATTGAAAGAAAAATTATTTGAATTCCCATATCTTGTCAGACCACAACAGAATAAACTTAGAATTAAAAAAGCTAAAGCAAAAAATAGTTCCCAAACCCATGAAGACTGAACAACACATTGCTGAATAACCAGTGAGGCACTGAATACATTAGAATGAAAATATGAAAGTTTCTGAAATTTAACAAATTGAACACACAATATACCAACTCCTCTGGGAAACAGTAAATGCAGTACTTAGAGGAAAATTTATAGCTCTAAGTGCCTACATCAAGCAATTTGGGAAATCTGAAGTCTTTATTTTAATTATATACCTGAAAATTCTTGAAAACAGGAACAAGGCCAAACCCAAAGCAGAAGACAGAAACAAATAAAAAAATTTAAATCAGAAATAACTAAATAAAGACAAACTAAAACATAAAAAGATCAACAAAACAGAATTGGTTGTTTCAATAAATTAACAGAATTGATAGACCCATACCAAATCTAAGAAGAGAACTTACATAGATAGAAAGATAAATAGAAAGCACACAGATTGGGAGAAGTTTGTTACTTGCTCTGCAACAGGCAATGGCCTTACATCTCAAATATATTTAGAGCCCTAGCAGTTAACTCCCCCCAAAAACAAATCTTCAAAGAAACAACCCTCTTAATAAGTGGGCTAAAGTTTTAAAGAGAGACCTCTCTGAAGAAGAAATATGAATGGCCAATTGAAACATGAAGAAATATGCAACATTTCTGGCCATAGAAATACAAATAAAAGCAACATTGAGATTCCACCTCCCCCCAGTTTGATGACCATTATGAAGAAAACTAACAATAACAGAGGCTGGTCTGGTGGGAATATAGCCAAACAGGAATGTTACTACAAAATGGGTTGAAAAGTAAACTTGTTCAAATACTCCATAAAGAAGTACACAGGTTCCTCAGAAGATCTCCCCTATAACCCAGCAATCCCACTCCTGGACAATTACCCAAATGACCACAGACAAGGCCATACTGAAGTTACCATCACAACTATGTCAATTGTAGCAGTGTTTACCATAGCTAAGATATGGAACCAACACAGATGCCCCTCAGTAGATGAATCGATCAAGAAAATGTCATAGATATTCACAACAAAATTCTATGCTTCCATCAGAAAGAATGACATTGTCTCATTTGTAAGGAAATGGAAAGACTTGGAAAACATAATACATCAAACAAGCCACATCCAAAGAATTATAGGATACATGTTTTCACTCATTTAAAAAAACTAGAATATGTTTAGGATATTCCTATAAAAGATCACAACAGCTCAATAGTTATATGCATGTCACCATAGAAAATGATGCTTATTGAAATGAGCTCCAAGAAATGGATACAAGATGATTGTATAGAGAACTGCTTTTAGTTATTTCGATTTACTTTTTCCTCTTTGGATTATTCCCTGTAGTCATTGTTTTTGATTTCTGTACCTTTTGTCTTATACATAAGTTTATCTGATTTGGGGAAGGGAAGGGAAATCACAGAAATAGTCGGACAAAGATTAACCAAAGCAACAGTGATATACACTAAGCACTATGTTAGAAATGAACTTTACAACTTTGGGGAAAGGGGATATCAGGGTTGGGGGAAGCAGGAAAAAATGAGGAAGTGGAAACACTGTAAAAAAAAGTACTTTTACTCATGTAACTGTAACCCACCCCTTGGAAAATCACTTTCATAATAAAAAAAAACAAAAAATAAAATAAGAGAGCTGACAGGAAGCTCAGCCTGACTTTTCTGCCATGCTCCCTAAGACAATGGGTGCTATTCAGTCCACTTCTTGTGGTGCTAAGTCCACTTTTTGTCAGTCGTAGGGTTTGAACTCTGGGCCTGGGCACTGTCCCCAAGCTCCTCAGCTCAAGGCTAGCGCTCTACCATTTGAGTCACAGCACCACTTCTGGTTTTCTGGTGATTCTTTGGAGATAAGAGTCTCACAGATTTTCCTGCCCAGGCTGCCTATAAACCACGGTCCTCATATCTCAGCCCCCTGTGTATTTAGGTACCAGCACTTGGCTTAAGTGTAATTCTGACTCTCTCTCTCTCTCTCTCTGAAGAACTTATTTAATGGGTGCTAGAGGAGGTGGCCCAGCATCCCCATGTGGCTGGAACCAATGTGGCCTTCTCATTCTGGAGGTGGGCTGTGGGTCAGGAGTTGTCTTGCTCAGTCTGTTTTTCCAGCTCCATGAGGTAAGCCCCTCTGTGCTCTGGCTAGGTCGTGACGGTTATTCATTGTCCATCTAGCCTTACTGGACTCAATATTGTGTTCAATGTCCTTTTCTAGCAAAAATTTCTGGCTAAAATTATGATACGTAGTTACGGAATGAAAAAGTAATGCCAATCTTAAGAAAGTCATTTAGGGCTCTGGGAATGTGGCTTCACAGTACGGTGATTGATTAGCATGCATGAAAACTTCGGTTCGATTCTTCAGTACCACATAAACAGACAAAGAATCACTGGAAATAGTGCTGTGTCTCAAAGTGGTAGAGGGTTAGCCTTGAACAACAACAACAAAAATAGCTGAGGAATAATTCTCTATCCCTGAGTTGAAGCTCCAGGACTGGCAAAACAACAACAACAACAACAACAACAAATATTTAGTTAGTAAATGGAAAATAAACAACTCATACTTGGAATATATAATTGCTCCTTCATACTCATACCTGACAATAGTCCCTAATTCATGTACTTTACCTATATTAGTATACAATATTGAAAAAAAAACAAAAACTTTTGTTCATCAAGTCACGGCAATTAATGCCAGGAATGTGCTTAGATGTCAGGTGAAGATTAATTCTGGAAATTCAAAGATTCCAGGTTTTTGAGTGGTCACTGCTAATCACAATCAGAAGGATAGTATAAGTGAGATTTGGGAATCTTTTTGATAAGTCATGGCACCAAAAAGGCAGAGGCTAATTATAGTTTTTACAGAAGAGAAGGAATAACTCCAGATGGAAGGAATAAATGGTAATAACTAAGTTATACCACAAAATGTTCTAGGGAACCATTTCTGGTTATTAAAGAACTAGTCATCAACTAGGCTTATTCCTCATTGCCTTTAGCATTCTAGTAATTAGGCGAATTCTTTATCTCTGTGTGATAAGTTGTATATCCTTCTATGCTGTACTTTCATACCTGAACTCCTTTGCTTTCTAAAAATCTCAGTCTTTTATATTTCTCTATGAACAATTTCTGATATTAAGTCGACAAATACAGACAGAAGAAGATGCTAATGTAAGAGTCCCATAACACATGAATCATTAATGTAACAACATGAAAAAGGGGGATAAATTTATTGCTACCTCGATTTTTCTAAAAAGTTGTAATGTGATCATTTGATTCAAATTTCCATTCTTTGTCTACATAGTGTCAATAAGTGCACATAAATGCAAATATAAGACGGATGCTGGTGGCTCACACCTGTTATCCTAGCTACTCAGAAAATTGAGAACACAGGATTGTGGTTCAAAACCAGCCTGGTCAGGAAGGTCCATGATCTTTAATTAACCACATGAAACCCAGAAGTGGTACTGTACCAAAAGTGGCAGAGTGCTCAACTTGAGCTGAAGAATTGAAGGAGAGGGTCCAGTATCAGACTTAAAGACCCATGACCAACAAAAAAGGGCAAATATGACTTTAATTTTCCCCAAAAAGAACGACAAAGTCAATAGTAATCTTCCCAATTAGAAAAAAATTATTCCAAAATGATTCAGTGCACCTACTTTTGTTGAGTTATTTAAGTTATGGTTTCTTTGCTGGACATATTCTCTTCTTTTAAAAATTGTCAAATATTAGATTTATAATAAACTTCATCTAATATTTCTTAGTTCAAAAGAGAAATCCAAGGCGAAACAAAGGAGGAGGCTACAATGCTTGATAAGAAATGTACTCATTATCTTGCCCATGTAATTGTAACCCCTCTGCACAGTATTTTCACAATAAAAAATAAATAAAAATTAAAAAAAGAGAAGTCCGTACAGTTGAAGTCACTTGGATTTATTACTATCTCAGTTCAAAGCCAACCCAGGCAGGAGAGTCTGTCTAACTCTTATCTGTAATTAAACACTAAAAAAGCCAGAAGTGGAGTTTAGGCTCAAGCAATAGAGTACTAGCTTTGGGGGCAGGTGGGCAGGAAAGACAACTGTACTGGGACAGGTTCCACCCTCTAGGTTCAAGCCCCAAAACCAGCACAAACTAAACAAACAAACAAGCAAATGAAAAAAACCACCTGTTTCTTTGTGACCATACTTAAAGCATTGCTTTGAGAAGAGGCTCCTTTTGCTAATCGTACTCACTGGATCCTGCTTTTTGGAATCCTTATTGCTATGGAGAACTCAGGACGAGACTAAAGAATTGGGTAACTGACTCCTGCAACAGGAGAATCATCTCAGGAGTGAAATATCCGTACATAAGTCTCTTTAAAATCCCCATATCTTTGTTTCTTTGCAGGAGAACACTTTTAAAACAAAGTTATTGCCTTTTATTTTATGCTGGCCTTCAAATGGCATATTGTTAACTTTTGTTATACTCTCAACTAGAAGTTTACAGACAAGTTTTATATAAGTAAAGGACAAACTTGAAAAAGTCAGGGACAGAGTTTCTTTCAGGCCTTGGATTCTTTTCTTGTACCATAAAAAGGACAGCACAAATTACCTTGAAATTTGTCATTTTTCTATGTTCAATTCCTCTCTTGGAATCAGTTTCCACTTGCAATAACAGTTCCTTCCACTTACTTCCAGTAACAATCCATGGTGCTGCTCTAGGTAAAATGAATGTTTTCTGGCTTCACTAAAATAGCACAAGTATATCTTTGGACATGAGGTAACATGTGTTTCAGAGATAACTTCATAGCGAGAAAATATGGAATTTGCATGGCTTATAAAACCTTATTCATGTACATATGGCCATATAAGATGATGTTAAGTGAAATGGAACCCAAGATAGGGACACAACTTGCTTTTTCTTGCTATTTTTTTAATGTATCTAACATGTAGTATGCGATTTTTTTGTTTCTCTTCTATTTTCTTCTTCCATGGTATATAACCCCTGTTTTCACTATATTTATTGTCAGCGACCTGCATCTTGCATATACATTTTTATAATGCGGGGAGGGGAAGGGAAATAACAAAATGCTTAAACAATTATACAGTATGACCTATTGTAACAATGAGCTGTACAAGGCACTATGTAGAAAATTCGCTTTACAACTTGAGGAGGGGAGAAGGGAGTTGGGTTGGTAGGGAGGAAAAGGATTGTAGGAGAAATACAAAAGAGGAGGTAACAACGCTTGATAGATAATGTACTCATTAACTTTCTTATGTAACTCTAACCCCTCTTTAAACCATTTTTACAATAAAAAAACATGAAAAAAATCCTGGAATACTTTAAGTTCAAAATTTCCTAAGTGCTCTGTAATTAAGACCAATTTTATGTGGGAAGAATGTTCTCAGAAACATTTTTTTGTGAGTGTGTGTGTTGTGCATTATTTCCCAAGTGTACATAAGTTAGAAGTAGGAGAAACAATACGAATAATTAGAGAAAAAGAAGTTTTGTGCTTAAGTATAATGGTTCAATACACTATAGAAGACTCTTCAAATAAGACAACTTTGAAACAATAAATCCAAGGCCAGTATGTAGATCTATGGGAGTTATATAGGGAAAGCTTTACTACTAAGTGGAACATGAAGGATGAGGCCAATCTTCTTTTCTATTAGATCTAAATCATGGTAGCTAATCATGCAAATTTGTAAAAAGTAGAAGAGAAGAGTAATTCTGGTTCCAAAACAAGTCAGATATAAGAGCATAGACAACTGGAAAAAAAGGCCATGTTGAGAGAGTAGGAAATATAGCAGCAATGAACTGGTGGATAAGATCACATTTATTTTTCTTTTTTTTGTTTTTTTTTAATTGTTGTGGGTTTTGAACTCTGGGCCCAGGCAATGTCCTTCCCCTCTTCAGCTCAAGGCTAGAGCTCTACCATTTGAGCCACAGTGCCAATTCCAGTTTTCTGGTGGTTAATTGGAGATAAGTGCCTCAGAAAACTTTCTTACTGGTGCTTGATCTGAACTGCAATCCTCAGATCTCAACCTCCTGAGTAACTAGGATTATAGGTTTGAGCCACCAGTACCAGGCTTAAGATCACATTTCTAGCAATGTACACTCAGGATATGTAATGTGTGTGTTCATCTATCTTTGTATGAATTCTTGAGTTAAAATCTAGGCTACAGGTTAGACTTTACATTCACAAAAATGTTTGTAGTTTAAAACCATACTCCTGGAAAAAATAAAAACTAAAAATGTAAAAGAGTCTGGAAAGTTCAGTTTGCATCCAGCCTCAGCAGAACAGTCTTTGCAACACTACCTATAATTAACCAGCCAAAAGCTGCATTGGACGAATGGCTCAAGTGATGGGATACTAGTTATGAGCAATAGTGCTGAATAATAGCCTGAAGTTTTTGCATACATACATACAAACATTTACATACGCACAGAAGCACTTATATGTGCAAACACACATATGAAACAACTCTCACAATGTGTAGAAAAGTTAGAAAATAATAGAAAATATGTCCTGAGTAAGACTAGAATCAAGTGATAATTTTTAATATTAGAAAGTCGTCAAGTGAACTTTCCCCCCAAAAGATTGAGACTATTACATAGGTAGTGACCAGAGATAGTAAAAGAGTCAAGTAATAATTATTAAATGGATTGGATCCATGGAAGAATGAATCATAGACCCCTGCAGGTGCATCTGAAAATGTTCATATCCTGTGTCAAATGTTAGAACAGTTTGAGCAGTCAGTCGTGGATAAGATCATTGGAGAAGTTCAGAATTACTAGTATGTTTCTCGATTTAATAAGCCAAGAAAATATGGCAGGGCAATGTGATAGAAGTCTGGAATTCTAGCACTCAGACTAATATAGGAGATTAGAGAGTGGATTAAATAGTAATACCTTCCCTGGACTAGGTAGTATAATTTTGCCTCGGTAAAACCAACCAAAGAACAAGAAAGGAATTCACAGTTGGAATTTTGGGCTAATTTTGTCATTATGTTTTGAGAAGTCAAGTTTCTTATTGAAATGCAACTCATATATCATCCTCAGTCATGTTTTAAATGTTCTCTTCATTACAGAATACTTCTAGATACAAAATATGTCAGGATTCCGAACCAAATATTTGAAAACTTTATCATCGTTCTGTTGGATTCCAAAGAAATAATGAAGGATTACAAAAGCTTAAGCCTGGAGAAACAGCAAAGTTATCTAGTGTAGGACTTTGTAGACCTTACTAAATTAGAATTTAGATTTGAAATAAATATCTTTTGCTTGTAATTTCATATTCTATAGGATACTACAAAATACTTTTTAAGTAGAAGTTTTAATTTACAAATTCACAAATGATTTTGACGTTTTATTTGTCTAGAATATTCTTTCAAGAGAGTTGTAATTAGGACTTAGTTAATAGTTAATTCCAACAGTTCATGTATAACATGATAATGTGAATAATCTAGAAAGAGTTGAGAATAAATGGAAGCTATTAATTTATAAATTTAGAAAAAGAGCAATGTTTTGAGAGTTTGGTGTAACATGGTATGAAGAGAGTTATTGTTTGAAATCTTTTTTCTTCTACCTGTACATAATATAGGAAGAAATTTCCTTATTTATATATCTATGTATACAATGAGAAAAATGCTAGGTTTGGGGTTTGTTTTCATTTTGTTTTTGTTGTTTTGTTTGTCCTAGGGCTTGACGTCTGGGCCTGGGCACTGTCCCTGAGCCTGTTTTTTGCTCAAGGATACTGCTCTACCAGTTGAACCTCAGTGTTACTTGTGTCTGGCTCTTCCTGAGCAGTTTATTGGAGATAAGAATCTAAGGAACCTTCCTGCCTGGGTGGGCTTTGAACCAAAATATACAGATCTTTGCCTCCTGAATATCTATGGTAGACGAAAAGATATGTATAAATAATATTTTCAAGTTTTCTGATCTGAAGAATACCACTTGAGGGAAAACGATGCAGCAAAGTTTAGTGTAGTGTTCTTTCCACAATAGAAAAGGCATAATATTAGCAGAAGTGTAGAATTTTTTTCACAATAGAGATAAGCTAGTCATGCTGTGAATTTAGGGAATTTTAAGGTGCAGCTTACAAAGTGTAAACTGTTGGGCTAGAATGACTTTACTGCATAAAATGTTGGGATTGATTGTCATTGAAATAATAGCTTACTATGATGAAAAAATGTTTACTCTAGAGAAATTAATTATTATAGGTACTTCATGGTTTTATCTTCTACCAGAATGTGGCTAGTTTCTCTGTTGACCTTTAAATATGTAATTCCCCATTGGAAACTGTGTCTATTGAAGAATTAAATAAAATGCGTACAGGCACTGTTTTAAATGTCTCTGGTATGGCATGCTCAGAATTTGAAAATGAGTAGTTAGTAGAACACATATATTCTGTCCTCTTAATAAATATTCAGTTTTAAAAATTAGGAGTTTCCAGAGAATTGATTTTCTATTTAGTATGAGACAATACTAAAATTTTTTTTTTAAATAATGGCAAGTATATTCTGAGAATTTTGTATAGTTTGATTACATTCAAGTTGATGACCCTCTGAAAAAGAAAGGGGCAATTAATTCAAATGAGAAGCCAAATATTGTTCATGTTTTAAAAATGTAATACATATAGAATATCATTTACTATAGAAATACAGTGAAATTATATTTTATGTAGCTTATTTTTAAATTTAATTTTATTGTCAAGGTGATATATAGAAGGGGTTGCAGTAATTGCAAAGTAGTGAATATCTAACAAGTCGAACTTTTTATGCCATAACTCATTTTTCTCACACTTTCACTTCACCCCAATACCCCTCACAAGTTGTAATGTGAATATCCTACATGTTGTCTTGTGAGTATTGCTGTTGCCTTGGTTTGCCCTTTGTCCTTTGTCTCGCCATTTTGTTGTTCCTCTTCCCTTGCCAAATTAAGATACATGTGTACATAATACACAGGATACTGAAATCAAATACAGCAGGGAATAAACCATAGGGGAAAACACAAAAGAAAAAAGAAATCACATAGTACAATAAAAACAACAACCACAAAGAAACACCTCTGGTTCCATGTCTAGGGGTTCATTTTGCTCAGCATCCTCTTATATGTATATTTATACATAGCTATTGTGCCATTCTGCTCATCCCTAGGACTACCTTAGACATTACTTAATTATTACACATGAGAAAAACCATGGAATCTGTTTCTTTGTGTCTTGCTTATTTTTCTTAGTAGGATTTTTTCAAGTCTTTCCATTTGCTTATGAATTGGTAGCTTAGAATTCCACTGTGTGTGTGTTTAATGGATTTGTTCATCTTCTGAGTGGCATATTGGTTTAAATCATGATTGCATGTAAGTATCATTAGGGTCATTCAAAAATGACAGATGCAAGGGGCTGGGAAGGTGGCTCAGTGGTAGAGCGCTTGCCTTGCATGCATGAGGCCCTGGGTTCAATTCCTCAGCACCACATAAGCAAAAAGGAAAAGGCCAGAAGTGGCCCTGTGGCTCAAGTGGTAGAGCGCTGTCCTTGAGCTGAAGAGCTGAGGGACAGCGCCCAGGCCCAGGGTTCAGGCCCCACGACTGGACCCAAAAAGAAAATGACAGATGCCACCTCCCCAGATATACTAAAATCACGATTTCTAAGTAAGATAGTTTTTATGGTGGTACAAGTGTTGAGATACCTGGATAAGTCTAATGTATTTCTTGCACTGAGTTAGGCAGGAAGACATCATATAGGATAAAAATGGTAGTGACAAAATATTACCATGAGAAAGCTTTAGGAGGCTTCCAGAAATATGAAGAAATTCAGATAATTTTGATGAATTTAGAAATGCAAGCTCAATTAAGTCTCTTTAAATAAAAATTATGTAAGTGGAAGGGCAAAAGAAGACGAAGAGAAGAAATAACTGACAAGAGACCATTGTTTCAAGTTAGAGTATAAAAAGACATAATCTATAACTTCCCAGTTGAAAAGAGACCAATATAATGTGCCCCACTTAATTTAGATACATGCAAAATATTTACTTGGCTTTTTCCTACTTTAAAGCTCCAAAATAAATGAAGACTTATAAGAAAAGTTATGTGATGCCATTTCTTCAACCAGAACACTAACTGTGATGAGCCCTCTTTTTCGCACTTTGCACTTGGAAAATAGTCCCTAAGTTGATGATGTTGTGATATGATTAGAGTCAGAGTTAGGGACTTCTACTGGTAGAGTTATCCCAAAATAGTTTAAAGCAGTTTTCCGCCCAAGATATCCAACTGCATTGTCTGAAGCTGTACTTTGAACACACCCTCAAACTTGAGTACGTAATTTGAAATTATACTTCAGCATTTCCTTGACACATTCTACTTTGTGCCTTTGTCTTTTTTGCACATTCCTTTTGAGTTCATAGTTGCTCTATTCAATTTCATCTTTATAAACTACTAATAACATTGTTCAACTATCACTTCTTGTTTGCATACACCCAGTGTCTGTATTGAGGTACTTTGTCTATGTTAAACAATAGGGTAATACTCACTCTCTAAGGAGAAAATTTCCACAGTATAACCCTATGCCCACCTTAGAGGGTGTAGAATTTAAAGCATTTTGAGACAAACAGTGATATTAGAAGTGAAAGGCTCGGAAGATGGTGGAGGAGAAGCTGGAAGCTAAACAAGCTGTCGCATAGAAAGCAGTTTTAGAGTTCCAGTGAACAGTCCTAAGCCAGAGAATCACACAAAGTGTGCCATCACAGGACAGAGAGTTAGGCCAGAGAAGGAAAATCCAGGCAAGGAGAGAGATAAGAGCTCTTGCCAGCAGCCGCCATCGCCACTGCAGCAGCAGTGACAGCGGTGGCCAAACCCACCATACTTGAATCACAGAGAGCCCAAGACCAAGGAACCAGACACTGCAGGCGAGCGGATTCTACTCAACACCAGCAAGAACCAACAAGGAGTGTATATCTTCATCCTGCAGTTCTCAGAGCAGAGACGACCCAGGAACCAAGACTTGGCATGAGTAGAAGCCTGACGTCCTCACTCCTCCTCAGGGAGCAAAGAAGGGAAGGCCACCCCTCCACCCCCCCAGTACTGGAGATCTCCATCTTGCATACCGACAAAGCTTGGTGGAGTTGTTAGCTCCAATAAGGCCTTGGAATAAAATTAGAGTCATTTAGCAGGTATAAGAACCTAAGCCGACCTGCCATACTCAGCTACATCCAGGGAAAAGTCACTCAGCTCGGGCACCAGCCCCAGGAGTGGCTTTCTTCACCAGGTAATCAGAGCCAGAGGCTGCCCTTCCCTTTAGCAGCCTCGACAATCAATTGAAATTCAGTAAACAGAAACCCTAAGAATGGCTCCAGGCTGGGCTCTGTGAGTTTCTCACAAACTAGCCCCCAGTAAAAGCTACTGTTTGATGAAAGGCCTCAACACTACCCAGAATCTAGCCTGATCACAGCATCTCCAAATTTGAGGAAAAAGCCATCTCCCTCTTTTGTGATACTCAAAGCAGATCCTACTCCCATTGAACTAGCCTGGGAGGAGTATCGCAAAATCCTGGGAAAAGCAGAGGATTTTTTTCCCTGTTCAAACAAACTGACTTAAGAAATCAACCAAGCCACAGGACCACAAGCAGAACAGAGACTCCAACAAGAGGCTGGTTACAGACAAAAGGGATTTTGCCCACCCCTCCCCAAAAAATGAAAGAATTTTTTTTCTTCTTTTTTTTTTTTGGTATGTTTTATAAATCTTTTTTTCTTCTCTAAAACTTTTCTTTTAATTTTTACTTTTTGGAAAAAAATTGTTTTCTAGTAACTTTTTTTTCATCTTATAATTTTTATTTTAGGGATACATGTGTTGCTTGCGTTTTTCTTTCTTTTTTTTTAAAAAAAATTTCTTTTTGTTTTTTGTTTAGCTCTACTTAACTTCTGATCTTATTTCTTCCTTTCTTATCCTTTTCACCTTTTCCTCTCTTTCGTTCTTCTTTATGTAACTTAATTGTTGTCCTGCATATCCTCAGATAAACCCGTAGTTGACTATTAAACTCTATCCCCCATTGTGTACACACTTAATCCACAAATTTATTACTCAATTCAAAACCTCTAAGACTTAAATTCCTTAATAGCAGTACTACCTCTTTATACCTATATAATATTTTAAGTATTTTTATTTTTAAGTTTTTCACATCTCCATTATATTCCTCCCTTCCTCTCATTATATTCATGTTCTTCTCTGAATAGTTTGTTTTCGTTTCTGCATAATATTATTAATTTTTACTTTTCTATTTTTTCTGGTCTCTTTTCTTTTCCCTTTCTCTTTCTTCTTTTTTTTCTCTCTTTACGTTCATCCTATCCAACCTATTTTCTGCTTTGAGATTATGACTTAGTTAAGTTAACTATCCCTGTGCCTTCCCACATCACTTTTTTCATATTTTTTTACCCACACCTCTCCCTAACCCTAATAATTTCTGGTTTTCCAAATTCTACTTTGGGGCTCGTAGCCCATTAATATATAGTTGTTTGATGTTGAATAGATGTATCTGTTGAACTAGATTGCATCTTTAGACTATTGACTGTGCAAATTCAGACTTTGGTTGATGCTTGCATTAAAATAGAGTTCTAGCACAAAACTGGTTTAATTTTCATCCCAAATGGGCAGAGTAAGCTGAAAAAACACAAGCAAAATTGCAAGTACGAGTATCGCAATTCCCACTCATGATAATCAGGAAACAGAACAGATAATGAATAATCCAGAGGAGCGTTCCCAAACAGCTCTACAAACACTGCTGGCAAACATGATAAATGAAAAGATTGAAAACATACAAAGGACTCTGTGTGAGCGTGATAGGGAGAGAGAGGAGGCAAACAAAAGTCAATGCAGTAAAAGATTGAAAACCTACAAAGGACTCTGTATGAGCGTGATAGGGAGAGAGAGGAGGCAATCTAAAGGTTTATACAGGAATATCATGAGCATGAGGAAGCTGCTCAAAAACTGATACAGGATTTGTGTGAGCAGCTTCAGAATATTCAAAGAGAAAGGCAGGAATGGCGTTAAGAGGCTGAGAATACTCTAAGAGAACTACAGGAATGGCAGGAATGGGACTGGGAGGAACGTAAGGAAAGAGTAATACAGGAATTGAGAGAGCAGGATGAGAATACACAAAGATCACTAAAGGCATTGATGGAATCCATTAAAAAAGAGCTGAAGGAATTCAGGGAGAACACAAAGGGATTGCTGAAAGGAACCCAACAGAAGGACTGGGAGTCCAAGGAAGCCATAACAAATCAACTAAGTGATTTGAGAATAAACACTGAACACAAAATTAAGCAAGTAAAGAAGTTCATACAAGATCTAAAACAAAGCTTCAACAAAGAATTTGACCAATCAAAGCTGACCAATTAGAAGCAAAAGAAATAAAAAACAAAGTAAAATTCTTGACAGCAGGTTAGACTGTGTAGAAGATCGAAATTCAGGGATTGAAGACAGCCTAGATATTATAGAGAAAGAACATACAACCATGCAAGACAAGTCCAAGAATTATTACAGAACTATCCAACACTTGGAAGACACGATCAGAATGCTTAATCTAAGGATAATGGGTGTAGAGGAGCACCTAGAAACAGAAGTTAATGGTCTAGGAAATTTGTTTAACAGGATCCTAGCAGAGAACTTCCCAAACATGTAAAAAGATAGGCCTATTCAGATACAAGAATCTTTTAGAACTCCAAATAGACCAGACCAGAATAGGACATCCCACTGTCCCATTATAATCCTCAAAGGATCAACTTAGACCAAGGAAAAGATCCTTAAAGCTGTCAAGGAGAAAAGATTAATCACCTATAAAGGGAAACCAATTAGAATCACTTCAGATTTCTCAGCAGAGACAATCAAAGCAAGAAGAACCTGGAATGATATATGCCAAGCCCTAAATACAAATAACTATGAACCAAGAATACTGTACCCAGCTAAACTCTCTTTCATCACTGAAGGCCAAATAAAACCTTCCATAGCAAAGAAAAAATGAAACAATACATCTCCACCAAACCATCCCTACAAAACATTTTTAAAGTTGTCCTACACATAGAAAACCAACTAGACCACAATAAAGGAGAAGAAACTGCACCCAAAATAAAATTCCAAGATCCATAGGAAGAATCCAGTTTTCACAGCCCCCAAGAAGGTGGATAACATGGCAGGAACTCCCAAATACCACTCAATCCTATCTATCAACATTAATGGATTAACTCTCCAAATAAGCGACATAGACTGTCTAGTTGGATTAAAAAACAAGATCTTTCTATCTGCTGCACTCAGGAGTCACATCTTGCTCGTAAAAACAAACAATTTTCAATGTTAAAGACTGGAGCAAAAACTACCAAGCAAACGGCCCCCATAAACAGGCCGGAGTTGCAATGCTAATATCAGATAAAATAGACTTCAAATTAAAATTCATGAAAAGAGGTAAAGAAGGTCGCTACATACTAATTAAGGGATCTCTCCTTCAGAAGGATATTACCATTCTAAATATCTATTCGCCAAACAATGGAGGAACCAAATTTATCCAAGAAACACTACTTTCCCTCAAATCCCACATAGATCCAAAGACATTAATTGTTGGGGATTTTAACACACCACTCCCCCCACTATAGAGATCAACTGGGCAAAAACTCAAAAGAAACCGCAGATCTAAACAGCTGCATAGATCATCTAGATTTAACAGACATCTACCGAATATTTTACCCAGTAGCATCAGAATACAGGTTTTTCTCAGCAGCACATGGAACATTTTCTAAAATAGACCACATTTTATGCCACAAAGCAAACTTGTCCAAATTCAGAAACATTGAAGTTATCCCTAGCTTTCTCTCTGACCACAAGGGAATAAAATTAGAACTCAACACCAATAGCCACCAAAGAAGTCCAGTAATACATGGAGGCTGAACAACACACTGCTGAATCATGAGTGGGTCATGGAAGAGATTAGAAAGGAAATTCAAATGTTCATGCTATTCAACAAATATGAGCACACAAATTTCCAGCTCCTCTGGGACACAGCTAAGGCGGTACTCAAAGGCAAGTTTATAGCTCTGAACTCCTACATCAACAAATTGGGGAGATCTGAAACCTACAATTTAATGACACATCTGAACCTCCTTGAAAAAGAGCAGCAAGATAAACTCCAATCCAGTAGATGGAAAGATATAATTAAAATTAAATCAATTAAATGAATTAGAATCCAAAAAAACTATAGAAAGAATCAACAAAACAAAGAGTTCGTTCTTTGAAAAAATTAACAAAATTGACAGACCCTTAGCAAATCTTATAAGAAAAAAAAGAGAACCAACCCAAATAAATAAACTCAGAGAGGAGAATGGAAATATCACCACGGAAACAACCAAGGTTCAGAATATTATAAGGGAATACTTCTCAAAACTTTATGGTAACAAGTTTGAGAACTTGTCAAAAATGGACCTTTTCCTAGCAAATATTGACATGCCAAAACTAAACCAAGATGAAACCATCTTAACAGGCCCATATCAAGTATTGAAATACAAACAGCAATAACAGACCTCCCAGCTAAGAAAAGTCCAGGACCAGATGGTTCTACAGAGGAATTCTACAAGGCCTTCAAAGCAGAGCTCACACGAATACTCCTCCATGTCTTCTATGAAATTGAAAGAGAAAGTTCACTACCGAACACATTCTATGAAACTACTCACTACATTGACTGTTGGCCTTACATTTCTCATCTGTAAATTGATGTAATCTACCAGAAATATTGAAGAATATTTGTTGACTTCTAGAGCAAGAAAAAAAGTGGAGTCCTTACATTTTCCACTTTAGCTTACGCATAAGGAAAGAGTCAAATTCAGTTTGTAGGTATAAAGTCACAAGTTGTTTCATGCAGAAATAAAAATAAATTTTAACTCCTGGCTCTATGGCCTGAGTCCTTTAATGGTAACTACAGAAATATAAGTGGTATTATGTAAATTGTGCCATGTGTTCACAGCTGTACTGAAGGACATACTCTTAATAAATTATTGGAAACATTGGTTATTGAATACTACCTATAGGAGAATGTTATTTGAATTAATCATACTGGGTTATGTGGAAGTAAATGATTTTATTTATAAGAACACAATACCACCAAGAAAAGTGAGTAGGTTTATCATGAGTTCTGGGAAGATGGCGGAGGAGAAGCTGGAGGCTAAACAAGCTCTTGCATAGAAAGCAGTTTTAGAGTTCCAGTGAAGAGTCCTAAGACAGAGAATCACACCAAGTGTGCCATCACAGGACAGAGAGCTAGGCCAGAGAGAGAAAATACAGGAAAGGAGAAAGCCCTGAGCACTTGCCAGCAGCCACCGCGGCAACGACAGGGTGGCGGAGGCAACTGCAGACGCCATACCTGAATCACAGATAGTCCAGGAGGAAGGAGTCAGACACAGCGGACCAGCGAATTCCACTCAACACCAGCAAGAACAGACAAGGAGCGGACATCTTCATCCTGCAGTTCCCAGACCAGAGATGACCCAGGAACCAAGACTTGGCATGAGTAGAAGACTGACTTCCTGACTCCTTCTCAGGGAGCAGAGGAGGGAAGGCCACCCCTCCCCCCTCCCAGTACCGGAGATCTCCATATTGGATACTGACAAAACTCGGCGGAGCTGCTAACTCCAATTTAAGCCCGGGAATAAATCTAGTGTCATCTAGCAAGTCACAAGAGCCTAACCTGACCTGCCAGACTCAGCTACACCCAGGAAAAAGTCACCCAGCTCGGGTGCCAGCACCAGGAGTGGCTTTCTTCACCAGGTAATCAGACCCAGAGGCTCCTCCTCCCTTTAGCAGCCTCAACAATCAACTGTAATTCAGTAAACATAAACACTGAGTGTGGCTCCAGGTTGGGCTCTGTGAGTTTCTCACAAATGAGCCCCCGGGAAAAGCTACTGTTTGCTGAAAGGCCTCAACTCTACCCAGAACCTAGCCTAATCACAGCATTTCCAAACTCCAGGAAAAAGCCATCTCCTCCCATTGAACTAACCTGGAGGAGGATCGCAGAGCATTTTTCTGCCTGTTCAAAGAAACTGACTTAAGTAACCAACCAAGCCACAGGAACACAAGCAGACCAGAGACTCCAACAAGAGGCTGGTTACGGACATAAGGGAGACAAAGGATTTTTCCCACCCCTCCCAAAAAAATCAAAGAACTTTTTTGTTGTTGTTGTACCTTTTATAAAAAATTTTTTTCTAAACATTTATTTTAATCTTTAATTTTTACCTATTTGAAAAAATTGTTTTCTAGTAATTTTTTTTCCTCTTAGAATTTTATTTTAGGGGTATAAGTGTGTGTGAGTTTTTCTTCTCTTTTTTTTTGTTTTTTTTTTTTGTTTTGTTTTGTTTTGTTTTTTGTTTAGCTGTACTGAACTTCTGATCTCTTTTTCTTTCGTTCTTATCCTTTTCACCTTTTCTTCTCTTTTGTTATTTATGTGACTTAATTGCTGTTCTGCACATCATCAGATAAACCCATAGTTGATTATTAGACCTTATCCCCCATTCTGTACACACTTAATCCACAAATTTATTACTCAATTCAAAATCTCTGAGACTTAAATTCCATAATAGCAGTACTACCTCTTTATACCTATATAATATTTTAAATATTTTTATTTTTAAGTTTTTCACATCTCCTTTATATTCCTCCCCTTCTCTCATTATATTCATGTTCTTCTCTGAATAGTGTGTTTTCGAAACCTGTAAAATATTTCTAATTTTTACCTTTCTATTTTTTCTCGCATCTTTTTGTTCCCTTTCTCTTTCTTCTTTTTTTTCTCTCTGTCTACTTTCATCCTATCCAACCTATTTCCTGCTTTCAGATTATGACTTAGTTAACACACCTTGTGCCTTCCCACATCACTCTATTCTTATTTTTTACCTTCATCTCTTACTAAACCTAGTAATTTCTGGTTTACCAAATGTTTCTTTGTGGATCGTAGCCCATTAATATATAGTAAGGAAGTAAAGAAGTTCATACAAGATCTAAAACAAAGCGTCAACAAAGAATTTGAAGCCATCAAAACTGACCAACTAGAAGGAAAAGAAATAAAAAACAAAGTAGAAAGTCTTGACACCAGGTTAGACCATGCAGAAGATCACATCTCGGGGATCGAAGACAGCTAAGACATTATAGAGAAAGAACATACAACCATCCAAGACAAATCCAAGAAATATGAGAGATCTATCCAACATTTGGAAGACACCTAAGAAGGTCTAATCTAAGGAAAATGGGCGCAGGGAGCACCTAGAAGCAGAAGTTAATGGTCTAGGAAATTTGTTTAACAGGATCCTAGCGGAGAACTTTCCAAGCATGCAAAAGATAGGCCTATTCAAATACAAGAAGCTTTTAGAACTCCAAATAGACCAGACCAGAATAGGACATCCCACAATCACATTATAATCCACACAGGATCAATTCAGACCAAGGATAAGGTCCTTAAAGCTGTTAAGGAGAAAAGATTAATTACCTATAAAGGGAAACCAATTAGAATCACCTCAGATTTCTCAGCAGAGACAATCAAAGCAAGAAGAGCCT
Source organism: Dipodomys spectabilis (assembly GCF_019054845.1). Taxonomy (NCBI): domain Eukaryota; kingdom Metazoa; phylum Chordata; class Mammalia; order Rodentia; family Heteromyidae; genus Dipodomys; species Dipodomys spectabilis. Next base: position 6,412,898 of record NW_024870755.1, read on the forward strand.
GGAATGATGTATGCCATGCCTTATAAACAAATAACTATCAACCAAGAATACTGTACCCAGCTAAACTCTCCTTCATAACTGAAGGCAATATAAAAACCTTCCATAGCAAAGAAAAATTGAAACAATACATCTCCACCAAACCAGCCCTACAAAAGATTCTTAAAGACGTCCTACACATAGAAAACCAACAAGACCACAATAACTACCAAGAAACTGCACCCAAACTGATAATCCAAGAACCATATGAAGGACCCAGATTTTGCAGCGCCCAAGAAGGTGGATAACATGGCAGGAACTCCCAAATACCTCCCAGTCCTATCTGTTGACATTAACAGAATTAACTCTCCAATTAAGCGACATAGAGAGTCTAGTTGGATTATAAAACAAGATCCTTCTATCTGCTGCGTTCACGAGTCATATCTTGCCCGTAAGAACAAACATATTTTCAATGTTAAATATTGGAACAAAATCTACCAAGCAAACGGCCCCTATAAACAGGCGGGAGTTGGAATCCTAATACCAGATAAAATAGACTTCAAATTAAAATTTGTAAGAAGAGATAAAGAAGGTTGCTACATACTAATTAAGAGATCTCTCCTTCAGTAGGATATTATAATTCTAAATATCTGTTCTGCAAACAACAGAGAACCCAAATTTATCTAAGAAACACTACTTTCCCTCAGGTCCCACATAAATCCAAAGACAGTAATGGTTGGGGATTTTAACACACCACTCTCCCCACTAGATAGATCAACTTGGCAAAAACTCAACAGAGAAACCACAGATCTAAACAACTGCATAGATCAACTAGATTTAACAGACATCTACTGAATATTTTACCCAGCAGCATCAGAATACACGTTTTTCTCAGCAGCACATGGAACATTTTCTAAAATAGACCATATTTTAGGCCACAAAACAAACTTGTCCAAATTCAGAAACATTGAAGTTATCCCTTGCTTTCTCACTGACCACAAGGGAATAAAATTAGAACTCAACACCAAAAGCCACCAAAGAAAGTCCGGTGTCACATGGAGGCTGAACAACTCACTGCTGAATCATGAATGGGTCAAGGAAGAGATTAGAAAGGAAATTCAAATGTTCATGCTATTCAACAAAACGAGCACACAAATTACCAGCTCCTCTGGGACACAGCTATGGCAGTACTCATAGGCATGTTTATAGCTCTGAACACTTACATCAACAAATTGGAGAGATCTGAAACCTACAATTTTATGAGACATCTGAACCTCCTTGAAAAAGAGCAGCAAGATAAACATTATCCAGTAGATGGAAAGAAATAATTAAAATTAAATCAGAATGAAATGAATTACAATCCAAAAAAGTATAAAAAGAATCAAGAAAACAAAGAGTTGGTTCTTTGAAAAAATTAACAAAATTAAGAAATCCTTAGCAAATCCTATCAGAAAAAGAAGAGAACACACCCAAATAAATAAACTCAGAGAGGAGAATGGAAACATCGCAACGGAAACAACCAAGATTCAGAACATGTTAAGGGAATACTTCTCAAAACTTTATGCTAATAAGTTTGAGAACTTGTCATAAATGTACCTTTACCTAGCAATTATTGACATGCCAAAACTAAACCAAAATGAGTTAAGCCATCTTTACAGGCCCATATCAAGCACTGAAATAGAAACAGCAATAAGAGACCTCCCAGCTAAGAAAAGTCCAGGACCAGGCCTTCAAAGCAGAGCTCCCACCAATAGTCCTCCAACTCTTCAATGAAATTGAAAGAGAAAGTTCACTACCGAACACATTCTATGAAGCCATCATAACCCTCATCCCAAAACCAGGAAGGGTCTCTTCAAAGAAAGAGAACTATAGACCCATTTCTTTGATGAACATTGATGCAAAACTTCTCAACAAAATTTTGGCCAACCGACTTCAACAATTCATCCAAAAAATCATACACAATGATCAAACAGGATTCATTTCAGGGATGCAAAGCTGGTTCAATATAGGCAAACAAATTAATATTATTCATCACACCAACAGGAGCAAGAATAAGAACCACATGGTTATCTCAATAGATGCAGAAAAAGCATTCGACATGACCCAACACTCCTCTATGATGAAGGTTTTGGAAAAATTAGGAATCCATGGAACATTCCTCAATACAATAAAGGCTGTATATGACAAACCTACAGCCAGCATTATACTTAATGGTGAAAAACTAAAGTTATTTCCTCTTAACTCAGGAACAAGACAAGGATGTCCACTATCTCCACTTCTCTTCGACCTAGTATTAGAATGTCTAGCTACAGCAATAAGACAAGATGCAAACATAAAGCGGATCCAAATAGGGAAAGAAGAAATAAAACTCTCTCTCTTTGCAGATGACATGATCTTGTACTTAAAGAATCCCATAGACTCCACTCCCAAATTACTCAAGCTGATTCAAAACTTTTGCAAATTAGCAGGGTTTAAAATTAACCCTCAATAATCAATGGCTTTTCAGTATGCCAACAATGAGAATAGTGTGGTTGAAATTAGGAACGCAACTCCATTTGTAATAGCCCCACAAAAAATAAATACCTAGGAATTAACTTAACCAAAGAAGTGAAGGACCTCTATGATGAAAACTTTAAAAAATTGAAAAAGGAAATCAAAACAGAACGTAGAAAATGGAAAAAACTCCCAAGCTCCTGGATTGGAAAGATTAACATCGTGAAAATGGCAATATATTCCAAGGCTGTCTTCAAATTCAATGTGATACCTATCAATATTCCAACGTCATTCTTCAAGGAAATAGAAGACGCAATTCAAAAGAAAGAACACTGCTGGAGGAAAATCAATACCAAATTTCAAACTCTACTATAAAGCCATATTAATCAAAACAGCTTGGTATTGGCACAAGAACAGACCTCAGGACCAATGGAATAGAATTGAAAACCCAGAAATGAACCTACAGACCTATAGCCATCTAATCTTTGATAAGGGAGCTAAAAAAATAGAATGGAAGAAAGATAGCCTCTTCAGTAAATGGTACTGGAAAAATTGGTTAACTGCTTGTAGAAAATTAAGCTAGATCCTTATAAATCACCCTGCACCAGAATCAACTCCAAATAGATCAAAGACCTAGGAGTCATGAAGACACTCTGAAAACATTACAGGATGGAATAGGAGAAGCCCTAGGTCTCCTTGGCGCAGGCCGAAATTTTCTTAATAGAGACCTGGAAACACAACAAATCAAAGAAAGGTTGGGCAAATGGGATTGCATGAAGTTGCAGAGCTTCTGCATGGCAAAGGACATAGCTAGCAAGATCAATAGAAACCCCACAGATTGGGAGAAGATCTTCACTAGCCATACAACGGACAAGAGTTTCATATCTAAAATATACTTGGAACTCAAAAAATTATATCCCCCAACAACAAATCCTCAAAGAAATAATTGTCCATTAATAAGTAAGCGGGCTAAAGACTTAAAGAGAAACTTCTGTGAAGAACAAGAAGGATGGCCAATAAGCTCATGAAGAAATGCTCAACGTCCCTAGCCATAAAAGAAATGCAAATCAAAACAATATTGAGGTACCACCTCACCCCATTTAGAATGGCAAAAATCAAAATCTCTAATAACAACAGATGCTGAAGGGGATATGGAAAGAAGGAAACCTTACTTCATTGTTGGTGGGAGTGTAAACTTGTTCAACCACTTTGGAAAGTAGTATGGATGTTCCTCAAAAGACTCTACATAGAGCTTCCATTTGACCCAACAGTCCCACTTTTGGGCATTTACCCAAATGTTTACAAACAAGAGCACATTAAAGCTACCAGCACAACTATGTTTATTGCAGCATTATTTATCATAGCTAAGATCTGGAACCAACCCTGATGCTCCTCAGTAGATGAATGGATCAAGAAAATGTGGTATATATACACAACGGAATTCTATGCCTCCATCAGAAAGAATGACATTGCCCCATTTGTTAGGAAATGGAAAGACTTGGAAAAACTTATATTAAGTGAAGTAAGCTAAGCCCAAAGAAACATAGGTCTCTTGATTTCCCTTATTTGCAATATCTAGTATATGTATGAGTCAAGCAGAAAAGATCAGATAATGTGATGTTAGGAAAATGAACCTAAGATATGTATTTTAAATGTTTTTTTTTTCTTTCGTGCATTTGTTTCTAACGCAATTATAAAATTATTTCTTTGTTGCTTTGTATGTCCCTCCCCCACAGTATAACCCATGCTTTCACTGTATTTTATGTCGGTATAATTTGTGGAGGGGAAGGGGAAAAACAAGTCGTTTATATAAGGATACAGGTGGACCTGTTCCAACAATAAAAAGTACAAGCTGTCATGTCAAAAACGAACTTTACAACTTGGGTGGGGCGGAGGATTGGGTGGGGGAAAGGGAGGATGGGAAGCAATGGGAAGGGTAAACAAAGGAGGAGGCTACAATGCTTGATAATAAATGTACTCACTATCTTGCCAAGTAATTGTAACCCCTCTGTACAGTGTTTTCACAATAAAAAAGAAAAGTGAGTATACATTAGAGAGGCTGCAGAAATAACGTTAGGGTTTTTACTGTCTCTACCTATTAATGTAATTTTATTTCCTGGTATTGAAACTCTCCTCTTGTTATTATTGTATGTAATCCAATTCAGTTTATAACTATGTATTCAATGTGGGAAATCTACTTCAAAGAATTGTAAAGTTTTTTCCTTTTCAATCACCTTATCATTGTCAGGCTACACTGTGGTCATCATCATCATCTTTATCAAAATTATTATTAGCATTATAAGTGCTAATTAATGAAAGTCTTATATGTTACTATGATTTTGCTATTATTTGTCTTTTGATTAATATTTTTAATGTTAACACTGTGCATGCGTCCATATTAAAATTTTGAACAAATAAAGAAACAAAAAACTAAACCATATCAAGTAGCTTGACTGTGAGCTTATAACAGATTATGGAATAGATTTTTGAAGCATTCCTAATTCCTAACCAGTATGAATTAACTTCCTCTCTCTGCCTCATTACACAAAAATATTTAAGAGTTTGGACAGAACTTTTTCAAGTAACATACTGTAAATATTACTACAATGTCATAAGAATATCTAAAATTCCCTTGAAAGTAAAAGCTATACTTTCCATTGAAATATTAGTTATTTTATTCTAGGAAACTTTCACAAAAATAGACTGCATATCTTTGAAATATAAAAGGTCAAAAATAGCAAAAATTTTTAGAAAGTCTGTCTTCAGAAATATATGTATATATAAACATTAATATTATGTGTAGAATGACATATATTTTTAGAGATTGTCATCAGAAATATATACATATATCTAAATTTATGTGTAGAATGATGTACACTATAGTGAAACAAAAATCTTAAAACATAATTAAAATAAAAAAAAATACAGCACACCAAGTGCCAGTGACTCACTCTTATAATTCGACCTGGGTAATGAGATCTTAGAAATGTGTTTGAAAGTGGCCCAGACAGAAAACTACTTCTTAGATTCTAATCTCTAATTAACCACTAAAAACATGAATTAGCTCTGTGTCTCAAATTGGAGATTGCTGTCCTTGAGCATAAAAATGCTTAGGGATAATGCCCACGCCTGCAAACAACACCCACAACAACAAAATGTATCACATTAATTTCACAAAAGCATCTTTTAACTGCTGTGAACATTTCTTAGAAACATGAATAAATGCCCCTGGAAAATGTCAAGTAAAAAGTATAGAATATTTACTTCTATGTTAAAGACATGACTATTTAGATTGTTTAAGATATTTAGGTAATGATTAGGAATTAAGAATAATGATCGGTAGGTAATATATTGGGAGTGGTTTGTCATTCTATTTTATGATAGTAATAGAATGATATTTATAATGGTTATATAAAATACTCTTGCTTCGTATTTGAATTATAATAAATGATAAACATTTTTAAATGTTTCCAATGGAAAAGAATATCAATTCTTATGTAATTTCAAGCAATTGAGAAAATTATTCCAAGGCTGGTTTGCTCTAAGACTATATATCTTTTCTTGTTCTAGTTTTCATATGTTCATAGAAATTAAAATTCCCAAAATTCAATGGATTTTGACATTCAGGAACATCTTCATAGATACTAATATTAGAATCCCTTAAGTGGAATTGTTTATTTCATTTGTTACTTTCACAAATGAATCAAGATGATATTGTATTTTGTTTCTTTTCACTGCTATTGGCTCTTATCTTGAGAATACTTTTTCCCTAGCAAAGTAGAGAAAAACAATTGGATTGACCAAGTAACATGGCTTTCATAAGATGCAGATGCATAGATTTGTGTCTTCTGTCATTTGCCAAAAGTTTCTTCCAGAAAAGGTTATCAATTATTTATAAGGGTTGCTTAATTTCTAGTTATTCCAGTTATCACATACACTTTTTAATTGAGTTAGCTCTGAATAAACTCAAAATAAACAGACAAAAAATCCTCAAAATCAACAGAAATCATATTATTGTTTTAAATGTTGTAGTTTACTAAGTTTTTAAGCAAACACAGAAAATATCTTTTTAGGTATTCTGCATTTTGTGTGAAGTATTTTAACAATAGTTTTTTTGCTGACATATAATTCACTTGAAATATATTATCTCCTTTTATTGTATGCACTTTAGTGCTTTGGAAATGAATTGTACAATCATAGGTTTTCCAAGCCTAATTTTCACAAATTTGCTTTTCTTCAAATAGAAATTCTGTAAATTTTAGAACAGACATTAAAGTAGATATAAAATTCATTTACAGGAATTTGTCAGGCATACATCCTCTATAGTGAGCCTTTTCAAAATTTGTTTTTTGGGATTATTTCCAGGGTCTCACACAGAGTACTCAAGTTCATTCTCAATCAACCACATTCCCTGTCCAAACAAGTTTTTTACTTCTCTTTAATACATACATAGACGTGTAATGGATAGAACCTATTCAATTCTCTTTGACCTTTTGAAAACTTGCTTGCTTTAATGATTGAAGTATTATACAAATTCATTTGCTATGTGGAGTATATCAATTTCTCCACAAGTGTATTACTATATTTGTGTCATCTTTTTAGATGATGGTCCTACTAGTGAGTTTTCTCTTTATTTATTCTTGGATACTAAAGAGGAACTTATTTCATATGCTCCTACTATTTACAAATGTTCTTTAAAGAAATATCCTATTTGGGATAAAGATATATGGAATTAGAAGATATGAAAATACTTAGACTCAGAATCATTGTAGCATTAACATTGTAGCATTAACAAATATGTGTCCTCTATCTGTTAGATATGTTTTCACTTCTTTTATATTGTCCTTTGAATTATGAAAGATTGTAAGTTGATATTATCCAGTTCATTCTTGCTTTTCTTTACCCACTAATGCTTTCGATGTCATATTTTAGAAACCTTACTGATCCAATGCCATGAATTTTTATGTTTATGTTTTATATCTCACATTTTGTTTCATAATCATTTTTTATTTAAAATTTTTAAATTTTTGTATAAGGATTTAGGTAGTAGTATAAGAACTTTTTTTAAATCTAGGGAGGAAATAGTGCCACTACACCCATTTAAGATTCTATTTTTATTTCATAAAGTCATGGCATCCTTTTCAAATCTATTGACCATAAATCAGTAATTTTTTTATTGTGAAAATACCATACAGAGCGGTTACAATTACACAACAGTATTAACCAAAGCATACTATTTGCAGAGGAGTATTTAAAAGGTGTAATTTCTGATAAAATTGAACTTTTAATCCAACAAAATGAATACCAGATATCTATCACTTGGAAGATGTGAGCAGAAGTCAAAGGGACGGAATAAAGAGAGTTATGGAGGAAGAGAGTGAAGGCATAATATTGAAATAAAAAACATGAAAGTGAGGTGAGGTTTGGAAGAGAATGTGAAAGTTATGTAAAGATACATTGTCCTTATAACCTGATTTGTGGAATGGAAATTCTTTTGAACAACTATTTAATAAAAATATAATTAAAAACAATGGAGACATCTGATCTTAAACTGCATTCTCTTAAACCATGAATCAATATAATAGTTTCCTCCTCAGAAATTTTCTTTGCAGGCATTTTCCTCATAATGCCAAAAAACTGACCAATGCAATGAATATCAATATATCACATTGCATATTGTAAATAGACACAATATAAAAATCACAGTAAAAAATGTTAGAATTCATCACATGATAAAATAACAGGTAGAAAGTATCAAATGCTGAATGATAGTTTTTCCAAGTACTTTAACTATGGTATCAAACTTAATCCTCACAATAATCCCATAAAGTGGAACTACTTCCATTTTTAATTCTCTGATGATGTTATTGAAATCTTCAGAATTGGAATTACTAGTACAGCATTGCACGCTGGTAAATGTTAGCCTGAGGCCCATCTCCCACTCTATCAAATAACCTCATTTTATTTTATGACTAAAATACCAGCACTTTGTCTACTAATTCTAGGAAAATTTCCCAGAATTATTGTGTACACTCTAATAATATGTGACATTATCTTTGTTAGAAAATAGGTTCCTATAATATGAAAATTCCAAGCTCATAATCAATTCAAACATCCCTGGTGAAAGGAACTGCTAAAGTATAACATTCTTGATTTCCTGCTCAAAATAGTAGAAATCATATTCTATCCCTTCACTCAACACTGCACTGCTTGGGGACCCCATCTCTGTTTAACAGAGTCATACCGAAAGAGTGTCCTGCCCAATTCCCGATGGAAACAGACTGCAGGTGTTATGGACCAATAATTTCCACATTGTAGCTCACCTAGGTTGTTTACCATTATAAGTATTTTGATTGCTTTTTATACCCAACATTCTGAGGAAAATGTACTACTTTAAAATGTTATTAAGGGCTGGGAAGGTAGCTCATTGGTAGAATGCTTGCCTTGCATGCATGAGGTCCTGGGTTCGATTCCTCAGCACCACATAAACAGAAAAAGCTGGAAGTGGAGGTTAGGCCCCACAACCAAAAAATAAAATGTTATTAAATCAAGACTGATATAAAAATCACCTTTGACCCCAGATAAATATTTTACCTTTCATATACCCCAAAATGCAGTCTGAAGTATCATTAATGTCAGGAACAAGAGGTTAAAAATCATAGACCCAAGACCTAAGCATGAATTAAAGACTCTCCACCTTGTCAATACAATTGGTTTAAAAAGTCATCAATACCACTGCATTTTAAAAATTTTCTTATGAAATGAAGATTCAATTATAAATTATTAACACTTGAAAATAACTCATTTTCTTGGGAGTAGGACACAAAGCACAAGATTAATCCTAATCATTTTAAAGGACCTTTATTTATACTCCAAATTCACTCCCATAACTACAATGATATGAAAAATAACTGAAGTACAGAAACACAAAGAAATAATTTAACTGCATCATCTACATTCAAAGGACTGTGTTAATAGAAAACAAAGTTAAACTAATAATTAGCTTACCAAATTCACTTACATTCTTTTATTCTATTTCATTTAGTTTCATAAAAACTAGATTTTCATAAGATTATGCATAAAATGTCTATATACCCACTTCCTTTTTCAGATCTTAACAATATTTATTTCAGAAATGTCTTTAGCTCTATAGTCAATGAAATGAAATTATACTAAAATATTCAAAGGGTTTTCTGAAATTGCAAGACTCGCTCTGGGATGTTATTTATATTGGAAAAGATATTCGAAAAGCCTTATTTGTTAAGTTGCGATAGTTACTCCCACAAAAGAGCCATTAGCCCTTCGCATGTACAAAACAACTTCAGATACATCCACTTTGTGGAGATGACACATGCTTTTGGTTCGTTTGTTTTTGAAAGAAATATCTAACAAGCATATCAACAATACCGATTTTCAGTCAATATGATGGGATATTCAAAATTGATAAATATTGGGTTGATTACCTCGTAGTGTGAATAGATATGATCTTACAAAGAAAGTTATTTTCAACAGAAAGCTAGAAAGAGTTTATCCACTTTGTGTTTCACGGGAATAACCAGAAAGCAATACCTATTTGGTCCAGTTGGTCAAACTCACTCCATGAGCATATGTTAAAAGTATAACAAATTTAAGAGGTCAAATACTTATTTTGTAATGACAGTCATCATATAGCTCTAATTTACTACCTAAATATGTCTGAATCTTCTCACCTAACATATAATAAGAGCTGAAAGCAGTCTCTTTTATCTAACTTAATATGGTAAATCCTTTGATTCTGATGATATTATTTGACAAATAAAATGTACAAAAGAGTGGTCCAACTGAAATGACATGACAGAATTCTGATAAATAAAAACATTGCAACAAAGTTAGCTCTTTTCAGCCTCACCCTGTCCACATTGGCAAGCAACATTGCAACAGCACATGCACACATATACACATACACACATATGCATACATGTATACACACCTATACATGCATGCTAAATTCATGATTTATTGTACAAAAAAGTTCAAATAAAAAATTAATGATTAGTACAAATGATAATTTGCCTTACTACAAAATAAAACACAATCCAGGCACCACAAATGTTACATTTTACCTCCCTATCCACATGTGACCACTTTATTTATATTTAATTACTTAATTAACTAATTAATTCAATTATTTGTTTGGTGCTAATACTAAAGCTGGAACTCAGGGCCTGTCTCTGTCCCAGAATTTATTTTTTTATTTTAGTTTTCTCAAGGATATCATTTTACTGCTTGTACCACAGCTCCAGTTCTAGCTTTTGTTGGTTTCTTTCAAAGCAGAATCTAATGGACTTTTTTTTGTTTGATCTGGTTTCAAACCACAGTCCTCAGACTTCATCTTTCTGATTAGCTACGATTAATGGCATGAGCCACCAGTGTGGCTTTTGCTTTTTCCTTTATAGTTATCTAATGCACATACTTAGATAGTAATTTAAAAATGAGAGTATAGAAGCAAGATGTACAGTGATGATTTTGTCCTGTCAGAAATTCAAGTTAGTAATGTAAATTTCTTCTTAAGAACATACACAAAAAATACCATGATATAGTATAAGAGAACTCACAATTGGACATATGAGTTTTAAGAGCTTTCTAATAGATCCATTATTTATTGGTACCCAAAATTAGAAAAAAAATGTATAATGTAGTACTAAAATAGAAGACCTTTACATGGCTAGTTACATTCCTTGTTTTTTTAAAGACACTTGTTTTCATCTAAAAAAATAAGCCTGTCTATTTTCTTCATGTGGTTTCAATGATTGAAGGTGCTTAATGCGAAATAAAAATGTATTAGTAGTTCTTTGCTATCAATTAAATCTCACTTTGTCTTTTTGGAGAATATAATGATCAAAGAAATAGTTGAGAATCAGTAAGCAATTGTCCAGAATCATGCTTCCAGTGCAAGTGAATCAACATAAGTAATGCTCAATACCATTTTCCACAAAGTTTTGTCACAGATACAATCGGCCTACCTCCTTTTGCTGCTTTCCTAGCCTGGACCTATTCCTTCATTGTACATGCAAAGTGTGATTCAACTGATTTCATTCAGATCTGTTCCTACAATTATCAAGAATTTAGATTCTTGTCTGCAATAAGATTAAACCTACGTCTCTTCATGGAGGCTGCTAAAAATGTATTTACCAAATTCAAGTAAATACACAAATTTTATTTCCATCTTTTTTAAAACATAAAATTCTGTTTGCTCTATAAATTAATCAGAGGCATGCATTTGTGGCTATCTAGGTCATTGCACATTGTCTCTCTTCCTCTCTCTTTAATGTTTCTCATAGATAAGAGGATTGCTCTATAATTATTGTAATTTATTTTGCTTTTATATTTTTGGTTGCATCATTTTACTTTCTGCTCTGCCATTTCCCAAATGATTTATATAGAGGGCATTATTTCATTTTTTCTCATTCCTAGAATAAGCTGCACATGAAGACACTACTGGTCCTTATTTTCAGTCTATATCTTTGAATATGGAAGAAAATCTTTCCTCTGCTCTCATCAATTCCATTCTCTCCAGTTAGAATAATTTCGAATAGTAAAAATGGAAAAGGGGAAAATAAATCACGGTGAAAAAACAGATGCAGAAAATTCACCGTATTTTTCTGAACAGTTCAACTAATGTGAACTATTAGGGAAATACATGGACACCTCATTCTCACTGTCACTCAAAGCCTCTAGTTAGGCAATTCTTAGGAATATGAGGAACATGATTAAAAAGTGAGGAATGGTATCAATTGCAAAAAAAATGGAGAAGGATCCATGCAAATTTCTTCTTTTGGCTGCTGAAAATAATCAGGTTATTACAGTGCAGAGACTACTTTCCAAAAAAGCCACTCATGTGAATACTAGAGATGACGATGAGTATACCCATATTCATTAGGAAGCCTACAGTGGACACTTAGACACTGTCCATGAGTTGTTGGCTCAAGCGGCACATATTCATGCAATAACTGTAGATGGTTGGACAACCCTGCGCAGTGATTATATCTGGAATAATACTAGAGTGGCTTTTTTCTTACTTCATCATGATTCAGATACCAATGGCCCCCTTGCTTCTTGCTGCTGGGAATAGAGATAGCAAAGACATGTTGGATCTGCTTCTGTTGAACCATTATGTCAAATCAGGTCTGAAGAACAACTTGGAAGAAACTGTATTTGATATTGCCAAAAGGATAAGTATGTATCACTATCTCTTTGAAGTTTTGCAAAGCTGCACAAATTGCTCTCCTAAATCATAATTGTTCGGTTAAGTTTATTAAATTTCAAAAATGCCATTGCATTATTTGTTTCCATACTAAATATTTTCACGATCCAAATAACAACAATAGCTTATTGTAACAATTAATGGATTCCATGGAAGTCTTCCAAGTGAATTGCATGACTTTGATGTCAAAATGTATTCAAGAGTTAGTTTTATACATCTATAATGATTTCTGGAGAGTTTTGGTATTTTTATTGTACTTAAGTGGTTACATAATTTCACAGTATTGTGGAATAGTGATGCTCAGTTAAAGTCACAAACACATTCTAACATTTCTGGAGCAAATTGTCTATCACAGTCTATAACATTTATGAGTTCTATGAGCTTTGCGATAAAGTTATTCCTTCCACATTGGTTGGTATGTGCATTTCTTTTGTTTTGCATAACATCAGCTGTTCCCTTTTTCCCAATTGTTTTCTCCCTCCCATCCCTGCCATTAACTTGCTTAGTTCATTTTGGTCAGTGTCCAGTGCAGCTGACGGGTTTTTCCCTGATTCCCTCTACTTCTATGTCATCTTCCTGGTTCCCCTCCATTGTACACATATATACCATACATGTGATCAGCAGCATGGGGTTATTTAGTAGATATTCGACCAGATGAGTGGAAGTCCTTTGTTTCTTAAGTCCTGTTAATTTTGTCGTATTACCTAACATTTTGGTTTTAACATCCACTTATCAGGGAGAACATGTACTGTTTGTCTCTTTGCTCTTGGCTTACCTTGCTCAACATGATCACCTTCTAGCTCCATCCATTTCCCTGCAAATGCCATTATTTTGTCATTTCTAATGGCTGCATAATATTCCATTGTGTATAGATACCACAATTTTGGGATCCATTCATCTGTGGTGAGACATCTGGGTTGTTTCCATATCCTGGTTATTACGAACAGTACGGCAACAAACATGGAGGTGCATGTGTCCTTGTATACTGGTTCCTGTTGTTCAGGATGGATGCCTAGAAGTGGTATGACTGGGTCATAAGGGAGGTCAATATTTAGCTTTCTTAGGACCCTCCAGACTGTTTTCCAAAGTGGTTGTATGAGTGTACATTCCCAACAGCAGTGTAGTAGGGTTCCTCTTTCTCCACATACCCTCCAGCATTTGTCATTGGCTGACTTGAGGATGTGGGATATTCTGACTGGGGTAAGGTGGTGTCTCATGGTTGTCTTTATTTACATTTCCTTCAAAACCAGGGATGGTGAACATTTCCTAATGTGTTTCTTTGCCATTTTTATCTCTTCTTCTGAGAAGTCTCTCTTTAGTTCCCTTTCCCATTTAGTAATTGGTTTGTTAGGTTTTGGAGGGATTAGTTTCTTGAGTTCCCTGTATATACTGGATATTAACCCCTTGTCGGATATATTGCTGGTAAATATTTTCCCCAATTAATTGGTTGTCTTTCTAGGTTGGTTGCGATAGCTTTAGCTTTGCAGAAGCTTTTTATTTTAAGGTAGTCCCATTTGTCATGTCTCACTCCAATTTGTTGTGACCCTGGGACTCTGTTCATGAAATTCTTTCCTGGACCTATAAGTACAAGTGTCTCCCCTACTCTGCCTGCAGTGGTTTCAGAGATTCAGGTTTAATGCTAAGGCCTTTGATCCATTTTGAACTGATGTTGGTGTATGGTGATATGCTGGTGGCCACTTTTATTCTTCTGCATATGGCCACCCAGTTTTTCCAGCATTAGTGGTTGAAGAGGCTGTGTTTCTTCCATCGTCTGTCTTTGGTTCCTTTGTCAAATGTCAGCTGACTGTAGGCATGTGGATTTATTTCTGGATCTTCTATTCTATTCTATTTGTCTTCGGGTCTGTGTTTGTGCCAGTACCATGCTGTCTTTGTTATTATGGCTCTATAGTAGAGTTTGAAGTTTGACATGGGTATACCTCCCATGTTGTCTTTATTTGCTAGAATTATTTTGGATATTCTAGGTCTTTTTTGGTTCCATATGAATTTTTGGACTGTTTTTTATATTTCAGGGATATACATCATTGGGATTTTAATAGGAATTGCATTGAATTTGTATATTAATTTGGGCAGTATTGACATTTTCACTATATTGTCTGCCTATAAAAGAGCATGGGAGGTCTTTCCATTTCCTAGTGTCCTCTGTAATTTTTTTCTTTAACTTTTTATAGTTTTCAATAAATAATTCTTTTACATCTTTGGTTAGGTTACTTCCTGAATATTTTATTTTGGGGGATGTTATTGTGAATGGGCTTGCTTTCCTTTATTTCCCTCTCTGCTTGTACATTGTCAGTGTACAGGCATGCAACTGGTTTTGGGGGGTTTATTTTGTATCCTGCTACGTTGCCGAAGTGATTTATGATTTTTAAGAGTTTGGGGATGGAATTTTTGGGATCGTGAAGGTATAGTATGATGTCATCTGTAAAAAGGGATAGTTTAATTTCTTCTTTCCCTATACAGATCCTTATAATGTCTTTTTCTTGCCTTATTGACCTGGCTAAGAGTTCCAGGGCTATATTGAACAGGAGTAGAGACAGTGGGCATCCTTGCCTTGTTCCTGATTTTTTTTGGGGGGGTCCGGTCATGGGGCCTGAACTCTGGGCCTGGGTGTGTCCCTCAGCTCTTCAGCTCAAGGCTAGCACTCTACCACTTGAGCCACAGCGCCACTTCTGGCTTTTTTCTTTTTGCTTATGTGGTGCTGAGGAATCGAACCCAGGGCCTCAGGCATGCAAGGCAAGTGCTCTACCACTGAGCCACCTTCCCAGTCCCCTTGTTCCTGATTTTAAGAGAATTGGTTGTAGCTTTTCCCCATTAAGTATAGTATTAGCTATTGGTCTGTTGTAAATGGCTTATAATGTTTTAAGAAATGTTCCTTCTATTTCTATTGCCTCCAGAGCTTTTAGCATGAATGAATGTTGAATTTTATCAAAAATTTTTTCTGCATTTGTGGAGATAATCATGTGATTCTTGACCTTGGCTCTGTTGATGTGTTGGATTATATTTATTGACTTACGTATGTTAAACCATCCCTGAATCTCTGGGATGAAGCCTACATGGTTTTAGTGTATGGCTTTTTTTATGTGTTTCTGCATTCTGTCAGCTAGAATCTTGTTAATGACCTTTGTACCTGTGTTCATCAAGGACATTGGCCTGTAATTCTCCTTTTTGGTTGGGTCTTTGCCTGGTTTGGGGATGAATGTGATATTGGCTTCGTAGAATGTGTTTGGGTTAGCTCCCTCCTTCTCTGTTTCTCTGAAGAGCTTGAGGAGTATAGGTATTACTTCTTCTTTAAAGATCGTATAGAATTCCGTTGTGAATTCATCTGGTCCTGGGCTTTTTTTTGTTGTTGTTGGAAGACCTCTGATTGCTTCCCGTATCTCGTTGTAGGATGTTGGCTTATTTAATTGATTTACTTCTTCTTTGCTCAATTTGGGAAACTTGTATTTCTCTGAAAATGCATCCATTTCTGCCAGGTTTTCTTTCTTTAGAGGGTATAACTTTTGAAAGTAGTCCGTTAAAATTGTTTGGGCATCTTGGGTACGTGTTGTGATTTTTCCCGTAGCATCCCTAATCCTGTTAATATGGGTTTCCTCTCTTCTTTTTTAAATTAATCTTGCCAAATATCTATCAATTTTATTTGTTTTTTCAACCAGCTTTTTGTTTGGTTAATTTTGGCTATGATTCTCCAATTCTCTATTTGAATAATCTCCGCTCTTAGTTTGGCTATCTGGCTGTGTTTAGTAACTTTAGGTTCCATTTTTTCATGTTTTTCTAGCTGTTTTATTTGCAACATGAGATTATTTTCTTGGTCTGTCTCTATTTTCTTGATCTGGGCACTGATGGCAATAAATTTGTCCATCAGGACAGCTTTTGCTGTGTCCCAAAAGGTTTTTGTGATGCATTTTCATTTTCATTGAGTTGTAGGAATTTTTTAAATTTCTTCTTTAATCACTTCCATTACCCAGGCATTGCTTTGATGTGAGCTGTTCAATTTCCATGTATTTTAGTAATTTCTGCAGTATGTTTTGTTATTGAGAACTAGCTTGATTCCGCTATTGTCAGATAGGATACAGGGGATTATGTCAATCCCCTTGAATTTGCTTAAGTTTCTTACATGAACTATTATATGGTCTATTTTGGAGAAAGTACCATGAGCTGCTGAGAAGAATGTGTACCATGTTGTTTTTAGGGTGAAATACTTGGTAAATGTCAGTTCTGCTTGAAGTATGGCCTCATTAATTCGATAGCTTCTTTGCCAATATGCTGGTTGGTAGACCTGTCCTTTGGTGAGAGTGGGGTGTTAAAGTCTCCTAGTATTATCATATTGGATCTATTTTATTCTGTAAGTTTGAGAGTATTTGCTTAACATATTTGGGTGCATCAATGTTTGGGGAATGTTAGGTAGATTATGGTAATATCCCCCTCTTGTATTGTTTTCTGTATTAATATGTAGTGTCCATCCTTGTCTTTTTGTATTGATTTTAGTTTATTTTTTTACTGTTGATTGGATCTTTTTTTTAAATTTTTTTATTGTAAAGATACTATACAGAGGGTTACAGTTACGTGAGCAAGGTAATGAGTACACTTCCTATTGAGCATTGTTACCCCCTCCATTGTTTTCCTCCTACCATCCCTGCCCTCCTTACTTCCCCGAGGTTCTTTTTTTTAAAAAATTGTGATTAAGTGATTACATAACTTCCCAAATTTCACAGTATTGTGAAATAATGATGCTCCTTTAAAGTCACAAGTTCATTCTAAATTTCCTGGAGCAAATTGTCTATCACAGTCTATAACATATAACAGTGTACACAATACAACATACATGTGATCAGCAGTATGGGGATATTTAGTAGTGTTTCGACCAGATGAGTGGGAGTTCTTTGTTTCTTAAGTCCTGTTAATTTTGTCATATCACCTAACATTTTGGATTTAGCATCCACTTATCAGGGAGACCATGTACCGTTTGTCTCTTTGCTCTTGGCTTACCTTGCTCAACATGATCACCTTCTAGCTCCATCCATTTCCCTGCAAATGCCATTATTTTGTCATTTCTAATGGCTGCACAATATTCCATTGTTTGTAGATACCACAATTTTTGGATACATTCATCTGTGTTGGGGCATCTGGGTTGTTTCCATATCCTAGCTATTGTGAACAGTGCTGCAATAAACATTGAGGTGCACGTGTCCTTGTATATTGTTTCCTATTGTTCAGGGTAGATGCCTAGAAGTGGTATGACTGGGTCATAAGGGAGGTCAATCTTTATGTTTCTAAGGACCCTCCAGAGTGCTTTCCAAAGTGGTTGTATAAGTGTACATTCCCACCAGCAGTGTAATAGGGTTCCTATTTCTCCACATACCCTCCAGCAATTGTCATTGGATGATTTCTGGATGTGTGACATTCTGACTGGGGTAAGGCTGTATCTTTGTCTTTATTTGCATTTCCTTCACCAACAGGGATGATGAATATTTCCTCATGTCTTTCTTTGCCATTTTTATTTCTTCCTCTGAGAAGTCCCTCTTTACTTCCCTTGCCCATTTAGTAATTGGTTTGTTAGGTTTAGGAGGGATTAGTTTCTTGAGTTCCCTGTATATACTGGATATTAACCCCTTGTCTGATATATTTCTGGTAAATATTTTTTCCCAATTAGTTATTTGTCTTTCTAGCTTGGTTGCAATAGATTTAGTTGTGCAGAAGATTTATATTTTAAAGTTGGCCCATTTGTTGAGTCTCTCTCCAATTTGTTGTGATCAAGGGACTCTGTTCAGGAAGTTCCTTCCTGTGCCTATTGGTTCAAGTGTCTCTCCTACTCTGTCCTGCAGTAGTTTCAGAGATTCAGGTTTAATGTTAAGATCTTTAATCCATTTTGAGTTGATGTTGGTGCATGGTGATAGGCTGGGGTCCACTTTTAGTTTTCTGCATGTGGCAGCCCAGTTTTCCCAGCAGTAGTGGTTGAAGAGGCTGTGTTTCTTCCATTGTATGTCTTGGGCTCCTTTGTTTAATATCAGCTGACTCTAGGCCTGTGGATTTATTTCTGGATCTTCTATTCTGTTCCATTGGTCTTCTGGTCTGTTTTTGTGCCAGTACCATGCTGTCTTTATTATTATAGCTCTGTAGTATAGTTTGAAGTGCGGCATGGATATCCCTCCCATTTTGCCTTTATTCCCTAGAATTGGTTTGGCTATTCTAGGTCTTTTGTTGTTCCATATGAATTTTTGGACTGTTTTCTGTATTTTAGTGATGTAAGTCATTAGGATTTTAATAGGGAATGCATTGAATTTGTATATTAATTTTGGCAGTATTGCCATCTTCACTATATTAACTTGGCCTATCCAAGAGCATGGGAAGTCTTTCCATTTCCTAGAGTCTTCTGCAATTTCTGTCTTTATCTTTTTATAGTTTTCATTAAATAGTTCTTTTACATCTTTGGTTAATTCCTAAATATTTTATTTTGGGGGAGGTTATTGTGAATGGGGTTACTCCCTTTATTTCCCTCTCTTCTTGTACATTGTCAGTGTACAGGAAGGCAACTGATTTTTGTGGGTTTATTTTGTATCCTGCTACTTTGCCGAAGTGATTTATGATTTCTAAGAGTTTGGGGATGGAGTTTTTGGGATCATGAAGGTATAGTATCATGTTGTCTGCAAAAAGGAATAGTTTAGCCTCTTCTTTCCCTATGCGGATCCCTTTCATGTATTTTTCTTGCCTTATTGACCTGGCTAAGGCTTCCAGGACTATATTGAAGTGCAGTGGAGACAGTAGGCATACTTGCCTTGTTCCTGATTTTAGGAGAATTGGTTGTAGCTTTTCCCCATTAAGTGTATTATTGGCTATTGGTCTGTCATAACTGGTTTAATTGTTTTAAGAAATGTTCCTGCTATTTCTATTTTCTCCAGAGCCTTTAGCATGAATGAATGTTGAATTTTATCAAAGGTCTTTTCTGCATCTGTGGCAAAAATCATGTGATTCTTGACCTTGGCTCTGTTGATGAGTTGGATTACATTTATTGACTTACAGAATAAAATAGATCCCAATACGATAATACTAGGAGACCTCAACACACCACTCTCACCAAAGGACAGGCCTACCAACCAGAGGATTGGAAAAGAAGCTACCAAATTAAGTGAGGCCATACTTCAAGCGGAATTAACTGATAACTACCGAGTATTTCACCGTAACACAACACAGTACACATTCTTCTCAGCAGCTCATGGAATTTTCTCCAAAATAGACTATATCATAGTTCATGCAAGGAACTTAAGCAAATACAAAGAGACGACATAATCCCCTGTATCCTATCTGACCATACTGGAATCAAGCTAGTTCTCAATAACAAAGCATACCGCAGAAATTTCTCTAATACATGCAAATTGAACAGCACACTTCTTAGCAATGCTTGGGTAATGGAAGAGATCAGAGAAGAAATAAAACATTTCCTACAACTCAATGAAAATGGAAAAAAAAAAAAAAAAAACCTCGCAAAGACACTTGTGGGACACAGCAAAAGCTGTCCTGAGGGGTAAATTTATCGCCCTCATTGCCCACATCAAGAAAATGGAGACAGACCAAGTAAATAATCTCATGTTGCAATTAAAACAGCTAGAAAATCATGAAAAAATGGAACCTAAAATTACTAGACGGAGCCAGATAACCAAATTAAGAGCAGAGATTAACCAATTAGAAAATCAGATAATTACAGCCAAAATTAACCAAACAAAAAGCTGGTTCTTTGAAAAAATAAACAAAATTGATGGACCGTTGGCAAGATTAATTTAAAAAGATAAGAGAGGAAACCCATTTTAACAAGATTAGGGATGCCACGGGAAAAATCATAACACGTACCCAAGATATCCAAACAATCCTAATGGGCTACTTTCAAAAGTTATACTCTCTAAAGGAAGAAAACCTGGCAGAAATGGATGCATTTTTAGAGAAATCCAAGTTGCCCAAACTGAGCAAAGAAGTGAACCAATTAAATAAGCCAATATCCTACAACGAGATACAGGAAGCAATCAGAGATCTTCCAACAACAAAAAAAATCTCAGGACCAGATGGATTCATAGCAGAATTCTATAAGACCTTTAAAGAAGAACTAATACCCACACTCCTCAAGCTCTTCAGAGAAACAGAGAAGCCAATATCACACTCATCCCCAAACCATGCAAAGACCCAACCAAAAAGGAGAATTACAGGCCAATTTCCTTGATGAACTCAGGTGCAAAGATCCTTAACAAGATTCTAGCTAAAAGAATCCAGAAACACATAAAAAAATTCATACACTATGACCAGTTAGGCTTCATCCCAGAGATGCAGGGATGGTTTGACATTGTAATGATTTTAATGACAAGTTTATTTTTATCAGATATAAGGATTGCTACACCTGCTTTCTTATTAGGGGCATTTGATTGGTAGATCCTTTTCCAACCCTTTACTCTGAGTTTGCATGTTTGGCTTAGAGGTGGGTCTCCTGAAGGCAACAGATGGATGGGGCCTGTTTTAGGATCCAATCTGCAGTTCTTTTTCTTTTGATTGGTGAAATAAGTCCGTTAATCTTAAGAGATAGAATAGAGAGATGCATTATGGTCACTGTTTTTCTTCTTTCTTTTCCTCTGTCCTTGCTCAGATAGACTTCTATTAATGCTTGTCTGGGTGCAGGTCCCTGTTCCTGGTTGCTTTTCTCAGGTTGTGTTCCACCTTTTAGTAGTCTTTGTAATGCTGGCTTAATGTTTATGTATTAATTTAGTTTTTTCTTTGCTATTAAAAATTTTCATTTCTCCATGGAATGTGAATGCTAGCTTTGCCGAGTATATCAGTCTGGGTTGGCAGTTATTGGCTCTCAGTGCTCATGTGGTACTTTCCCAGGCCTTTCTTGCATTCAGTGTTTGTGTGGAGAGATCTGTAGTGATTGTAATATTTTTCCTATAGTAGTATAGCTCCTTCTTCATTTTTGTTGCATGCAAGTTTGTTTCCTTATCATTCAGATCTATCATTTATACTATAATGTGTCTAGAAGTGTTTCTCCTGGGATCCTGCTTGTTAGGTGTTCTATATGCTTCTGTTATGTGGGTAAGATGTTCTTTTTAGAGATGGGGAAAATTTTCACCGATTATCTTGTGGAATAGGTGCTGCATTCCCTTGCTTTGATATTCCTCATCTTCGTATATGAAGGTTAAATTTCTTGGCACTATCTGCTTGTCCTTGAATTTCCCTTTGGTATAATTTAAGTGATTTTTCAATATCTGTCATTTTTTGGTCCAGTTGATGTATTCTGTCTTCTGTATTCCATTTTGTACACTCTGTTAACTGTGGTTTCCATTGTGGTTTGCATGGAGGAAAGGGACTCATTGTTGATTTCAATGGATTCAATGTTGGTTTTCAAAATACTAATCTCACCTCTTAATGAGGTATGTACTGCCTCTATTTTGTCACTTATCTCACGGCTTAGTGAGGTGTGTGCTACCTCTATTTTTGCATGCATCTCCTGTTTGATGTCCTGCACCTCTTTTTGTATTTCGACCCAGTGTTCTTTCAAATTCTGGTCTATTTCTCACTTTATTCTTGAGTCATTGCCTCCAGCATGTCTTGGATATAGTGTTTGTCTTCCATTCCTGCTTTTCTCCCACTGGGGCTCTCCCCTGGATTGCTGCTGGCTTTTAGAGATAGCTTGCTATCCTAGGTGTTGATAAACCTTGTAATATTTCTCTGTGATTTTCTCATGGGGATTCAGGGATTATTGCAGACTAATCTGAAATTTTGTTTTGGTCAATAGGTGTCTGTCTTTGCTTGATTACTGTTTCTGTGCTGGTAGAGAGAGTCTGTACCTGATCTCAGTTCTGTTGGGGGCCGACCTCCAGCTGCTGGTCTGACCCACACAGGATTCTCAGCTCTCTGCTGTAGATCACTGGCAGTTCCCGCCTTTAGAAGGGTTGAGCAGCCTAAATTGCTCCTGTTTGTTTCTACAGGTGCTCTTGGCGAGTTCGGATGTGCTGGATGTACTCTCCCAGATGCTGGAGTCTGCTATGGTCTCCTGATGTTTTGTTTTGTTTTACTTTTTGGCTAGTTGTAGGCTTGAACTCTGGTCTTGGGTGCTGTCCCTCAGCTCTTCAGCTCAAGGCTGGCACCCTACCATTTGACCCATAGCACCACATCTGGCCCTTTCTGCTTATGTTTTGTTGAGGAATCAGATCCAGGGCCTCTTGCACATAAGACAAGCACTGTACTGCTGAGCAACTTACCAGCCTGAGCTCCTGACTATTATCAGGTGCTGGAGGCCTGTCTTGTTCAATTCCCAGCCTAGAATACATGGGTTGGGTTCTTGTGGGGTTTGGGCTTCTCTTGTCCTGAACCCCCTGCGTCTTTTGCTGTCACAGGCATGATTACCAGGGGTGCATTTCCCCTGTTTTTCTCCCCTCTGCTGAAGCATATACTCACTTTCTGATTTCAGTTGGGAGGAGTTAGTTATGTTGCTCAGGCACCAGATCCCCAGGCCTGGTCCCAGACCCCAGCCTGGGGCACACCTGATGGACCTGTGCGGCTATGTATCCCACCTAGATTACGCAGCTTGGAGTACACAGTTCAAATTTCTTCCACTGTTGGGTGTCTTGACCCAGTGGCATTGTTCCAGGCTTGGGCATTTAAGCTTCCTTCCAGGGTCTCTCTTGTTCAAGCCTTGCCAGCTGAGTGTGATCCATGGGCTGGTGGAGCTCTTGAACAGTTTCTAGTTTTAGTGGGTCCTGTGGTGCAGGTTTTGGGGTAGGGGGTCTGGGGATTCCCACCAGCTCTGGTCTCCTTTGAGGAATACACTGTCCCCTGTGGAGTACTCACCCTGGAGCTAGTTGTTTCTGTGTGATGTAGGTTGCTGGTTGCCGTTGCAGTGAGAGTTCAGTTGAGGTAGTTGTGGGCTAGGCTGAGAGGTGGTGGCTCCGTGTGTTTCTTTTCTGTCACTGCCTCCATTGATACTGTTTGGGTCCACTCCACGGGATGGGCCTCCGGCCTCCACCCGAGGGGTGGGGAAGGGGCCTCTGTGCAGGTGCTGATCTCTGGGGTTTGTCTCTGTTTGCGCTCTCTTGATCAGCATCAGTTCCTTTCAGTTCTTCTGCTCTGGTGTTCTGTGGGCATCTCATGTATCTCTGAGGTTCCTGCCATGGGGCTGAGTGGCTTTGGTGGGATGGTGCCTCTCTGCTCGAATGGAGAGTGAGGGGAAGGGGTGGGATCTTTGTGTAAGTTCCCTGCTCAGAGGTTTCTTCATTCATCACGATCAGCGGGTCTGACACTGGTACCTCAAGGGGCTTTGGTGCGGGTGATCTGCACACAGCTCCCTGTGTCTCTGGGCCACCGGCAGCTCCCACCAGGCCAGGCTGGCCATGGCTTGGCACGCTGCTTTGTAACCATTAGACGTTGGGGGAGGGGTCTTCATGCTTCTCTGTTGTGAAATTCTTCTTTTTACTCCTGTTTTTCTCTGGATGTTGATTTTTTTGTTGTCGGTATCTTGGGGAGATTAAACGTTGGAACTCGAACTCTCTTTTTGGTTGGGGAGAGCTGTGGCATTCCCCTACTTCCCCGTCGCCATCTTGGACCCCCTCGAGTTTTTGCTTTTTTTATTCAGATATAATTTTAATTTATCTGTTGAAATGAGTACTAAAGAAACTAAAGATATTTCTGGTGCTTATCTGAAAAATTATACTTTAAAATATTCTGTATTCTGTTTGTATAATGCCCATAATCTATTTTATTCTTTCCTAGATATAAGACTTCGAATACTACATTGTTTTATAATATATAGGTTCATTAATAAATGTGTCCTTTCAGATTGCATTCCATACCAAAACAGTTTAAGATTCCTTTTTTACTAGGTCTTTATAGTATATTTCTTTGGAATAAAATGACAATGTTGTCTAATTTTAAAAGTTTTATAAAGATTATGCAATGTAAAGGCCTTTCTAAGGTGAATATTTAACTGATGTCAAACTAACTTTTATTTATATGAATTACATGTATTGTTACACTTGTAATTTTGTAATCAACTTTTTAATAATTGTTTTTCATTTCTTGCATCTGAAGAATGAAAATTATGGAATAATTCACAGATTTTCATATCATCCTTTGCAATTGCCATGTTAATCTCTATATTGGTGTAATTTTGATATATGTGCTGCTGAAGCATATAATGTCCTCTAAATTAAGGTAGTTAATGATGCAATATTTATACAGGATTATATCCTTGGGTGCCTATATGTAACAAGGAAACATTATTGTTCCTATCAATGCTACTGATCTTTCCCTAAAATTCTGTGTATAATGGAAAATAATTATATTGTTCAATTGATTGCTCACGTTTGCAATTTTTTTGTCAATGACTATTTTAAATCTTTTTCATTTTAGATTTAATCATACTTTGAAGCATTTTTAGCTAGGTCCAAAGGGGATGGCTTTTTCAAATACTTATTTATCCAACTGAGTTAGCTCTGTGTAGCTAACAGATTCAAAGTAAGCCTTGCTTAAGAGCTACTTCTAAACTTCTGCAGCTGAAATTTTCCCAAATGAAGTCTCATTGGCACAAATGTCTACTTGACACTTTACCATTCTTCCATGTAATATCAGACCAACCAGAATATCTTACCCTGATAGTGTAAATTGTCTTACTTGAACAAAACAAATCTTAGTTCCAAGGGATTATAGAAAGATGAATATTTCAGACAGAACTTTTCAGACTAGAAGGTTTTTATCAAAATATAATTTTTTATTATACCTACCATTTCAAAAGTAGCTAAAGCCAAGAAGGTGAAAAAATTGTTCATATGCATGATTACCTAATGTCCTGGCCTATCTACCTTCCAACCAGGCAGGAACTTAGACTAATGCTTTTCTATCACCAAATATTTTCATAGCTCCAGGAGAAGTCCATATGTTTCTCCTTGATATTAGGCCTTAAATTGGTAATATTTCCTCTTTCCTTCAGTCTGTAAATCTACAAAAGGTAAAGGTTTAAGTCTAACTCTACCAAACACTGAGGTAGAGATAATGGAATAATACTTTAAAACAGAGTTGCTTTTGATACCCTAACAAAAACAGAACAATGCAAAACATGTGCCATTATATTACATTATATATAGTTATATATTTTATATTTATATGTGCTGATTTTATATTTCACACAGTGAAACTTACTAGAATCAATTGATAATTTGAAAAGTAAATTGATATTTATTTATTCCAATAAATAGAATTGGAATATAAATAATTAGGCTTAGAATATATATTAGAATATAAAAAGTATCAATGCAATGTCTTCGATATAAACTTGTGATACCTTCTATGTGTTCATGGTCTTCTGAATTCACATTGTTAAAAATCAATGTTGTTTCCTCTAATCTATAAGAGATTTTACTCTGATGCTCTTTTTATTGTTTTAACTCACTGGTCTCAAACTGTTTTTCTCCATATTTCTGATGCATTCCTACAGATTATACTCCAATTGTGCTAATATGATATCTAAAAGACATTATTCTTCTATAGACCCATGGGTTCTAATATCTTATGGCTGAGTTACCTGCATCATTAGATAACAGGGGCAAGACTTCTCACCTAAGCCTACGCAACATGCCAGCAGAAAGTAACTGAAAATCCATCTCAATTTCTCATTTCTTATATTTCAGGGCTCCAATTCCTTGAGAAACAAGAATTAGCAGCAAGCAATTGTGTAATGCAAGGCAACTTAAAATGAAAGATGAAGTCACAAAATCGAGAGAAATTACTGTATTTCAAACTGAATTTACAGATGGCCAGCCCATATGAGTGAACAAGATCAGAAAATGTCACAAGATTATTTTTAATACCCCTCCCCTAATGACTAATGTAATATATCAGTCCAGCATAAGTGGGCCCAAAAAATAGTTCCTGTAAGGATGGATCCGTGATTGATCTACCATGGTCAGGAAAACTTGACTTAGAGGTCAAATGTAATTCAGCAGAACATTAATTGAGAAGATCGGTAGTGCTTCAAAACACTGGTACTTTAGTACAACTTGGTTCTGTGGTATAAAAAGGTTGTCATTCTCAAACCAAACTACATTTAATCTCCTGAAAGTGTATTCCTTTTCAAATAAACTTTTTGAAATCACACTTGCCAAAATAACCTTTGATAAGTAGATGACACTTAGTGACATTACAAGTTTTTCAAGTGTAGGGAGCAAGATACAATAGAGTTGATTTATTTACCCAGCACTAATGTCAAACAGGTTCAAACATTCATTAAAATCTAGAAATAGTACCACGCACCATTTGTGTTGTTCAGTAGGTGCCTTCCAGAAATTTGTTAAATGGATCAGCCTCCCATATTTCAACCCCAAACGTTAGCTAATAAAGTAAATTTCATCACTTAATAAGGGGCATTTTAAAAAGTCATAAATACTTGCCTTATCATATACTGTTTTGTTTTCCCTCTGTCTAGCATAGTAATAAATATGTCTTTAAATCTTGAGTATGGTTACTCATCTGAGATGTGACAAAATCTATCTTCTATTTCTATCATATTCCTCTATAGTAGTAAATGTTGGTTTTCTTCTTTTTCCAAAACTTATAGGAGGTAGAAAGTCTTATTCCATGTAAAATAAAATAATCACACATCATTTTACAAAGCCCTTTATAAAAACTGGTAGTTAAGAATACATTCAAAGCCATTTTTAAACTTTCTTGTTGACTAAAGATTAATCTTCAAATGAATGAGAATATAATCATGTCTAGGTGTTTCAAGTCTCCAGTCTTGCAAATTGTTATTGCAGATGAATGAATTATGGAAATATAAGCTGACATCAGTTCAAGTATATGCAGGACTGAAACTCCATGGAATGTATATAAACCTTTCAAATATTAACAGACAGTTTAACAGAATGACTATCAGGAAGTTGAAACCAGACAGGCATAATAGTAAAGACATAGAATGAATGAAAAATGGAACAAGGGGCAAGTACAGCTAGAATACTCAATCTACACATTTGAGAAAGGAAGTGGTAAATTGGAAATAAATCTTGGGGAAGGGAGTGGTTGAGAATGATAGAAGGAGTCACTGTGATCCAGGAGCAATGGATAATTAGGTGGACATATTTAATTGTAAGACATTTGCACAACCTTTGGAAATTCAGTTAAAAAACACAAAAACACATAAAAATCACAACCAAACAGCACTCTCTAGGGAGTATGAATATGACCTCTCAAAAATTTTAAGCAGTTAATGGAGGGAAGTCTTGGTAAAAGCAAACAAAGATGTTCAAAGAGGGCAGTTTGGTGTAGGGGAGGATTCCGAAAAAGATTTAAATAGATTATCTAAGGTTATAAATCACCTATATCTGTGCAAATACTATCTTTCTTCTATGTGTTCTCTTTGTCTGAACTGCATACTCCAGTCCTGTGCCACAATTGATAGCTTGGAAAGATGGAATGGAAGAAACAAGATGAAGAACCCATTACTCCACTGTAGAGAAAACAATCCACTATTTTTTCTCTCATCTCTCTTCACTACATTTTATTCATACTTTTAGGTCAATTCTTTTTGAATTACATTTTCTTTCTTTATTCTGGCAAAGTAATTGGTCAAATAATTCACTAAAGATTATTTGCCATTTTTTTGATTATGCTGTTTAATTTACTAAGCGAGTCCATTAAACTTTCCTCTTGCATTTGGTTGCCATGAAACAACATCTATGTTAATGAGGACAAATCTAATGTAAAAATTGTCTCCAGAAAACCAGTCAAAGAAGCTGTGATTACAAATACTTGGCTAACTTTTTTATTTTTCCTTTACCTTGAAAGTCTTCTTGTGTCTAAATTGCCCAGAAAAATAAGTACTCCATCACTTTTTGTTTCAATCAATTCTAACCTCAAGGATATATTTTGCTAACAAGATGCTTAGAGGAAACCAAAAAATACTCCATTTTTATCTTCTCACTTAAGACTCTCCTTACATACCATATCAGGAACAGTGAAGTTATTCTTTGCAAAATTATTACAATATATTATTTTTCTCTTGTTCTTGCATTTGCTCACCAAGATGTATGGAGAAGAATAGAGGTAAATCACCCATTCCTTGGAAGAAAGGTCTGTTACAAAAGGACAACACTTCTGTGTCCTACTTGTATGTCCTCCTCTCAGCTCTTTCCTGATTTCCAATTAAACACAGCTTCTTGGCTTCAAGTCTATTGAAGCCTCACCCACTGCTTCATCTTCATAATTTCTCTTTTAAAACTCTTTTAAGGGTAGAGACCCAGCTATATACAACCAATCTGAAAAAGATCACAAACCACAAAATCTAAAGGAGTTTTATGACTCTTCAGGAGGACGATTGGGAGACCTAGGATTCCCCATGCCAATCGTTTGCTCATCATATTCCTGCCTCGGTTTGTTCCCTTTCCTATTGGCCAATACTCGTCTCTGTAACTGATCTGGATATGACCAGGTGTCAGGAATGGTAGTGGTTAGAGCCCCGTTCTTTTTTTGTCTAGGAGACAACTCCTCCGCTACTGGCACTCTCAGCAATCACTGGCAACCCAATGACTCATATCCTTTTGCAGGTTTGGTACGTGTTCCCCCATTCATTGTTCTGGCTACTAATGACTCTCAGTTTTCCCAGGTTCAATTGATTCGTCCGCGCACTAAAAGAGCAGTAGGATTGACCCTTGCAATCGGGTCCGTAATCATTGCTACAGAGGCTTCAGCTACCACCGCCGCTATATTGCTGTCCCAAAGCGTGTCCACCATGAAACAGATAAACCAGCTCATCCCTCAATCATCTTAAGGGAGGCCTCCTTGTGCTACAACAACGAATAGACTTGCTCCAAGAACAGATTACGTTTCTTTGATTACAACAAGGAGGACTATGTAATGCTATGACTACTTCTGTCTGTCAGCTTTCCACTCCCGCACCCAATTTCACTGAACTTAGTAACTACATCAAAGGCCCTTGGTCCCTTAAGTACTTAAACTTCACCCAAAACTTGCTGCATGATCTTACCCACCTAAACCAGACCACCATACAGCTTATTCCCGCTGCCTCCTTTTTAGAAGATGTGCTTTAAAAGTTACAACAATGGTTTTTGCCATCCTCTCTGGTCATCTGGGGAGGCCTTGCACTTGTAGGGCTTACTCTCCTAGGAATTATTAAATGCTTGCACTCCTGGCAAAAACGCCTCCAACAACGGGTCACCATAATGATGGTCCTTTTAATAGAAAAGGGGAAAATTGTGGGTAGAGCCGGTCAGATCTGGTTGAGTCAGCTAGAGTAGCAGTTGAAGCACACTTCCTGCTCATAGAGACGTGACCCACAGGCACGTCTGCCTAGCTTGCAAGCCATGAACTGTCCTTGCTCCCTACATGCCCCTGGGGGCCCAATCAGTGCCTGTCACCAAGCAGTGCCCATCATCAACTCCCCGCTAAGTAATTGGCTGGGAAGGACTCAGGAGGTTGGGAAACCTGGGGCTATAAAATCCCAACCCTTGTGCAGAAATAAACCAGACCTGCTTAAGCCTGTTCTCCTAACGTGTGTTCCTTGAGTGCGTCGTTCACACTTACCTCCTGCCAGAGATCTAGCCCTATAATGTAGCAATGGGGGAGGCCTTATAGTCCTTCACCTTCATTAGACTTGAAGCTAAGAATCTGTGATTAGTTGGAAATCAGGCAAGAGCTAAGAGGAGGATAGAGAAATAGGACATAGGAGCATTGTCCTTTTGTAAAAGACACTGTCATCCAAGGTATGGGTGATTCAAATCTATTCTTCTCCATACATCTTGTTGAGCAAATGAAAGACAAAGAGAAAAAAATAATCTATTGAAATATTTTTGCAAAGAATAACTTCACTGTTCCTGATATGGTATCTAAAGAGAGTCTTAAGAGAGAAGATAAAAGTGCAGTATACTTCAGTTTCCTCTAAGCATCTTGTTAGCAAAATATATCTTTGAGGTTATAAGTGACTCATCCAAAAATCGGTGGAGTACTTATTTTTGAGGGCACTTTAGACACAAGAAGACTTTTAAGGTAAAAGAAAAAAGAAAAATGTATAGCTAAATATTTGTGATCACAGCTTCTTGGACTGGTATTTTGGAGACAAAGTTTTACATTAGAGATTGTCCTCATTAACATTGATGCTGGGTTTCCGTGGCAAGGGGGAAGTTTAATGGACTCACTTGGACAAGAAAACAGATGATAGAAAAAAATGGCTAATAATATTTAGTGAATTATTTTGACCACTTACTTTGCCAGAACAAAGAAGGAAATATATAATTCAAATCACTTGACTTAAACTTATGAGTAAAACTAGTCAATAGAAATGAGAGAAAACGTAGAGGACTGTTTCCTCTCCAATGGAGTAATGGGAATGGGTTCTTGATCTTGTTTCTTCCATTCTATCTTCACAAGCTATCAAGTGTGGCTCAAGACTAGAATATCCAGTTCAGACCAAGAGAACTCACAGAAGAAAATATTTGCAGCAGATGTGGGTGATTTATAACTTTAAACAATCTATTTACATCTGTTAAAAATCCTCCTCTACCCAAAATTGCTCACTTCGAACAGCTTTGTATGCTTTTCCCAAGATTGTCCTTCATTAACTATTTAAAATTTTGAGAGGTCATAATCGTACTCTATAGAGATTGATGTTTGGTTGTGCTTTTTGTGTGTTTTTGTTTTTTGTTGTGTTTTTTCACTCAATTTCAAAAGGTTCTGAAAGTGTGTTACAATTAAATATGTCCATCTAATTGCCCAATGTTTCGGGATCAGAGTCACTCCTTCTATCATTCTCAACCAACCCCTTCTACAAGATTTATTTCCGATTTGCCACTTCCTTTCTCACATGTGTATATTAGGTATTCTAGCTGTACTTGCCCCTTGTTCCATTCTTCATTCATTCTATGTCTTTACTATTATTACCATTATTTCAACTTCCTGATAGTCATTCTGTTAAACTGTCTGTCAGTACTTTGAAAGGTTTATATACATTCCATGGAGTTTCAATTCTGCATATACTTGAACTGATGTCAGCTTATATTTTCATAATTCATTCATCTGAAGTAACAATTTGCAAGACTGGAGACCTGAAGCACCTAGACATGATTTCATTGCCATCCATTTGGAAGGTTAATCTGTAGTCAACAAGAAAGTTTAAAAATAGCTTAGAATGTATTCCTAACTACCAGTTTTTATAAATGGCTTTGTACAATGGTTTGTGATTATTTTATTTTACATGGGATAATATTTTCTACTACCTATAAGTTTTGGCAAAAGAAGAAAACTAAAATTTACTACTGTAAAGGAAAATGATAGAAATAGAAGACAGATTGTATGTTTGTCAAATCTCTGATGAGTACTCATATTCAATTCTTTAAGTCATATTTCTTACTATGGTAGACAGGGAAAACATAAAACACCATATGATAAGGCAACTATTCATGACTTTTGAAAATGTACTTATTATGTGATGAAATTTACTTTATTAGCTAATGTTTTGGTTTGAAATATGGGAGGCTGATCTATTTAACAAATTTGCGAAGCCACCTACTGAAAAACACAAATGGTGGGGGGTACTATTCATACACTTTAAGGAATGGTTGAACCTGTTTGGCATTAGTGCTGGGTAAATAAATCAACTCTATTGTAACTTGCTCCCTACACTTGAAAAACTAGTAACCTCACTAAACATCATCACTTGTAAAGTGTTTTTTTTGGCAAATGTGATTTTTTAAAGTTTCTTTGAAAAGGAATATACTTTCAGCAGATTAAATGTAGGTTATCATTTGTTTGAGAATGACAACATTTTTATACTACAGAACCAAATTTTACTGAAGTACCAGTGTTTTGAAGCACTAAAGATCTTCTCAATTAATGTTTTTTCTGAATTATATTTGACCTCTATGTCAAGTATTCCTAGCATTGGTAGACCAATTATGGATCTATCTTTCAGGAACTATTTTTTAGCTTGCTGATACTGGACTGAAATCATTCATCAATCATTAAGAGAGGGGTATTACAAATAATCTTGTGACATTTGTGGACTTTTTCACTCATATGGGATGGTCATCTGAAAATTGAAAGTTTGAATTACTGTACTTTCACATTTTGTGATTTCATCTTGCATTTTAAGTTGCCTTGCATTTCCCAATTGCTCACTGCTAATTCCTGCATTTCAAGGAATTGGGGCCCTGAAATATAAGAAATGAGAAATTGAGATGGGTCTTCAATGACTTTCTCTTGGCATGTTGCATGGGCGTAGGTGGGAACTCTTGTCCTAGTTATCTGATGATGCGGATAACTGGGACCTGGGATCCTAGGACCCATGGATCCTGTGGAAGAATAATACTTTTTAGACATCATATCAGCAAAATTTGAGTATAATCAGTAGGAATGTTTCAAAAATATGGAGAAAAACAATTTGGGACCAGCGAGTTAAAACATTAAACAGAGCAGCAGAGTAAAATCCCTTATAGATTAGAGGAAAACATTGTTTTTTTTACCATGTGAATTCAGAAGACCAAGAACACGTAGAAGGTATCACAAGTTTATACCAAAAACATTGCATTGATACTTTTTATATTCTAATATATATTCTAATCCTGATTATTTATATTCCAATCTATTTATTGGAATAATATAAATTAGTCAAATTATCAATTAATTCTACTAAGATTTACTGTATGAAATATAAAATCAGCACATATAAATATAAAATATATAATTATCTATAATATAAGAAAATGTTTTTCATTGTTCTGTTATGGTTAAGGTATCAAAGGCAACTGTTTTAAAGTATTATTCCATTACCTCTACCTCAGTGTTTGATAGAATTAGAACTAAAGCTTTACCATTCAGAGATGTACAGCCTAGAGGCAAGAGGAAACACTGTGATTAAAACACTCCCAATTTAAGGCCTAATAAGGAGGAGAAACATATGGACTTCTCCTGGAGCTATGGAATATATTTGGTGATAGAAAATCAGTGGTGTAACTTCCTACCTGGTTGGATGGTAGACAGGCCAGGACATTAGGTAATCATGCATATGAACAATTTTTTCACCTTCTTGGCTTTAGCTACTTTTGAAATGGTAGGGTGTAATAAGCAGTTATATTTTGAAAAATACCTTCTAGTCCGAACAGTTCTGTCTGAACTGTTCGTCTCTCTATAATCCCTTGTAACTATGATTAGTTTTGCTCCAGTAAGACAATCTATGCTGTCAGGGTAAGACATTCTGGGTGGGCTTTTCCTACATGGAGCAAGGGTAAAGGGTCAAGGAGAC
This sequence comes from Dipodomys spectabilis, assembly GCF_019054845.1. Taxonomy (NCBI): domain Eukaryota; kingdom Metazoa; phylum Chordata; class Mammalia; order Rodentia; family Heteromyidae; genus Dipodomys; species Dipodomys spectabilis. Next base: position 6,446,902 of record NW_024870755.1, read on the forward strand.
ATTTGTGCCAGCAAGACCTCATTTGGGAAATTTTAAGCTGCAGATGTTTAGAAGTAGCTGTTAAGCAAGGCTTACTTTGAATCCATTAGCTCCACAAAGCTAACTCAGTTAATAAATAATACTTGAAAATCAATCACCTTTGCACCTATCTATAAAGGCTTCAACGTATGATCAAATTTCAAATGAAAATGATTTAAAATAGTCATTGACAAAAACTTGCAAATGTAAACAATCGAACAAACAACATAGGTTTTTTCCACCATACACAGAATTTTACAGAATTAAGATGAATAGCAATTTTGGGAACAATAAGGTTTCCTTGATACAAATAGGCAACCAAAGATCTATGCCTGTCTTAAGATTGCAGCATTAATTACTTAAATTTACAGGATAGTACATGCTTCAGCAGCAGGTCTACCTGAATTACAATACAGAGATTTACATGGCTCTTGCACCAAGATGATATGAAAATTTATTTTTCATTCTTCAGATGCAAGAAATGAAAAACAGTTATTAAAAAGTTGATTACAAATATACAAGTGTAATAATATATGTAATTAATAGAAATAAAAGTTAGTTTGACATCAGTGTATTCAATCTTCACCGTTTTAGAAAGGCCTTTACATAGCATAACCTTTACAAAACTTTTGAAATAAGATAACATTGTCGTTTTATCTTAAAATGTTTCTATATGGAATGCAATCTGAAAGGACACATTTATTAATGAACCTATGTATTATAAAACAATGTCAAATTCAAAGTATTATATCTAGGAGAGAATGAAATAGATTATGGACATTATACAAACAGAATACTAAATATTTTAAAATATACTTTTTCAGACAAGCACCAGAAATATCTTTAGTTTCTGTACTACTCATTTCAACAGATAAGTTAAAATTATTTCTGATTTAAAAAATTACAAACTCTATAGAAATCACTATAGATGTATACAAACAACTCGAATATATTTTGACATCAAAGTCAGGCAATTCACTTGGAAGAATACCATGGAATCCATGAACTTTTAAAGTAAGGTATTGCTGTTGCTTTGTATTGTGAAAATATTTTCTATGGACACATAGGATGGACTGGCAATTTTGAAATTTAAGAAACTTAACTGATCCATTAGGACTTAGGAGAACAATTTGTACAGCTTTCCACAACTTCAAAGAGGTAGTGATACATACTTACCCTTTTGGCAATATCAAATGCAGTTTCTTCCAAGTTGTGCTTCAGACATGGCTTGATATAATGGTTCAACAGAAGGAGATCCAGCGTATATTTGCTATATCTATTCCCAGCAGCAAGATGCAAGGGGGTCAAGAGGCCTTTAATTTGGCCATTGGTATCTGCATTATGATGAAATAAAGAAGCCACTCTGTTATTATTCCATGTATAAGTACTGTTCAGGGATGTCCAGACATTCGCAGTTATTGCATGAATATCTGCCTTGAGCCACCACTTCATGGACAATGTCTAAGTGTCCACTGTAGGCTTCTCCATGAAGAGGGTTATACTCATCGTCATCCCTAGTAATCACATGAGCGGCCTTTTTGGAAAGTAGTCTCTGCACTGTAGTAAGGCGATTATTTTCAGCAGAACAAAGAAGAAATTTGCTTGGATACTATTTCATTTTTTTCTTGCGATTGATACCATTTCTCACTTTTTCACCTTGTTCCTCAACTTCATCAGAATTGCCTAACCAGAGACTTTGAGTGCCAATGAGAATTTGCTGTCCAAATTGTATTTCCCCAATAGTTCACATTGGATGAAATGGTCAGAAAAATCCGGTGAATTTTCTGCATCTGTTTATTTTTTCACTATTTTTTATTTTCTCTTTTTTCATTTTTACTATTCTAAATTATTCTAACTGGAGAGTAGGAAATTGGTAGAAAGCAGAGGAAAGATTTTCCTCCGTATTTAAAGGTACAGACTGAAATGAGGACCAGTGTTGTCTTCATGTGCAGCTTATTCTAAGAATGAGAAAAGAGGAAATAATGTCTTCTGTGTAAATGAATTGGGATATGGCAGAGCAGAAAGTAAAATGATGCAACCAAAAATATAAAAGCAAAATAAATTAGGATAATTATGGAGCAATCATATTACCTATGAGAACCATGAAAGGGAGAGAGGAAGAGAGAGACAGATGTGCAATGATCTAGCTAGCCACAAAATCCATCCCTCTGATCAAATTATAGAGCAAATAATTTTATTTTTTAAAAGAGATGGAAATAGAATTTAAGATCAGATGTCTCCGTTGTTTTTAATTATATTCTTATTATCTTAAATACTTGTACAAGGGAATTTTCATTCAACATATCAGTTTTTTTAAGTAAAATGAATCTTTAAATAAATTTTCCACACCCTTCCAAACCTCACCCCACTTTAATTTTTTCTAGTTTCATACTATCTGCATTGAATATTATACCATCACTCTCTTCCTCCATAACTCTCTTTATTCCTTCCTTTTGACTTCCACTCACATATTTCAAGTGATAGTTTCCTGGTCTTCATTTTGTTGGAATAAAGTTCAATTTTATAAGAAATTACACCTTTGAAATACTCCTCTGCAAATAGCATGCTTTGGTTAATATTTTTGTGTAAACTTGTATAAATTTCTAGCTTCCAAATATGACACAGAATATGGGTCCTTTGTGTGTCTGGCTCTGACTTAGTTCACTTAATATATTTTTAGACCTATTCATTTCGTTGCAAATAATGTAACAGTCTTCAAAATGGATGGGTTCAATCCAATTGTGTATATGTGCCACACATTCTCTAACCATCACTCTGCCAAAGGGCATCTGGGCTGTTTCTGTAACTTGGCTACAATGAATAGTGCAGCAGTGAACATGGTTGTGAAAGTGATTTTACTGTAACCTTTTGGAAGAATTCATCACTTCCTTTGTGGGAGCAATCCTCTAGCCAGTTTTCCAGAATAAGAACATCCCTCCCTTCATCTTCATCACAATGTATTGCAAGTCCTCAAAAACACACTTACTCCTACAGGTCTCAATAAGCTAAAACCACACTGTGCCCATATTCTTTCAATACATTTTTTTCATAATTGTACATATAAGTTAGTGAGAACCTTCTATATACTTTCCTAATGTGAGAATGAGGGACAAGACAGAGTAAATGTAAGAAATATGCAACTTAATTAGCTATTATCATATACAAAATCATGTTCAGCTCTAATTCATAACCTCACATAATATTATTTTAATCTTTATTTGATTACTTCATCTAACCTGTAAATTATTTCAGGTGAGTTAAAAGCAAAGGCAAAAAGTGTGGTTTGATTTTGACACTCATGTGTGAGGTTGCACAACATGGGCAAATAGATGGATTAGAATTAATAGCTCTTATCCATTTTGTTAACATAGAGATGGTTTTCCCAAACTGATTCTCGAATTCGTATTCCATTGAACAACAAGAAACATGTGATAATTTCCTTTGTTTTGCTCCTTATTAACTTTTGTTTCCATTTTATTTTATAATGGATGATTTCATAAATGTACTGTAGATACAAAAATATGTTAAAATATTTCTATACATATGCATTGATATATACATACACACATATATTATGCAGGTTATAATGATAATGTATAATTTCAGTAAGTGTACAATTTACTAAATTATTAAAACTATCGATGGCTCATGCCTGGCATCCTGGTTACTCGGGAGGCTGAGATCTGACGATCATAGTTTGAAGCCATCCTGGGCAAGAATGTCCAGGATAATCTTATCACCAAACAACCAACCGAAAATCAGAATTGGAACTGTGGTTCAAAGTAGTAGAGTGGTAGCCTTGAGAGAAAAATCTCAGGGACATCATCCAGGTTCTTAGTTTAAGAAGTACAATCTACCCAAATAAAATCTATTTAATTTACACCTGTGTAATTAAAGTATTTCCATCACCCAAATGCACAACCATGTTCATTTGCAAGGTAACTCTGTTTTGTCTGAAGTACCATAAAATATTTTCACTTAAGTTGAAAGCATTGAACCATGGGTTCATTCTATCACTCTAATGCACTTTTCCACTCAAATCTTACAATTATTCCAATTATTTAAAATCATAGCTTTTTACTTTAATACCCAAATATTAGAGTTTGAATTGAGTGTCTTGTGCCCCCTAAATGGGTGTTTTTACCACTTTGTCATGTCCCCAGTCCTAAATTATCCTGATTATTTTTCAGATCCTTGTGTATGACCTTGGGCTCAGTCCACGTTATGTTATACTTCCTGGAATTTAGAATAACAGGTGCATGGTATTGTGTACAGATCTTTCTGTCCACTCTGGGCTTTAACCTCTATCCTCACAAGAGTAGACTCCCATGTAGTCAGGATTTTCATAAGTTTGTCATAGCTGATTTTTTTTAAGTCTTTGCATTTCCTGCAGGTTCTTGACTACTGAATTAATTTGTTTTCTTGGGTTGTTTTGTTTCATTTGAATGTATGTGTTGAGTTGTTCCTCACTTTTCCTTTTATTCCTTTCAATCAAGTTCTTACCTAAAGTGCTGAGAAACCAATTCTTCTTTTTCATGATAGTCAAGGTGTACATGATTTATTCCAAAGCAATTTCAGTAATATTTAAACATCTTCATATCTATGGATGGTACATAAATGATAAGTGCTGCGACGGGTCTTTTTATTTCCACAGCAGTCTTTGTCATGCACAGACAGATCATGAAATATATGAAGGTAATAAAACTACAGATGCAAGCAAAGAGAAGAAAAAACTATTATTAATTTTTTGACAGAGGCTTGAGTTCTAGTGAAAGAAATACTTTGCTTGATGCAAGATTTCACAAAATTGTATTGCTAGGAGGAAGCTAAACAATCATCTAATTCTACAGAATTGAGGGAGAAGAATCAAACTCCTGAATAGTTTACATATGGGTCAAATAAAAGCATGCTTCTAAAAAGAGAGTTGACTTTAGAGAAACATGATGAGTTCTATGTAAATAGGTGCTTAGTTGATTTTGTTAATTTGTAAACTAATACAGGGAAATAGGGTACAGCATGGTAAAAAATGAACTTTGCATTGAAATACTCATGTGTGTGTGTGTGTGTACATGCACGTGTATACACGCACGTGCATGTGCAAGTGCTCATTTATTCATTCATCATCCCTAAGCTTCTGTGTCCAAGGATAGTGGTTTACCACTTGAGCCATTGTTCCACTTCTGGCTTTTTGGAGATAATCGCATGTATTTTCATGATTGGACTGGCTTTGAATAGTGGTCTTCATATCTCATCCTCCAGAGTAGCTAGCTAATCTTACTCAGCCTCCAAGTAGCTAGTTAAAATTGGGCCTGTCCTCTATACTTCACTGCTCTTTTATTCTTGTCCTGAGGTGTTTACATGCCTAAGTCATATATATGTCTAGTTGCTTTAAGAAATACTCTGACTGCTTGGCACCAGGGGCTCCCATCTGAACTCAACTACTGAGGAAGCTTGAGAACACAACCCAGGCCAAAAGTTTAGTGGACTTCCTTCTCAATCTATAGCTGGGTGCATTGGATCATTTCCACCATCCTGCACTATCTACAGGTTAAGATTTGAAGGACTGCCGAATCCAGGACAGCCAAGTTAGGAAGCTAGACAATTTGGTGTGCAACTCTTATGCCATTGATAATGAGAAGTCTAAAAAGTCAGATCAGGTGCATGTTCTTTTGAAAGGGAACCCCTATCCTAAAATTAACCATTGATATGACACCAGTCTAACAAAAACAATACCCAAGTTGAACACAATTTCCCACAACCAAAATAAGCATATACTTTAACATGCAAAAACTTAGTACAATCTTCTCTTTGCTCTAAAATCAGCTTCATCTAATTATCATATGATGTGACAGAATAGTTTCTTCATTAAACTGATTATATATTTTAAAAAAAAACCTAGAAAATTCTTTCTCACATATTAAATGCAAACTAATGGCAAATTGCCTAAGTTCTTACCTATTTGACTACCACTATAAATTCATCTTATGATTATTATTAATGGTAATATATTCAGATTTATTAATTTACTGTGTAACAGTTATTAAACTTTTGGGTTCTCTGCTGAAGTTGAAGTATTTAAATAGTATCATCAAATTATATTACTTGGGTACTTAGGGCAGTTTTTTTAAAAGTTTTAAACCAATGGTTTCTAGTAATTCTGGTTTTTTTTTGGGGGGGGGTCCGGTCGTGGGACCTGAATTCTGGGCCTGGGCGCTGTTCCTCAAGGCTAGTTTAAGGCTAGCACTCAACCACTTGATCCACAGCGCCACTTCCAGCTTTTTTTTTTTCTGTTTATGTGATGCTGAGGAATTGAACCCAGGGCCTCAAATATGCAAAGCAAGAGTTCTACCACTGAGCCACCTTCCTAGCTCTCTATGAATTCTTAATTGGTATATTATTTAGTTTATTTTTAATTTCAATTTAATTTTATTGTAAAGGTAATGTACAGAGGGGATTATTTAGTTAGCTAAATAAAGTAATGAGTACATTTATTATGGAAGGAACATTGTTATCTCTTCCATTGATTTTTTTTCACACTCAAAAAAAAACTACTGATGCTTTTCCTGTCGCTATTGACCAATGGTACTTTTCTTTCTTCATGCATTTTTTATTATGAAATTGATATACAGAGGGCTTACAGTTATTTAAATCAACAAAAGAATACACTTCATTTTATTTTCTAAATTTCAAATTTTGAACTTAATTATTTTCTTTTGTTTCTTTAGGGTAATTCTTTTTTCAGAGTTGTAGGATTAGTTAATTTAGTTTTGCATAATTTTAACACATGTAAATTATTCAGAGATATATTTTTGCTTTCAAAATTGTTAACATGTGACTATTTAAAAATTATTTTCTTAAATTTTATATGGTTGATGAATTTAAATAAATTTAGTTTCTTATAGTTCTAAACATATTTGTCCAGGTAATGAATACTGTATTTTCAAGAAGCACATACTTTATTAAAAAAGGCTGCATTACATGGTCACTTTTTGAAAATATTTATACTTGAATTAAAAAAAACTGAGCTGGGCATAGTGATTTGTGGTTTCTACTTTCTAACTATGGTGGGAAGTGTAAATAGGGCTTGTAATTCGGGAGAGACTGGGAAACTATGAGAACTTATCATAAAATTTCCAGAGTGAAATGATTAGAGATATAGCCATACCTAGCAAGATATAGAGCACCTGGTTATTATATTCTAAATCTTGAGTTAAAACACCAGTAACATCAATCTTTTGCCAAAATAAAAGGATACATGTTTCAAAATGTTTATTATTTAAAACTTGTTTGCAAATTTCTCATATCTTTTATTTCTTAATTTTCAATTTACTTAATCTATAAGAATCCAAGTATTTTGTGACTGTTTTATTTCTACTAAACTTTTAAATAGTATGAGCAATATTATAATTTCATATATTAAAATACTTTTACTGTTTTTGATAATTTGCTCTGTTTAATATGATAATAAAAATATTCCAAGTGTGTGTATGTGGTGTGTGTGTGTGTGTGTGTGTGTGTGTGTGTGTGTGTGTGTGTGTGTGTGTGTGTGTGTGTGCTTATGTGGGTTTTGTGTGTGTGTGCTTTGTGTGTACTTTGTAATGCTTGGGAGATCACACAATTGCTTCACATATGTTAGGCCAATGTTTTATCACTGAACTATACTGTCTAGTTATAATACAAATAGTCTTTTAAGTAATGACTTCTTAAAAGTTTCATTCCTACTATGCTTTTTCAAAATTATATATGATAAAATGTGATCCATCTTCTATCCACATTAGCAATTGTTAGTTTTATTCTTTCTCTTATTTCTTTGGAAATGAATTATATTCCTATTACAACTTTTTTACATTGTAACATCTCTATACAATGCTTTGTTTTCTATTTTATTTTTTCCATGTTATCTGACTTTCAGTCCAATGAAGAAGGTAACAGATTTTCAAAAATAAATTCTTAGATTTATGGTCCATAGATTTTGAAAAGGATGCTATGAGATTTTATGAAATAAAAACAGAATCTTAAATGTTTGTATTGGCACTATTGCCTCTCTAGATTTAAAGAATAATCTTAGACTACTACCTCAATCCTTTGTTTGTGTGTATGTATGTTGGTCATTGGGTTTGAACTCTGGGCTTGGGCGTTGTCCATGTGCTCTTCAGCTCAAGGTGAGCACTCTACCGCTTGAGCAACGGCAAAACTTCCGGTTTTCTAGTGGTTTATTGGAGATAAGAGCCTCATGGACTTTCCTACCCGGGATAGCTTTAAACCACCATCCTCAGATCTCACCCTCCTGAGTAGCTAGGATTACAGGCGTGAGCCACCGGCACCTGGCCTACCTCAAACCTTATAAAGAATGATTATCAAACTAAATGTGAGATGTAAAAACCGATAAAACATAAATGTAAAAATTCATGACATCGCATTAGTAAAGGTTTCTAAAAATTTGGCATGGAAAACATTAGTGGCTTAAGAAAAGCAAGAACTGGATTATATCAAGTGATAACCTTTCATAATTCAAAGGACACTATAACAGAAACAAAACCATATCCAACAGATAGAGGGCATATATTTGTTAATGCTACAATGATTCTGAAACTTAAGTATTTTTTGGGAGGGATCCGGTTGTGGGGCCTGAACTCTGGGCCTGGGTGCTGTCCTTCAGCTCTTTAGCTCAAGGCTAGCGCCGTACCACTTGAGCCACAGAGCAACTTCTGGATTTTTTTTGCTTATGTGGTGGTAAGGAATCGAACCCAGGGCCTCAGGCATGCGAGGCATCGCTCTACCCCTGAGCCACCTTCCCAGCCCCTAAAACATAAGTATTTTTATATCTTCTAATTCTATAAAATTTTTTTCCTGAATAGTATATTTCATTAAATAACATGCAAATTAATAGTCAATAGGAGGAGCATATGAAATAAGCTCCTTTTTAGTGTCTAAGAAATAATAAAAACTCACTAATAAGTCCATAATATAAAAAGAGGATGCAAAATATAGTAATGCATTTGTGGAGAAATTGATATACTTCTAATAGTGATCGATTTGTATAATACTGCAATCATTTTAGCAAATAAGATTTCAAGTCTTCAAAAGGTGAAAGAGAATTTTATAGGATCCAGGCATTACACTTCTATGAATGTATTAAACAGAAGTAAAAACTTTTTTTGGATAGAGATTGTAGTTAATTGACAGTGAACTTGAATAGTATGTGTGAGACCCTGGAAATGATCCCCAAAAACAAATTTTGAAAAGACACACTATAGAGGTTGTATGATGGGCAAATTCCTGTAACTGAATTTTATATCTATTTTTAATGTCTGTTCTAAAATTTACAGCATTTCTATTTGAAGGAATGCAAGTTTGTGAAAATCGGGCTTTGAAAACTTATGAAGGCACAATTCACTTCCAAAGCATTAAAATGTATACAATAAAAAGAGATAATATATTGTAAGTGAATTGCATGTCAGGAAAAAAAAACTATGGTTAAAACTTCTTCACACAAAATGCAGAATAGATAAAAAGATGTTTTTGGCGTTGGCTAAAAACTCTTTGTAAACTACTGCATTTAAAGCAAAGATGTGATTTCTGTTTATTTTGAGGGTATTTTGTCCGTTTGGGTTTATACAGAGATAACTCAATCCAAAAGTATAACTGGAATACCTAGGAATTATGCATCAATTCTAATAATTTTTTATTATTTTTATTGTGAAAATACTGTACAGATGGCTTACAATTACATGGGCAAGATAATGAGTACATTTCTTATCAAGCATTGTAGCCTCCCCCTTTGTTTCCCCTTCCCATCCCTTCCCATCCTCCCCTGTCCCCCACCCAATACTACCCGCTACCCCTGCTAAAGTTGCAAAGTTCACTTTTCGATATAACGACTTGTACATCTCATTGTTGCAATGGGTCCACCTGTATCCCTAATGTTTTCCCATGGCTTCCCTTATTTGCAATATCTAGTATATGTCTGAGTCAAGCAGAAAAGGTCAGATAAGGTGATGTTAGGGAAATGAACCCTGAGATATGTATTCAAATGTTTTCTTTCATGCGATTGTTTCTAACACATTTATGATTATTTCATTGTTGCTTTGTATTTCCCTCCCCCACAGTATAACCCCTGCTTTCACTGTATTTGATGTTGGTATAATTTGTGGAGGGGAAGGGGTAAAACTTCTAAGTAAATGAGAAACTTTTCTGGAAGAAACTTTTAGCAAATGACAGAAGACACAAATCTATGCATCTGCATTTTATGAAAGTCATATGTTACATGCTCAATCCAATTGCTTATCTCTAGTTTTCTAAGAAAAACGTATTCTCAAGATAAGAGCCAAAAGCAGTGAAAAGAACAAAATACACAATCATCTTGATTTATTTGTGAAAGTAACAAATGACATAAAATAATTCCACTTAAGGGACTCTAATATTAGCGTATGTGAAGATGTTCCTAAATGCCAATATCCATTAAATTTTTGGAATTTTGATTTCTACTAACATAGGAAAACTAGAACAAGAAAACAAATATAGACTTAGAGTGAACCAGCCTTGAAATAATTTTCTTAATTGTTTTGAAATTACAAAAGAATTGATACTCCTTTGCTTTGGAAATCATTTAAAAATATTTATCACTTATGATAATTCAAATACTAAGCAAGAGTAATTTTATATAATCATTATAAATATCAATTTATTACTATTGTAAAATAGAATAAAAAAACCAGTCCCAATATATGATGTACCTATCATTATTCTTAACTTCTAATCATTACCTAAATATCTTAAACAATCTAAACAGTCATGTCTTTAACATAGCCTTAAGTATTCTATACTTTTTTACCTAACATTTTCCAGGGGTATGTATTCATGTTTCTAAGAAATGTTCACAGCAGTTAAAAGATGCTTTTGTGAAATTAATGTGATACATTTTTTGTTGTGGGTGTTGTTTTTAGTGGTTAATTGGAGATAAGAATCTAACAAGTACTTTTCTGTCTGGGCTAGTTTCTAAAACAATTCTAAGATCTCAGCACCCAGAATAGCTCTTATTATAAGGGTGAGTTACCGGCACTTTGTTTCATGAAGTATTTTTTAAAATTTTAATTATATGTTAAGTTACTTGTTTCACTATGATGTATATCATTCTACACATGAATTTAGGTATATTTATATATTTCTGAGGACAAATAATCTCTAAAAATATACTATTCTACACATAACATTTATATATAGAGAGAGAAGACATATATATAGAGAGAGAGAGAGAGAGAAGACAGACTCGCTCTAAAAATTTTATGCTACTATTTTTGAACTTTTTCATTTCAAAGATATACAGTCTATTTTTCTAAAAGTTTCCTAGAATAAAATAACTAATATTTCAATAGAAAGTAGAGTTTATTACTTTCAAGTGAATTTTAGATATACAAATATTATTGTAGTAACATTTACAGTATATTACTTGAAAAGATTCTGCCCAAACTCTTAAATATTTGATTGTAGTTAGGGGGAGAGAGGAAGTTAATTCATAGTGATTAGGAATTTGCAATGCTTCAAAAAATCTATGCCATAATTTGTTATAAACACATAGTCAAACTATCTGATATGTTTTAGGTTTTTTTTTATTTGTTCAAAATTTCAATATGGATTCATGCACAGTGGTAACATTAAAATTATTAATCAAAAGACAAATAATAAAATCATAGACACATATCCGACATTCAATAATTAGCACTTATGTTGCTAATAATAATTTTGATGGGGAGGATGATGACCACAGTGTAGCCTGATAATGACGATGTTGTGATTGAAAAGGAAAAAAATACGTAGATAACTTTGAAGCTGGATTTCCCACATTGAATGCATAGTTATAAACAGCGTTATATTACATACAATAAGAATAACAGGAGGAGGGCTGGGAAGGTGGCTCAGTGGCAGAGTGCTGGCCTTGTCTACATGAGGCTCTGGGTTTGATTTCTCAGCACCACATAAGCAGAAAAAGCGGGAAGTGGCACTGTGGCTCAAGTGGTAGAGAGCATTGAGCTGAAGAGCTGAGGGACAATGCCAGGCCAAGAGTCCAGGCCCCCCGACGAACCAAACAATACAAAACAAAACAAAACAGAATAACAAGAGGAGAGTTTGAATATCAAGAAATACAATCACGTAAACAGGTACAGACAGTAAAAACCCTAATGTTATTCCAGCAGTCTTTCTAATGTATACTCACTGTTCTTGGTGGTATTATTTTCTTGTAAATAAAATCGTTTATTTCCACATTTTGATGGACTAAGATGTAGGTTTCAACTTAGTGTGATTAGTTCAGATAACATTCTCATATAGATACCATTCAATAAAAGGACAAAAGCTGCAGAGCCAGGAGTTAAAATTTATTTTTATTTCTGTATGAAACTATTTCTGACTTTATACCAACAAACTGAATTTGACTCTTCCCTTATTTGTAAGCTAAGTTAGAAAATGTAAGGACTGTTTACTTTCTTTTTCTTTGCTCTAGAAGTCAACAAATATATTCTTCAATATTTCTGGTAGATTACATCCATTAAATGTAAGACCAACATTCAATGTTGTGAGTAAATAATGTTGTACTCGAATTTTTGTCTGAGTTCTTCACTCTGTGTGCTTACAAGGAGAGTCATTGGGTGAAGGAGAGGACCAATATGAAAAGACTATGGGGAGAAATGCATACTTAGTAAATAGTTGTTTTAGGACTGAGTGAGTGGTGATGAGTATTTGCAATAGGCTGGTGTGTCAGGGTCATAAAAAGGAGTACATAGAAATTACATTAGTGACAGAAACTGAGAAAATCTTGATCATTCATCTTATCTAATGGATGGAGGTAGGGTAAGAGGAAATCTAAAGTTTTTGCACATCTCTGTCTCCTAACTGTGTTAGTTACATTCTTGGTGATAAGGATGGATTTAGATGGATTTATCTTGGTGATAAAGATGGATTTAGAGGAAAAAAACTCTCTGATAGTTCTAATATTTATGTTAAACAGATGCAAAGATAGGTCTGTTTGGACATCATCAAAATATTCATGACCATGAATATGAAAAGTAATAAAATCAGGGACATTATTAAAGGGAAGAGGAAAAGGAAAGTTCTGACGAAAGTGTGAACAATGTGAGTACCAGTGTGGACAAGATTGGAGGAATGTGATAAATAAGGAAACAAAAAAGGAATAAACACAGATTTACAGAAGAAAAGGAAGGAAAGAATTTTCAGGAAGATATTGAATGAAATCTACTATTTGGATTTGAAAAGTAAAAGGACATAGACAAGTTCAATAAGAACAGTGTTTTGGTGAAAGTCATATTGATAAAATGTTGAGATGTGAATGTGAGGACAAAATTCTGGATCGATTAATTCAACAGATCCTGTTGATTCTAAATGTTGGGAACAAATACTTAATCCTGACCTTAGAAAGATTATACAGATATAACTGTCATGAACTTTTATTACTGGTATTCTGTGAATATTTTTGAAAACTTTATTTAGCTAGGAGATTATAGATTGAACTACAGCACAAAAAAGCCTAATTTGTCCTACAGTTCCAATTAGTGACCCATCTATCCATATCAGTTTGGGATTTTATTGAAATATATTTAGATATGTTTGGATATCTTATCAGCCTACTCATTATAAATGTAGGACAAGTAACACCAAGTATTAGGTTGAACATACAGCTTTACTGATGTGACTGAAGACTCCTGTAATTGATTCCTCTTTAGAATAGAAAATGCCTCAATAGCAATTGACACATCATAACTGCCATATACACTATTGAAATCTAATTCTTGTTAGGTATATCTCCATACTGAAATAATCCTGTCAACCAACCTGACACAAATTCTTTTTGTGTGTGTGTGTGTGTGTGTGTGTGTATTTCTTATCTTTTATTATATTATAATAAAGGGAAAAATATCACTTACCATATAAATTATAATGAAAACTGGATCATAAATCCTTAGCTTAAGATTGACACTGGAAAACATGAAAACTCAACTGGCATGAAATATACATGCTTCCAAATACATATGTGTGTTAAGATGAGGGAGTACATAAAATACACAAATTAATATTAAGAGAACACTCATTTAGGTAAAAAGAATGCCCACTAAATCTAACTTCAAGACTTAATTTTTTGTAGGTAAAGAGATTTATGAATAAATAAGCCATCTAAATTCTAACAGTGAACAAAGCTTTCTAATTTTCAGATCTTTTGATATTCACTTTAAACTTTCTGACACAAATTCTTATATGTAGGAAAATGTTCTTATAAACTTCAAGCTTTTATTGAATGGAAAAATTCAGACATTACTCTCACCACTACGATTAAATGCCTAAAAAGATAAGACATTTTGCTTTAATGCCTTTCTTTCACTTTCTCATACACATTGTCAAGTAGTGAAGGATTCTGATTTAACAATAATACAATCGTGACTTGTATTAACACAACATCTAGGATCTAATGTTAACTTGGACACTTACTAATTAGCTCCAAATTTTGTGGATATTTATATTTCTCCTGGGTAAACTAATGAACTCCAGGAAAATGTCCTTAAGGAGCCTTTCAATTCTAATATCACTGTCTCAAAATGCTTTAATTTCTACATCCTTTAATGTGGGCATAGGGTTATATTGTGGAGCTTTTCTCCTCAGAGAGTGAGTATTACCCTATTGCTTAACATGGACAAAATACCTTCATACATAGACTGGGCGTGTACAAACAAGAAGTAGTAGTTGGACAATGTTCTTAGCAGTTTGTACAGATAAAATGGAAATAGAGCAACTATGAACTCAAAAGGAATGTGCAAAGAAGACAAAGGCACAAAGTAGAATGTGCCAAGAAAAGCTAAAGTATAATTTCAAATAAGGTGCTCAGGTGTGAGGGTGTGTTCAAAGTACAGGTTCAGACAATGTAGTTGGATATCTTGGGCGGAAAACTGCTTTAAACTGTTCTGGGATAATTGTACAAGTAGAAGCCCCTAATTCTGACTCTAATCAGCCACAACATCATCAACTCACCAAGTTCAAAGTGAGAAAAAGAGGGCTGATCACAGTTAGTGTTGAAACAATGGCAATCACATAACTTTTCTTATAAGTGTTCATTTATTTTGGAGCATTTAAGTAGGGAAAAGCCAAGTAAATATTTTGCATGTACCTAAATTAAGTGGGACGTATTATATTGGTCTCTCTTTAACTTGGAAGTTATAGATTATGACTTTTTTACTCTAACTTGGGACGATGACCTGCTGTCAGTTATTTTCTTCTCTTACCCTTTTTTTGTCCTTCCACTTACATAATTATTATTTAAAGAGACATAATTGAGCTTGCATGTCTAAATTCTTCCAAATTACCTGAACTACTTCATACTTCTGGCAGCCTCCTATATCTTTCTCAAGGGAAACATTTTGAAACTACCATTTTTATCCTACATGATATTGGATATCTTCCTGGCTAATTCCTGCAAGATATATATTAGACTCATCCTATATCTCAACATTTGTACCACAATAAAATACTATCTTACTTAGAAATCATGATATTAGTATATCTGGTGAGGCAGCATCTGTCATTTTTGAATGGCCTTAAGTGATACTTACATGCAATCATGTTTTAAACCAATATGCCACTCAGTAGATGAATGAATTGACAAAATGTGGTTTATATATGTACGGAGTAATTCTATGCTTCCTATTCATAAGGAAATGGAAAAACTTGTAAAAATCCTACTAAAAAAATAAGCAAGACACAAAGAAACAAATTTCATAGTTTCCCTCATTTGTAATAACTAGGAAATATCTAAGATAGTCTTAGCAGATGAGCAGAATGAATCAATATCTATGTATAAATGACCATATAAAATGATGCTGAGCAAAATAAACTCCTATATATGGAAAGAGAGGTCTTTCTTTGTGGATGTTGTTTTTAATGTACTATGTGATTCTTTTTTTCCTTTATGTTATCCCATATGGTTTGTCCATTGTTGTACTTGGATTCAGTATCCTGTGTATGGTATATACATTTATCTTCATTTGGCAAGGGAAGCAGAACAATAAAATGGCGAGACAAAGGACAAAAGGCAAACCAATGCAATAGCAATAGTCACAGGACAATATGTTGAAAATTTACAATGCAACTTGTGAGTGGTATTGGGGTGAAGGAAAAGTGTGAGCAAAATGAGGGAGGGGATAAAAATTTTGATATGTTATGTATTCAATACCTTACAATTACTGCAACCCCTTCTATATATCACCTTGACAATAAAATTAAGTTAAAAAATGAGCTACATAAAATATAATTTCACTGTATTAGTATAGTAAATATTAATCTATGTGTATTACCTTTAAAAAATGAACATTTTGGTTGCTAATTTGAATTACCTCTTTCTTTATCAGACATCAACTGGAATGTTATCAAACTATACAATATTTTCAGAATATACTTGCCATTATTTTGAAAAAAATATTATTTTAGTGTTGTCTCATACTAAAACAGAAAACAGTTCAATTCTATGGAAACTCCTAACTTTGAAAACTTACTAATTGTTAAGAGGAGAGAATGTATCTGTTCCTCAAAATTCCTATAACTACTAACTACTCATTTTCAAATTCTGAACATCCCATACCAGAGACATTCAAAAGACTACCTGTTTTTATTTTATTTAATTCTTCAGTAGATGCAGTTTTGAATGAGGCATTACATACTTAAAAGTCAACAGAAAAAATAGACACGTTCTTGTAGAGGATAATACTATGAAGTAACTATAATAATTAATTCCTTTTTTTTTTTTTTGGTAAGTCGTGGGGCTTGAACTCTGGGCTTGGGCACTGTCCCTGCGCTCTGCAGCTCAAGATGAGCACTCTACCACTTGAGCCACAGCGCCACTTCCAATAAAAATTCCATAAGAGTAAACATTTGTTCATCAGAGTAAGCTATTATATCTATGACAATCAATCCCAAGATTTTATGCCGTAAAGTCATCCTAGACCAACAGTTTCCAAATTGTAAGGTGCACGTTAAAATTCCCTAAATTCACATCATGACTAGTTTATCACTATTGTGAAAAAAATACTACAGTTCTGCTAATGTGATGCCCTTCCTCTTGTGGAAAGAATACTACACTTAACTTTGCTACATCATTTTCCCCGCAATGGTATTTTTGAGATCAGAACACTTGCAAATAGTATTTATTTTTAATTTTATTTTATTTTTTATTTTACTATATATATTATCTATCATAGATATTCAGGAGAAATGTATATCTTAATATTAAGATTTGAAGATTATGGTTGAAAGCCCACCCAGTCAGGAAAGTTCCTTGGATTCTTATCTCCAATAAACTCATAAGGAAAAGTCAGACTCAAGTGGCATTGATGTTCTAGTGGTAGAGCAGTAGCCTTAAGGAAATACAGGCTCAGGGACAGTGCCCAAGCCCAGAGGTTAAGCCCTAGGACAAACAAAACAACAAAAACAAAATTAAAAATCCTCAAACCTAGCATTTTTCTCATTGTATACAGAGGTACATAATTAAGGAAATTACTTCCTGTGTTATGTAAAGGTAGAAAAAAAAAAGATGTCACACAATTACGCTCTTCATACCATGTTACACCAAAGTCTCAAAAGATTGCGCTTTTTCTATATTTATAAATTAATATCATCAATTTGTTGACAATTTGTCTAGATTATTCACATTATCATTTTACTCATGAGCTGTTGAAATTATCTATTAACTAAGTTCTTATTGTACCTCACCTGAAAGACTATTCTAGTCAATTAGAATGCCAGAATCATTTGTGAAATTATAAATTAAATCTTTTATTTGAAAAGCATTTTGTAGTATCCTATAGAATATTAAATTACAAACAAAAATTATCTATTTTGAATCTAAATTCTAATTTAGGCAAGTCTACAAATTCCTATATTAAATGAACTTTCCTATTTTTCCAGGCTTAAACTTTTGTAATTCTTCATCATTTCTTAGGAATCTAACAGAATGATGCTTACTTTTTCAAATTTTTGGTTGGGAATCATGAGCTCTTTTGCATCTAGAAATGTTATGTAAT
The DNA here is from genome assembly GCF_019054845.1 of Dipodomys spectabilis. Classification (NCBI taxonomy): domain Eukaryota; kingdom Metazoa; phylum Chordata; class Mammalia; order Rodentia; family Heteromyidae; genus Dipodomys; species Dipodomys spectabilis. The sequence continues at coordinate 6,464,994 of NW_024870755.1, forward strand.
TAAGACAACATTTAAAACACAACTGAGGATTATATATGAGTTACATTTCTATGGGAAACTTGAGTTCTCAAAACATAATGACAGAATCAACCCAAATTTCCAACTGTGTTTTCCTTTCTTGTTTATTTTTTATTCCTTTCTTGGTTGGTTTTATTGAGGCAAAATTATATTCTGCTACTTAGGCAAAGTTTCATATCAGCTCAAGTAACTTGGGAGAGGAGTCCATGGAGTCCATTAAATACAAGATCATGTCATCTTCATGATTTTTTTCTTCTGTTTTTTTTCTTTTTAAAAATTTATTAATTTTCTTGTGAAAATACTGTACAGAGGGGTTAAAATTACCTGCGCAAGACAATGAGTACATTTCTTGTCAAGCATTGTAGCCTCTTACTTTGTCTCTCCTATCCATCCCTTCCCATCCTGCCCCGGCGCCCCCACCCAATCCGCCTCATCCCACCAAAGTTGCAAAGTTTGATTTCGACATAATGACTAGTACATCTTATTGTTGCAATGGGTCTACCTGTATCACTATTTAAACGATTTGTTTTTGTCCTTCCCCTCCAGAAATTATACCTACATCAAATACAGTTAAAGCAGGGGTTATACCATGGGGGAGGGACCTACAAAGCAACAAAGAAATAATCTTATAAATGTGTTAGAAATAATCCCATGAAAGAAAAAAAATATTTGAATACACATCTTAGGGTTCATTTCCCTAACATCAACTTATCTGACCTATTCTGCTTGGCTCAGATATATTCTAGTTATTGCAAATAAAGGAGACCATGGGAGCTATGTTTCTTTGGGTCTGGCTTATTTCACTTACTATATTTTTTTCCAAGTCTTTCCATTTCCTAACAAATGGGGCAATGTCATTCTTTCTGATGGAGGAATAGAATTCCATTATGTATATATACCACATTTTCTTGATCTATTCATCTACTGAGGGGCATCAGGGTTGGTTCCATATCTTAGCTAATGTAAATAATGATGCAATAAACAAAGTTGTGCTGGGAGCTTTAGTGTGGTCTTGTTTGTATTTCTTACAGGGACACAATAATTTCAGGACACTGATTTAATTAATAGTTTATTAAGGATGAAAACAATAATATTAATTATATGGAAGCATAATAAATACCCAAGAATTGTTAGGAATGTAGTCTATATAACTGAATAATGGATAGATATCTCTGGCACATTATAAATATATATATTTATATCTGTTCTTATTTTGTCAACCCAAGGGGCTCAATCTCAGGTCCTGGGAAATGCCTGTCAGCTCAGTTTGTCCCAGGATGGCAGGTTGACACTCAATCATTCATAAATTTGGCCCTGTAGGCCATGAGTTCAGATTCCTGCACTCCCAAAGAATGAATCGTGGAGTAAAAAACAGATGGTGACACATGTTTTCCTTTTCTGTGAAAGTCCTGCATGTTAGGTATGAAGTGGAATACATATGCAGATCTATATCCTATGTAATCAATGTAATCAATATTCTATGTGCCATAATAGTCAATAAAATAACTGGTTACTACATGAACAAAACAACAGTTTAAATGAATAAGTACACTGAATGCAATATGGAGTCAATATATGTATGTAAATATAAATCATATATTTAAAATGTACACAAATAGGATGTTTGCTAGTGGTGGGGATCGATTTCAGGCCTAAGGAACAGACTTGAATTTCTTGACTTCAAGAAAGCAAGCTTCCCCTTCCTACACAGTGTAACAGAGTTACCCAGACCATGAGTTGCAATCCCAGTCCTGGCAGAAAAAAAATGGCATCTCTATGCTATGTGACAACAAATTCTTAGGTATTTCATTATTTCTCCTTTTAATGAATGTAATTTTTTAAATGGTTAATAAAGTATTGATTAAAATCAATCAGTATCCTAGAATATAATTGTATATAATTTATAGTAGAATCATTCAAGAAACTGCCCATTCAATCATGACATACATCACATTCCATTGGTATTCATATGGATAAAAATGAGTTTCTTGGGACATATTCATCCTGCAGTGACCAGACCAGAGACAACCCAGGAAACAAGACTCGGTGTGAGTAGAAGCCTGACGTCCTCACCCCTTCTCAGGGAGCAGAGGAGGGAAGGCCACCTCTCCCACCCCCCAGTACTGGAGATCTCCATCTTGGATACCGACAAAGCTTGGCAGAGCTGTTAGTTCCAACTCAGGCCTTGGAATAAAACTAGAGTCATTTAGCAGGTCACAAGAACTTAACCTGACTTTCCAGACTCAGCTACACCCAGGGAAAAGTCACCCAGCTCGGGTGCCAGCCCTAGGAGTGGATTTCTTCAATGGGTTATCAGACCCAGAGGCTGCCCCTCCCTTTAGCAGCATTGACAATCAATTGAAATTAAGTAAACAGAAACACTGAGAATGGCTCTAGGCTGGGCTCTGTGAGTTTCTCACAAACTAGCCCCCGGAAAAGCTACTGCTTGTTGAAATGCCTCAACTCTACCCAGAACCTAGCCTCATCACAGCATCTCCAAACTTGAGGAAAAAGCCATCTCCCTCTTTTGTGATACTCAAAGCAGATACTACTGCCATTGAACTAGCCTGGGAGGAGGATCGCAAAATCCTGGTTAAAGCAGAGCATTTTTCTGCCTGTTCGAACAAACTGACTTAAGAAACCAACCAAGCCAAAGGACCACAAACAGACCAGAGACTCTAAAAAGAGGCTGATTACAGACACAAGGGAGTTACAGGATTTTTCCAACCACTCCTAAAAAAACTTAAAGAACTATTCTTCTTCTTCTTCTTCTTCTTTTTTTTGTACCTTTTATAAATTTTTTTTCTTTTCTAAAACTTTTTTTAATCTTTAATTTTTACCTTTTTTGAAAAATATTGTTTTCTAGTAACTTTTTCTCCTCTTATAATTTTTATTTTAGGAATACATGTGTATTTGCGTTTTTCTTACTTTATATTCTCTTTTTTTTATTTTATTTGTAAACATACTGTACAGAGGGGTTACAATTACATGGGCAGGATAATGCGTACATTTCTTAAAAAGCATTGCAGCCTCCTCCTTCGTTTACCCTTCACATCCCTTCCCAGCTTCCCCCCTCCCCCCAGTCCCAATCCTTCTCGCCCCCATACCCCCCCCCCCTGCACTGACGTTGTAAAACTCGTTTTGGACATGACAACTTGTACTTCTCATTGATGCAACAGATCCACCTGTATCCTTAAACGACTTGTTTTTCCCCATCTCCTCCACAAGTTCTATTGACATCAAATATAGTGAAAGCAGGGGTAATACTGTGGGGGAGGGACATACAAAGCAACAAAGAAATAATTTTATAAATGCGTTAGAAACACATGCATGAAAGAAAGAAATATTAAAATACATATCGAAGGGTTCATTTTCCTAACATCACATTATCTGGCCTTTTCCGCTTGACTCATACATATACTAGATATTGCAAATAAGGGAAACCATGGGACCTATGTTTCTTTGGGCCTGGCTTTCTTCGCTTAATATAATATTTTCCAAGTCTTTCCATTTCCTAACAAATGGGGCAATGTCATTCTTTCTGACGGAGGCAAAGAATTCCATTGTGTATATATACCACATTTCTTGATCCATTCATCTACTGAGGGGCATCAGGGTTGATTCCATATCTTAGCTATAGTAAATAATGCTGCAATAAACATACTTGTGCTGGTAGCTTTAGTGTGGTCTTGTTTGTAAACATTTGGGTAAATGCCCAAAAGTGGGATTGCTGGGTCATAGGGGAGTTCTATGTGGAGTCTTTTGAGGAACCTCCATAATGCTTTCCAAAGTGGTTGAACAAGTTTACATTCCCACCAACAATGAAGTAAGGTTCCATTGTCCACATCCCCTCCAGCATCTGTTGTTGTTAGAGTTCTTGATTTTTGCCATTCTAACTGGAGTGAGGTGGTATCTCAATGTTGTTTTGATTTGCATTTCTTTTATGGCTAGAGATGTTGAGAATTTCTTCATGTGTCTATTGGCCATCCTTCTTTCTTCTTCAGAGGAGTTTCTCTTTATGTCTTTCACCCACTTGTTTATTGGGCAGTTGTTTCTTTGAGGATTTGTTGTTGGGGGATTTAATTTTTTGAGTTCCAAGTATATTTTAGATATGAGACCCTTGTCCGTTGTATGGCTAGTAAAGATCTTCTCCTAATTCGTGGGCTTTCTATTGATCTTGCTAGCTATGTCCTTTGCCATGCAGAAGCTCTGAAACTTTATGCAATCCCGTTTGTCCAACCCCTCTTTGATTTGTTGTGTTTCTGGGTCTCTATTCAGAAAAATTCGGCCTGAGCCAAGGAGACCTAAGGTTTCCCCTATCCCATCCTGTAATGTTTTCAGAGTGTCTGCTTTGACTTCAAGGTCTTTGATCCATTTGGAGTTGATTCTGGTGCAGGGTGATATATAAGGATCTAGCTTTAGTTTTCTACAAGTAGTTAACCAATTTTGCCAGCACCATATACTGAAGATGCTGTCTTTGTTGCATTCTATTGTTTTAGCTCCCTTATCGAAGATTAGATGGCTGTAGGTCTGTAGGCTAATTTCTTGGTTTTCAATTATATTCCATTGGTCCTGAGGTCTGTTCTTATGCCAATACCAAACTGTTTTGATTACTATGGCTTTATAGTAGAGTTTGAAATTTGGTATTGATATTCCTCCAACAGTGTTCTTTCCATTGAGGAGCATTTTTGCTATTTGGTGGTCTTTTATTGTTCCATATGAATTTTTGGATTGCCTCTTCTATTTCCTTGAAGAATGAGGTTGGAATTTTGATAGGTATTGCGTTGAATTTGTAGATAGCCTTGGGAAGTATTGCCATTTTCACGATGTTAATCTTTCCAATGCAGGAGCATGGGAGGTTTTGCCATATTTTAAGTTCTGTGTTTATTTCCTTTTTCAAGATTTTAAAGTTTTCATCGTAGATTTCCTTCAGTTATTTGGTTACGTTAATTCCTAGGTATTTTATTTTTTGTGGGGCTATAACAAATGGAGTTGCTATCCTAATTTCAGCCAGATTTTTCTCATGTTGACATAGAGGAAGGCCATTGATTTTGGGGGGTTAATTTTATACCCTGCTACTTTGCCAAAGTTTTGAATCAGCTTGAATAATTTGGGAGTGGAGTCTATGGGATTCTTTAAATGCAAGATCATGTTGTCTGAAAAGAGGGAGAATTTTATTTCTTCTTTTCCTATTTGGATCCCCCTTATGTCTGCATCTTGTCTTATTGCTGTAGCTAGGCATTCTAATACTAGATTGAAGAGAAGTGGAGAGAGTGGACATCCTTGTCTTGTTCCTGAGTTAAGATGAAATGGCTTTAGATTTTCACCATTAAGTATAATGCTGGCTGCAGGTTTGTCATATACAGCCTTTATTGTATTGAGGAATGTTCCATGGATTCCTAATTTTTCCAAAACCTTCAATATAAAGGAGTGTTGGATCTTGTCGAATGCTTTTTCTGCATCTATTGAAATAACCATGTGGTTCTTATTCTTGCTCCTGTTGATGTGATGAATAATATTAATTGATTTGCATATATTGAACCAGCTTTGCATCACTGAAATGAATCCTGTTTGATCATGGTGTATGATTTTTGAGGTGAATTATTGAAGTCGGTTGGCCAATATTTTGTTGAGTAGTTTTGCATCAATATTCATCAAAGAAATGGGTCTATAGTTCTCTTTCTTTGATGAGTCCCTGCCTGGTTTTGGGATGAAGAATATGTTGGCTTCATAGGATGTTTTCGGTAGTGAACTTTCTCTTTCAATTTCATTGAAGAGTTGGAGGAGTATTGGTATGAGCTCTGCTTTGAAGGCCTTGTAGAATTCGGCTGTAAAACCATCTGGTCCTGGACTTTTCTTAGCTGGAAGGTCTGTTATTGCTGTTTCTATTTCAATGCTTGATATGGGCCTGTTAAGCTGGTTTAACTCATCTTGGCTTTGTTTTGGCATGTCAATATTTGCTAGGAAAAGGTCTATTTCTGTCAAGTTCTCAAACTTATTAGCATAAAGTTTTGAGAAGTATTCCCTTATAATGTTTTGAATCTTGATTGTTTCCCTGGTGATGTTTCCATTCTCGTCTCTGAGTTTATTTATTTGGGTGTGTTCTCTTCTTTTTCTGATAAGATTTGCTAAAGTTCTGTCAATTTGTTAATTTTTTCGAAGAAGCAACCATCCAGGACAAGTCCAAGAAATATGATAGATCTATTCAACACTTGGAAGACACCATCAGAAGGCCTAATCTAAGGATAATGGGTGTAGAGGAGAACCTAGAAACAGAAGTTAATGGCCTAGGAATTTTGTTTAACAGGATCCTAGCAGAGAACTTAACCAACATGCAAAAAGATAGGCCTATTCAGATATAAGAAGCTTTTAGAACTCCAAACAGACTAGACCAGAATAGAACATCTCAGTGTCACATTAAAATCCACACAGGATCAACTCAGACCAAGGAAAAGATCCTTAAAGCTGTCAAGGAGAAAAGATTAATCACCTATAAAGAAAACCAATTAGAATCACCTCAGATTTCTCAGCAGAGACAATCGGAGCAAGAAAAGCCTGGAATGATGTATGCCATGCCCTAAAAACAAACAACTATCAACCAAGAATATTGTACCCAGCTAAACTCTCCTTCATAACTGAAGGCCAAATAAAAACCTTCCATAGCAAAGAAAAATTGAAACAATATGTCTCCACCAAACCAGCTCTACAAAAGATTCTTAAAGATGTCTTACACATAGAAAACCAACAAGGCCACAATAAAGGTCAAGAAACTACACCCAAACTGAGAATCCAAGAACCATAGGAAGAACCCAGTTTTTGCAAGCTCCAAGAAGGTGGATAACGTGGCAGGAACTCCAAATACGTCTCAGTCCTTTCTCTTAACGTTAACGGACACAACTCTCCAATTAAGCGACATATACTGTCTAGCTGCATTAAAAAACAAGGCTCTTCTTTCTGCTGCCTTCAGGAGAAACATCTTGCCCGTAAAAACAAACACATTATCAATGTTAAGGGTTGGAAAAAATCTACCAAGCAAACGGCCCCCATAAACAGTCAGGACTTGCAATCCTAATATCAGATAAAATAGACTTCAAATTAAAATTTGTGAGAAGAGATAAAGAAGGTCTCTACATACTAATTAAGTGATCTCTCTTTCAGGAGTATATTACAATTCTAAATATCTACTCGCCAAACAATGCAGCACCCAAGTTTATCCAAGAAACACTACTTTCCCTCAAATCCCATATAACTCCAAAGACATTAATTGTTAGGGATTTTAACACACCACTCTCCCCACTAGATAGATCAACTCGGCAAAACTCAACAGAGAAACTACAGATCTAAACAGCTGCTTAGATCAACTAGATTTAAAAGATATCTACCAATCATTTCACCCAGCAGCATGAGAATACACGTTTTTCTCAGCAGCACATGGAACATTTTCTAAAATAGACCACATTTTAGGCCAGAAAGCAAACTTGTCCAAATTCAGAAACATTGAAGTTATACCTTGCATTCTCTCTGACCACAAGGGAATAAAATTAGAACTCAACACCAAAAGCCACCAAAGAAAGTCTGGTATCACAAGGAGGCTGAACAACACACTGTTGAATCACGAATGGGTCATGGAAGAGATTAGAAAGGAAGTTCAAATGTTCATGCTATTCAAAAAAATGAACACACAAATTACCAGCTCCTCTGGGACACAGCAAAAGCAGTACTCAGAGGCAAGTTTATAGCTCTGAGCTCCTACATCAACAAATTGGAGAGATCTGAAACCAACAATTTAATGACACATCTAAACCTCCTTGAAAAAGAGCAGCAAGATAAACCCCAATCCAGTAGACGGAAAGAAATAATTAAAATTAAATCAGAATTAAATGAATTAGAATCCAAAAAAAACTATAGAAACAATCAACAAAACAAAGAGTTGGTTCTTCGAAAAAAATTAACAAAATTGACAGACCCTTAGCAATTCTTTCTCTTTTCTTAAATTTCCTTTTTGATTTTGTTTAGCTCTACTGAACTTCTGATCTTTTTTCTTCCTTTCTTATCCTTTTCACCTTCTCTTTTCTTTCGTCTTCTTTTTGTGACTTAATTGTTGTAATGAACATGCTCAGTTAAACCCGTATTTGATTATTAGACCCTATCCCCCATTGTGTACACACTTAATCCACAAATTTATTACTCAATTCAAAACCTCTGAGACTTAAATTCCTTAATAGCAGTACTACCTCTTTATACCTATATAATATTTTAAGCATTTTTATTGTTAAGTTTTTCACATCTCCTTTATATCCCTTCCCTTCTCTCATTATATTCATGTTCTTCTCAGAATAGTTTGTTTTGGAATCTACATAATATTATTAATTATTATTTTCTATTTTTTCTGGTCCCTTTTCTTTTCCCCTTCTCTTTCTTCTTTTTCTCTCTCTCTCTACTTTCATCCTATCCAACCTATTTCCTGCCTTGAGATTAGGACTTAGTTAACTCTACCTGTGCCTTCCCACATCACTCTATTCCTATTTTTTACCCACATCTCTCCCTAAACCTAATAATTTCTGGTTTTCCAAATTCATCTTTGCGATGTGTAGTCCATTAATATATAGTTGTTTGATGTTGAGTAGATGTAGCTGTTGAACTAGATTGTATCTGCAGACTATTGACTGTGCAAATTCAGATTTTGGTTGATGCTTGCCTTAAGTTAGTGTTCTAGCACAAAACTGGTGCTATTTGCATCCCAAATGGGCAGAGTAAGCTGGAAAAACACAAGAAAAATGGCGAGTCCAGGTATCTCAACTCCCACTCTTGATAATCAGGGGACAGAACAGATAATGAATAATCCAGAGCAAAGTTCCCAAATAGCTCTCCAAACACTTCTGGCAAACATGATAAATGAAAAGATTGAAAACATACAATGGACTCTGTATGTGTGTGATGGGGAGAGAAAGGAAGCAAACAAAAGGTCAATGCAGGAAAAGATTGAAAACCTACAAAGGACTCTGTATGAGCGTGATAGGGAGAGAGAGGAGGCAATCTAAAAGTTTATACAGGAACTTCATGAGCGTGAGGAAGCTACTCAAAAACTGATACAGGATTTGTGTGAGCAGCTTGAGAAGACTCAAAGAGAAAGGCAGGAATGGCGTTAAGAGGCTGTGAACACTCAAAGAGAACTACAGGAATGGCAGGAATGGGACTGGGAGGAACCTAAGGAAAGAGTAATACAGGACTTGAGAGAGCAGGATAAGAATACACAAAGATCACTAAAGGCATTATTGGGATCCATTAACAAAGAGTTGAAGGAAGTCAGGGAGACCATTAAGGTAATCCTGAATGGAACCCAACAGAAGGAATGGGAGTCCAAGGAAACCATAACCATTCAACTAAGTGATTTGAGAATAAACAGTGAAAACCAAATTAAGGAAGTAAAGAAGTTCATACAAGATCTAAAACAAAGCTTCAACAAAGAATTTGAAGCCATCAAAGCTGACCAATTAGAAGGAAAAGAAATAAAAAATAAAGTAGAAAGTCTTGACCGCAGGTTAGACCATGCAGAAGATCAAATCTCAGGGACTGAAGACAGCCTAGATATTATAGAGAAAGAACATACAACCATCCAAGACAAGTCCAAGAAATATGATAGATCTAACCAAAACTTGGAAGACACCATCAGAAGGCCTAATCTACGGATAATGGGTATAGAAGAGAACCTAGAAACAGAAGTTAATGGTCTAGGAAACTTGTTTAACAGGATTCTAGCAGAGAACTTCCCAAACAAGCAAAAAGATAGGCCTATTCAGATACAAGAATCTTTTAGAACTCCAAATAGACCAGACAAAAATAGGACATCCTACTGTCACATTATAATCCACAAAGGATCAATTCAGACCAAGGAAAAGATCTTTAAAGCTGTCAGGGAGAAAAGATTAATCACCTATAAAGGGAAACCAACTAGAATCACCTCAGATTTCTCAGCAGAGACAATCCCACAAGAGTCTGATATGATGTATGCCATGCCCTAAAATCAAAAAACTATCAAGCAAGAATACTGTACCCAGCTAAACTCTCCTTTATAACTGAAGGCCAAATAAAAAACTTCCATAGGAAAGAAAAATTGAAACAATACATCTCCACCAAACCAGCCCTACAAAGGTTCTTACAGATGTCCTGCACATAGAAAACCAACAATACCACAATAAAGGCCAATAAAGTGCACCCAAACTGAGAATCCAAGAACCATATGAAGAACCCAGTTTTCACAGCCCCCAAGAAGGTGGATAACATGGCAGGAACTCCCAAATACCACTCAATCCTATCTATCAACATTAACACACTTAGCTCTCCTATTAAGCGACATAGACTCTCTAGTTGGATTAAAAATCAAGATCCTTCTCTCTGCTGCCTTCAGGAGCAACATGTTGTCCATAAAAACAAACACATTTTCAATGTTAAAGGCTGGAGCAAAATCTACCAAGCAAACGGCACCCATAACCAGGCGGGAGTTGCAATCCTAATATCAGATAAAATAGACTTCAAATTAAAATTCGTGAGAAGAGATAAAGAAGGTCACTACATACTAATTACGGGATCTCTCTTTCAGGCGGATATTACCATTCTAAATATCTACTCGCCAAACAATGGAGCACCCAAGTTTATCCAAGAAACACTACTTTCCCTCAAATCCCACACAGATCCAAAGACATTAATTGTTGGGGATTTTAACACACCACTCTCACCACTAGAGAGATCAACTTGACAAAAACTCAATAGAGAAACCGCAGATCTAAACAGCTGCATAGATCAACTAGATTAAAGAGACATCTACCGAATATTTTACCCAGAAGCATTAGAATATACATTTTTCTCAGCAGCCAATGGAACATTTTCTAAAATAGACCACATTTTAGGCCAGAAAGCAAACTTGACTAAATTCAGAAACATTGAACTTATCCCTTGCATTCTACCTGACCACAAGGGAACAAAATTAGAACTCAACAGCAAAAGCCACCAAAAATGTCCAGTAACACATGGAGGCTGAACAACACACTGCTGAATCACGAGTGGGTCATGGAAGAAATTAGAAAGGAAATTCAAATGTTCATGCTATTCAACAAAAATGAGCACACAAATTTCCAGCTCCTCTGGAACACAGCAAAGGCATTAGTCAGAGGCAAGTTTATAGCTCTGAGCTCCTACATCAACAAATTGGAGAGATCTGAAACTAACAATTTAATGACACATCTAAACCTCCTTGAAAAAGAGCAGCAAGATAAACCCCAATCCAGTAGACGGAAAGAAATAATTAATTCTGATTTATCAGATTTAAATGAATTAGAATCCAAAAAAACTAGAGAAAGAATCAACAAAACAAAGAGTTGGTTCTTCGAAAAAATTAACAAAATTGACAGACCCTTAGCAAATCTTATCAGATAAAGAAGAGAATGCACCCAAATATAAACTCAGAGATGAGAATGGAAACATGACCAGGGAAACAACCAAGATTCAGAACGTTATAAGTGAATACTTCTCAAAACTTTATGCTAGTAAGTTTGAGAAATTGGCAGAAATGGACATTTTTTTAGCAAATACTGAGATGCCAAAACTAAACCAAGATGAGTTAAAACATCTTGAGAGGCCAATATCAAGCATTGAAATAGAAACAACAGTAAGAAACCTCTCAGCTAAGAAAAGTCCAGGACCAGATGGTTTTACAGCGGAATTCTACAAGGCCTTCAAAGCAGAGCTCACACCAATACTCCTACAACTCTTCAATGAAATTGAAAGCAAAAGTTCACAACCGAACACAATCTAGGAAGCCATCATAACCCTCATGTCCAATCCAGGCAGGGACTCATCAAAGAAAAAGAACTATAGACCCATTTCTTGATGAATATTGATGCAAAACTTCTCAAGAAAATTTTAGCCAATCGACTTCAGCAAATCATCCAAAAATCATACACCACGATCAAACAGGATTCATTTCAGGGATGCAAATCTGGTTCAATATATGCAAGTCAATTAATATTATTCATCACATAATCAGGTGCAAGAATAAGAATAGATGCAGAAAAAGCATTCGACAAGATCCAACACTCCTTTATGATGAAGGTTTTGGAAAAATTAAGAATCTATGGAACATTCCTCAATACAATAAAGGCTGTATATGACAAACTTACAGCATTATACTTAATGGTGAAAAACTAAAACCATTTCTTCTTAACTCAGGAAAAAGACAAGGATGTCCCTCTCTCCACTTCTCTTCAATCTAGTATTAGAATGCCTAGCTACAGCATTAAAAAAAGATGCAAACATAAACGGGATCCAAATAGAGAAAGAAGAAATAACTCTCCCTCTTTGCAGATGGCATGATCTTGTATTTAAAGAATCCCATAGATTCCACTCCCAAATTACTCAAGCTGATTCAAAACTTTGGCAAAGTAGCAGGGTATAAAATTAACCCCCCATAACCAATGGCTTTTCTGTGTGCCAACAATGAGAAAAGTGTGGCTGAAATTAGGAAAGCAATCCATTTGTTATAGCCACACAAAAAATAAAATACCTAGGAATTAACTTAACCGAAGAAGTGAAGGAACTCTATGATGAAACTTTTAAAAAATTGAAAAAGGAAATTAAAACAGAACTTAGAAAATGGCAAAACCTCCCATGATCCTGGATTGGAAAGATTAACATCATGAAAATTGCAATACTTCCCAAGGCTATCTACAAATTCAATGTGATACCTATCAATATTCCAACATCATGCCTCAAGGAAATAGAAGAGGCAATCCAAAAATTCATATGGAACAATAAAATTCCTCGAATAGCTAAAATGCTCCTCAACGGAAAGAACACTGCTGGAGGAATATCAATATCAAATTTCAAACTCTACTATAAAGCCATAGTAATCAAAACAGCTTGGTACTCGCATAAGAACAGACCTCAGGAGCAATGGAATAGATTTGAAAACCCAGAAATGAACCTACAGATGTATAGCCATGTAATCTTGGATAAGGGAGCAAAAACAATAGAATGGAAGAAAGACAGCCTCTTCAGTAAATTTTGCTGGCAAAATTGGTTACCTACTTGTAGAAAACTAAAGCTAGATCCTTATATATCACCCTGCACCAGAATCAACTCCAAATGGATCAAAGACCTTGGAGACAAAGCAGACACTCTGAAAACATTGCAGAATGGAATAGAGAAACCCTAGGTCTCCTTGGCCCACGCCGAAATTTTCTTAATAGAGACCCGGAAACATAACAATTAAAAGAAAAGTTGGACAAATGGGATTGTATCAAGTTGCAGAGCTTCTGCATGGCAAAGGACATAGCTAGCAAGATCAATAAAAAGCCTACGGATTGGGAGAAGATCTTCACTAGCCATACAATGGACAAGGGTCTCATATCTAAAATATGCTTGGAACTCAAAAAATTATATCCCCCAACAACAAATCCTCAAAGAAACAACTGCCCAATAAATTAGTGGGCTAAAGACTTAAAGAGAAACTCCTCTGAAGAAGAAAGAAGGATGGCCAATAGACACAGGAAGAAATGCTCAACCTCCCTAGACATAAAAGAAATGCAAATCAAATCAACATTGAGATACCACCTCACCCCAGTTAGAATGGCAAAAATCAAGAACTCTAACAACAGCAAATGCTGGAGGGGATGTGGACAGAAGCGAAACTTCCTGCATTGTTGGTGGGAGTGTAAACTTGTTCAACCACTTTGGAAATCAGTATGGTTGTTCCTCAAAAGACTTCACATAGAGCTCCCCTACAACCCAGCAATCCCACTTTTGAGCATTTCCCCAAAGGTTTACACACAAGACCACACTAAATCTACCAGCACAACTATGTGTATTGCAGCATTATTTACCATAGCTAAGATCTGGAACCAACCCAGATGCCCCTCAATAGATGAATGAATCAAGAAAATGTGGTATATATACACAATGGAATTCTATGCCTCCATCAGAAAGAATGACATTGCCCCATTTGTTAGTAAATGGAAAGGCTTGGAAAAACTTATATTAAGGGAAGTAAGCCAAGCCCAAACAAACATAGGTCCCATGGTTTCCCTTATTTGCAATATCTAGTATGTGTATGAGTCAAGCAGAAAATGTCAAATAATGTGATGTTAGGAAAATGAACCCTTAGATATGTATTTTAATGTTTTTTCTTTCATACATTTGTTTCTAACACATTTATAAGATTATTTCTTTTTTGCTTTGTATGTAGCTGCCCCACACTATAACCCTTGCTTTCACTATATTTGATGTAGGTATAATTTCTGGAGGAGATGGGGAAAAAGAATTCGTTTAAGGATACAGGTGGACTTGTTGCAACAATGAGATGTACAAGTTGTCATGTCGAAAACGAACTTTACAACTTTGGTGAGGGGGAGGTGGGAAGGATTGGTTGTGGGGGCGGTGGAAAGGCTGGGAAGGGATGTGAAGGGTAAACAAAGGAGGAGGCTGCAATGCTTGATAAGAAATGTACTAATTATCTTGCCCATGTAATTGTAACCCCTCTGTACAGTATGTTCACAAAAAATAAAAATTAAAATTAAAAAAGAAAGATTCATATGGCGCCTTTTCTAGGAAAAAAATGACTTTCTTAGGATTTCCTGCCATTTGGAGGTGGCAGGACCAGGATTCGAATTGTGGGCTCCAGCTCCCACCACTTAAACCCGAAGATAGGGAATTCACCAGTCTGTCCAAAAATATCAGCAAGACCAATGATTAAGTAGGCACCAGTGGCTTTCAGCAGTCCTCCATGATACTTATAAAGCTGTGAAAGGAGATTCATGGTCACGGTCACCGTAGGCTGCAAAGTACTTGAGACGCCTATCCAACTTCAGTGTCAACAAAGCCAGAAGTAGACCCATGTGGCTCCGGTGGTAGAGGGGTATCTTTGAGCAAAAGCAGCTCATGAACTGTGCCTAGGTCCTGAGTTCAATGTCCGGGACTGGCAACAAACAGACATACACAACAATCTGTGTAGCCATCCGGCTGTCTGTTGGTTGACACCACTACCAGACGTTGCGGAAGGTAGAGGTAACTGAGTGGTAAGCAAGAGTGTCGAGGCGAATTTGGAGTACAATAGGAAATTGGCGACCTAGTCAGTGAGTGGGAGAATAGAGGATTTCCCAGAGCCTGGGAATGTGGCCAGCCCAACTTTCCCATCCAAGCGCTCAGATGTCTGAAATAACAAGACTCTGAGACAGAGCTGCAGGCAACAAACTACTGCCAGAACACCAGCAGAAGAATCCTCCCGTCAGACCTTCAACATTCAAGAAAACAAAGAACACACAAAAAAGGGAAGGATTCCAAAGACAAACACCACTGGGGAGGGTGATTCAATGGAGGGTCTGGCCAAAGGTGATGCCTATCACAGGCCTCCCCTGCCTTTGGACACAGTCACAGTCACCAGGGTCCAGAGTGTCAAGGGTCCAGATACCACCAAGAATCTGCAGAGGTGCTACTGACATGTGGTGCCTTCCTTGGACTGCAGCAAAAGAAGAAACCAGGTGCTCTGTGCCAAGATCCAACCACTGAAGCAGGAAAAGACAGACCTGCAGGATTGACAAGTGAAAGAGGAGAAGGTAGCCCAAGTGCACAAAGCACCGAAAACAGAGCTAGACATGCACAAGCTACCCATACAGTGGTTGGTTTTGGCAGAAAGTGATTTACAGTCGGCACCAGCCCACATGCAGCTTACGGCCGATGACAGAGAAATGAAGCACGAAGCTCTCACCAGCTGCCTCCAGGCTTCAGAGCAGTGCATGGAGGAGCTGGAGATGGTGGCTTCTGTGGTTACTACTTACAGAAGGATACTGAAATGTTGTTTGAACAGCTGAATGATGTAACACTTCAGCTCAAGGAAAAGACCAGAAGCTTCTATGACATGAAGCAAGTGAACACAGAGTTTTCTGAGAAACTGGAAGCACTCTGGACATAGAGGAGCAACAGGAAGAATAGAATCTGCAAGTTCCAACAAGTGTTGCAGAGGCGTGATGTACTGAAGAGGCTACAGGACAACCTGAGCTGAATGGTGACCACAGCAAATCTGGAGACAGACACTTTCTCCCAGAACCTGAGTATTGAGAGTTCCATGCCAAAGAAGGAGGCCTGGTGGCTGACTGAGCAGGTAAACCAACTGACAGAGGAGAAGGAGTGAGGATCGAGGTAGGTGCTGCACCTAGAGAATAGTTGGGGGAACTGAGAACGAAGCTGGCAGAGCCATGGCCCCCGGAGGGTCCATCTCAGGATGAACAGCAATTGCAGGCCCACACCTACTGCACGCAGATGGGGTTGAGAAACCTGGAGAAACAACTTCACATCTAGGTCCAGGAAAACCAGAGGCTCCATCTCCATATTGCAGAGCAGCGGGAGTAACTGGGAAGACTAGAGGAGGAAACCAGGGATCGGCAGGAGATCCCCGAGACTCCACGATGTGCATGTATGTGCAACCCACAGCTGGAGGAACAGCTGGCCTTGCTGCGGGACGCTATCTGCAGGGTGAGCAGTGAGAAGGAGGATCTCACCAGCATCGTGGACTCAGAGCAGCAGGTGAAGAAACATCTGCGGGAACAGTTGGACTGCTCAGAGGAGAAGATAGAGGAATGGAAAGAGGTGGCTGAGAGAGAGAGAGCCAAGAAGCTCAGGAGCTGCAGGAGCAGCAGGAGCAGTCCCTGGCCTAGCTGCAGGAGCTCAGAGCCACCTGTGAGCAGCACATCACTTCAAATGAGCAGCTGTGCTCCAAGTAGTAGGTCCTGCAGTAGCACCTGCAGAAGCAGACCCAGCTGTTGGAGGAGCTGAAACAAGTGCAGGGTGAGACCAAATGGGGGGACTAGGTGGTGACCCCAAAGTGGCAGGACAGTTTCAAGTGCCTGGAAGTGACCAGTCCACAGGAGGAACACCTGCAGGCCCAGCTGAGCTTCCTGGCTTTCCCTGGGGAAGGGGAAGCTGTGAACCCTGGAGAAGCAAAAGCTGAAGAAGCGACTCTCCTCAATGTGCCCATGGCAGAAGATGGAGATGTCCCCCAAACTGAGAGGGATGTGGCTCTGTTAGCACTCTCAGAGGCTGAGATCCACAGGGGGAAACTCCTGCCGGACTGCTGCAGGCACTCCCCCTTCCCCGGACAGCTCAGTACCAGATAGAGCCGGAGCCACAGGTCCCCCGCCCCGTGTGCTGCCACCACAATATGTGAGAGAATGAGAAGTGGGACATGTGGGCATCCGAGAAGAAAATCTGCTTCATCCACAACCTGTCTGATGAGGCGGACTTCCAGAATCCTACAGATGAGCTCCACCATCGATGCAACCAGCTGTCGGCACATATCTGCACTGTCCAGGAATCCCTCCTGGCATGTAAAGGACAGATGTTCATTCTGGATCAGCTGTGTCAGGAGAAAGCCGAGTTCATGTGCCGGCTGTCCCAGGAGAACATGAAGAGTAGATAGCTGCAAGAGCTGCTGTCGCTCCTACACGGAGCTCCAGATGCCGACACAGGCTGAGCTCCCTACCAGTGCAGCTGCTTCAGAGGCCTCAGGCTCCTGGGTGGGCAAAATGAGGAAGGCAAAGTAAGGTTTTGAAGAATTGCTACTTCAGGATAGTGTGGAAACTGCAAGAGGAGAAGTCAGGGTTCGCTGCCCCATACAGGACTCCTCGACAGAGCATATCCTGCTGCAGATCCCCACATCCAGAACCACCCACAGCTGGTGAACTCAGGCTTGCAGTGCTCCGTCCCTTTTCTCGGTAGACTGATGGGGATGATGACTCCCTATGTGACATACGGAGTTCCCAAATCCACCAGAACTAGGTGGCCAGTTGGGGTTCTCTAGGCCTCCATCTGCCTGGTGATAGGAAGGGTAACCTGCGGGCCGAGTAGAGCAGAGGCTGCTGGGAGGAGGCCCAAATTCCAGGGACATCTAATGGCCCAGTGGTGGCCAGGGAAGAGGCCCATGTTATGCTTATCACAAAGCACAAATTGTTTCCAAAGGGAAAATAAAGCATCCACAAAGATTTGTTCTTCCAGTTATGGGGCTTGAACTCAGGGCCTGGCCACTGTCCTTGAGCTCTATTTGATCAAGACTGGTGGTCTACAAGTTGAGCCCCACCTCCCCTTCCAGCTTTATCTTTGTAGAATCAAACACAGGGCTTCAGACTTGCTAGGCGACCAATCTATCACTGATCCACATTCTCAGCTAGGATTATCCCCCTCCCCAAACCCATATGGCCAATCCTCAGATAAATAGGAATTAGGGGCTAGGATGAATATGAAGCACAAGTCTGGTTCACACGTAAATACTTCCCTGCCCCTTCTTTGACACCATTATTTAAGGTTTCTCTTTTACTATTGAGGGATGAGAGAGTGAGAGGGACGTCCGAGAGAGGAGTACCAAGAACAGTGCCCCCCTGAGTCCCACAGCCTCCCCCACACAAGTGGTCCTACAGATTCCCATCTTACCTGACTCAATGTTGTGTCTACACTGTCTCCCTACCCCTGCAAGGCTCAGAATGAAATAAATGTCAGCCCTGGCTTCAGCCCACACCCAGAGTAGAAGCTCCTAGTCCCAGGCTGACTTCCACCTCTGGCAATTAGTCTGGGATCTTTGTCCTTGGAGCCTTGCCATCAAACCAGAGCCATCCTGACCTGAAGCACGGCCAAGGCCAGGGATTGGACAAGATAGAGGAGCATGGGACTAAAGGAGGTACTGATTTATCTTGGCACTCTTGAAATTTCCAATATTTGGCCCATGCCAATCCCAAAGCCAATATGCAATGCCTCTCCTTGTTGTTGTTGTCCATGAGCATTGTCCCTGAGCTCTTTTTCTCAAGGCTCACACTCTACCACTTGAGCCACAGGGACACATTTTATTTTCTGATGGTTCTTTGAGGATAAGAGTCTCGCACACTTTCCTACCCAAGCTGGCTTGGAAGCCAGATCTCACCTTCCTGAGTAGCTAGGATGACAGGCGTGAGCCACCAGTGCCCAGCATGTGATGCCTCTTTAAAGGATCTTGGCAAGTCTGTAAAAGGAATCCCAAAGGGTCTGGATAGACCATTACCCAATCAAGTAGCTGGGATTGGGGAAAGCTGATGTTATAGCCAGTCTGTTCCCCAAAATTATAGATGTCAGGTGGTGTTGGATGCATCGAACTCCTAGGCCAACAACCACCAGACTTAGTTGGGAAAAAGGTAGAGAATACCCAAAGGTTACAGTGTAAAAATCTCTGATTTTGCATGCACATGATGTGTGTGTGTGTGTGTGTGTGTGTGTGTGTGTGTGTGTGTGTGTGTGTGTGTGTGTGTGTGTGTTTACCAAGGCTTGAAAAGCCTAGGTGGTAACCTTTAGCTTGTTTGCACAAGTTTGGTGCTCTAATATTTGAATTATAATATTTCTTCTTCCCAGCTTTTTGGTGATTCTTTGGAGATAAGAGTATGCCCAGGCTAGCTTTGAATCTTGATTGATCCTCCAGTGTCAGCCTTGAGTAGCTAGGATTATAGGCATGAGCCACTGGCATGCAGCTGCACGGATGGCTTTTCATACTTTCTGTTCTAACAGCTGTCTACTTTCCCTGGCCTAGATCTCTGACCTCTACATCAACTCCCAGCAGCCCCTGACTCTGTGGAGAACATAATGCTCAAACCTGTCAGTGCATCCTATTTCTTTGTCCTCAGGAGAGTATGTTTCCTCTGAAGCCTGGAGGGTTAGGGGAAGGGGAAGGAGGGATAGCTGTAGATGGGTGCTTGGCTAGGAAATAGGTATTCTGTTTTATCCAAGAAGGAAAGCGTGGTCAGATGCTAATGGCTCATACTCTCATATTCCTAGCTCCCTCAACACGCTGAGATCGGAGGACTAACATTCAGATGCAGCCCAACAAGAAATGTCTGTGAGACTCTCCTCTCCCAAGAACCACCTGAAAGCTAGAAGAAAAGCTGTGACTCAAGTGGTAGAGGGCTATCCTTGAATGAAAAAACTGAGGGACAGAGCACGGGCCCTGAATTCAAGCCCTACTACCAAGATGCACTCATGCACATGTGCACGCAAGCACACACACACACGCACACGCACACACATGCACATGCACACACATGCACACACACTCACACACACACACACACACACACACACACACACACACACACACATATATATGGCACTACTGTGGCTTGATCACAAGTCCTCAGAACTTCCTGGTAGTAGCTCAGTTTTCTGGAGGCTGGTGGGCTAAGACTGTGACCCCATTTATGGATTGGGCATTGTAGGCTGTGAGTTGAAATCCCAACATGGCCAATAATTTATTCATGGACTAAGAAGCCAATTTTGTCCCATTTTTTTCCCTCTCTGTGAAAGTCCTGGGTCTCAGTATATGTGATATGATGTAATAAAATAAATGTTTTATGTGTAATAATACTAAAAAAATAAGGATAATAAATGTCATATATATACCTCATATATGAGTATCATTATTTTCAGTACTGGAACTTCAATTCAGGCCCTTGGAACTTTTCTGATCTTCTTGTCTTCTAGGACGGTGATGTTCCCCTTCACCCACAGTGCCGCAGAGTTACCTAGACCTTGAGTTTAAATGCCAGGCCTGCCAATAAAATGGTGCTAATTCCATGCCAGGGCCTTATTATTGTTATTGTTATTGTTGTTGTTGTTATTTGGTTGTAGTCCAAGTACCGGGTTTGAACTCAATTCTTGGCATCTCTGCCAAAGATGATCCTGGGATCCTAGGTCCTTAGTTCAAATCTCAGGACTGGCAAAAAAATAAAAATAAAAAGGAAAAGGATAAAACTGAGAAGTTCAATAAGGTGGTTTTACTTTTTTTTCCCTTTGTATTGTACCATCCTGGTTCTAAATAACCATGCCCAGACAATGTACATGACCTTATATTGCTGATGTTTGGCGGGATATTAGGGAAGCCAAGCTGAAATCAGCAACTTAGGCCTGAATGTTGAATCCCGGGACTCCCAATAATGAATGGCTGGCGGGAGATTCTAAGAAACGCTTTCCAGGACTGTGAAGGTGGCTCATTGGTACAGCGCTTGCATTGCATAATAGAGGCCCTGAGTTCGATTCCTCAGCACAACATAAGCAAAAAGAAAAAAGTCACAAGTGGCGCTGTGGCTCAAGTGGTAGAGCGCTAGCCTTGAGCTGAAGAGCTGAGAGACAGCGACCAGGCCAGAGTTCAGCACCCAGGACCGGACCCCAAAAAACAAATTAAAACAAATTAAAATTAAAATTAAAAAAAGAAACGCTTTCCAATAGGCATCTGTAGAAATAGAATGTTGTAAAAGTAACAATTACATTAGTAGTGTACGATTATATTATGAAATTATACACAACAATTATACTACATTGACTAATTTTCAATTAATACTTTATTATGTATTTAATCATGATACTTAAAAAAGGAAGGAATAATTTAATTGGCAATATTTGATAGAAATATCATATATGAAATTTCATAATTTACAGACATCTCTCGTTAAATATATCTACATCTATCTATCTATCTATCTATCTATCTATCTATCTATCTATCTATCTATCTATCTATCTGTCTGTCTGTCTGTCTGTCTGTCTGTCTGTCTGTCTGTCTGTCTGTCTGTCTGTCTGTGTATCTACCAATCTACACATTTATCTGTTTATACACTTGTCACTACTGGGGCTCAGTGGTAGAGTGTTCGCCTAGTAAGTACGTAGCCCTTGGTTCGATTCCTCACTACCATGTGCATAGAAAAATCCAGAAGTTGTGCTGTAGCTCAAACATTCGAGCACTAGCTTTGAGCATAAAGGCTTAGGAACTGTGTCTAGACCCTTACTCAAAACCGAGGACTGGCAACAAAACAAAAAAAAAAGGAAAATATAGAATGTTCTGACTGCAACTATATAAGGATAGGGCTGCAAATACCTCATCACAGAGCAAGCTGGGAGTCTAGTGCTGACATTTGCCATCTAACCTGAATTAGCCAGAGGTAAACTGCTGCAACCCAGTTCCATGAACTAGATGCTGCTGGCTTGCTCATCCAAGATACTCGGGGGCTGAGATCTGACACTGGTGGGTTTAAAACCCAGCCCTGGCAGGAAGTCTGTAAAACACTGAGCTGTGGCTTAAAGTGTTAGAGTTCTAGTCTGATCAAAAGACCTTAGGACAGTACCCCCAACATTTCAGTGCAATCCCCGTGCCTGACTCCCCCCCCCAAAAAAAAACCTCACCCCTCTAAAATTTAAATTTGGACTGTATGTGGCGTGTTTCTGAAAGAATGGTGATACTGATGAAAGCACCCTAATTCTAATGACATTATGTGGGTTACAGCTATGTGATGAGTCTTTCATGAGTTGTTGTGTGCTGAGTCATTCATGGGGTGCAATTTTTCATTTTTTCATCTGGTTCTTGTAAGAGCTACACAAGTAAGATGATTGTGCAGATGAGAAACTTGTGGCTCAGATATGTCCTCATGTCAGGGCCAAAATTATGTATGTACCTAACTCTAGTGAATTGTCTCCTGCAGACAATTGTTTTGGTTTATGTTTCTTGATCATGAACCTTGAACTCAGGGCCTAGCCACTGACACTTACCAGTGGGGATCATGGGTAGTGCCTTACCATGTGGAGCCAAGGACCCCCTTGCAACAGAGTGTTACAGTCTAGGCATGTGGTAGCTGAGGTCTGTCATCCTGCCTACTCAGGAAACTGAGATCTGACGATCTGGGTTCAAAACTATCCCAGACACGAAAGGTCCCATGAGACTATTATCTCCTATTCACCACTTAGAAACTTGAAGTGGAAGCTAGTCACTGCTGACTAGTGCCTGTCATCCTAGGTACTCAGGATGCTGAGAGCTGAGGATCACGGTCCAAAGCCAGCCTGGGCAGGAAATTCCTTGAGACGCTTCTCTCCAGTGACCCACCAAAAACCTGAATGTGTGCTGTTGCTCAAGTGGTAGAGCGATTGGCTTTCGCTAAGGAGCTCAAGGATAACACACAGGCCTAGATTTAAATTCCTCCAATTTCCAACAAAAGAAAGAGAGAAACCTGAAGTAGAGTGCTGGGAATGTATCTTAGGAGTACAGTGCTTTGCATGTATGAATCCCTAGGTTTGGTTCCTTAGTACTACATCACTAGAAAAAAGCCTGAAGTGGCTGTGTGCCTCAAGTGGAAGAGTGCTATCCTTGTACAGGAGAAACTCAGGTACAGTGTTCAGGTCCTGAGTTGAAGATCCAGGACAAGTATATGAACACACATACATGCACACACACATACACACACAGATACCAGAAGTGAAGCTGTGACACCAAATGATAAAGAACTGAGCTTCTGCAATGAGCTCATGGTCAGTACCCAGGTCCCGTGTTCAACCCTGAAACACAGCCATCCAGGGCCAAACTAGGAGAGGTCAAAATTCCAAAATCTGATGAGTTTCACCAGCCCTAGATGACAGGAAGCATAGTGATATTACACATGTGCTTTGATTTAGCAAGCTTCTGAAAACACAGGGAGTATCATTGCCAATAATGAAACATTTCATTAGGTTCAGCTCCCTAGTTGTCTGCCAGAAGGACCCTTGAATTAATTGCAGCAGGTTATTTCAACACTGTAACATATTCTAACAAAGACAGGATAAGTGCAGGGAACTTGGACATGGGAGGTGCACAAATGAAGTCTTCCTGTCAGAACAGAGCTCTCGGCAGAGAGATAGCTTGAGGTACATAGAGATCTTTTTCTCCTGGCCTTCAGAGCCCACCCACACTCCTCACTAATTGGCCTAGAAGGAGTTTTTTTTTTTTTTGATCACTCAGCTGTACAGGAGTGAGGCCTGTTCCAACAACGAGGAAGACTTCTTCCAGCAGTCCCTGATGTGGAGAAAACCTCAGGCTACAATGGGAACAGTGAGAGGAGCCCTGGAAGATGCACTGTCTTGAAAACTCTCTCTGTTCTATGAAATCATTCTATTCAAAGTAAATTTCCTAGCTGGATACTTTTCATCATAGGAACTCTAGACCTTCACCAATAGAAATACATGCATACATACAGAAGATGACATGTTGTTACTGGCTTTTCTTTTATTGGCAGGTCCGGGGGTTTTACTATGAGCCTAGGCAATGTTCCTGAGCTCCTTTTGCTCAAGGGTAGCGCTTTGCCCTTGAGTCATAGCCCCATTCGTGGGATATTTTTATTCCTGTAATCCCTCAGAAATAAGAGTGTGGTGGGATTTCCTGTCCTGGCTGAATTCAAACTGGCATTCTCTACCTCTCAGCCTCCTGAAGAGCTAGGATTACAGGTAGGATTCACTGACACTTGGCTTTCTTTTCTTCTCATTCTTTTCTTTCACCCTGACCATCTGAAACCTTGACAGTGTCATTTCAATGGTTTGCATTTTGAAGTAAAATACCCAGGCCTGGAGTAGAAGTGCCTGGACTGCCACCTACAAATGGAGGGAGATCTTGAGAAATCATTCTATCCATGGAAATGCCTAATGGAATGTTTTAAAAGTAACAATTAAATCTGCAGTTAGTTCATGATTCTCTTATAGAATGCCACACAAAAAGTATTGGATAATGTCTTCCATTCTAGCACCATGGTATGATTCTCCCAGTCAAGGAATACTGACTACTTTTACATTAATGATTTAATAAGTATTCAACCATGATACTTCATTTCATTCAAAGGAGGCATAATTTAATAACTAATAATCCATAATATGTATAATTTAATATCCTCACATTCTCTCTCATATACATAGCAAACTACACATCTATCTATCTATCTATCTATCTATCTATCTATCTATCTATCTATCTATCTATCTATCTATCTATCTGTCTATCTGTCTGTCTGTCTGTCTGTCTGTCTGTCTGTCTGTCTGTCTGTCAATCAATCAATCAATCTATCTATCTATCTATCCATATATCCATCTATCCATCTATCTATCTATCTATCTATCTATCTATCTATCTATCTATCTATCTATCTATCTATCTATCTGTCTGTCTGTCTGTCTGTCTGTCTGTCTGTCTGTCTGTCTGTCTGTCTGTCTGTCTGTCTGTCAATCAATCAATCAATCTATCTATCTATCTATCCATCTATCCATCTATCCATCTATCCATCCATCTATCTATCCATCTATCTATCTATCTATCTATCTATCTATCTATCTATCTATCTATCTATCTATCTATCTATCTATCTATCTATCTATCTATCTATCTATCTATCTATCTATCTATCTATCTATCTATCTATCTATCTATGTATCTATCTATCTATCTATCTATCTATCTATCTATCTATCTATCTATCTATCTATCTATCTATCTATCTATCTATCTATCTATCTATCTGTCTGTCTGTCTGTCTGTCTGTCTGTCTGTCTGTCTGTCTGTCTGTCTGTCTGTCTGTCTGTCTATCTATCTATCTATCTATCTATCTAATCTATCTTCTATCTATCTATCTATCTATCTATCTATCTATCTATCTATCCGCCACGACTATTGCTTAATCACAGATCCTCAGAAGTGGCTGGCAGTTCAGTTTGCCAAAGGCTTTTGTTTTACAACTGGCCCATTCATGATTTGTGCATTGTGGGCTGTGAGTTCAAATCCCAAAAGTTTAAATGTGGAGTCAGAAGCCAATTTTTACCCATTCTTTTCCTTCTCTGTGAAAGTCCTGGGTCTCTGTATGATGTATGATCTATATGCAAATAAATCCATGTCACAACATGTAATAAATGAAATAAATGTTATATATGTAAGAAAACTAAATAAAATAAATAAAAAATAAATAAGGGTAATAAATGTCATATGGAGTAAACACATGTATGTAAATAGATCTCATGTATGAATATTATTTTTTCCAGTACTGGGTCTTGAATTCAGTCCCTGGAAACTGGTCTGAAATTCTTGTCTTCAATGATGGTGGGTTTCCCATCCCCAACAGTGCCAGAGAGTTAATCAGACCCTGAGTTGAAATCCCAGGCCTGGCAGAAAAATGGTGCAAATTCCAAGCCATGGGCTTAAATTTTTTTTGACTAGGAACATGCACTGTCTTGAAAGCACTCGCTGTGCTAAGACATCATTCTATTCAAAGCAAATTTGTTAGGTGGGTGCTATTGTTCATAACGACTATGGATGTTCACTGATAGTAATACATGCATATATACACAGACACATGCAATTACTGGCTTTTTTTTTTTAGTGTAGATCCTGAGGCTTGAACTAAGAGCCTAGAAATTGTCCCAGAGCTCCATTTACACAAGGAAGCACTTTATTGTGCCTTAATCCATGATACTTCATTAAATGGAGGCATAATTTAATACCTAATAATTATTAGTAATATATTACATGTAATTTAATAATATATAGACATCTCACATTCTATAAATATATTTATATTTAAATGTACAGTGGAACATACATATACATTTTTCTCTTTCTCTCACTATATATACTTATATACACGTATTTGCAGCAATTTACACATCTATCTATTTATATATTGGACACTCCTGGGGCCAGAACTCAGGTCCTGAGAACTGCCTGGCATTGAATTTATTTGAGGCTGCTGTCCTTAAACTGACCCCTTGATGAATTAGACATTCCAGGCCCTGAGTTCAAATCCCAGGAGTGCTGAAGTCAATAGGTAGAGTAAGAAGCCAATGTTGACCTGATTTCCTTTCTGTGGAAATATTGTGCCCTAGATACAATATGTAATATCTATGCAAATACATATATATGATATATATTATACATGTATATAAATATTATTTTTTGCTATTTCTAGGGCTGGAGTTCACACACTGGGAAATGCTCCAGATTTTGTTTTCTTCTAGGAGGTTAGCTTTCATTTCACCCAGAGCACAATAATGTTACGCAGTCCCTGAGTTCAAATTCCAGGTATGGCAGATAAAATGGCCCAAACTCCTAGCCAGGACCTTAACTTTTTTGGGAGGGCAGGCACGGGGGTTGAACTCAGGTCGCGACAACTCTGCCTCAGCCTTGATTACCCTAGGCTGGGGTGCAGCTTTTACACCCACAAATGATCCAGGGATCCTACGACCTGAGTTCAACTCCCAGCTCTGGCAAAAAAAATAAACCAACCAAGATGGAGGAGGAAAACCAGCAAGTTTTAGGCAACAGTTCTACCTTTGTTTCCTTTGCACAGTGACCATCCTGGCTCTCAAAGCCTCGGCTTGAAAATTGTACATATCCATTCATGGCCGAAGGCTGGTGGGCTGTCAGTGAAGCCTGAGCCCAACCAAGACACCTAGGCCCACAGTTTGATCCTGGGACTTTCACCTACTCGTTCCTATCTATAGGAACAATAATAGAATCTTTGTAATGTACCAATTGAACTACTAATTAGCTAGTCGTTGTAGTATAAGATTGTACACAATAAATATAGGTCATTGATTAATTTAATTAATACTTTATTAAGTCTCCAACCATGATTAATTAATGGAGGCATTATTTTAGACCAAATAATTCATAGTAATAGAATATATAAAAATAAGATATAGGTCATCATTCTTTATATAGAGTTACACACTAGAATCTACATAAATGTCTATCTGTCTCTCTATATAACTTTATTTATAGATTCATATACATATGCAAATACACACACACAAGCTTCAATCTACACATCTATCTGTTTATATATTGGCCACTCCTAGGGCTTCATCTCAGGTCCTCAAATTTGCCCGACAACTTCACTTGCGTCAGACTGGTGGGCTAACATTGACCCATTCATGAAGTGGACCTTCTAGGCCCAGAGTTCACATCACAGAACTGCCAAAAACTTAATCCTGGTGGAAGAAGGCAAGTGACCCACTTGTTTTCCTTATCAGTGAATGTCCTGGGTCTCAGGAATGATGTATAATACATAGGCAAATCTATGTTCTGTGTAGTAGGATGTAAAAAACGTTATACATGTAATCATACTCTCTAAAATATATAATGAATAAATAAAAAACAAAATAAAATGAATAACTGCAATATGCAGTAAACATGTGTATGCAAGTATAAATCATGTATTTAAAATGTATACAAATATTATTTTTGCAAGTGCTAAGAACAGGCCTGTCCTTCTTATCTTCCAGCACTGTGAGCTTTCCCTTCCCCCATAGTACTGCAGATTTACCCAGAACCTGAGTTCAAATCCTAGGCCTGGCAGAAAAAATGGCGGAACTCCAAGTAGCCTAATAATTGCTAAATATTTTTAATGTATATATGTACGTATGCATGTATGTATTACGTATTTTTATTTCAAGGACAGGGCTTGAACTCAGGGCATGGCAACTCTGCCTCAGCTTTGATCACTCTAGGCTGGTTTGCAGCCACTGGGCCCACAGCCGAACCTAGGTTCCTAGGCCTCAAAGGCTGACAGGAAAAATAAATAAATGAATAGACACAGAAAAAAAAAAAAAGCCAGTAACTTGCAGATGGCTGCCGGTTTTACATTTGTTTTATTTTCAAGGTGACCATCCTGGGTCTAAAGGACAAGGCTGAAAAGTGTTGGTAACCTGGCATTGCTGAAGGCTGTCATTCTTCCAGAGAATCCATGGGCCAATATCACAACATAGGCCCTGTGTTTGAAGCCGGGTCCTGACCCCTACAAATGGAGGGAGATCCTAGGATTCTCATTCCTATTCATAGGAATACCGAAGGAAAGTTATGAATGTCAAGGTTGTATTACTTGTTCCTGAATGATACTAGCATAAAATTAGAGAGTGATTTTAGGAGGCCGATGGATTTTAATGAATATTTTTGACACATTAAAAGAATACTATTGGGGCTGGGAAGGTGGCTCAGTGGTAGAGCGCTTGCCTTGCATGCATGAAGCCCTGGGTTCGATTCCTCAGCACCACATAAGAAAAAAGCTGGAAGTGGCGCTGTGGCTCAAGTGGTAGAGTGCTAGCCTTGAGCTGAAATGCTGAGGGACAGCGCCCAGGCCCAGAGTTCAGGTCCCACGACCGGACCCAAAAAAAGAAAAAGAAAAAAAAAGAATACTATTAATTACATGGACACAACAGTTTCAAGTCAGTGGTCGATATAATTAATAATTCATTAAGGATGAAAACAGTAATATTAATTACATGGAGGCATAATAAATATCCAAGAATTGGTAGGAATGTAGCCTATATAACTAAATAATATATAGACATCTCTGGTACTCTATAAAGATCTATATTATTTGTGTACTACCATCTGCATGTCCATCTGTTCTTGTTTTGTCAACCCCTGGGGCTAAATCTCAGGTGCTAGGAACTGCTTGTAGGCTCCCTATGCCCCAGGCTGGCGTGCTGACACTCACCCATTCATGAATTGGGCCTTGTAGGCTGTGAGTTCAGATTCCAGCACTAACAAAAATTGAATCATGCAATAGGACACAGGGTGACACATGTTTTCTTTTTCTGTGAAAGTCCTGGGTATCAGGTGTGAAGTTTCATACATAGGCAATTCTATATCCTATGTAAGAAATGTAGTAAATATTCCATGTGTTATAGCAGTCAATAAAATAAATGGTAAATGAATAAAAAAGTAAAATGAATAACTACTCTAAGCACAATTTGGATTCAACATACAGGGCTCAATCTCAGGGCCTGGGCACTGCCAGTCAGCTGAATTGGCTAGTGGCTGCTGTGCTGGCAGTCACCCATTCATGAACTGAGTCTTATTTGCCTGGATTTTAGATCCCAGCACTCCCAAAATTGTAATCTTGGAGTGAGAAGCTGAGCATGACACATGTTTTCCTTCTCTTTGAAAGTGCTCGGTGTCAGGTAGGATGTATAATTTGGATGCAAATCTATGTGCTATGTAATAGAATGTAATAAAGTTAAAAAACATCATAGGTAGAAGAGTTACCACTACAGTAAATGATAAACAGATTGAATTAGTAGTGAATCATTCTAGGATAACATTATATGCAATAAGTGTAGGATGTGCACTAAGCTTAATTAATATTTTATTAAGCATTAACAAAATAAAAATTACAAGGAGACATAATTAAACAACTAATAATTGGGAGTAGCACACGATGCATAATTTAATAATATATAGACATTGGTCTCATTCTATGAAATATCGAATTATATGTATGGATATATGTATATATATATGATAAACAGTTATGAGATATTGAGTAATTATTAATTAATGCTTTATTAATTGTTAACTGGGACACATCATTAAATGGAGACATAATTTAATACCTAAGTATTGGTAGCAATATTATCTATAATTTAATATTATGCAGAAATCTCTTTTTGTGTATATAGTATTTATATACAGCAATCTCTATCTATTTATACCTCGTTCACTCCTGAGGCTTGGTGGTTGAGTGCTCTCATAGTAAGCACAAAGCCCTGGGTTCAATTCCTCAGTGCCACAAAACAGAAAACTCAGAAGTTCTGCTGTCTTTCAATCGAGTGCTAGCCTTGAGCACAAACGTTTAGGGACAGTTTCTAAGCTCTTACTCAAGCCCCAGGTATGATGCCAAAAAAATGTAGGATATTCTAACTGAAATTATAGAAGGACAGAACTTCAAATACCTCATTACAGAGCAAGCTAGGAGTCTAGTGCTGACAGCTGCCACCTAACCTGACTTAGCCACATGTAAACTGCTGCAACCCTGCTCCATGGGTTACCCATGCCATCCTGGCTTATGCCCGTCATCCTAGCTGCTCAGCTGCTTTAAAACCCAGTCCTGGCAGGAAGTCTGAGAGACACCTCAAAATGTGGCTCCAAGTAGTAGAGGTTTGAGTTCAAGCCCCATGGCTAACAACCCTTCCCCAGAAAAACACCCCACTAAACCATTAAATGTGAACTTGTATGGTTTGTAAATTTTCCTCAAAGAATGGTGATACTGATGAAAGCACCCTATTTCTAATGACAGCTTGTGGAATGGAGCTATGTGTTGAGTCCTCCATTGGGTGCTCCGTTCTGAGTCCTGCACAGGGTGCTATGTGCTGAGTCTTTCGTAGGATGCAGTGTGCTGAGTCCTGCATTGGGTGCTGGGTGCTGAATCTTTCACAGGAAGTGTGCTGAGTGGTGCAAAGAGTGCCATGTGCTATGTCCTTAACGGGGTGCATTCTTACATCTTGTCTATGTAAGAGCTCCACAACTTAGATGATTATACAGACAAGAATATTGAGGCTCAGATAGGCCCCCATGTCAGGGACAAAATTATGTATTACTGGAGACTCGTGAGTTGTCCACAGCAGACATTGGTTTGGTTTGGTTTTTTTCTTGGTCATGAACCTTGAACTCGGGCTGAGGCACTGACCCTTACCTCTTGGGCTCATGGCTAGCACTCCACCACGTGGAGCCATGGACCCCCTTGCAGCAGAGGCTATGGCCAAGGGGTCAGTAGCTGAAGTCTGTCATCCTGCCTTCTCGGGAAGCTGAGTTCTAAAGATCTGGGTTCCAAACTATCTCAGACACAAAAGGTACTATGAGACTATTATCTCCAATTCACTACCAAGAACCTGAAGGGGAAGCTGGGTGCTTGAGCTCATGTTGGTTATCCTACCTACTCAGGAGGATGAGATCTGAGGATCATGGTTCAAAGATAGCCTAGGCAGGAAAGTCCTTGAGAAACAGCACCAATGAACCACCAGAAAACCAGAAGTAGCTCTGTGGCTCAAGTGGTGGAGCACAAGACTTGAGCTGAAGGGGTCAGGGCCAGCACCCACGCCAAGACTTTAACTCCTTCAATTGACAACAACAACAATAAAAAAGACAGAAATAAAGTAACAAAGCTGAAGTAGAGGGCTGGGAATGTGCCTTAGTGGTAGAATACTTTGCATCTATAAAATCCTGGGCTTCATTTCTCAGGACCATATCACTAGGACAAAGCCTGAAGTGGCTCTGTGGCTCAAGTGGGATAGGGATATCATTGTACAAGAGAAACTAGGTACAGTGCTCAGGTCCTGAGGTCAAGCTTCAGGAGTCATGTATATGTGTGCATGCACACACACACCCACGCACACACACACCATGGTGTGCACACATACACACCCACACATACACTCACAGACCAGAAGAGATGTTGTTAAACAAAATGGGAAAGCACTGGGCTTCTGCACTGAGCTCATGGTCAGCACCCAGGCTCTATGTTCAACCCCAAAACCTGGCCACCCAGGGACCAACTAGGAGAAGTCAAAGGTTTCAAAACCTGATGAACTTCACCAGTCCTAGATGACAGGAAGCTTTGTGATATCCAACATGTGCTTGGATTTCCCAAGCTTCTGGAAACATAGGAAAGGCATCATAGGCCCAACATTGCCTGCAATGAATCATTTCATTATGTTCAGTGCCTTAGCTGTCTGTCTGAATGACTCCTGAATTATATTGAGCACTGTAACTGAACAACAGGATATAGTCTCACAAAGGCAGGATAAGTGCACAGAACTTGGCCAGCCATGAGAGGTGGCACAAATGAAGGTCTCCTGTTAAAACAGAGCACTGGGGAGAGAGATAGCTAAGGCTACAAAGAGGCCTTTTTTCCTGACCTTCAGAGCCCCCTAGCATTCATCCTCACTAACTGGCCCAGATGGAGTTGTTTGTTACCCAGCTGTACAGGAGTGAGGACTTTTGTGTGCCTGTCCAGACAATGAGAGTGCCTTCCTCCAGCAGGCCTGTGATGCAGAGAAACCCTCAGGTTACACTGTGAACAGTGAGGGGAGCCCCAGAACATGCACTATCTTGAAAGAAGTCTCTCTGTTATGAACTCATTGTACTGAATACAAATTTCCTAGGTTGGTGCCATTCAGTATAGCTACTCGGGAATTTCACCTATAAGAAGGCAATACATAGACAAAGACATGGAAGTACAGGTTCTTTTTGAGGGGGCAGGTCCTGGGGTGGAAATATGAGCCTATGCATGGTCCCTGGGCTCCTTTTGCTCAAGGGTACTGCATTAAGCTTGAGTCACAGCACCACTTCTGGGTATTTCTGTGATCTCTTAGAAATAACTGTGTCATGGACTTTCCTACACTGGCTGGATTCAAACTAAGTTTCTCTACATCTCAGCCTCCTGAGGTCCTGGGATTACAGACAGCAGCCACTGGCACCTTATTTCTTCTTTTCTTCATTTTTTAATCTGGACAATCTGACTTTTTAACAGGGTCATTCCCGAGGTTTTAATTTATAAGTAAACTACCCAATGTTCTTTATAGCTGCTTTCCCTGAGAAGGATTTTCTCTCCTCATCTTCCCCTCTGGTCACAGGTTTGAGGCCAACAGTGAGAAATGCATGTCACAGGATTTGGGAGCAAATATCCACTGTACATGCCAGTTCTGTCACTTAGCATTGAGCTGCTGTGAATTTACTGTCTCAGGATATGAGGACCGAATGCTGGAGTGATCCTCATACAGTCTGCATTGCTCCTTTTGCCTATAAAATGATCTAATAATTATGAGTGTTTTGTATCTCCAACGTTAAGTGTCTAGAACAAACTAGTAGCATCTTCATGTCAAGGGTTAAAGTTTTGAGGCAGTGACCACTTGTTGCTTATTTCTAGCAGAGCAACACGTGGTGGTAATCCAAACACCTGGTTGGTTGTGTGCCTTTATAAACCCTGCAAAACTTTAGCTCTGGGTTCTCCTCCTAGGCTCCGCTGTGTTGGAGTGTAGGATGAGACCCAAGTTGCAGCCCATTTAAATAAAACCTTAAAACAGCTGTAAAGTCTGACTCTCGATTGTCTTCTTGGTGTGGATCCTGCGACCTGGGTATAACATATTAGTGAGGGCTTGTCCAGGATTCCCCCAAAGACCCCCGAGATCTCAGACTCCAAAGGTAAAACAGAGCTGTCTTTGTTAATTTGTCTTGTCCTGTCATTTGTCTGTTTTACTTTCGTTTTCCTTTGTGAGGATGGCCACTCCGATTCGTAAAGGGTTGTTGAAGCAGATGTGCTTGCACCACAACCCTGGAGGAACTGGGAGATGTCCAAGATCCTCTTGTGGGGCGGGGGTCCTTGGAATCCCACTGTGTGGGGTGGGGGGGGGCAGTCCTTGGAACACCGCCATGTGAATTGTGGGGTGGGGGTCGGTTCAGTGTTGGGCCGGAACTGACTAAGAGGGCCTCCTAACAGAGGCCCAACTCGCCCACTGTGGCTCTGCTCTTTTTGCTGTGTGGCATGGGTGTGGAACCCCACCATGACTGTAGTCAGTGGACCAATTTGGGAGATCTCCACTTTGTAAGCTTTTTTTTTGTAACTGTCAAGACTGCGTGTGTTTTGTTTGTATTGTTTATTGTTTTTTGGACTGTACATCTGATGGGACTGGAAACGATAGGCACCACTCCATCTAGCCCCCTGAGGCAGAGGGAAAGAAAAGGTACCTCCCGGTTTTTCAGGGAGATAAATTGGAAGAAGAAACGTTTCGTTCCCCATACTCTCTTTTCTAGGTTCCTTTTCAGAACCTGAGAAGGATCAAGAGGAGGAGGGAGCTATAGAACACTCAGCACCTGCCCTTAAAGTTTCTGAGGGGCCAGTCACTCGACGATGCAGTGGGATCAACCCCCCTTCTAATGCAGCTGTTTTCCCCTAACACGCCATAGTTCCTGTGGATGCGGATGGTCAACAGCAACTGCAATATTGGCAATTTTCTACCAGTGATCTATACAATTGGCACACCCAAAATGCGCCCTTTTCTGAGAAACCCCAGGATTTAATTCGTTTGCTTGAAATTATTCTCTTTACTCATCAGCCAACTTGGGATGATTTTAGTCAGCTTTTACAGGTCTTTTTTACCACTGAAGAGAGAGACTGTATCCAAGAGGCAGCCCGGAAACCTATCACTGGTCCCACAGGAGCACCTATCATGGATCCTGCCCTGATCACTGGTCCCACAGGAGCACCTATCATGGATCCTGCCCTGATCACTGCCTATTTTCCTGAGATCCGACAAACATGGGACTACAATACATTTGAAAGTAGGGAGAGACTCCTCTACTATCTCCAAGCTCTGTTAGCCAGTCCAAGGCAGCAGCTTGCCAACCTACTAATATGGCCAAAGTTTATGATGTTAGACAGGGAGGAACTGAAAGTCCGGCAGCATATCTTGAGCAGCTCATGGAAGTTTTTAGTCAATATACCTGTATGAACTTGAGACCCAGGAGTCGGCTCAGATGATTATGTTTGCCTATATAAAGAAAGCAGCACCAGACATAAAGTGAAAGTTGCAAGCTCTAGACAGACTTGGTGAAAAGTCTATTAGGGATGTAGTAGCTGCGGTGGAAAAGGTTTACAATAAGAGAGAGACAGAGTAGCAAAGACAGGAAAGGAAAGACAGAGAACGTGAAATTGAGTGTGAAAAGAGCAACAAGGCCAAAGAAAAGAGGACAGACTTGTTGGACTCGCCACTATCGCATGCCGAGCATACCTGGTTCACAGATGGCAGCCGTTTCATTTGAGATGGAAAAAGGTATGCCGGTGCAGCAGTCACCATGGACACTGAGATAGTGTGGGCAGAAGCACTCCCCCAGGGAACTTCTGCACAAAGAGAAGAAATAGTAACACTAACAAAAGCCCTACAGATGGGAAAAGGGAAGAGACTAAACATTTACACGGACAGTCGGTATGCTTTTGCCACTGTGCATGTCCATGGAGCCATTTACCAAGAGAGGGGGCTGTTGACAGCTGTGGGAAAGGCTATTAAAAATGAACAAGAAATTTTAAGCGTCATCCGGGCCTTATGGGAACCAGCAAATATTGCCATTATGCATTATCCTGGCCATCAAAAGGTAACTAATTCAATAACCAAAGGAAATAATTTCGCCGATCAGTCAGCTAAGGATGTGGACTCCAGCCCAAAGCAGAAGTAGATGCAGGGCGGCAATCTTTGTCTCCTGAGCCTCAGTACTCCTAAGAAGACTTGGAGTGGATAAAGAAAATTTCCATGGTCTATAAGCCCTCAAACAGAGAGAGAAATAAAGACTGGAGGCAAACTGGTGAGGGGAAACTTATGTTGCCATAAAAATTGTTCAAGACAAATCTTATGAGAATCCATTGGGTCTCTCACATCAGAACCCGAAGAATGCAGGACCTGGTCCAACACTCGGAAGTAAAAATCAGGCAAGGAAATCAACTCATTGAGGACATTGTTAAAAATTTTAAAGCCTGTCAGCTCACCAATGCCCCTATTCAACTGGTTACAAAAGGAGCTCGCCTCCATGGAGATAGGCCAGGTGTGTATTGGGAAGTAGACTTCACAGAAATTAAAACTGGAAAATTTGGATATAAATATTTGCTAGTTTTTGTATACAACTTTTCAGGATAGGTTAAAGCCTACCCAACAAAGCATGAGACTGCAAACGTCATATCTAAGAAGATCCTGGAAGAAATCCTACCTTGGTATGGCTTCCCATCCACCATCGGGTAGGACAATGGACCAGCCTTCGTCTCAAAAGTAAGTCAGGGAATAGCCGTGGCACTGGGGACGGATTGGGAATTGCACTGTGCTTATAGACCCCAGAGTTCAGGGCAGGTAGAAAGAATGAATCCGACTCTAAAAGAGAATTTAACTAAATTGGCCTTGGAGACTGGTGCAGACTGGGTATTGCTGCTTCCTTTTGCCCTGTTTAGAGTAGGAAATTCACCCTATCATCTTGGCTTTACTCCTTTGGAAATAATGTATGGACACCCTCCACCCATTATCCCTATCCTTCAGACTGAATTGCTTGTTGATTTGGATGATATTGAATTTCTGTGTAAGCTTGACTATTTACAGCTGGTGCATAAGAGGATGTGGCCCCAGCTTAGAGCATTATATGATTCTGCTTCTATTACCACCCCCCCCCCCATTTGTTTAAACCAGCGGA
Organism: Dipodomys spectabilis; assembly: GCF_019054845.1. Classification (NCBI taxonomy): domain Eukaryota; kingdom Metazoa; phylum Chordata; class Mammalia; order Rodentia; family Heteromyidae; genus Dipodomys; species Dipodomys spectabilis. The sequence goes on from NW_024870755.1 coordinate 6,501,847, forward strand.
TTGGGTGTTTGTTCGAAGGCACAACCTGAGATCTCTGGAACCACGGTGGAAGGGACCTTACATGGTGCTACTGGCTACACCTACTGCCCTTAAAGTGGATGGCATTTCTGCTTGGATCCACTGCTCCCATGCCAGACCGGCTGATCCCTTTGCCCTGGACAACCGTGGGGAAACATGGGAAGTCTCCAAGCATCCTACACAACCACTCTGCATACAACTCAAGAAAAGAAAAGTGAACTGATTGTTATTGGTACTGTTGTTTAATAGAATGGCTAAGGTCAGTTAGGGACCATACCCGTTCAAGATCAAGAGCTGTTGGAGTTTAGTTTGAGGCTGGAGCCACAAGATTGTGTCTCAGGACCATAAGTCAAGGGGGGAATGAAGATTTAAAGTTTTGAGGTAGTGAACACTTGTTGCTTGTTTCTAGCAGAGCAACACGTGGTGGTAATCCAAACACCAGGTTGGTGGTGTGCCTTTATAAACCTTGCAAATCTTTACTTTGGGGCTCTCCTCCTAGGTGCTGCTGTGTCGGAGTGTAGGACAAGGCCCGAGCTGCAGCCCGTTTAAATAAAACCTTAAAACAGCTGTAAAGTCTGACTCTTGGTAGTCTTTTTGGTGGGGGTCCTGAGACTGGAGTATAACAATGTTTCCATTTTTCTCTAGTACTCCTCGAGATTTACACTAAGGGTTTGTGTGGAACGGCTCCTCGGTGAATCCCTGAGGAAACCACTTGGAGCCTCCTCAGGAGAACGCCATTCAAGCCAGCCGAGCAGGAGAGTCTCTGAGACTATTTTCTCCAATAAACCACCAGAGAACCAGAAGTGGAGCAGTGGCCCAGAGGGTAGAGCTCCAGCTTTGAGAGACAAAACTGAGCAACAGATACAATCCAGACCAGGCAGGAAAGCCTCGGAATTGCTTATGTCCAATTAACTACTAGCTGGCAGGAAGTGGAGCTGTGGTGGTGGTAGAGCCTCAGCCTTGAGCAAAGCAGCTCAGGAACACATTGGGCCCTAGTTTAAGCACTTGGATGGCCACAAAAAAAATTCAAAAATAGAAGGCCAAGTTTATGTATCAGTGCCCTACCTACTTATGTGTGTATGTATATTACCTCCCATAGTGCAAACTCTGCTTTTATTTACTGGTTTATTTTTCAGATATGCTAGTTGTGCATACTGCATCATTCTCTTCATTTCAGGCCCATTGCTTTTCTCTTCTAGGGTTCTAGGCCTGTGTCTTTATATGATGCACACTGAAGCTCTCAGCAGCCTTTCTTTACATTTTATTATGAGGACAATGCAGGAACAATCTCAAATCAGGCAGGGTAAGAGAAGATCATGTTTCTTAGAAGTAACTGTTATTCAGAAAATTAAACTTGAGAACATAAAATGGCAGCATACTTATGTAAAAACTACTATTAAGAAAAAAATGAAGGGGGTGGGAATATGGCTTAATGAGAGAGTGCTTGCTTAGCATGCAAGAATTCCTGGGTTCGATTCCTCAGGCACCCGTACACAGACAAAGCCAGAATATGTGCTGTGGCTCAAGTAGCAGAATGCTAGAGACAGTGCCCAGGCCTTGAGTTCAACCAAACTACTGGCAAGAGATAGCTACCTAGGTAGAAAGGTAGGAAGAAAGAAAGAAAGAAAGAGAGGGAGAAAGAAAGAAAGAGAAACAGAGAGAGATAGAAAGAAAGAAAGAAAGAAAGAAAGAAAGAAAGAAAGAAAGAAAGAAAGAAAGAAAGAAAGAAAGAAAGAAAGAAAGAAAGAAAGAAAGAAAGGAAGAAAGAAAGAAAGGAAGAAAGAAAGAAAGGAAGAAAGAAAGAAAGGAAGAAAGAAAGGAAGAAAGTTGATAAATGAATCTGTTTTTGATGTCAGAAGGAAAGAGGGGAACACTTCCCAGTCATGAGGATTTCTGCAGTGTTCCAGGACACCAGCATCGCCTTCACACAAACGCAGAGCAGGATGACTGTCTCTCTCCCACTTCTCAGGCAGCCAAGAGCCTCAGAGTCAAGAGGGCAGAGCCAGGTTCTAACTCAGGTGCTTGGAGACAGAAGAGAAATGGCCCTGTCCCTCCTTGGACTGGGGATTTGCATTAATGATGTGGAGAATGAAGTAAGGAGAATGGACTAGCAGAGATAGAAGGGCCTTTAAACCTGACAAATGGAGAGTCAAAAACCCACTCCCTAAGCCCAGAGAGCAGGGTTTTTCTACTCTGTTCCTCCCCTCTCCCCCACTATACTGGCTCTCTATTGGTAACCTAAAGATAACCGGAGGCACCCTTCACCTGAGGGAGGAAGGTTAATTAGTCATCGTTTGAAGAGACTGAGAAAAGCCTGACCCTGCTGTAACTCTAACAAATGTTTCAGGTTTCCCCCGTTGTTGGCTGTGCCTGGAATGAATCAAGTGGTTTTGCAGCTCACATCCCTGTTGAGTGTGTACATTCTGCCTCCTAATCCTCCAGGCTTAGTTCTCTGCACCTAGCCTGGCTTTTGAAACTGTTTTCTGTCCTTCAAATACAGTGTTACACTGGAGTTCTTCCTGCTAACAGAGCTAGGGCTTGGATCCTGAGAACTTCATTTGAACCCCGGATGGGTCAATAATATTTCTTTCCTTCTTCTGTAGCTCAAGAACTCCAAGAACATTTAGAGTGCAAGTAACTTCTCATCACCAAGGGAAACACAGGAATTTCTTGAGCATCTGGCCTTTCAGAACAGGAAGTCAGAATGTCCTAGACTTCCCTGCCTTGGCTGGTTTAACCCTGTGATAGAGACCTCAGGTTCCTGAGCTAGGGTGATGGGCATGAGCTATTGGTTCTCTGCTAGGGTCAGAACTGTAATAACATTGACAATACAAGTCAACTGCTTATCACAAAGGGCTTGGGGAGCATATTAAGCCTTTCAACAATGTGCCTTTCAGAACCCTGTAGGACACGTTTATAATGCTTGAATCTGAGAGGCTGGGCTTATGGATGTGCTACACTTGAACCTTGAGGTCTGACTCCAATTCTGGTGTACATCAGCATTCATTTTCCAAAAAATATTCTCATAAATAACAAATAGGAAAATTACTTTGATTATCCCTCACTCTTTTTCCAGTTGTGTGTCTCAAACTGAAGCCTGGGCGCTGTCCCTGAGCCCTTCAGTTCAAGGCAAACACTCTACCAGTTGACGCACAGTGCCACATGGGGTTTTTTGATGGTTCATTGGAGGTAAGTGTCTAACAGGCTTTCCTTCCCTAGGCTGTCTTCAAACTGCGATCTTCAGATCTCACCTCTTGAGAAAGTAGGTTTCCAGAGCCACTGGAAACTGGCGTATTGTTTTTGCCAGACTTGGGGCTTGAAATTAGGGCCTGGTTACTGTCTTTGAACTTCTTTTTCTCAAGGCTAGCACTCTACCACTTGAGCCACACCACAGCTTCTGGCTTTTTCTGAGTATGTGGCACTGAGGATTCAAACCCTGGCATTCATGCATGCTGAGCAAGCTCTCTACCACTGAGCCATATTCCCAGCCCCAAACTTAAGATTTTATCCCTCAACTTGCCTATTCATAAGAAAAGGCTTCTGAGTATAAATCATTTTAACAAATCCCTATAGACAAAGCTCATACTAGGCAGACTCTAACCATGTGATGACTTGACAAATGCCTCCACTTAATTATGTATCATGTTTCAACACTTAATAAAGTATTAATGAAAATAAGTCAATGTACTGAATTATTGTGTATAATTTTATAATATATGTGCACAACAAGAAATATTATGTGTATAATAATACTAAATTCAATAAAAAATAAAATGAATAAAATAAAAATTAAATACAAAATCAATAATAATAGTCATAATATAAAATAAACATACATATGTACCTATATATCTTGTATTACACATGTATACAAATTTTTTTCTATTGCAGGCCTTAATTCAGGCACTGGGAACTCTAGCTTGAAAATCTTTTCCTCAAGAACAGGGAGCTTTGCCTTCACACAAGGTGCAAAAGAGTTACTTGGAGAGTGAGCTCAAATCCCAGCAATGGCAGAAATACTGGCCCCAGTTCCAAGACAGTGACTTAATATTTGTAACAGAAACAGTTATGTTTATTCAGTTCCATACTGAACACTGAAAAAAATCATTGTAGAATTTTGTACAGCTATTCAGACATCCATCCCTTACCCCAAAAGTGCTTCTTGAGCACTACATAATTTTTTGTACATTTTTTATTTTAAAAATGTTGTACAGAGTGGTCACAGTTACATGAGCAAAGTAATGAGTACATTTCCTATTGAGCATTGTTGCCTTCTCATTTGTGTTTCCCTTACCATCCCTTCCCTCCCATCTTCACAACTAACTTCCCTGCTGAGGTCAGTGACTTAATTATTTATTTTTGGATTGGCATGGGGTTTGAACTCAAGTAATGGCAACTCTGCACCTTCCGTCACATTGCTACGGATTCATCAAGACTCTGAGTTCAAATCCCAGGCTAGGAAAGAAAACTGGCAGAAATTCCAAACCAAGGAGCTTTATTATTTCAATTTAGATAGTTAATTAATGAATTAATTAGTTAATTAATTTTGCCAACCACGGGACTTGAACTCAGGTCATGGCAACTCTGGCTCAGCTTCACTCTCCCTAGGTTGGGATGCAGCCTCGGGACCCAAAGCTGATCCTGGGACCCTAGGCCCAGAGGGCTTTCAGGAAGAAAAAACAAGCAGAACAGCACAAAAAGTGGGGAGCTGTAGAGGGCTCAGGGTTTTACAAATTTTTCTTTGCATGGTGACCATCTTGGGTCTGAATGACATGGTTTCATATTGGACCTGTCCTGCCATTGCTGATGGATGGCAGACTATCAGGGAAGCCATAAGCCCTGGGTTCAAATCCTAATCCTTACACTTGCCAATGGCAGGCGATCACAAGAGACTCGTTCCTATGCATAAGAATACAGACTGAAAAAGTAGTTCATGCATTTGTCTAATCTAAAATTGGATGCAATAATCCTAGGATGCTGATTGACCTTAATTAATAGTTTATTAAGCATGAAAAGAATAATATTGTTTCAATGGAGATATAATAAATACCTAAGAGTTGGTAGGAACATAGTAGATGTCATTCAGTCATAAATAGACAGCTCTGGAACTCTTTAACAATATATATTTATTTGTATACCACCCTCTGCCTATCCATATATTGCTGTTTGGCCAAACTTGGGGCTTGATCTCAGTGCCTGGGAACCACCTGACAGCTTCATTGGCTAGAGGCTTCTGAGCTCACACTCACCCAATCATGAATTGGGTCTGCTAGGCCCTGAGTTCAGATCCCAGCCCTGCCAAAAATTTAATCTTTGAGTAAAAAGCCGAGTGTGACACATGTTTTTCTTCTCTGGGAGAGTCCAGGGTGTCAGGAATGATGGAGAACATATCTACAAATCTAGATGGTAAGCGATATGATGTAAACAATATAATAAATGGTATAGGTGTCATCAAAATCAATAAAATAAATGCTAAATAAATGAATGAAAAAAGAAATAAAATGAATAACCACACTAAACGTGATATGGACTAAACATCTGTATGGAAGTATAAATTCTATCACACAAAACACGGTATCTACTGAACATCTGTATGAAAGTTTAAATCCTATCTTTAAAATGTATATAAGGAGTATGTTTTCCATGCCTGAGGCTTGAATTCAGCCCACCCCCATGAGAAAGCAATAGCGGGAAATCCTGAGATACTGGTTTCTGGACCAGGAAAAGTCATAGAATGCAATCGATCTGATCAAATGAGTAGTTCATGCATGATGTGACTAGGAAATGATAGGCAAGACTCATGGGGTATCACTTAGTTGTAAAGCAGTGTTGATTAAGTGTGACAATAGTCATCACAGTCATGAAATGAAGGCATCTGGAAAGATCCAAAAATCAGTAGACACATGGTAGATTGGATTCCATCACAGGTTATCGTCTCTCCTACTCTATACAAATGTGTACTTATTTGCATACTACCGTCAACTTATGAATGGATGACTGCTGTGTGCCGTCCCCCAACACCCCCACCTGGGGGTCCATCTCAGGTCCTGGGAACGGCCTTACTCCTTAGTGGCTCACAGGCTGGTGTGCTCACATGGACCCATTCATCAATTGGGACTGCTGGTCCCCAAGTTCCGATCCCAGCATTGTCAAAAGATTCATCCTGATGTCAGAAGGCAATTGTTGCACCTGTTTTCCTTTCCTGTGCAAGTCCTGGGTCTCAGCTAGGATGAAGAATGCATGGGCCACCCTGTGGCCATGGGAATAGGTTGTTATCATGTGAGCCCAGTTATACCTGTCATCATATACTGAAGAAAATACACAATACATCCATGAATAGCATACAAAATAGAATAACTACACTAAATGCACAATGCAGTCCACACACGGAATTGAATATCCATCCCATGTTTAAATGATGCATTCAGGACAATTGTGGCCTCCATGGTGCTCGATCTCTGTTTCTGGGAAACGCCCAGCTCCTTAGTGGCTCGCAGTCTGGTGTGATCACGTGGACCCATTGGGAAGTTGGGCCTCCTAGGCCCAAAGTTCAAATCCCAGCACTGACAAAATTCACCCTGATGTGAGAAACCAGTCATTGCACAAGTTTTCCTGTGCTGTGCAAGTCCTGGGTCTCAGCTGGGATGGAGAATGCATAGGCAACTCTATACTCATGGGAATAGGTTTTCATCCAGGTCACCATAGTTATATCTGTCATCCTATACTCAAAAAAATACACAATACATCAATGAATAAGACACAAAATAAAGAGAATGACCACACTGAATGAAAGATGCTGCCCATCCATGTATGGAAATATAGATCCTCTGTTTAAATGATGAATTTATGACTATATTGGACCCCACCAGGGCTCCATCTCAGGTCCTTGGGATGGCCTAGCTCCTTAGTGGCTCACAGGCTGGTGTGTTCACCATGACCCATTCACCAATTGGACCTGCTAGGCCTTGAGTTCAAATCCCAGCACTGCCAAAAGATTCACCTTGATTTGAGAAGCCAATCAATCCACCTGTTTTCCTGTCCTGTGAAAGTCCTGGGTCTCAGCGAGGATGGAGAATTCTACATAGGCAACTCTAACGCCATTCGAATAGGTTGTTATTCATGTCAGCATAGTTATATCTATCACCATACTCAATAAAATACACAATACATCCATAAATAAGGCACAAAATAAAAAGAATAACTACACTCAATGCAAGATGCATAGCACACTTGTAGGTAATGAGAGATCCTATATTTTAAAAAGGCAGGCTTGTTATTTTGTCCAGTGCTGGGGCTTCAAATCAAGCCCTGGACCAGGCCTGACATTCCAGTCTTCAAGGATGTTGAGATTTCCCTTCCCCCAACGTACAACAGAGCTACCCAGACCTCAGTTCAAATCCCAGCACTGACAAAAGATTCCTTCTGTTGTCAGAAGCCAGTCGTTGAACATGAAATTCCCGGGCTTGCACTAGGGTGTAGAATGCATAGGCAACCCTATAACTATGGGAACAGGTTGTCATCCATGTCAGCACAGTTATAACTGTCACCATACTCAGTAAAAAATCAATAACTCCATGAATTAGACACAAATTAAGGAGAAGTGCGCCGAATGTAAGATTCTGTCCACACATGTATGTAAATATAGATCCTATGTTTAAATTATGAATTTATGACTATCTCGACCTCCCTGGGACTCGATGTCAGGTCCTGGGAATGGCCTATCTCCTTCGTTGCTCACAGGCTGGTTTCCTCACCTTGACCCTTTCCCCAATTGGGCCTGATAGGCTCTGAGTTCAAATCCCAACACTGTCAAAGGATGAATCCTGATGTGAGAAGCCAGTTGATTCACCTGTTTTCCTGTCCTGTGAAAGTCCTGAGTCTCAGCTTGGATGGAGAATGCATAGAAAACCCTATAGCCAGGGCAATAAGTTGTCTTCCATGTAAGCACTGTTATATCTGTTACCTTACTTAGTAAATTACACAATACTTACATAAGACAGAAAATAAAGAGAAAAAGTACTCCAAAGGTAAGATGCTGTCCACACACATATGTAAATATAGATCTTATGTTTAAATTATTAATTTATGACTATCATGGCGCACCCTGAGGATCAATCTCAGATCCTGGGAATGGCCTAACTCCTTTGTTGCTCACAGGCTGGTGTGGTAACCTTGAAACTATTCACCAATTGGTCCTGCTAGGCCCTGAGTTCAGATCCCAGCACTACCAACAATTGGATCATGCAGTAAGAAGCCAAGTGTGAAACTTTTTTCCTATTCTCTGAAAGTCCTGGGTGTCAGGCATGATGGAGAACACGTCTACACATTTAGAGTCCATGTGATAGGATATCATCAATGTAATAAAGGGAATGGGTGTCATCATAATAAAATCAATGGTAAATAAATGAATAAAACAAAAAGTACAAGGAAAAACCACATCAAACGTGTATGGACTGAACATCCATAGGTAAGTACAAATCCTGTATTTACAATGTATATAAATATTATGTTTTCCAAGTCCGGGACTTGAATTTTGGGTTACACTACAGGCCTGACTTTCTTATCTTCAAGTACATTGAGCTTCCCCTTCTTCCACAGTGCTGCAGGTTTACCCAGACTCTGAGTTCAAATCCAAAGCCTGGCAGAATAACAGGGGTGAATTGCAAGCCAGGGCGCTAATCTCTTTTAATTATTTTTTGCTCAGCAGGGGGCTTGAACTCAGGTTGTGGTAACTCTGCCTCAACTTCGATCACCTTATGCTGGGGTACAGCCACTGGACATACAGTAGATCCTGGGATCCTAGATCCCCAGGCCTTGTGTGGCAAAAATGTACAGAAAAAATGCAGCGAGATGGCCTTTTTATATATTCTTCCTTTGCACGGTGACCCTCCTGGGTATGAATGACACTGTTGCAAAGGGTACTTCACCTTGAGGGAGTCATAGGTCCACATGGCAATGTAGGCCCTGATTTCGAATCCTAGTCCTGACAACAATCAATGGCAGGAGATACTAAGAGACTCATTCCCATCCATGGGAATAACAAGGTAATATTATCAATGTCACTGTTGAATGAGTTGATGGTGAATGATGTTCCTATAAAATTAGACAGCATCATTACAGGAGACTGATTTTATTTAATATTTATGAAGCATTAAAAGAATACTATTACTTACAGGAATGCAACAATTTCAGGATATTGATTGATTTATTTAATAGTTGGTTAGGAATGAAAACAATAACATTACATGGAGGCATTATAAATATCCAAGAATTGGTAGAAATGTAGTCTATATAACTGAATAATGTATAGACATCTCTGGCAATCTATAAAGGTATATATTTATTAGTATACTACCATCTGCATGTCAATCTGTTCTTATTTTGTCAACCCCAGGGGCTCGATCTCAGGTACTCGGAACTGCCTGTCAGCTCAATTTGCCACAGGATGGCAGGCTGACACTCACCCATTCATGAATTGGGCCTTGTAGGCTGTGAGTTCAGATGCCAGCACTCCCCAAAAATGAATCGTGTAGTAAGAAGCTGATGGTGACACGTTGTCCTTTTCTGTGAAAGTCCTGGGTGTCAGGAAGGACGTGCAATACATATGCAAAACTATATCCTATGTAATAAATGTAATCACTGTTCTATGTGTCATAATAGTCAATAAAATGAGTAGTCAATACATGAATAAAACAAAAAATAAAATAAATAACTACACTGAATGAAATATGGAATCAACATATGTATATAATCATATATCATATATATAAATGTACACAAATAGGTTTTCTAGTGGTGGGCATCGATTTCAAGCCTAAGGAACAGACTTGAATTTCTTGAATTCAAGGAGGCAAGCTTCCCCTTCCCATACAGTGCAACAGCAGGGTTACCTAGACTATGAGTTCAAATCCCAGTCCTGCAGAAAAGAAAATGGCATCTACATGCTATGTGATGCCCAATTCGTAGGTATTTCATTTGGCCTCCATTCAATGAATGTGATTGTTTAAATGCTTCATAAAATAATTAATATCGAGTGTCCTATAATGTAATTGTGCATAATTTTATCCTCGAATCATTCACGTACTGCCCATTAAATCATGACATACATCACATTCCTTTGGCAATCCTATGAATAAAAATGAGTTTCATAGGATCTCCTGCCATTTGTTGGTGGCAGGACCAGGATTCAAACTGTGGGCTCCAGCTCCTACCACTTAAACCTGAGGATAGGGAACTCACAGGTCTGTCCACGAACATCAGCAAAACCAATGATTAGCCAGGCATCAGTGGCTCTCAGCAGTCCTCCTTAAAACTTAAAAGGCTGTGAAAGGAGTATCATGGTCAAAGTCACCCTAGGCAGGAAAGTCCTTGAGACTCCTCTCCAACTTGTGCCAACAAAGCCAGAAGTAAAGCTGTGTGGCTCCAGTGGTAGAGAGCTAGCCTTGATCAAAAGCAACTCACAGATTGTGCCCAGATCCTGAGTTCAAGGTCTGGGAACATCAGACATACACAACAATCTGGGCAGCCATCCAGCTAAAGCAGGTCACCCTCTTGTCCCCAACTGGATTGGATAGAATTCCCTGGGAAAGGGGCTGCAATCCTTTTGACTCCACCCATTCTGCCTGCATCACAAGATTCTAGCCACACCCCAATTGTTTCATGGTTCTTTCTGACCAATGGTATACAAGAATGGTTGCCACACCCACATTCCATGCTGCCCAGTAGCACCATGATTCCTTCTGTTTGTTGACACCACTACCAGCAGTTGAGGAAGGTAGAGGTGGCTGAGTGGTAAGCAAGAGACTCGAGGCTTAGGAGGAAAGGCCTTTCTCAGGCCCACCATGTGCCTGCCTGAGCCCCGGCCCCCTCCCCCCATTCCCCATGGAGCAGCATTTCAAATCTGGTGCTGCTGCCTCTGACCCATGGTTTCCTCAGGCAATGAGGCAATGGTTTGCCACGAGCCAGCTTGGGGCCCTGACCTGGTCCTGGCTCCCCTGAACTCTGCTCATGGCCTGAGTGTCTGTCATGCCTTTGCTATTGCTGCTTGCCCCACCTGGAGCACCTGCCAACAGCTTCTGCCAGAAACACATGTGAATGGCTGCCACACAGCCCCGCACCCTGCGACCCCATATCCCCTCCCCTCCGACCCGGACCCGAGCCTCTCCTGTACCCCACAGTCTGGCCCATGCCCTGCCACAAATGTGCCCCAGGGGTTGGGGTGGGTGTTGACCCAAGGATCCCACCCCCATCCCCAGCAGCTAGTGTCCCAGGAAATGGGGAGATGCAGGGTTGGGTGAGGAGTGGGTGCCACAGATCCCCTGACCTGGAGCAGTGAGAGCCATATAGCTGTACATCTGCACCCTGCCTCTCCCTGGTGGGAACCCGGTGGCTTTAGTCAGAGGTGGGGAGCATCATGTCTACACCTGCTTTCTGGGGTCTTTTCCTTTTTTTCTGGGGATGGGAGGTGTTGGATGCAGAAGATAGACACCCTTGCAGTGTGAGCCCTTGTCTTCTGTGCTCGGTCAACCTTTCACCTGAAGACAGAGAGACAGAGAGAAAGAGAGAGATTATCTTTTTCCTTGTACAGCCTGAATGTGCTCAGGTGAGTGATAGTTGGCAAATTGCAGGTGCTGCATGGATGAGTATTCTGTCAACGGTCTGGATGTTTGTGTGTGTGTGTGTGTGTGTGTGTGTGTGTGTGTGTGTGTGTGTGTGTGTGTAGGTGGGTTGTAACAAGGAGGCTGAATGCTTTGGTAACTTCTACCTGCTATCTTTGGGGCATGTATGGGCTTCACAGCTGAGGTCTCGGGCTTGGAAGGGGGAGAGGCTTGAAGCGGACACAGCACTGTTAAATTACAAGAACAAGGGATCTGTGTGCAATGGAGCTGTGTACTCCCTTGGGGCTGGTTGGTGGGAGTGGGAGCTTGGGAGGACCTGGGGGTACGGCCTGCAGGGGGCAGGCTTCCCAGGGGGACAGAGAGCATGGCCAACACTTAATAAGCGTATGAATTCTGCTAGTACCGAGCGCAACAGCATAGGTCAGACTCTGGGTCTTCTCATCATGACGTCTGATGGGTGAGGCCAACCCTATTTTAAATCTTGAGCTGTAATCTTCAGATCTCAGCCTTCTGAGTACGTAGGATTATAGGTATGAGCCTCTGGCACCGGGACTCCGGTTCTTTTTGGTATATTAGGGTTTGACCTCAAGTCCTTAGGCTTGCCAGTGAGCTCTTCTACCATGCGAGTCAAGCTTTTCTGTCTTGGGCATTTCTGAGATGGAGAATTAACATGCTCAGCCTGGGCTGGATCATGGCCCTCCTATCTGTGACAGGCATGAGCCACCAGGCGCGGTCTTCTGTAGTTGGGATTGTAGACATGTAGCACAATGCTCAGTCATTGGTTTAGATGGATTGTCCCAAACTCAGTCCATGGCAGCCGATTCTAGACCAGAGGTGAAGCTCTGGGTTGGGCCTCAACCATTAGACTTCAATCTCATCATGAGACAGTTGTGAGGAAACAAGGGATTAATACAGAGAGATCTCTGGAGCAGGGAGAGGCACAGAGGGAGGGACCATCTGATACTGTTCTTGGCAATTCTGTGAGCATATGATGCCCGGAAAGATCTCAGATGATGTTATTAATGGTGCAACAGGTATGGGATTATGAAACAAAACATGGCTCACTTTATTATCCTATCCCCATGAGTATCGGGATCCTTCACTTTGTTCAGTTTTGAAGCTGGTGAAACTGAGGCACAGAGAAGCCAGTTGACCTACTAATGACTCCCAGCTGACAGGAAGGTCAGCCTGACTTCTCTGCCATGCTCCCTAGGGCAATGGGTGCTATTCAGTCCACTTCTTGTGGTGGGAAGTCCACTTCTTTTCAGTCATGGGGCTTGAACTTTGGGCCTGGGGCAGCTACCTGAGCTCCTCAGCTCAAAGCTAGCACTCTACCACTTGAGTCACAGCACCACTTCCAGTTTTCTGGTGATATTTTGGGGATAAGAGTCTCACAGGTGTTCCTGCCCGGGCTGGCTATAAACCATGATCTTCATATAATCTCAGCCTCCATTGTACTTAGGATTATAGGCCTGAGCCACTGACACCTGGCTTAAGTGTAACTCTGACCTTCTTTCTTTCTCTTTCTCTCTTAGGAATTGATTCAATTGGGTGCTGGAGGAGGTGGCCCAGCATCCCCATGTAGTTGGAACCAAGGTGGCCCTCTCATTCAGGAGGTAGTCTGTGGGTCAGGAACTGTCTCACTCAGTCTGTTGTACCAGCTCCATGAGGTAAGTCCCTTTGTGCCCTGGCTACACTGTGACAGTTATCCATTGCCCATCTAGCCTTACTGGACTCAGTACTGTGTCCAATGCTCTTTTCTAGCAAAAATTTCTGGCTAAAATTATGATACATAGTTACAGAATTAAAATGTAATGCCATCTTAAGAAAGTAATTTAGGGTTCTGGGAATGTGGCTTCATGGTATGGTGATTGCGTACCTTGCATGAAACCCTGGGTTCAATTCCTCAGTACCACATAAATTGAAAAGGAAACACTGGAAGTGGTCCTGTGCCTCAAGTAGTGGAGGGTTAGCTTTGAGGAAAAAACCAAAGAGCTGAGGAATAATTCCCAAGCGCTGAGTTTCAGCCCCAGGACTGCCAAAACAACAACAGCAGCAACAACAACAATGAACATTTAGTTAGTAAATGCAAAATAAAGAACCCATACTTGGAATATATAATTCCTCCTTCCCTACTGATACCTGATAATAGTTCCTAATTCATGTACTTTACCTATGTTAGGATACTGTGTTGAAAATATGTTTTGTTCATTAGATCACAGCAATTAATGCCAGTAATGTGCTTAGATGTCAGGTGAAGATTAATTCTGGAAATTCAAAGATTCCAGGCTTTTGAGTGGGGTCACTGCTAATCACAATGAGAAGGGTAGTCTAAGTGAGATTTGGAAACTATTTTGGCCAGTCATTGCTCCAAAAAGGCAGAGACTAATTAACAGTTGTGACAGAAGAGAAGGACTAACTTCAGATGGAACGAAAAAATGATAATAACTAATGTATAGCAGAAACCGTTCTAGGGAACCATTCTTGGTTATTGAAGAACTAGTTATCAACTAGGCTTATTCCTCATTGCCTTTAGCATTCAAAATCTCCAAGGCTAGTTCTTAATCTCTGTGTGATAAATGTATCTCCTTCTATGCTGTTCTTTCATACCTGATCTCCTTTGCTTTCTAAAAATCTGTCTTTCTGACTTGGAAAATATTATATTAAGCGAAGTAAACCAGGCCCAAAGAAACATAGGCCCCATGGCTTCCCTTATTTGCAATAGCTAGTATATGTATGAGTCAAGCGGAAAAGTTCAGATAATATGATGTTAGGAAAATAAACCCTTAGATATGTATTTTAATGTTTTTTCTTTCATGCATGTGTTTCTAACGCATTTATAAGATTATTTCTTTGTTGCTTTGTATGTCCCTCCCTTACAGTATAACCCCTGCTTTCACTATATTTGATGTCAGTATAACTTGTAGAGGAGATGGGGAAAAACAAGTCGTTTAAGGATATAGGTGGACCTGTTGCAACAGTGAGAAGTACAAGTTGTCATGTCAAAAACGAGCTTTACAATGTAGGTGGGGGGGGGAGAAGGATTGGGACTGGGGGGGAGGGGGAAGGCTGGGAAGGGATGTGAAGGGTAAACAAAGGAGGAGGCTGCAATGCTTGGTAAGAAATGTACGCATTATCCTGCCCATGTAATTGTAACCCCTCTGTACAGTATGTTCACAAATAAAATAAAATAAATAAAAAAAATAAAAATCTGTCTTTTTTTATTTCTCTATGAACATTTCCTGATACTAAATACAACTACAAAGATGAAAGAGGATGCTAATGTAAGAGTTCCTTAGCTCATGAGTCATTAATGCAACAAAATGGAAAAAGAGGACATATTTATTGCTACCTCAATTATTCTGAAAAGTTGCAATGTCAAATCATTTGGTTCAGATTTTCATTCTTTGTCTACATAGTGCCATTAAGTGCACATAAATGCAAATATGAGCCAGGTGCTGGTGGCTCATGCCTGTAATCCTATCTACTCAGGAGGTTGAAACCAGAGGATTGTAGTTCAAAGCCAGCCTGGTCAGGAAAGTCCATGAAACATTTATCTTCAATTAACCCCAGAAATCTGGAAGTGGTGCTGCAGCTAAAGTGGTAGAGTGCTCAAGTTGTGCTGAAGAGCTGAGAGACAGTGCCCAGGATCAATGTTCAATCCCCACAACCAACAAAAAAGTGCAAATATAGCTTTAAATTTCCCCCAAAGGAATGATGAAGTCAATAGTAATCTTCCCAAATGATTTAGTAGTACACCTATTTTTGCTAACTTATTTTTTATGGCTTCTTTGCTAAACATATTCTCTTCTTTAAAAATTGTCAAATATTAGCTTTATAATAAACTTCATCTAAAATTTCTTGGTTCAAAAGAGAAGTTCATACAGTTGATGTCGCTTAGCTTTCTTACTGTCTTAGTTCAAAGTCAACCCAGGCAAGAGAGTCTGTCAAACTGTTATGTGTAATTAAACACCAAAAAAGCCAGAAGTGGAGTTTTGGCTCAAGCAGTGGAATATTAGGTTTGGGCCAGGTGGGAAAGAAAGACAACTGTTCAGGGACAGGGGCCAGTCTCTAATTTCAAGTCCCAGAACCAGCACAAACTAAACAAACAAGCACACTAAACAAACCCTGGGTATTTCTTTGGGACTCTCCTTAAAATGGTGGTGTTCCGAGAAGTGGCTGCTTTTGCTGATCATACTCACTAGATCCTGCTTTTTTGGAATCCTTATTGCTATGGAAAACTCAGGACCAGACTAAAGGAATTGATAACTGATTCCCGCAACAAGAGAATCATCTCAGGAGTGAAACATCCATCCATAGGACACTTTAAAACCTCCATATCTTTGCTTCTTTGCAGTAGAACACTTTTAAAACAAACTTACTTCCTTTTGTTCTATGCTGGCCTTCAAATGGCATATTGTGTCCTCTTCTAATACTCTCAACCAGAAGTTTACAGACAAGTTTTATATGAGTAAAAGACACTCAAAAAAGTCAGGGACAGAGTTTCCTTCCAGCCTTGGATTCTTTTCTTGTACAGTAAAAAGGAAAGCAATAGTTAATTTGAACTTTGTAATTTCTCTACGTTCAATTCCTCTCCTGGGATCAGTTTACACTTCCAGTAACAGTTACTTCCACTTACTTCCAGTAACAATCTATGGTGCTGCTCAAAAAAAAAAAAAGGATGTTTTCTGGTTTCATTGAAATAGCACAAGGACACATTTGTACATGAGGTAACACGTGTTTCAGAGACAACTAAGAAAGAGAAATGAAATTTAAATTGCTTATAAATACATTATCCATTAGAACATTTTTTCAAACTTCTTATGTGCTCTGTAAATTAAAGTGAATTTTAAATGTGAAGAAGGTTCTCAGATCATTTATTGTAAGTCTATGTGCTGTGCATTAATTTCCCAAGTGTACATGAGTTAACAGTAAGAGAAACAATAGCAATTATAGGAGAAAAAGAAGTTCTGTGTTTATGTATGTGTGAAATACAATATAGAGGACTCTACAAATAAGAAAACATTGAAACAATAAAGCCAAGTCCAGTATGCAGATTTATGGGATGATATAGAGAAAGCATTACTCCCAAGTGGAACACGAAGCATGAGGCCACTCCCTTTCTAAATCACGCTTGCTAATCACGTAAATGTGCAAAAAGTAGAATGGAAGAATGATTCTGTTTCCAATTCAAGTCAGATATGGGAGAATAGACTTAACTGGAAAAATGAGTCCATCTTGAGAGAACAGGAATTATACTAGCAATGAACCTGGTGGATAAGATCACATTTCTTTTTCTTTCCATTTCTTATATTCTTTTTGTTGTTTTTGTTGTTGTTCATGGCACTTGAAATATGGGACAGGGCGCTGTCCCTCTGAAACGCAGCTCAAGGCTAGTGCTCTTCCACTTGAGCCACAGTGTCACTTCCAGTTTTCTGGTAATTATTGGAGAAAAGAGTCTCCAGGACTTTTCTACCCATGCTGGCTTTAAACCCCAACCCCAGATCTCACAACAACTTGGTTTATGATCACATTTCTAACAGTGTACACTCAGGATATGCAAGGTATATGTTCATCTATCTTTATATGAATTCTTGAGTTAAAAATCTGGGCTACAGGTTAGCCTTTAAACTCACAAAGTTTGAAGTTTAAAAGTTGATACTCCTGGAAAAATGAAACCTAAGAATGTAAAGGAGTCTGGGAAGTTCAATTTGCATCCAACTTGGACAGTATAGGCTTTGAGACACTACCTATAATTAACCAGCCAAAAGCTTGAATACCAGTCACGAGCAAGATTTCTGAATAACAGATTTAGGTTTTTGCATACATACATACAAACATACACATACACACAGAGACACTTATAGGTGCACACAAAAATACACAAATGAAACAACTCTCAGAATATGTGGAATAGTTAGAAAACAATAGAAAATAGGTCCTGAGTAAAACTAGAATCAAGTGATAATTTTTAATATTGGAAAACCCTCTAGTGAACTTTCCCCCAGAAATTGAGAATATTACATCGGTAGGGACCAGAGATAATAAGAGAGTCAAGCAATCATTATTAACGGGATAGAATCAATGGTGGAATGAATCAGTGAACCCTGCAGGTGCATCTGAAAATGTTCATATCCTGTGTAAAATGTTAAAACATCTTTGAAAATAGTACATAAACAGTCTGAGCAGTCAGTCTGTGGATAAGATCACAGGAGAAGTTAAGAATTGCTAGTCTGTTTCTAGATTAAATAAACAAACTATGGCAGGGCAATGTGATACATGTCTGGAATTCTAGCACTCAGACAGGAGATTAGAGAGTGGAATTACATAACGATAGATTCCCTGGACCAGGTAGAATAATTTTGTCTCAGTAAAACAAACCAAGCAACAAGAAAGGAATACACAGTGGGAAGTTTGGGCTAATTTTGTAATTATGTTTGAGAAATGAAGATTCCTATTGAATGCATCTCATATATTTCCTCACTTGTGGTTTAAATTCTCTCATCATTACAGAACATTCCTAAATGCAAAATAGTTCATGATTCCCATCCAAAAGTTTGCAAAAGTAAGTAAGCCTCATTGTGTTGGATTCCAAATAAATTTTGAAAGTTTACAAAAGCTTAAGTCTGGAGAAATAGCAAAGTTCGTCTAATGTAGGACTTTGCAGACCTCGTTAAATTAGAATTTCGATTTAAAATATATTTTTTGATTTTGTTTGTAATTTCATATTCTATAGGATACTACAAAATTCTTTTTAAGCAGAGGGATTAATTGAAAAATTCACAAATGATTCTGGCATTCTATTTGCCTAGATACTCTTTAAAGAGAGTTAAAATTAGAACATAGTTAATAGATAATTCCCACATGTGTACCATGTTAATGTGAATAATCTAGACAGAGTTGCCAACAAATGGATGACATTAATTTACACATTTAGAAAAACCAATTTTTTAAGGGTTTGTTTTAATATGGTATGAAGAGAGTAATTGTGTGACATCTTCTTTCTTTTACCTATATATAACACAGGAAGCCATTTCCTTATTTACATGCCTCTGTATACATGGAGAAAAATGCCAGGTTTCGAGTTTGTTTTCTATTGTGTTTTTGTTTGATTGGTTCATCCTAGAGCTTGAACTCTTGGCCTGGACAGTGTCTCTGAGCCTGTTTATACTCAAGGCTTGTGCCCTACCACTTCAACCTCAGTGCCACTTGAGTCTGTCTTTTGTGGAGAAGTTTTTTGGAGATAAGATTCTAAGAAACCTTCCTGCCTGGGTGGACTTTGAACCATAATTTTCCTATCTTAGCATCCTGAATATCTATGATAGTTAAAAAAGTATAAATATAAATAATATTTGCAAGTGTTCTGATCTCAAGAATTCCAGTGGAGGAAAAATGATGCAGCTCAGTTTATTGTGGTGTTCTTTGCAGAACAAGGAGGGCGTCACATTTGCAGAGGTGTAGTATTTTTTCAAAATAGAGATAAGGTATTCATGATGTGAATTAAGGAATTTTAAGGTGCCACTTACAAGTTGGAAACTGTTGGGCTAGGATGACTTTATGGCATAAATCTTGGGAATGATGGTCATAGAAATAATAGCTTACTCTGATAATTGCTTACTCTTGAAGAATTAATTATTACATATGCTTCATAGTTTTATCCTCTACCAGAATGTGGCTATTTTTCTGTTGACTTCTCAATCTGCAACACCCCATTGGAAACTGCATCTATTGCAGAATTGCATAACATGCAAACATGTACTGTTTTGAATTTCTCAGGAATGTTGAGAATTTAAAAATGAGTAGTTATTAGTCATATGAATTTTGAAGAACACATATATTCTGTCCTCTTCACAACTAACTTACTTTTAAAAGTTATGGGTTTCTGTAGCATTAAACTGTTTTCTGTTTTAGAATGAGAAAGTACTAAATTTATTCTTTTTTGAAAAATTTGGCATGCATATTGTGAAAATATTGTCTAGTTGGATAACATTCAAGTTGATGACTCTCTGATAAAGAAAGGGTAATTAATTCAAATTAGATGCCAAATAGTATTAATTTTTAAAATATTACTACATAAAGAATATTATTTACTGTGCCAATACAGTGAAATTATATTTTACGCAGCTTATTTTTTCAATTTTATTATCAAAGTGATGTACAGTGCGGTTACAGTAATTGTAAGGTATTAAATCATAACTTTTCAAACTTGTTAACCCTCCCTCATTTTTCTCACAGTTTTCCTTCACCCCTTCACTCCTCACAAGTTGTAATGTATCTTTCCAACATATTGTCTTGTGAGTATTGCTATTGCATTGGTTTGCCTTTTGTCCTTTGTCTCACCATTATCCTTTTCCTCTTCCCTTCACTAATTAAGGCAAATGTATACACAATACAAAATGAAATACAGCAGGGATAAACCATAGGGGAAAAACCCAAAGAAAACAGAAATCACATAGTTCATCAGAAACAACAACCACAAATGAAAAAAATCTGTTTCCATATCTTGGAATTCGTTTTGCTTAGCATCAGCTAATATGGTTATATATACACATAACAAAGCCACTGGAAAATAATAGCTGCATGGATACTATATCATGAAAACAGCATGTTAACTTTTTGATGGTAAAGGTGGAATTAGGATTGGTGAATTCACGGTTGTGATAAAGGATTTTCAAGAGTTTTAAAGTGATGACAGTTAAATTTTAATTGTTCAAAATTTTTAACAACTTAGCCTATTAAAAAATTTTAAATTTGCTGGAAGAATAGGCTTTCATGCAAAGAAATCCAAAGAGACTTAGTAGAGAGGGAGCATTGTGGATGAAGATGGATCTTTTTCACACTAAACAAACAAACCTGAGAAACCTTGCTGTAAATCCTGTAGGTTCCCTTGGATTTGTCCTTACCCAGGAACTATATTCTCACTGTTTGAAACAAAGTTGTATTGGAATTTAAATTCAAAGTTCTTAAAAAAGTAAGGCATCAAAATTTGTGAATTTACCTTTAATTACCAAACAGTAATTCTCTGAAAAAGATAATTTGAGTCAAAATATTTAGGGAGAAAATGCCCTCCACAATGAAAGACGGTGTTGGGATTACACATTTCTGCTTGTAACACTTTCCACAATGTATTTGGATGTGAAGCAGTGAAACACAGAAAAAAAATCTGATTGGATATTTCATACCAATTATTTCACATTTCTAAGTGGCTCACATAAAATAATATCCTTATTAATATGAGATAGTGAAGACTTCTGTTATTACATATGCCAAAAAGTTCAGAAAAGAATTGAGCAAACGAAAAAGTTAATAAAGAATAGTTTTCTTAGAAGCCTTAGCTAAGCGTATTGTCTACAGCAGTGAAGGGAGGCCGAAACTTTTTGATATAAATTGTGTTAGTATTTTTACTCCCTAAAGTGATTTTACAGAGCCCATTTGGCTCACTACAATGCAAGACATGAAAATAAATTCCACATCCAATGAGGCAACTTGAAGAGTTTTAAAAGACAAATAATGAAGATGTAGCAGTGGTGGAGCCCGTATAGTCCTTCAGCTTCACTAGACTTGAAGCCAAGAAGCTGTGATTAATTGGAACTCCGGCAAGAGCTAAGAGGAGGACATAGAAGTGGGACATAGAAGCATTGTCCTTTTGTAACAGACACTGTCTTCCAAGGTATGGGTGATTTAAATCTATTCTCCTCCATACATCTTGGTGAAGAAATGCAAGACCAAGAGAAAAATAATCTATTGAAATAATTTTGCATAGAATAACTTCACTGTTCCTGATACAGTATGTAAGGAGAATTTTAAGAGAGAAGATAAAAGTGCATTATTTTTTGGTTTCCTCTAAGCATCATGTTAGCAAAATATATCTTTGAGGTTAGACAATTCTGATTGAACCAACAAGTGATGGAGTACTTATTTTTGTGGGCACTTTAGACACAAGAAGTCTTTCAAGGTAAAAGAAAAAAATAAAGCCAAATATTTGTGAGCACATCTTCTTGGACTGGAGACAAAGTTTTACATTAGATTTCTCAGCATTAACATAGATGTTGTTTCATGGCGACCAAATGCAAGAGGGAAGGTTAATGTACTCACTTGGCCAATTAAACAGCATGAAAGAAGAAAATGGCAAATAATATTTAATGAATTACTTTGAACAATTACTTTGACAGAAGAAAGAAGGAAAAATATAATTCAAAATCAATTGACTTCAAAGTATGAAGAAAGAGTAGTGAAGAGAGATTAGAGAAAATATAGAGGATTGTTTTCTCTCCAGTGGAGTAATGGGTTCTTGATCTTGTTTCTTCCATTCTATCCTCACAAGCTACCAAGTGTGTCTCAGAACTGGATTATCCAGTTCAGACAGAAAACTCGTAGAAGAAAGATACTATTTGCAGCAGATGTAGGTGATTTATAACCTTAGACAATCTATTTAATTCTGTTCAAAATTCTCCCCTATTCCAAACTTCCCTCTTTGAACAGCTTTGCTTGCTTTTCCCAAGACTGCCATTCATTAACTGATTAAAATTTTGAGAGGTCATATTCATACTCTCTAGAGATTGCTGTTTGGTTGTGATTTTTTGTGTGTTTTTGTTTCTTTTCGTGTTTTTTAACTGAATTTTAAAAGGTTGTGCAATTGTGTTACAATTAAATATATCCATCTAATTGCCCAATGCTCCTAGATCAGAGTCACTCCTTCCATCATTCTCAACCAATCCTTTCTCCAAGACTTATTTCCAATTTACCACTTCCTTTATCATATGTGTACATTGACTATTCTAGCTTTATTGCCCCTTGTTCATTTTTCATTCATTCTATGTCTTTAGTATATTTCCATTCTGGTTTCAACTTCCTTATAGTCATACGGTTAAACTGTCTATTAATACTTTGAAAGGTTTATATACATTCCATGGACTTTAAATCCTGCATATTCTTGAACTGATGTCAGCTTATATTTCCATAATTCATTCATCGGCAGCAACAATTTGCAAGACTGGAGACGTGAGACACCTAAACATGATTTTATTCTCATCCATTTGGAAGATTAACCTTTAGTCAAAAAGAAAGTTAAAAAATGTCTTAGAATGTATTCCTAACTATGAATTTTTATAAATGGCTTTGTACAATGGTGTGATTCTTTTATTTTACATGGAATAATATTTTCTACTATCTATAAGTTTTGGAAATAGAAGAAAATTAAAATTTATACCTAGAGAGGAATACTATAGAAATAGAAGACAGATATTAGTTTTGTCATATCTCTGATGAGTACCCATATTCAAGACTTAAAGTCATTTCTTACTATGTTAGACAGAGAGAAAACATAAAATAACATATGATAAGGCAACTATTTGTGACTTTTTAAAATATACCTTATTAAATGATGAAATTTATTAGCTTAAGTTTGGGTTTGATATTTAGGAGGCTGATCTATTTAACACATTTCTGGAAGGCCCTTACTGAAAAACACAAATTTTGGGTGATACTATTTCTACACTTTAATGAATGGTTGAACGTGTTTGGCAATAGTGCTGTGTAAATAATTCAACTCTATTGTAACTTGCTCTCTACACTTGAAAAATTTGTAAGTTACTAAGTATCATCAACTTGTCAAATGTTATTTTGGCGAATGTGATTTTAAAAAGTTTATTTGAAAAGAAATACACTTTCCGGAGATTAAATGTAGATTATCATTGGTTTGAGAGTGACATTTTTATAGCACAGAACCATGTTGTACTGAAGTCCCAGTGTTTTGAAGCACTCCTTAGTGCTTCAAATGTTTTTTTCTGAATTACATTTGACCTCTAAGTAAAGTTTTCCGAGCTTTGGTAGACCAATTATCGATCTATCCTTCCAGGAACTATTTTTTGGCCCACTTATATTGAAATAAAATCTTTCATTAATCATAGGGGAGGGGTATTAAAAATAATCTTATGACACTTTGTGAACTTGTTCACTCATATTGGCTGGTCATCTGTAAGTTGAATGTTTGAATTACAGTACTTTCTCTCAAATTTTCTGCTCATCCTTCATTTTAAGTTGCCTTGCATTTCACAATTGCTTACTGCTAATTCCTGGATCTCAAGGAATTGGAGCCCTGAAACATAGGAAATGAGAAATTGAGATGGGTCTTCAATTACTTTGTGTTGACATGTTGCATGGGCCTGGGTGAGAAGTATTGCCCTTGTTATCTGATGATGCAGGTAACTGGGACCTGGGATCCTAGGACCCATGGGTACTGCAGAAGAATAATATTTTTTAGACATCTTAGCAAAATTTGGGCATAATCAGTAGGAATTTTTCAGAAATATGGAGAAAGACAGTTTGGGACAAGCGAGTTAAATCAATAAACAGAACAGCAGACTAAAATCCATTATAGATTAGCGGAAAACATTGCTTTTTTTACCATGTGGATTCAGAAGACCAAGAACAGTTGGAATGTATCACACGTTTATACTAAAGACATTGCATTGATACTTTTTATATTCTAATATATATTTTAAACCTAATTATTTATATTCCAATTCTATTTATTGGAATAAATAAATATCAATTTATTTGTCAAATTATCAACTAATTCCAGTAAGTTTCACTGTGTGAAGTATAAGATCAGCACATATAAACATAAAATATATAACTATATATAATATAATTAAAAGGCACACGTTTTGCATTGTTCTGTTGTAGTGACTGTATCAAAAGCAACTCTGTTTTAAAGTATTATTCCATTATCTCTACCTCAGTGTTTGATATAGTTAGACCTAAAGCTTTACCCTTTGTAGATTTACAGCATGGAGGCAAGAGGAAACACTGTGATTAAAACATTATGAATTTAATGCCTAATAACGAGGAGAAACACATGGACTTCTCCTGCGACTATGAAAATATTTGGTGATAAAAAGGCAGTAGTGTAAGTTCCTGCCCAGTTGGATGGTAGATAGGCCAGGACATTAAGTAATCATGCATACTAACAATTTTTTCACCTTCTCGGCTTTAGCTACTTTTGAAATGGAAGATATAATAAACAATTATAATTTGATAAAATACCTTCTAGTCTGAACAGCTCTGTTTGAACTGTTCAGCTCTCTATGATCCCTTGTAACCAAGATGAGTTTTGTTCCAGTAAGACAATCTATGCTGTCAGTGTAAGATATTCTGGTTGGTCTGTTCCCACATGGAAGAAGGGTAAAGGCTCAGGTAGACATTTGTGCCAGTAACACCTCATTTGGGAAAATGTCAGCTGAAGAAGTTTAGAAGTAGCTCTTAAGCAACGCTTACTTTGAATCCATTAGGTCCACAAAGCTAATTCAGTGGATAAATAAGTACTTGAAAAAGCCATCACCTTTGGACCTATCTATAAATAATTGAGAGTACGATCAAATTCCAAATAAAAAGACTTAAGATAGTCATTGACAAAAAAAATTTGCAAATGTGAGCAATCGACTGATCAATATAATTTTTTCCACTATTCACAGAATTTTAGAGAAATAAGATCGATAGCATTGTTAGGAACAATAAGGTTTCCTTTTTACAGGTAGGCACCCATAGATATAAGCCTGTATAAAGATTGCATCATTAACTACTTAAATTTAGAGGATACTACATGCTTCAGCAGTACGTATACTCAAATTACACTACAGAGGTTAACATGGCACTTGCACAAGGATAATATGAAAATTTGAGAAGTATTCCATATTTTTCACTCTTCAGATGCAAGAAATGAAAAACAGTTATTAAAAAGTTGATTACAAAATTACAAGTGTAACAATACAAGTAATTCATATAATTCAATTTAGTTTGATATCAGTGTATTAAATCTTCACCTCAGAAAAGCTTTTACATACCATAAACTTTACAAAACTTTTCAAATTAGACAACATTGTCATTTTATCCCAAAGAAAAATAATATTAAGACCTAGAAAAAAAAAAGGAATCAAACTGTTTCTATATGGAATGCAATCGGAAAGGACACATTAATGACCCTATATATTATAAAATAATGTAGAATTCAAAGTATATCTAGGAGACAATAAAATAAATTATGAACATTATGCAAACATAGAATATAGAATATTTTAAAATATATTTTTTCAGACAAGCACCAGAAATCTTGTAGTTCCTGTACTACTCATTTCAACAGGTAAGTTAAAATTATTTCTGATTAAAAAATCACAAACACTGAAGAAATCATTATACATGAATACAAAAACTATTGATTACTTTTTGACATCCAATGCAGGCAATTCGCTTGGAAGAATTCCGCAGAATCCATGAATTTTTACAGTAAAATATTGGTGTTGCCGGGCACTGGTGGCTCATGCCTATAATCCTAGCTACACAGGAGACTGAGATCTGAGGATCATGGTTCAAAGCCAGCCTGAGAAGGAAAGTCTATGCTACTCTAATCTCCAATAAACCACTAGAAAACTGGAAGTGGAGGTCTGGCTCAAGTGCTAGAGTCCTCACCTTAAGTTGAAGAGCACAGGGATACCTCCCAGGCCCAGAGTTCAAGCCCCATGACCGACCAAAAAGAAAAAGATATTCCTCATATTTGGATTGTGAAAATATTTTGTAGGGACACAAAAGATGGACTCGCATTTTTGAAATTTAAGAAACTTAACCAGACCATTAGTATTTAGGTGAACAATTTGTACAGCCTTCCACAACTTCATAGACGTAGTGATACATAGTTATCCTTTTGGCAATATCAAATGCAGTTTCTTCTATGTTGTTCTTCAGGCCTGGTTGTATATAATGGTTCAACAGAAGGAGATCCAGCGTATCTTTTCCATCTCAATTCTCAGCAGCAAGAGATAAGGGGGTCAAGAGGCCTTTAGTTTGGGCATTGGTATCTGTATCGTGATGAAATAAGAAAGAAACCATTCTGGTATTATTCCACGTATATGCACTGTGCAGGGGTGTTGAGTCATCTACAGTTATTGCATGTGCCGCTTGAGACACCAACTCACTGACAATGTCCACTGTAGGCTTCTCGATGAAGTGGCGTATACTCATCGTCATCCCTACTATTCACATGAGTGGCCTTTTGGGAAAGAAGTCTCCGCACTGTAGTAAGCTGAATATTTTTGGCAGCCCAATGAAGAAATTTGCTGGGATCCTTCTCCATTGCATTTGCAATTGATACCATTCCTTACTTTTTCATCTTTTTCCTCTTATTCCTAAGAATTGCCTAACCAGATACTTTGAGTGCCCGTGGGAATGAGGTGTCCATGTATTTTCTAATAGTTCACATTGGTTTTACTGGTCAGAAATATCTGGTGAATTTTCTGCATCTGTTTATTCACCATGATTTATTTTCTATTTTTCCGATTTTCCAATTCGAAATTATTCTAATTGGAGAGTAAGGAATTGATGGAGAGCAGAGGAAAGATGTTCCTCCGTATTCAAATGTACACACTGAAAATGAGAACCAGTGATGTCTTCATGTGCAGCTTATTCTAAGAATGAGAAAATAGGAAATAATGCCTTCTATATAAATGATTTGGAAAATGGCAGAGCAAAAAATGAAATGATGCAACCAAAAATATAAAAGCAAAACAAATTAGGATAATTATGGGCAATCATATTATCTATGAGAACCTAGAAAAGGAGAGAGAAAGAGACAGATGTGCAATGACCTAGCTAGCCACAAAATCCATGCCTCTGATCAATTTATAGAGCAAACAAAATTTTAATTTTTAAAAAAGATGGAAATAGAATTTATGTATTTACTTGAAATTAGTAAATACATTTTTAGAAGCCTACATAAAGAGACATACCTTTGACCAAATTACAGACAATAAACTAATTCCTTGATAATTCTAGTAACAGATCTGACTGAAATCAGTTAAATCATACTTTTGCTGCACAATGGAGTAAGAAGGTAGTAAAGCAGCTAGAGAAGGCAGGGAGATTGTATCTGTGACAAAACTTTGTGGAAATTGATATTGAGGATTTCTTCCTGGTGATCCACTTGCACTGGAAGAATGATTCTGAACTATTGTTGGCTGATACTGAACTATTGATTTGATCATTATATTCTACAAGAAGAAAAATGAGAATTGATAGTTAAGGACTACTAATACATTTTGACCTTCTCACTAAGCACTTTCAATCATCAAAATCACATGAAGACAATAGACAGGCCTCCTTTGTAGATGAAAGGAAGTGTCTTTAAAAAAACAAGGAATGTATGTAGTCATGCAAAGGACTTCTATTTTACCAATGCCTCATACATTTTTCTAATGTTGGGTACCAATAAATAATGGATCTATTAGAAAGCTCTTAAGGCTCATATGTTCAATAGTGAATTCTCTTACACTATATCATGGTATTTTTTGTGTATGGTCTTAAGAATAAATTTACATTACTAACTTGAATTTCTGACAGGACAGTATCATCACTGTACATCTTGCTTCTATACTCTCATTTTTAAATTACTATCTAAGTATGTGCATTAGATAACTCTAGAGGAAAAAGTAGAAGCCACACTGATGGCTTATGTCTTTAGTACTAGTTAAGCAGAAAGATGAAATCTGAGGATTGTGGTTTGAAAGCCGACTAAGAAAAAAAAAAGTCCATTAGATTCTGATTTGAAAGTAACCAGCAAATGGAGCTGTGGTACAAGCAGTAAAATGCTAGCCTTGAGAAAACTGAAACAAAAAATAAATTCTGGGACAAAGCCAGGCCCTGAGTTCAAGCCCTAGTATTAGCACCAAACAAATGAATTAATTAATAAGGTAATTAATTAATTAAAAATAAATGAAGTGGTCACATGTAGAGAGGCAGGTAAAATGTAACATGCGTGGTGATGGTTTATGTATTATTTTGTAATAAGGCATATTATCATTTGTCCTAATCACTAATAATTTATTTGAATTTTTTTTGTACAATAAACCCTGAATTTAGCATGCATGTATATGTGTGTGTACATGTGTGAACATGTGTGTATGTGTATATGTGTGCATGTGCTGTTGCAATGTTGCTTGCCAATGTGGACAGGGTGAGGCTGCAAAGAGCTAACTGTGTTGCAATGTTTTATTTATCAGTGTTCTGTCATGTCATTTCAGTGAAACCACCCTTCTGTAAATTTTATTTGTCTAATAATAATGCCATCATAATTAAAGCATTTACAACATTAAGTTAGATAAAGAGACTGTTTCAGCTCTTACTGTATGTTAGGTAAGAAGATACAGACATAATTAGGTAGTAAGTTATTGCTGTAAGATGATTGTCAGTACAAAATAGGTATTTGACCTCTTAAATTGGTTATATTTGTAAGATACACTCATGGAGTGATTTGGACTGACTTGACCAAACAGGTATTTCTCTCTGGTTATTCCTGTGAAACACAAGTTGGATAAACTCCGGATTTCTGTTGAAAATAACTTTCTTTGCAAGATCATATCTATTCTCACTAAGAGAAAATCAAACCCATATTACGTTTGAATATCCCATCTTATTGACTGAAAATAAGTATTGTGGATATGCTTGTTAGATATTCCTTTCAAAAACGAACAAACAAAAAGCATGTGTCATGTCTAGATTGTGGATGCGTTTGAAGGTGTTTTGTATATGCACAGGGATCTTTACTAATTGCTCTTTTGTGGGAGTAACTACGGCAACTAACAAATAAGGCTTTTTGAATATCTTTTCCAGTATACATAACATCCCAGAGCAATTCTTACAATTTCATAAAATCTTTTGAATATTTTAGTATTATTTCAGTACATTGACTATAGTGCTAAAATTTCTGAAATAAATATTGTTAAGATCTGAAAATGTAAGTGGATATATAGGCTTTTTATGCGTCATTTTATGAAAACACAGTTTTTATGAAAGTAAATGGAATAGAATAAAAGAATGTAAGTGAATTGGGTAAGCTAATTATTAGTATAACTTTGTTTTCTATTAACAGTCCATTGAATGTACATGATGCAGTAAAATTATTTCCTTTGTGCCTCTAAACTTCAGTTAGTTTTAGAATCTTTATAGTTATGAGTGAACTTTTAGTATAAATAATGTTCTTTTAAAATGATTAGGAATAACCTTGTGTTTTGTGTCCTACTCCCAAGAACATGAGTTATTTTTAAGTGTTAATAGTTTATCATTATCATTATCATAGGGAATCATTATTATCATAGGGAATTATAAGTGCAGTAGTATTGATGTCTTTTTAAACCAATTGTATTCACAAGTTGGAGAGTCTTTAATTCATACTTAGGTCTTGGTGTCTATGATTTTTTTTTTTTTTGTCGGTCGTGGGGCTTGAACTCTGGGCCTGGGCGCTGTCCCTCAGCTCTTCAGCTCAAGGCGAGTGCTCTACCACTTGAGCTAGAGCGCCACTTCCGTTGGTGTCTAGGATTTTTAATCGCTCGTTCCTAACATTAGTGATAATTCAGACTGCATTTTTGGGTATATGAAAGGTCAAATATTTATCTGGGGTCAAAAGTGATTTTTATATCAGTCTTTCTTTAATAACATTTTAAAGTAGTACATTTCTCTCAAAATGTTGGGTATGAAAAGCAATCAAAATACTTCTAATGGTCAACAATTTAGGTGAGCTACAGTGTGGAAATGATTGCTCCAAAAGACCTGCAGTCTGTTTCCATCAGGAATTGGGCAGGTCATTCTTTCAGTAAGACTGTGTTAACCAGAGATGGGGTCCCCAGGCAGTGCAGTGTTGAGTGAAGGGATAAAATATGATTTCTACTATTTTGAGGTAGAAATCAAGAATGTTATAGTTTAGTAGTTCCTTTCTGCAGGGAGGTATCAATTGATTATGAACTTGGAGTTTTTATATTACAGTTACTTATTTTCTTTTTGTTGTTGTTGTTGGTCATGGGGCTTGAACTCTGGGCTCGTGTGCTGTCCCTGCGCTCTTCCACTCAAAGCGATCGCTCTACCACTTGGACCACAGTGCCATTTCCAGTTTACTAGTGGTTTATTAGAGATAAGAGTCTCACCGTCTGTCCTGCCAGAGCTGGCTTTGAATCACAATCCTCAGATCTCAGCCTCCTGAGTAGCTAACATTATAGGCGTGAGCCACGGGTGTCCGGCTTAGTTACCTCTTTTCTAACAAAGATAAAGTGAAATATTATTAAGTGTGCACAATAAGTTGGGAAATTTTACTAGAATTAGTAGACTGAGTGATGGTATTTAGTTATAAAATAGAATGAGGTTATTTGATATGGTGGGAATGGAACGCAGGCTAACACTTACCATGTGTGCAATATTGTACTAGTAATTCCAACTCTGAAGACTTAAATAACATAATCTTAGAATTAAAAATAGAGGTAGTTCCACTTTATGGGATTATTGTTAGGATTAAATTAGATACCAAAGGAAAAATATTTGGAAAAACAATCAGAGTTTGATACTTTCTACCTGTTATTTTATCATGTGATATATTCTAATATTTTTACTGTGATTTTTATATTGTGTCTATTTAGGATATGCAAAGTGATGTATTGAAATTCATTGCGTTGTTCAATTTTCTGTCAGTGAGAAGAAAATACCTGCAAAGACAATTTCTGAGAAGGAAATTATCATATTGACTCATGGTTTAAGATCAGATGTCTCCATTTTTTAAATTATATTTTTATTAAATAGTTGCACGAAGGGTTTTCCATTCAACGAATCAGTTTATAAGTACAATGGATCTTTACATAACTTTCTCACATCCTTCCAAACCTCACCCCACTTTCATTTTTTCTAGTTTCATGCTATCTGCATTGAATATTATAGCTTCACTCTCTACTTCCATAAGTCTCTTTATTCCTTCCATTTGTCTTCCCCTCACATTTTCCAAGTGATAGTTTCCTGGTATTCATTTTGTTGGATTAAAAGTTCAATTTTATAAGAAATTACACCTTTTAAATACTCCTCTGCAAATAGCATGCTTTGATTAATACTGTTGTTTAACTTGCATAAAATTCTGGCTTCCAAATACGCATCCTTTGTATGTCTGGCTCTGACTTCTTTTACTTAACATAATTTTATATCTATCCATTTCTTTGCAAATGCTGTAACAGTCTTTATAATGTTTGGGTGCAATCCAATTGTGTATATGAGCAACACTTTCTCCAACCATCCCTCAGATAAAGGGCATCTGGGCTCCATAAGTTCTCGACGGTGGATTTTAGTTCTTGAACTAAGACTCAGAGATATCACCCAGACTCTTAGTTCAAGAACTAAAATCCACCCCCAAAAAGTATTTAATTTACACCTGTGTAAGTAAAGTATTTCCTTCACCCCAATACACATCCATGCTCATTTGCAAGGTAACTCTGTTGTGTCTGGAGTAGCACATAATATTATTATTTAAGTAGAAAACATTGCAACGTGGGTAAACTCTATCTCTCTCATGAATTTTTCTCCACTCAAATATTCAAATCTTGCAATTATTCCCATTATTTAAAGTCATAGCTTTTTTTCTTTAATACCCATAATATTAGAGTTTGAATTGAGTGTCTTGTGTCTCCTAAATGGATGTTCTTACCACTTTGGCATGCCCCCAGCCCTAAAGTATCCTGATTACCTTTCAGATAGAATCTGGCTTCCTACTTGTGTATGATAGTGGGCTCAATCTACTTCATGTTATTCTTCCTGGAATTTAGAATAACAGGTGCTTGGCATTGTGAACAGTTCTTTCTGTCCAGTCTGAGCTTTAACCACTATCCTCACAACAGTAGACTCCCATGTAGTCAGGATTTTCATAAGCTTATCATAGCTATTTTATAAAAATCTTTGCATTTCCTGCAGGTTCTTGAGTACTGAGTTAATTTGTGTTTTCATGGGTTGTTTTGTTTCTTTTGAATGTATGTGTTGAGTTGTTCCTCATTTTTCCTTTCGTTTGTTTCACTCAAGTTCTTACCAATAGTGCTGAGAAACCAATTTTTCTTTCTCAAGATAGTCAGGGTGAACATTATTTATTCCAATACAATTCCAGTAATATTTAAACACCTTCAGGAATTTCAAGAAGATGGCAGAGGAGAACCTGGTGGCTAAACAAGCTCTCACATAGAAAGCAATTCTAGTGTTCCAGTGAACACCCCTAGGCACTCCAAGTCTGCCATCACAGTACAGAGAGTTTGGCCAGAGAAGGAAAATACAGGTAAGGTGACAGATCTGAACATTTTCCAGCAGTCATGGCTGTGGTGGCTGTGGCAGCTGTGGTGGCATGCATAGCCACCATACCTACAAGCCAGAGAGTCTGGGACAAATGTGCCAGATGCAGCGGGCAAGCAGATTTTACTCAACACCAGCAAGACCTGACAAGTAGCAGATATCTTCATCCGGCAGATAGCACACCAGAGGCTACCCAGGAACCAACACTCCAGCGTGAGTACAAAACTGACATCCTCACTCCTTCTCAAAGGGAGCAGAGGAGGGCAGGCCACCCCTTCCCCCAACACCGGAGATATCCATCTTTGATACAGACAAAGGCCTGGCTAAGCAGCTAGCTCCAACTCAGTCCTTTGATGAAAACAAAAGAGTCATTTAGCTAGTCACAAATACCTACCCTGACCTGCCATTCTCAACTCCATCCATGGGAAAGTCACCACAACCAGGCAGAGAAAGCTACACCCCCGAAAGAGTGGCTTTCTTCACTGGGTAAACAGAGCCAGAGGCTGCCCCTCCCTACAACAGCCCTGACAATCAATTGAAACTCAGTAAACATAAACCCTGAGAATGGCTCCAGGCTGGGCTCTGTGATTGTCTCAGAAGCTAGACCCTCAGGGAAAAGCTACTGTTTGCTGAAAGGCTTCAACTTTACCCAGAACCCAGCCTTATCATAGCAACTCCAAACTAGAGGAAACAACCATTTCCCTCTTTTGTGATACTCAAAGCAGATCTCCCTCCCACTGAACTAGCCTGGGAGGAGCAACACAAACTTCTGGGTAAACCCACAGATATTTTTTCTGCCTGACCAAACAAACTAACTTAAGAAACCAATCTAGCCACAGAAAACCAAACACCACAAGAAAACCAGAGATTCCACAAAGACACTGGTTACTGTCACAAGGGAGATACAGGATCTTCCCATCAACCCCCCAAAAACAAAACCAAAGAAGTCTTTTTTGTGTATCTTTTCTAAATTTTTCTTTTTACTTATAAAAAATTGTTTTTATTAATCGTTTTTTCCTCCTCTTATAACTTTTATTTTAGGTATATATATGTATGTGTGTGTGTGTGCGTGTGTGTGTGTGCTTTTTAAAAAAAATCTCTACTGACCTTTGGTCTTTTTTATTCTTCCTTTTTCTCATTCGTTTTACTTTTTCATCTTTTGTTCTTTTTGCATGAATTATTTGTTGTTCTGCTCACCTCATATATACCTGTCATTGATTATAAGACCTTATCCCCCAATTGCGTACATAGTTAATCCAAAAATGTATTACTCATTTCAAAACCTCTTAGGATTAAATTCCATAATAGCAGTAATATCTATTTATACCTATACAATATTTGAAGTATTTTTATTTTTTAGTTTTTCAGGTCTCCTTTGTATCCCTCCCTTCCTCTCATCCTATCCCCGTTCATCTCTCAATATTACTTCTTTAAATTTTCATTACTTTTAAGAGTTTCACTTTTTAAATTTAAATATTTGTCTTTCCATTTTTTTCTTGTCTCTTTTTTCAATTTTTTTCTTCTCTCTCTCCTATCATTCTTTCCATTCCATTTCCCTCTGTGAGATTAGGACTTGGTTAATTTCATTCTCCTTTTACCTTTCCATATCCCTCTAACCCTATTTTTCCCCAGCATTCTCCCTAAACATAATAATTCCTGGTGTGTCAAATTCTTCTTTGCTATTCTTAGCCCATTAATACATAGTTGTTTAATGTTGAATAGACTGTATCTGTTGAACTAGATTGTATCTACAGACTTTTGGCTATGCAATTACAGGACTTTGGTTGATGCTTTCCTTAAAATGGTGGTCTCGAACAAAACTGGCAATACTTTCATCCCAAATGGGCAGAACAAGCCAGAAAAACACATGGAAAATGGCAAGTCCAGGTATCTCAATTCCCACTCAAGATAATGAGGTGACAGAACAGATAATGAATAATCCAGAGAGTTCTCAAAAAGCTCTACAAATACTACTGTTAAACATGGTGAATGAAAAGATTGAAACCCTGCAAAGGACTCAGTGTGAGCGTGATAGGGAGAGAGAGGAGGCAAACCAAAGATCAAAACAGGAAACTCATGGGATTGAGGAAGCTACTCAAAGATTGATACTGGAATTGCATGAGCAGGTTGAGAACACTATAGAGAAATAAAGGAATTCGTGAGCAGGCTGAGATCGGCCAAAGTGAACTACAGAAGTTGCATGAACGTGAGAAATCTAATCAAAGAGTAATACAAGAATTGCAAGAGAGGAATGAGAATAGACAAAGGTCAATAGAGACATTAAGGGAATCCATAAAGAGACACTTGAAAGGAATCAGGGAGACCACAAAGGGAATGCTGAATGGAGCCCAACAGAAGGAATCGGAGTCCAAGGAAACCATAACGAATCAACTAAGTGATTTGAGAATAAACACTGAACACCAAATGAAGGAAGTAAAGAATTTCATACAAGATCTAAAACAAAGCTCCAACAAAGAATTTGAAGCCATAAAAGCTGACCAATTAGAAGGAAAAGAAATGAAAAATAAAGTAGAAAGTCATGACAGTAGGTTAGACCACGCAGAAGATTGAATCTCCGGCATTAAAGAGAGCCTAGGTATTATAGAGAAAGAACATACAACTATCCAAGACAAATTCAAGAAATAAGATAGATCTATTCAACACTTAGAAGACACCATCAGAAGGCCTTATATAAGGGAAAGGTGTGTAGAGGAGCACATAGAGACAGAAGTTAATGGTCTAGAAAATTTGTTTAACAGGATTCCAGCAGAGAACTTCCCAACACGCAAAAAGATAGGCATATTCAGATACAAGAAGCTTTTAGAACTCCACATAGACGAGACAATAACAGGACAGCCCATCGTCACATTATAAACCACACAGGATCAATTCAGACCAAGGAAAAGATCCTTAAAGCTGTCAAGGAGAAAAGATCAGACACTTATAAAGGAAAACCAATTAGAACCACCTCAAATTTCTCAACAGAGACAATTAAAGCAAGAAGAGCATGGAATGATGTATGTCATGCCCTAAAAACAAACAACTATCAACCAAGAATAGTTTACCCAGCTAAACACTCCTTCATAATGGACGGTCAAATAAAAATCTTCCATAGGAAAGAAAAACAAACAATATATCTCCACCAAATCAGCTCTACAAAAGATACTTAAAGATGTCCTACATAGAGAAAACCAACAAGACCACAATAAAGATCAAGAAGCCACACCCAAACAGAGTCGAAGAACCATAGGAAGAACCCAGTAGGCGTAGCCCCCAGAAGTTGGATAAAATGGCAGGAACATGCAAATACGTCTCAGTCCTATCTCTCAATATTAACAGATGTAACTCTCCAATTAAGAGACATAGACTCTCTAGTTGGTTTAAAATGCAAGATTCTTCTATCTGCTACCTTCAGGAATCACATCTTGCCCATAAAAAACAAAAACATTTT
This sequence comes from Dipodomys spectabilis, assembly GCF_019054845.1. NCBI lineage: Eukaryota > Metazoa > Chordata > Mammalia > Rodentia > Heteromyidae > Dipodomys > Dipodomys spectabilis. The sequence continues at coordinate 6,538,063 of NW_024870755.1, forward strand.
GAAAGTGAAAGGCTGGAACAAAATCTACCAAGCAAACGGCCCCCATAAACAGGCAGGAGTTGCAATCCTAATATCAGATAAAATAGACTTCAAATTAAAATTATTGAGAAGAGATAAAGAAGGTTACTACATACTAATTAAGGGATCAATCCTTCAGGAGGATATTAAAATTCTAAATATTTCCCAAACAATAGTGTACCCAAATTTATCCAAGAAATACTACTTTAAATCTTACATAGATCCAAAGACATTAATTGTTGCGTACATTAACACACCACTATCCCCACTTAATAGATCAACTCTTCAAAAACTCAACAGAGAAACCGCCGATCTAAACAAGTGCATACATCAACTGATTTAGCAAACATCTAGCGAATATTCATCCGGCAGCATCAGAGTACACTTTTTACTCAGCAGCACATGGAACATTTTCCAAAATACACCACATTTTAGGTCACAAATCAAACTTGTCAAAATTCAGAAACATTGAATTCATATCTTGCATTCCCTCAGACCAAAAGGGAATATAATTAGAACTCAACACAAAAAACCACCAAAGAAAATTCAGTAACACACGGAGGCGGAAAAACATACTGTTGAAACACCAGTAGGTCATAGGAGAGCTTAGAAACGAAGATCAAATGTTCATGATATTCAACAAAAATTAGCACAGAGATTATCTGCTCCTCTGGGACACAGCAAAGGCACGATTCAGAGACAAGTTTATAGCTCTGATTTCCTACATCAACACATTGGAGAGATCTAAAACCAACAATTGATGAGATCTGACACTCCTTGAAAAAGAGCATCAAGATAAACCCAATCCAGTTGATGGAAAGAAATAATTAAAATTCAATCAGAATTAAATGAATTAGAATCCAAAAAAAAACCATAGGAGGAATCAACAAAATGAGAAGTTTCTTTGAAAAAAATTAACAAAATTGACAGTCCCTTAAAAAATCTTATCAGAAAAAGAAGAGAACAGACCCAAATAAATAAATTCAGTGATGAGAATGGCAACATCATTACAGAAACAACGAAGATTCAGAACATTATAAAGGAATACTGCTCAAAACTTTATGCTAATATGTTTGAGAACTTAGCAGAAATGGACGTTTTCCTGGCAAATACTGACATGCCGAAACTAAACCATGATGAGTTAAACCATTTTAACAGGCCCATATCAAGCAGTGAAATAGAAACAGCAATAAGAGACCTCCCATCTAAGAAAAGCCCAGGAACAGATGGTTTTACAGCAGAATTCTACAAGGTCTTCAAAGCAGAGCTCACATCAATACTCCTCCAACTCTTCAATGAAATTGAAAGAGAAAGTTGACTACCGAACACTTTCTATGAAGCCATCATAACCCTTATCCCAAAACCCTCATCAAAGAAAGAGCACTATAGACCCATTTCTTTGATGAACATTGATGCAAAGCCTCTCAACAAAATTTTGGTTAATCGACTTCAACAATTCATCCAAAAAATCATACACCATGAGAAAACAGGATTCATTTCAGGGATGGAAAGATGCTTCAATATATGCAAATAAATTAACATTATTCATCACATCAACAAGAACCACATGATTATCTCAATAGACGCAGAAAAAAGCCTTTGGTAAGATCCAACACCCCTTTATGGTGAAGGTCCTGGAAAAATTAGGAATCCATGGAACATTCCTCAATACAATAAAGGCTGTGTATGACAAAACTACATTAAGCATTATACTCAATGGTGAAACACTAAAGCTTTTTCCTCTAAACTCAAGAACGAGACAAGGGTGCACACTCTCTCTAATGTTCTTCAATCTAGTATTAGAATGCCTATCTACAGCAATAAGACAAGATGCAAACATAAAGGGAATCCCAACAGGGAAAGGAGAAGTAAAACTCTCCCTCTTTGCAGATGACATGATCTTGTATTTAAAGACTCCGCTCCCAAGTTACTCAACATGACTCAGAACTTTGGCAAAGTAGCAGGGCTTTTCTGTATGCCAACAATGAGAAAATTGTGGCTGAAATTAGGAAAGCAACTCCATTCGTAATAACTCCACAAAAAATAAAATACCTAGGAATTAACTTAACCAAAGGAGTGAAGGACCTCTATGATGAAAACTTTAAATACCTGAAAAAGGAAATCAAAACAGACTTAGAAAGCGGCAAAAACTCCCATGTTCCTAGATTGGAAAGATCAACATCGTGAAAATGGCAATACTTCCCAACGCTATCTACAAAGTGAATGTGATACCTATCAATATTCCAACCTCATTCTTCAAGGAAATAGAAAAGGCAATCCAAAATTTCATATGGGACAATAAAAGACCCCGAATAGCAAAAACGATCCTTAACAGAAAGAAAAGTGCTGGAGGAAAATCAATACCAAATTTCAAACTCTTCTACAAAGCCATAGTAATCAAAACAGCTTGGTACTGGACAAGAACAGACCTCAGGACCAATGGAATAGAATTGAAAACCCATAAATGAACCTAAAGACCTAAAGCCATCTAATCTTTGATAAGGGAGATAAAAAAATAAAATGGAAGAAAGACAGCCTCTTCAGTAAATGGTGCTCTCAAAATTGGTTAACTACTTGTAGAAAACTAAATCTAGATCCTTATATATCACCCTGTACCAGGTTAAACTCCAAATGGATCAAAGACCTCAGAGTCATGAAGACATTCTGAAAACATTACTGGATGGAATAGGAGAAACCATAGATCTCATTGGCACAGGCTAAAACTTTCTTAATAGAGACCCAGAAACACAACAAATCAAAGAAAGGTTGGACAAATGGAATTGCAGATCTTCTGCATGGCAAAGGACATAGCTAGCAAGATCCATAGAAAGCCAACGAATTAGGAGAAGATCTTCACTAGCCATACAATGGAAAAGGGTCTCATATCTAAAATATATCTGGAACTCCAAAAATTTAAATCCCCCAACAACAAATCCTAAAAGAAACAACTACCCAATAAATAAGTGGGCTAAAGATTAAAGAGAAACTTCTCTGAAGAGGAAATAAAGAAGGTCAATAGAAACATGAAGAAATGCTCAAGCTCCCTAGCCATAAAAAATGCAAATAAAAAAAAAAACATTAAGATACCACCTCACCCCATTTAGAATGGCAAAAATCAAGAACTCTCATAACAACAGATGCTGGAGGGGATGTGGACAGAAGGGAACCTTATTTCATTGTTGGTGGTAGTGTAAACTTGTTCAATCACTTTGGAAAGTGGTATGGAGTTTACTCAAAAGACTTCACATCGAGCTCTCCTATGACCCAGCAATCCCACTTTTGGGCATTTACCCAAATGATCACAAAGAAGACCACACTAAAGCTCCCAGCACAACTATGTTTATGGCAACATTATTTACTATAGCTAAGCTTGGAACCAACCCAGATGCCCCTCAGTAGATGAATGGATCAAGAAATTGTGGCATATATACACAATGGAATTCTTTGCCTCCATCAGAAAGAATGACATTGCACCATTGTTAGGAAAATGAAAGTCGTGGAAAAAATTATATTAAGTGAAGTAAGCCAGTCCCAAATACACATAGGCCCCATGGTTTCCCTTATTGGTAATAAATAGTATATGTCTGAACCAAGCAGAAAATATAAGATTCGTTGATGTTAGGTGAAATGTACTCCAAGATAAGTATTCAAATATTTTTTTCTTTCATGTGATTGTTTCTAACATATTTATAAGATGAATTTTTGTTGCTTTGTATGTCCCTCCCCCGTGATATAGCTCCTGTTTTCACTGTATTTTATGTTGGTATAATTTGTGGAGAGGAAGGGAAAAAACAAATCGTTTAAAAAAGGATAGAGTTGGACCCACTGTAACAATGAGATGTACAAGATGTTATGTCAAAAAACGAACTTTAAAACTTTGGCATGGTGGGGTATAACGGGGGGTGGGGGTCAGGAGGGTTGAGATGGAAAGGGATAGGAAGGGGCAACAAAGGAGGAGGCAACAATGCTTGATAAGAAATGTACTCATTATCTTGCCCATGTAATTGTAAATCCTCTGTATGGTATTTTCAGAATAATAATTTAAAAAACCTTCATACCTATTAATGGTATAGGAATTCTCTGTGCTTAGAAGGGTCTTTTTATTTTCTCAGCCATCTTTGGCATGCACAGACAGATAATGGATTATATGAAGATAATAAATTTCCAAATGCTTGCCAGGAGGATTAAAACCTATAGTTAATTTTTTTTCCAAAGGCTTCCCTTTTCACGAAAGAAATATGCTGCTTGATTCAGGATTTCACAAAATTATAATTCAAGGAAGATCTTAAATAATCATCTAACATTACAGAGTTGAGGGAGATGAATTGATCTCCTGAATAATTTACTTTTGGGTCAAATAAAAGCAGGATGCCAAAAATAGAGTAGACTTTAGAGAAACATGATGAGATGTATGTAAATAGGTGCTTAGCTGATTTTGTTAATTTGTGAACTAATATAGAGAAATAAAGTAGTGTAAGGTAAAAAAAATAAAGAACTCTGCATTGAAATACTCATTTGTATGTGTGTGCACACACGTGCCTGTACACACACGTGCATGTTCATGTGCTCATGCATGCATTCATCATTCCTCCTGTAAGCAACTGTGCCCAAGGATAGGGGTCTACCACTTGAGCCACTGCTGCACTTCTGGATTTTGGAGATAATCACATGTTTTTTCATGATTGGACTGGCTTTGAACAGTGGTCTTCAGACCTTGGCCTCCTGAGTAGCTAGCTAAGCTTATTCACCCTATGAGTAGCTAGTTAAAATTCTGTCTGCCCTCTTTGCTTCACTGCTTTTATTCTTTTCCGGAGGTAATCACAAGCCTGTCATATATATGTCTAATTGCTTTACAAATACTGTTACTGCTTGGCAGCAGGGGCTCCAATCTGTCCTCTTAACTACTTAGGAGGCTTGAGAACAGAAACCAGGACAAATTTTAGTGGACTTTCTTCTCAATCTATAGTTGGGTGCATTGGATCATTTCCACCATCCTTCACTATCTAGAGACTAAGATTGGAAGGACTGCAGGATCCAGGAAGCTTGGTGTGCAACTCTGATGCCATTGATGATGGGAAGGATAAAAGGACAGATCAGGTGCATGTTCTTGTGGAAAGGGAACCCCTATCCTAAAATTAACCACTGATATAATGCCAGCCTAGTAAGAACGATACCCAAAGTTGAAATCCTCACAATTTCCCACAACCAAAATAAGTATATACATTCACATCCCAAAACTTAGTACAATCTGTTCTTTGCTCTAATATCATCTTTTTCTGATTATTGTATGATGTGACAGAATAGTTTATTTATTAAACTTATGATATATTTTAAAATACCTAGAAAATTCTCTTATTAAGTGCAAACGAATGGCATATTGCCTCATTTCTTACATATTTGACTGCCACTAAAAATCCATCCAATGATTATTATAGTAATATATTCTGATTTATTACTTTATTTGTAACAGTTTTTAAACATTTTATTTTTCTGCTGAAGTTTAAGTATTTAAATAGTATCATCAAAGTATTTCCTTGGGTACTTGGGGCAATTTTTTAAAAAGTTTTTAACTAATGGCTTCTAAGAATTCTTAATTGCTATATTATTTGTTTTATTTTTAATTTCAATATAATTTTATTGTAAAGGTAATGTACAGAGGGGTTACAGTTACATAAATAAGGTAATGAGTACATTTCTTTTGGAAGGAACATTGTTATTCCCTCCATTGATTTTTTTTTGTACACTCAAACAATTACTAATGCTTTTGCTGTTGTTATTGTTCAAATGTAGTTTTGCTTTCTTTCTTCATGCATTTTTTATTATAAAATTGATATAAAAAGGGTTTACAGTTACTTAAGTCAACTAAAGAGTGTACTTCATTTTATTTTCTATATTTCAAATTTTGATCTTAATTACTTATTTTCTTGTTTCTTTAGGTTAATTCTTTTTTCAGAGTTGTAGGATTAGTTAATTTAATTTTGCATGATTTTTACACATGTAAATTATTCAGACCTATATATGTTGCTTTTAAAATATTTAACATGTGAATATTTAAAATTATTTTCTTAATTTTTATATGGTTGGTGAATTTAAATAAATTGATTTTCTTAAAGTTCTAAACATATTTTTCCAGGTAACAAATAATTAATGTATTTTCAAGAAGCACATACTGTATTAAGAACGGCTTCATTTCCTGGTCACTTTTTGTAAGTATTTGTACTTGAATTAAAAAAAAAGTTTGAGCTGGGCATGGTAATTTGTGGCTTCAATTTTCTACCTATGGTAGGAATTGCAAATAGGGTTTGTAATTCGGGAGAGCCTGAGAAACTATCAGACCTCATCATAAAAATATCCAGAGTGAAATGATTATAGATGTAGACACCCATAGCGAGATATAGAGCACCTCGTTATCATATTCTAAATCTTGAGGTTAAAACACCAGTAACATTGATCTTTTATCAAAATTAAAGGATACATGTTTTAAAAAGTTTATTATTTAAAACTTATTTGCAAACGTTCTCATGTCTTCTATTTCTTAATTTTCAATTTACTTAATCTATAAGAATCCAAGTATATTGTGACTATTTGATTTCTACTAAATGTTTAAATAGTATGAGCAATATTATGATTTCATATATTAACCTACTTTTATTATTTGTGATAATTTCCTCTTTAATATTATAATATCAATATTCCAAATATGTGTTTGTGGTGTGTGTGTGTGTGTGTGTGTGTGTGTGTGTGTGTTTATGGGGTTTGTGTGTGTGAGTGCTTTGTGTGTACTTTGTAATGCTTGGGAGATCACACCATTATTTCACATATGCTATGTCAAGATTTTACCACTGAACTATACTGTGTAGTTATAATGTAAATAGTGTTTTAAATTATGACTTTTAAATTTTCATTCCTAGTATGTTTTTTCAAAATTATATATGATAAAATGTGATCCATTTTCTATCCACATTAGCAACTTTTATTGTTATTTGATTGTTATTTAGAATATTTCCACTGCTTTTTCACTTCCAAATTCTTGTGTTTCTTATTGATAAAGGTTTTACTTTGCTTCTTTTCTCTCTTCATTCTTTTTGCCTTTAGAGTTTACCTATTGTTTCCTTTATTTCTTTGGAAATTAATTATCATATTCCTATTACAATTTCTTTACATTGTAAGAGGTCTATCCAATGCTATATTTTTTATTTTATTTTTCCCATCTTCTCTGACTCTCAGTACACACTCTTAGGTGGATTAAAAAGAAACTTGACTGAAGACACTTTGATTATTTTCCTCCTTCTCTTCTTTGAAATCTTTCTGTTTTTGAAAAACAGTAACAATGACGTACAGCTCCTAGGTGGTCCATCATTCTATCCCCTCTCAATCTACTCTGTAATACAGCTCAAGTCGTTGTCATTCAACTTTATTATGCTATAGTGTTATCTAAATGTTAACTCATTCCTAAATTAATTTTAGTTGTTTTAAGCATTCTCTAAAGACATTTTTCCCTATAAAATATCAGGGGTCTTGTGTTTTCACAAGGTGTAAAATATGAGTACTATCAAACATCTAGATATCTGTAGAATATTGGTCCACCTGCTCAATAAACCTGTATGTAAATTCAAGGAATACAGGTCAATCAGAACAATCTCGTAAAATTGTGTAGCTTGAGCCCTCATACTAGATTTGAATCTTATTACCATGTTTATTAGTGAAAGAACCGACACATAGAAGTATGTAACAGATTTATCAAAAATAAATTCTTAGGTTTATTGTCAATAGATTTTGAAAAGTATACCATGACTTAATGAAATAAAAATAGAATCTTAAATGGGTGTATTGGCACTATTGCCTCTCTAGTTTTAAAGAATGAACTTAGACTACTACCTCAAACTTTATACAAAAATTTAAAATAAAAAATGATTTTCAAACTAAATGTGAGTTGTAAAACCTACAACACATATATGTAAAAATTCATGAGAATGGATCAGTAAAGATTTCTAAATATTTGACATGGAAAGCATTAGTGGCTAAAGAAAAGCAAGAATAAACTAGTATCAACTGATAACCTTTCTTAACTCTATGAAAGTAGTGAAAACATATCCAACAGATAGAGGGCACATATTTGTTAATGCTACAATGATCCTGAATCTTAAGTACTTTTATATCTTCTAATACTGTATAAATTTTTCCCGACCAGGAAATTTCTATAAAGAACATATGTAAATTCATAGTAGGAGGAGCATATGAATTAAGCTCCTCTTAAGTATCTAAGAAAAAAGAAAAAGAAAACTCACTAGTATAACCATAATATAAAAAGATGAAAAAATATATGTTAATGAATTTGTGGAGAAATTGATATACTCCGCATAGCAGAATGATTTGTGTAATACTGCAGTCATTTTAGCAAGCAAGTTTTCAAGTCTTCAAAAGGTCAAAGAGAATTGTTTATGTTCTAGCCATTACACTTCTATGTGTGTATTAAAGAGAAGTAAAAAGCATGTATTGATTGGGAATGTAGTTCATTGACAGTGCACTTGGACAGTATGAGTGAGAACCTGGAAATAATTCCCCAAAACAAATTTTGAAAAGACACCCAATAGAAGATGTATGCAGGACAAAATCCTGTAACTAAATTTTATATCTATTTTAATATCTGTTCTAAAATTTATAGCCTTTCTATTTGAAGAAATGCAAGTTTTTGAAAATTAGGCTTGGTAAACCTATGATTGTAAAATTCATTTCCAAAGCACTAAAATGTATACAATTAAAGGAGATAAATATTGCATGTGAATTTCATGTCAGCAAAAAAATAAAAATATAATTAAAAATTCTTCACACAAAATGCAAAATACCTAAAAAGATGTTTTTGATGTTGGCTAAAAATTCTTTGAACACTACAGCTTCTAAAACAAAGATGTGATTTCCGTTTATTTTGAGGTATTTTTGGCTGTTTTTTTAGTTTATGCAGAGATAACCCAATCAAAAATGTATGTGATAACTGGAATATCTAGAAATTATACATCACTTATACGTAATTGATAATCTTTTCTGGAAGAAACTTTTAGCAAATGATAGAAAACACAAATCTGTGCATCTGCATTTTATGATAGCCATATGTTACTTGCTCAATCCAATTGCTTTTCTCTACTTTGCTAGAAAAAAGTATTCTCAGGATAAGAACCAATAACGTGAAAAGAAACAAAATATACAATCATCTTGATTTGTTTGTGACAAAAACAAATGAAATAAACAATTCCACTTAAGCCCCTCATTATTGTATCTATGAAGATGATCCTGAATGCCAACGTCCATTGAAGTTTTGGAATTTTAATTTCTACGAACATATGAAAATTAGAATAAGAAAACAAATATAGTCTTAGAGCAAACCAGCCTTGGAATAATTTGCTTAATTGTTTTGAAATTACAAAAGAATTAATACCAATAAAATTATCCTTTCCTATGGAAATCATTTAAAAATGTTTATCACTTATTATAATTCAAATACCAAGCAAGAGTAATTTTACAGAATAATTATAAATATCATTTTATTACTCTCGTAAAATAGAATAAAAGACCAGTCCCAAAATATTATCATTATTCTTAATTTCGAATCATTACCTAAATATCTTAAACATTCTAAATAGTCATGTTTTTAACATAGACGTAAACATTGTATATTTTTTATCTAACATTTTCCATGTATTCATGTTTCTAAAAAATGTTCACAGCAGGTAAAAGATGCTTCTGTGAAATTAATGTGATATATTTTGTTGTTGTTCTTGATGTTGTTTGCAAGGTTAGGCATTGTCCCTAAGCCATTTTGTGCTCAAAGCCAGCACTCTACAACTTGAGGCATTGAGCTGATTCCTGTTTTTAATAGTTAATTGGAAATAAGAATCTAACAAGTACTTTTCTGTCTGGGCTAGTTTCAAACACAATTCTAAGACCTCATTACACAGAATAGCTGAATTATAGGTGTGAGTCACTGGCACTTGATTTAATATATTTATAAAATTTTAATTATATTTCAAGATTTTTGTTTCACTATAATGTACATCGTTCTACACAAAAATTTAGATATATGTATATATTTCTGATGACAAATAATTTCAAAATGAATGTCTTTCTACAAATTATATATATATATATATATATACAAATATATTTCTGAAGACAGACTCCCTCTAAAACTTTTTATGCTACTACTTTTTTACCTTTTTATTTCAAAGATATGCAGTCTATTTTTCAAAAGTTTCCTAGAATAAAATAACTAATATTTCAATAGAATGTAGCATTTATTACTTTTAAGGGAATTTTACATGTACACATGATATTGTAGTAATGTTTATAGTATATTACTTGAAATAATTCTGTTCAAACTCAAATATTTGTGTGTAGTAGTGGGGAGAGAGGAAGTTAATTCATGCTGGTTAGGAAATTGCAATACTTCAAAAATCTATTCTATAATTTGTTATAAGCACATAGTCAAGCAACCTGTTATGGGTTAGTTTTTTTCTGTTTCTTTGTTCAAAATTTTAATATGGATGCATGCACAGTGGTAACATTAAAATTATTAATCAAAGCCGGGCGCTGGTGGCTCACGCCTGTAATCCTAGCTACTCAGAAGGCTGAGATCTGAGGATCGCGGTTCAAAGCCAGCCCGGGCAGGAGAGACCGTGAGACTCCTATCTCCTATAAACCACCAGAAAACCGGAAGTGGCGCTGTAGCTCAAATGTTAGAGCGCTCGCCTTGAGCTGAAGAGCTGAGGGACAGCGCCCAGGCCCAGAGTTCAAGCCCTACGACCGACCAAAAAAAAAAATTATTAATCAATAGACAAATAATCGCAAAATCATAAATACATATCTCAGTTTCAATAGTTAGCACTTATTTTGATGAGAATATGATGACCACAGTGTACCCTGATAATGACAATATTGAGATTGAAAAGGAAAATGCTTTACATATTTTTGAAGCTATATTTCCCTCATTGAATATATAGTAATAAATAGCGTTGGATTACATACAGTAAGAATAACAAGAGGAGAGTTTCAATATCAAGAAATACTATCACATAAACAGTAGAGACAGTAAAAACCCTAATGTTATTCCTGCAGTCTCTCGAATGTATACACACTTCTTGGTAGTATTATTTTCTTATAAATAAAATTATTCATTTCCACATTTTGATGGGCTAAGGTGTAGTTTTCAGCTCAAAAACATTCTCATATAGATACTATTCAATAACCAAAATTTCCAATGATATATTAAGGGTATGTTCTTCAATACCTCTGAAAAAACATGACACTATTTACATAGTATCACTTACATATCTGTAGTTACCTTAAAAGGACATAGACCATAGAACAAGGAGGTGAAATTTATTTTTATTTCTGTAGGAAACAATTTGTGACTTTGTACCAACAAACGGAATTTGACTCTTTCCTTATTTGTAAGGTAAGGTGGAAAATTTAAGGACTCTTCACTTTTCTTTTTTCTTGCTCTAGAAGTCAACACATATATTCTTCATTATTTCTGGTAGATTACATCCATTTATAGATGAGAAATGTAAGGCCAACAGTCAATGTAGTGAATAAATAATGATACTAGAATTTGTGTCTGAGCTCTTCACTCTATGTGCTTACAAAGAGAGTAATTTGGTGATCGAGAGGGCCAATATGAAAAGACTGGGGAAAAAGCATACTTTGGAAATGGTTGTTTTAGGACTAGGTGACAGTGTTGAGTAAATGAAACAGGCTGGTGTCAGGAGCATAAAAAGTAGTATATAGAAATCATTTGAGTGGGGGCTGGGAAGGTGGCTCAGTGGTAGAGCGCTTGCCTTGCATGAATGAGGCCCTGGGTTCGATTTCTCAGCACCACATAAGCAGAGAAAAAAAGCTGGAAGTGGTTCTGTGGCTCAAGTGGTAGAGTGCTAGTCTTGAGCTGAAGAACTGAGGGACAGTGCCCAGGCCCAGAGTTCAGGCCCAACGAACGGACCAACCCAAAAAATAGAAATCATTTGAGTGACAAAAACTGAGAAAATCTCGATCATTTATTTTATCTAATGGGAAGGGGTAGAAGGGTAAGAAGAAATCTAATGTGCTTCCACACGTTTGGCTTGCAAATGTGTTTGTGCTACTCTTAGTTATAAGGACCACAGGTGGAAATGATGGATTTAGGGGAAAAAAATCTGATAGTTCTAAAGTTTAGATTCAAAGATGAGTCTGTTTAGACATCATCAAAATATTCACGACCATGAATATGAAAAAGAATAATAAAATTGGGGGCATTATTGAATGGAAAAGGAAAAGGAAAGTCTGACGCAGGTGTGAGCAATGTGGGCACCACTGTAGCAAGATTGGAAGAAAGAGATAAATAAGTAAATAAAAAAGTAATAAACCCAGATTAACAGAAGTAAAGGAAGGAATTTGCAAGAAGATATTGAAAGACATATGCTATTTGGATTTGAAAAATAAAAGGACATAGACAAGTTTGGGTGAAATTCATATTGATAAAATTTTGGGATATGAATATGAAGCCATAAAATTCTGGATCCATAAATTCAACAGATCCTATTGATTTTAAATGTTGGGAAACAATGTTTTTATCCTGACCTTAGAAGAATTATACAGATATAACTGTCATGAACTTTATTCATATGTATTGTGTGAATATTTTTGAAGACTCTGTTTATTCAGGAGTTTATAGGTTGAACTACAGCACAGACAAGCCTAATTTGCCTACAGTTCCAATGTGTGTCCCATGTATCCACATTAGTTTGGGATTTTATTGAAATATCTTTAGATATGTTTGGATGTCTTATCAGCCTATTCATTATAAATGTAGGACAAGTAACAGCAAGTATTAGGTTAAACATACAGCATTACTGATGTGACTGAAGACTCCTCGAATTGATTCTCCTTCAGAATAGAAAATTCCTCAATAGCCATTGACACATCATAATTGCCATATAATCTATTTAACTCTAGTTCTTGTTAGGGATATCTCCATGGTGAAATAACCCTGTCAATCAAACTGCCACAAATTCTTATATGTACGGAATGCTTTTATAAACTTTATAATGCTTGTATTGAATGGAAGAGTTCAGACTTTACCCTCATCAGTACGACTGAATGCCTAAAAAGATACGACATTTCGATTTAATGCTTTTCTTTCATTTTCTCATACCCATTGGCAAGTAGGGAAGGATTCTGATCTAACAATACTACAATGGTGACTTGTACTAACACAACATCTAGGATCTAGTGTTAATTCGGATACTTACTAATTAGCTCTAGATTTTGTGGATATTTATATTTCTCATGGGAAAACTAATGAGCTCCAAGGAAACTGACCTAAGGAGACTTTCAATTCTAATATCAGTTTGTCTCAAAATGCTTTAAATTCTACATCCTCTAATGTGCACATAGGGTTACACTGTGGAACTTTTCTCCTCAAAGACTGAGTACTACCCTATTGCTTAATATGGACAAAGTGCTTCCTTTTTTTAATTTTTTTAATTTTTTTATTTTATTTAATTTTATGTGTGAACATACTGTACAGAGGGGTTACAATTACATGGGCAGGATAATGCATACATTTCTTACCAAGCATTGCAGCCTTCTACTTTGTTTACCCTTCACATCCCTTCCCAGCCTTCCCCTTCCCCGCCCCCGACCGACGTTGTAAAGCTCGTTTTTGACATGACAACTTGTACTTCTCATTGTTGCAACAGGTCCACCTGAATCCTTAAACGACTTGTTTTTCCCCATCTCCTCCACAAGTTATACTGACATCAAATATAGTGCAAGCGGGGGTTATACAGTGGGGGAGGGACATACAAAGCAACAAAGAAATAATCTTATAAATGCGTTAGAGACACATGCATGAAAGAAAAAAAACATTAAAATACATATCTAAGGGTTCATTTTCCTAACATCACATTATCTGACCTTTTCCGCTTGACTCATACATATACTAGATATTTCAATTAAGGGAAACCATGGGACCTGTGTTTCTTTGGGCCTGGCTTACTTCACTTAATATAATTTTTTCCAAGTTTTTCCATTTCCTAACCAATGGGGCAATGTCATTCTTTCTGATGGAGGCATAGAATTCCATTGTGTATATATGTCACATTTTCTTGATCCCTTCATCTACTGAAGGGCATCTGGGTTGGTTCCATATCTTAGCTATGGTAAATAATGCTGCAATAAACATAGTTGTGCTGGTAGATTTAGTGTGGTCTTGTTTGTAAACATTTGGGTAAATGCCCAAAAGTGGGATTGATGGGTCATATGAGAGCTCTATGTGAAGTCTTTTTAGGAACCGTCATACTGATTTCCAAACTGGTTGAACAAGTTTACATTCCCACCAACAATGAAGTAAAGTTCCCTTCTGTCCACATAACCTCCAGCATCTGTTGTTGTTAGAGTTCTTGATTTTTGCCATTCTAACTGGAGTGAGGTGGTATCTCAATGTTGTTTTGATTTGCATTTCTTTTATGGCTAGGGAGGTTGAGCATTTCTTCATGTGTCTATTGGCCATCCTTCTTTCTTCTTCAGAGAAGTTTCTCTTTAAGTCTTTAGCCCACTTATTTATTGGGCAGTTGTTTCTTTGAGGATTTGTTGTTGGAGGATTTAATTTTTTGAGTTCCAAGTATATTTTAGATATGAGACCCTTGTCTGTTGTATGGCTAGTGAAGATCTTCTCCCAATCCGTGGGCTTTCTATTGAACTTGCTAGCTATGTCCTTTGCCATGCAGAAGCTCTGCAACTTCATGCAATCCCATTTTGGACAAAGTACTTTCATACATAGAGTGGGCTTGTGCAAACATGAAGTGGTAGTTGAACAATGTTCTTAGTAATTTGTGTAGATGAAATGGAAATAGAGCAACTATGAACTCAAAAGGAATGTGCAAAAACGTGAAAGGCACACATTAGAATGTGTCAAGCATATGCTGAAGTATAATTTCAAATTATGTGGTCAGGTGTGAGGGTGTGTTCAAAGTACAGCTTAAGAAAATGTAGTTGGATATCTTGGGGAAAAACTGCTTTAAACTCTTCTGGGATAATTGTACAAGTAGAAGCCGTAACTCTGACTCTAATCAGCCACATCATCATCAACTTAGGGACTATTTTCCAAGTGCAAAGTGAGAAAAAGAGGGCTCATCACAGTTAGTGCTCAGGTTGAAGTAATGGAAATAACATGATTTTTCTTATAAGACTTCACTTGTTTTGGAGGGTTAAAGTAGGAAAAATCCAAGTAAATATTTTGCATGTACCTAAATTAAGTGGGACATAGTATAATATTCTCTTTTTAACTGGGAATTTGTAGATTATGTCTTTTTATACTCTAACTTGGGACAATGATCTGCTGTCAGTCATTTTCTTCCCCCTCCCCATCTTTTGCCCTTCCAATTACATAATTTTTATTTAAAGAGACATACTTAAGCTTGCATTTCTAAATCCTTTAAAATTATATGAACTACTTCATACTTCTGGCAGCCTCCTATATCTTTCTCAAGGGAATATTTTGTCACTATCATTTTAACCCATATGATATTGGATATCATCCTGCCTAATTCAGTGCAAGATATACATTAGTCTCATCCAGATATCTCAACACTTGTACCACCATGAAATACTATCTTCATAAAAATCATGATTTTAGAATATCTGGGGAGGTGGCATCTGTCATTTTTGAATGACCCTAAGTGATACTTATATGCAATCATGTTTTAAATCAATATGCCTCTCAGTAGATGAACGAATTGACAAAATGTGATATATATATATTTCCACTGTGGAATTCTATGCTTCCAATTCATACGGCAATAGAAAATCCTACTAAGTAAAATAAACAAGACCCAAAGAAAGAAATTCCATGGTTTCTCTAATTTGTAACAAGTAGGAAATATCTAGGATAGTCCTAGCAGATGAGCAGAATGGCTCAGTAGCTACGTATAAGGTCATGATGAGCAACATGAACTCCTACATATGGAAACAAAGGTTTTCTTTGTGGTTGTTGTTTTTAATGTACTCTGTGATTCTTTTTTCTTTTGTGTTTTACCCTATGGTTTGTCCTCTGCTGTAGTTGATTTCAGTATTATGTGTCATTGTATATATATTTATCTTAATTAGGGAAGGGAAGAGGAACAACAACATGGCACGACAAAGGACAAAGGACAAACCAATGTAATAGCAATGCTCACAAGACTACATGATGGAAATTTACACTACACCTTGTGAAGGGTATTGGGGTAAAGGAAAACTATGAGAAAAGTGAGGTAGTGGGTAAAAAGTTCGACATGTTTTGTATTCACCATCTTACAATTATGGCAACCCCTTCTATATATCAACTTGACAATAAAATTAAATTAAAAAATAACAAACATAAAATATAATTTCACTGTATTGGTATAGTAAATACCAGTCTATTCCCCCTTTCTTTATGAGAGGGTCATCAATTTGAATGTTATCAAACTATACAACATCTTCACAATATACTTGCCTTTATGTTGAAAAAACCAGTATCTTATACTAAAAGAGAAAACAGTTTAATTCTACGGAAACTCCTAACTTTTGAAACTGAATAATTGTTAAGAGGACAGAATATATGTATTCTTCAAAATTCAGATGACTAACTAATCATTTTCAAATTCTGATCATGCCATATCAGAGACATTTAAAACAGTATCTGTTTGCAGTTTAATGAGTTCTGCAATAGATGAAATTTCCAATGAGTTGTTACATATTTAAAAGTCAATAGAAAAAATAGCCACATTCTGGTAGAAGATAAAACTATGACCTATGTATAATAATTAATTCCTGAAGAGTAAACATTTGTTCATCAGAGTAAGCTATTATTTCTATGACAATCAATCCCAAGTTTTTATGCTGTAAAGTCATCCTAGCCCAACAGTTTGCAACTTGTAAGGTGCACATTAAAATGGCCTAAATTCACATCATGACTAGCTTATAACTATTGTGAAAAAACATATTACACTTCTGCTGTGATGCCTTCCCAATTGTGCAAAGAACACTACATTAAACTTTTCTGCATCATTTTCCCTCCAGTGGTATTCTTGAGATCAGAACACTTGCAAATAGTATTTATATTATTATTTTATATTAATTTTATTATATATTATTTTTATCTATCATAGATATTCAGGAGATCTGAATATCTGAATATTAAAATTTGAAGATTATGGTTCACACCCACCCAGGTAGCAAGGTTCCTTAGATTCTGTTTTATAAATTTTTTTTGTGAACATACTGTACAGAGGGGTTACAATTACATGGGCAAGATAATGAGTACATTTCTTATCAAGCATTGCAGCCTCCGCATTTGTTTACCCTTCATATCCCTTCCCAGCCTCCCCCTGCCCCTGCACCCAATCCTCCCCCCAACCAAAGTTGTTAATTTCGTTTTCAACATGACAACTTGTACTTCTCATTGTTGCAACGAGTCCACCTGTATCCTTATTTAAACGACTTGTTTTTCCCCTTCTCCTCTACAAATTATACCGACATCAAATATAGTGAAAGCAGGGATTATACTGTGGGGGAGGGACATACAAAGCAACAAAGAAATAGTCTTATAAATGCGTTAGAAACAAATGCATGAAAGAAAAAAAAACATTTATATACATATCTAAGGGTTCATTTTCCTAACATCACATTATCTGACCTTTTCGGTTCCTTAGATTCTTATTTCCAATAAACTCATAAGGAATAACCAGACACAAGTGGCACTGAGGTTCAAGTGGTAGAGCAGTAGCCTTGAGCAAAAACAGGCTCAGGGAAAGTGCCCAGACCCAGAGGTCAAGCCCTAACATAAACTAAACAACAAAAACAAAATAAAAACAAACATTAAACTTAGCTTTTTTCCCTCATTGTATGAGTAATTAAGATGTACGTAAGGAAATTTCTTCCTGTGTTATGTATAGGTAGAAGAAAAAAGATGTCATACAATTACTCTCTTCATACTATGTTACACCAAAGTCTCAAAAAATTGCTCTTTTTCTAAATTTATAAATTAATAACAACCATTTGATGGCAACTTTGTCTAGATTATTCAGATTATCATGTTATACATGAATTGTTGGAATTATCTATTAACTAATTTCTAATTATACCTGACTTGAAAGAATATTCTAGGCAAATAGAATGCCAGAATAATTTGTGAATTTCTAAATTAATTCTTCTACTTGAAAATAATTTTGTAGTATCCTAGAGAATATGAAATTACAAACAAAAAATTCTAATTTAGGCAGGTCTGCAAAGTCCTACATTAGATGAAATTTGCTGTTTCTCCAGGCTTAAGCTTTTGTAATCCATCATCATTTCTTTGGAATCCAACAGAATGATGATTACTTTTACAAATTTTTGATTGGGAATAATGAGCTAATTTGCATCTAGCAATGTTCTGTAATGAAGAGCGCATGTAAAACACAAGTGAGGATTATATATGAATTGCATTTCAATAGGAAACTTGACTTATCAAAACATAGTGAAAAAAATTAGCCCAAACTTCCAACTGTGTATTCCTTTCTTGTTGTATGGCTTGTTTTATTGAGACAAAATTATACACCTGCTCCAGGGAAGGTATCGCTATGTAATTCCACTTTCTAATCTCCTATCTTAGTCTGAGTGCTAGAATTCCAGGCTTGTATCACATTGTCCTGCCATAGTTTGTTGGTTTATTTAATCTAGAAACAGGCTAGCAATTCTGAACTTCTCCGATGATCTTATTCACTAGACTGACTGCTTTGACTGTTTATGTACAATTTTCAAAGATGTTCTAACATTTGACACAGGATATGAACATTTTCAGATGCACCTATAGGGGTCTCTGATTCATTCCTCCATGAATCTGATCCCTTTAATATTGATTACTTGACTTTCTTATTATCTCTGGTCCCTACCTTTGTAATATTCTCAAGCTTTTTTGGGGAAAGTTCACTTGAGGACTTTCTAATATTAAAAATTATCACTTGTTCTAGTCTTACTTGGGACATATTTTCTATTATTTTCTAACGTTTTCTACACATTCTGAGAGTTGTTTCATATGTGTGTTTACACATATAAGTGCCTCTGTGTATGTGCATGCTCGCCTGTATGTATGCCAAAACCTCAAGCTCTTATTCAGCAGTCTTGCTCATACCTAGTATTCCATCACTTTAACCATTCTTACAATGCAAATTTAGGCTGGTTAATTATAGGTGTTGTCGCAAATACTTTTTTTCCCCAGGCTGGATGCAAAATGAACTTCCCAGAATCCTTTACATTCTTAGGTTTGATCTTTCCAGGAGTATCAACTTTTAAATTTGATACAGTTTTGTGAGTGTAAAGTCTAACTTGTAGCCCAGATTTTTAACTGAAGAATTCATATAAAGATAGATGAACATACACATTACATATATTGAGTGTACACTGTTAGAAATGTGATCTTAGGCCGGGTGACAGTGGCTCACGCCTATAATCCTAGCTAATTAGGAGGCTGAGATCTGAGGATTGCAGTTCAAAACCAGCACAAGTAGGAAAGTTTCTGAAGCACTTATCTCCAATTAACAACCATAAAACTGGAAGTGGCACTGTGGATCAAGTGGTAGACTGCTAGCCTTAAGCTGAAGAGTAGAGGAAGAGTGCCCAGGCCCAGACTTCAAGCCACACAAATTCCAAAGAATAAAGAAAAGAAAAGGAAATAAATAAAAAGATATGTGAACTTAGCTACATATAATTCCTGCTCTCTCAGCATGGCTTTTTTTCCAGTTAAGTCCATGCTCTTATATCTGACTTGCTTTTAAACTAGAATTATTCTTCCATTCTACTTTTTACAAATTTGCATGATTAGTTTGCCAGGATTTAGAGCTAGTAGAAGAAACAGAGTGGCCTCATCCCACATGTTCCACTTAGTAGTAATGCCTTCTCTATATCACTCCCGTAGATCTACCTACTGGCCTTGGCTTTATTGTTTCAAATTTGTCTTATTTGCAGAGTCTTCTATACTGTATTGAACAACCATATTTAAACACAGAACTTTTTCTCCTATTATTCATATTGTTTCTCCTACTGTTAACTTATGTACACTTGTGAAATAATGCACAAACACACACAGATATTTCTGAGAACCTTATTCTCACTTAAAATTGGTCTTAATTTATAGAGCACTTAGGAAATTTGAACTTAATATACTCCAGGATAATTGTTTTTTTCATGTTTTTTTATTGTAAATATGTCATACAGAAGGGTTGGAGTTATATATGTAAGTTAATTAGTACATAATCTATCAAGCATTGTTACCTCTACTTTTGTTTTTCCCCTGCCTTCCCTTTCCTCCTCGCCGCCCCAAATCCCCCCTCCCTCCCTAAGTTGTAAAGTTCATTTTCTACATAGTGTCTTGTAGAACTCATTGTTACAATGGGTAATAATGTATCCTTGTTTCAGCATTTTGTTACTTCCCTTCCCCTCCCCACATTAGAAAAAGGTATATGCAAGATCAGCGACATCAAATACAGTAAAAACAGGGGTTATACCGTGGAGGTAGAAAATAGAAGAGAAAAAAATTAAATTAAATTAAAAAAAGAAAATAGAAGAGAAACAAAAAAATCACATAGTACCTGTTAGGTAACAATAAAGAAAAATCAAGTTGTGTCCTATCTTGGAGTCTATTTCACTTAACATCATTTTATATGGCCATATGTACATGTATAATGTTTTATAAGCAATTTAAATTCCGTATTTTCTCATGACTAAGTTGTTTCTGAAACACATGTTACCTCATGTACAAAGATGTACTTGTGCTATTTCAATGAAGCCACAAAACGTTCATTTTACCTGGAGCAGCACCATAGATAGTTACTTGAAGTAATTGGAAGGAACTGTTTCGGGAAGTGGAAGCTGATTCCAAGAGAGGAATTGAACATAGAGAAATGACAACTTCAACTTAATTTGTGGTCTCGTTTTACTGTACAAGAAAAGAATTCAAAGCTAGAAGGAAACTCTATCCCTGACTTTTTCGAGTGTGTTCTTTACTCACATAAAACTTGTTTGTAAATTTCTAGTTGAGAGTTTTACAAAAGGAAACAATATGCCATTTGAAGGCCAACATAGATAAAAAGGAAATAACGTTGTTTTAAAAGTGTTCTACTGCAAAGAAACAAAGACATGTAGGTTTAAAGGTCCCTTATGCCTAGATATTTCACTCCTGACATGATTGTCTTGTTGCAGGATTCAGTTATCCATTCCTTTAATCTGGTCCTGAGTTCACCATAGCAATAAGGATTCCAAAAAGCAGGATCCAGTGAGTATGATCAGCAAAAGGAGCCTCTTTTCAAACTAGTGCTTTAAGGATGGTCCCAAGGAAATACGTGGGGTTTTTTTTGCTCGCTTTTTTGTTTAGTTTGTGCTGGTTCTGGGGCTTGAACTCAGAGTCTGGACCCTGTCCCAGAACAGTTGTCTTTCTTGCCCTCCTGCCTCCTGCCACTCTACTGCTTGAGCCAAAACTCCACTTCTGGCTTTTTTGGTGTTTAATTAGAGATAAGAGTTTGACAGACTCTCCTGCCTTTTGGCTTTGAGATTGTAATAAATCCAAGTGACATCAACTGTATGGACTTCTCTTTTGAACCAAGACATGTTAGATGAAGTTTATTATAAAGCTAGTATTCAACAATTTTTTAAAAGAAGAGAATATGTTCAGAAAAGAAACCAAAACTTAACTCAGCAAAAGTAGGTGCACTGAATTATTTTGGAATTGTGTTTTCTGCTTGGGAAGATTACTATTGACTTCGTCGTTCCTTTTGAGGGACTTTTTCTGTTGGTCGTGGGGCTTGAACTCTGATCCTGGGCGCTGTCCCTCAGCTCTTCAGCTCAAGTTGAGTGCTCTACCACTTTAGCTACAGCACCACTTCCGGATTTCTGGTGGTAATTGAAGATAAGATTCTCGTGGATTTTCCTGAACAGGCTAGCTTTGAACCACAATCCTCTGTTCTCAACCTCCTGAGTAGCTAGTATTACAAGTGTGAGTCACCAGCACCCAGGTCATATTTGAATTTATGTGCACTTAATGAAACTACGTCGACAAAGAATGGAAATTTGTATCAAATGGTGTGACATTGCAGCTTTTCAATACAATGGAGGTAGCAATAAATATGTTCTCCTTTTCCATGTTCTTACATTAATGACTCATTAGCTATGGGACTCTTACATTAGCATCCTCCGTTGTCTGCGTATGTGGACCTAGTATCAGAAATTGTTCATAGAGAAATAGAGAAAGACAGATTTGTAGAAAGCAAAGGAGATTAGGTATGAAAGAGCACCATAGGATATACAACTTATCACACAGAGATTACGAACTAGCCTAAGTTATTAGAATGCTAAAGGCAATGAGGAATAAGCCTAGTTGGTAACTTGTTCTTCAATAACCAAAAATGGTTCTTTAGAAAAGTTTATGGTATAATTTAGTTATTATTATTTATTCCTTCCATCTGGAGTTATTCCTTCTGTCAAAACTATTACTTAACCTCTGCTTTTTGGTGCCATAATTTAGCAAAAAGATTTCCAAATCTCACTTATACTACCCTTCTGATTGTGATTAGCAGTGGCCACTCAAGAGCCTGGAATCTGAATTTCCAGAATTAATCTTTTTTGTTTTTAATTTAATTTAATTTTATTTGTGAACATACTGTACAGAGGGGTTACAGTTACATGGGCAGGATAATGCGTACATTTCTTACCAAGCATTGCAGCCTCCTCCTTTGTTTACCCTTCACATCCCTTCCCAGCCTTCCCCCTCCCCCCCTAATCCCAATCCTTCTCCTTCCCCCCCTTCCCTCCCCTTCCCCCCCCCCCCCCCGCACCAACGTTGTAAAGCTGGTTTTGGACATGACAACTTGTACTTCTCATTGTTGCAACAGGTCCACCTGTATCCTTAAACAACTGGTTTTTCCCCATCTCCTCCACAAGTTATACTGAGATCAAATATAGTGAGAGCAGGGGTTATACTGTGGGGGAGGGACATACAAAGCAACAAAGAGATAATCTTATAAATGTGTTAGAAACACATGCATGAAAGAAAAAAAAACATTAAAATACACATCTAAGGGTTCATTTTCCTGACATCACCTTATCTGAACTTTTCCGCTTGACTCATACATATACTAGATATTACAAATAAGGGAAACCATGGGACCTACGTTTCTTTGGGTCTGGCATACTTCACTTAATATAATTTTTTCCAAGTTTTTCCATTTCCTAACAAATGAGGCAATGTCATTCTTTCTTATGGAGGCATAGAATTCCATTGTGTATATATACCACATTTTCTTGATCCATTCATCTACTGAGGGGCATCTGGGTTGGTTCCATATCTTAGCTATGGTAAATAATGCTGCAATAAACATAGTTGTGCTGGTAGCTTTAGTGTGGTCTTGTTTGTAAACATTAGGGTAAATGCCCAAAAGTGGGATTGCTGGGTCATAGGGGAGCTCTATGTGAAGTCTTTTGAGGAACCTCCATACTGCTTTCCAAAGTGGTTGAACAAGTTTACATTCCCACCAACAATGAAGTAAGGTTCCTTTCTGTCCACATCCCCTCCAGCATCTGTTGTTGTTAGAGTTCTTGATTTTTGCCGTTCTAACTGGAGTGAGGTGATATCTCAATGTTGTTTTGATTTGCATTTCTTTTATGGCTAGGGATGTTGAACATTTCTTCATGTGTCTATTGGCCATCCTTCTTTCTTCTTCAGAGAAGTTTCTCTCTAAGTCTTTCGCCCATTTATTTATTGGGCAGTTGTTTCTTTGAGGATTTGTTGTTGGGGGGTTTAATTTTTTGATTTCCAAGTATATTTTAGATATGAGACCCTTGTACGTTGTATGGCTAGTAAAGATTTTCTCCCAATCCGTGGGCTTTCTATTGATCTTGCTAGCTATGTCATTTGCCCTGCAGAAGCTCTGCAACTTTATGCAATCCCATTTATCCAACCTTTCTTTGATTTGTTGTGTTTCCGGGTCTCTATTCAGAAAATTTCGGCCTGATCCAAGGAGACCTAGGGTTTCTCCTATTCCATCCTGTAATGTTTTCAGAGTGTCTGCTTTGAGTTCAAGGTCTTTGATCAATTTGGAGTTGATTCTGGTGAAGGGTGATATATAAGGATCTAGCTTAAGTTTTCTACATGTAGTTAACCAATTTTGCCAGCACCATTTACTGAAGAGGTTGTCTTTCTTCCATTCTATTGTTTTAGCTCCCTTATCGAAGATTAGATGGCTATAGGTCTGTAGGTTCATTTCTGGGTTTTCATTTCTATTCCATTGGTCCTGAGGTCTGTTCTTATGCCAATACCAAGCTGTTTTGATTATTATGGCTTTATAGTAGAGTTTGAAGTTTGGTATTGATATTCCTCCAGCAGTGTTCTTTCCATTCAGGGGCGTTTTTGTTATTCAGGGTCTTTTATTGTTGCATATGAATTTTTGGATTGCCTCTTCTATTTCCTTGAAGAATGAGGTTGGAATTTGGATAGGTATTGCGTTGAATTTGTAGATAGCCTTGGGAAGTATTGCCATTATCACGATGTTAATCTTTCCAATCCAGGAGCATGGGAGGTTTTGCCATTTTTTAAGTTCGGTGTTGATTTCCTTTTTCAAGATTTTAAAGTTTTCATCATAGAGATCCTTCACTTCTTTAGTTAACTTAATTCCTAGGTATTTTAATTTTTGTTGGGCTATTACAAATGGAGTTGCTTTCGTAATTTCAGCCACACTTTTCTCATTGTTGGAATACAGAAAAGCCATAGATTTTGTTGGGTTAATTTTATAACCTGCTACTTTGCCAAAGTTTTGAATCAGCTTGAGTAATTTGGGAGTGGAGTCTATGGGATTCTTTAAATACAAGATCATGTCATCTGCAAAGAGGAAGAGTTTTATTTCTTCTTTCCCTATTTGGATCCTCTTTATGTCTGTATCTTGTCTTATTGCTGTAGCTAGGTATTCTAATACTAGATTGAAGAGAAGTGGAGAGAGTGGGCATCCTTGTCTTGTTCCTGAGTTAAGAGGAAATGGCTTTAGTTTTTCACCATTGAGTATAATGCTGGCTGTAGGTTTGTCATATACAGCCTTTATTGTATTGAGGAATGTTCCATGGATTCCTAATTTTTCCAAAACCTTCATCATAAAGGGGTGTTGGATCTTGTCGAATGCTTTTTCTGCATCTATTGAGATAACCATGTGGTTCTTATTCTTGCTCCTGTTGATGTGATGAATAATATTAATTGATTTGCGTATATTGAACCAGTTTTGCATCCCTGAAATGAATCCTGTTTGATCGTGGTGTATGATTTTTTGGATGAATTGTTGAAGTCGATTGGCCAAAATTTTGTTGAGAAGATTTTCATCAATGTTCATCAAAGAAATGGGTCTATAGTTCCCTTTCTTTGATGAGTCCCTGCCTGGTTTTGGGATGAGGGTTATGATGGCTTCACAGAATGTGTTCGGTAGTGAGCTTTCTCTTTCAATTTCATTGAAGAGTTGGAGGAGTATTGGTGTGAGCTCTGCTTTGAAGGCCTTGTAAAATTCCGCTGTAAAACCATCTGGTACTGGACTTTCCTTAGCTGGGAGGTTTCTTATTGCTGTTTCTATTTCAATGCTTGATATGGGCCTGTTAAGCTGGTTTAACTCATCTTGGTTTAGTTTTGGCATGTCAATATTTGCTAGGAAAATGTCCATTTCTGTCAAGTTCTCAAACTTATTAGCATAAAGTTTTGAGAAGTATTCCCTTATAATGTTCTGAATCTTGCTTGTTTCCGTGGTGATGTTTCCATTCTCATCTTTGAGTTTATTAATTTGGGTGTGTTCTCTTCTTTTTCTGATAAGATTTGGTATGGGTCTGTCAATTTTGTTAAGTTTTTCGAAGAACCAACTCTTTGTTTTGTTGATTCTTTCTATAGATTTTTTGGATTCTAATTCATTTAATTCTGATTTAATTTTGATTATTTCTTTCCGTCTACTGGATTGGGGTTTATCTTGCTGCTCTTTTTCAAGGAGGTTTAGATGTGTCATTAAATTGCTAGTTTCAGATCTCTCCAATTTGTTGATGTAGGAGCTCAGAGCTATAAACTTGCCTCTGAGTACTGCCTTTGCTGTGTCCCAGAGGAGCTGGTACTTTGTGTGTTCATTTTCGTTGAATAGCATGAATATTTGAATTTCCTTTCTAATCTCTTCCATGACCCACTCTTGATTCAGCAGTGTGTTGTTCAGCCTCCATGTGATACCGGACTTTCTTTGGTGGCTTTTGGTGTTTAGTTCTAATTTTATTCCCTTGTGGTCAGAGAGAATGCAAGGTATAACTTCAATGTTTCTGAATTTAGACAAGTTTGCTTTGTGGCCTAAAATGTGGTCTATTTTAGAAAATGTTCCATGTGCTGCTGAGAAAAACGTGTATTCTGATGGTGCTGGGTGAAATGTTCGGTAGATGTCTGTTAAGTCTAGTTGATCTATGCAGCTGTTTAGATCTGCGGTTTCTCTGTTGAGTTTTTGCCAAGTTGATCTATCTAGTGGGGAGAGTGGTGTGTTAAAGTCCCCAACAATTAATGTCTTTGGATCTATATGGGATTTGAGGGAAAGTAGTGTTTCTTTGATAAATTTGGGTGCACCATTGTTTGGCAAATAGATATTTAGAATTGTAATATCCTCCTGAAGGAGAGATCCTTAAATTAGTATGTAGCGACCTTCTTTATCTCTTCTCACGAATTTTAATTTGAAGTCTATTTTATCTGATATTAAGATTGCAACTCCCGCCTGTTTATGGGGGCCGTTTGCTTGGTAGATTTTGTTCCAGCCTTTAACATTGAAAATGTGTTTGTTTTTACCGGCAAGATATGACTCCTGCAGGCAGCAGATAGAAGAGTCTTGTTTTTTAATCCAACTATGCAGTCTATGTCGCTTAATTGTAGAGTTCAGTCCGTTAACGTTAAGAGATAGGACTCAGAGGTATTTGGGAGTTCCTACCATGTTATCTACCTTTTTGGGGGCGGCGAAAACTGGGTTCTTCCTATGGTTCTTGGATTCTCAGTTTGGGTGCATTTTCTTGGCCTTTGTTGCTGTCTTGTTGGTTTTCTATGTGTAGGACATCTTTAAGAATCTTTTGTATGGCTAGTTTGGTGGAGATGTATTGTTTCAATTTTTCTTTGCTATGGAAGGTTTTTAATTGACCTTCAGTTATGAAGGAGAGTTTAGCTGGGTACAGTATTCTTGGTTGATAGTTGTTTGTTTTTAGGGCATGGCATACATCATTCCAGGCTCTTCTTGCTTTGATTGTCTCTGCTGAGAAATCTGAGGTGATTCTAATTTTTTTCCGTTTATAGGTGATTAACCTTTTCTCCTTGACAGCTTTAAGGATCTTTTCCTTGTTCTGAGTTGATCCTGTGTGGATTATAATGTGACGGTGGGATGTCCTATTCTGGTCTGGTCTATTTGGGGTTCTAAAAGCTTCTTGTATCTGAATAGGCCTATCTTTTTGCATGTTTGGGAAGTTCTCTGCTAGGATCCTGTTAAACAAATTTCCTATACCATTAACTTCTGTTTCTAGGTGCTCCTCTACACCCATTGTCCTTAGATTAGGCCTTCTGATGGTGTCTTCCAGGTGTTGGATAGATCTATCATACTTCTTGGACTTGTCTTGGATGGCTGTATGTTCTTTCTCTATAATATCTAGGCTGTCTTCGAGATTCGATCCTCTGCATGGTCTAACCTGCTGTCAAGACTCTCTACTTTGTTTTTTATCTCTTTTTTCCTTCTAATTGGTCAGCTTTGATGGCTTCAAGTTCTTTGTTGAAGCTCTGTTTTAGGTCTTGTATGAATTTCTTTACTTCCTTAGTTTGGTGTTCAGTGTTTGTTCTCAAATCACTTAGTTGATTGGTTATGGTTTCTTTGGACTCCCATTCCTTCTGTTGGGTTCCATTCAGCATTCCCTTTGTGGTCTCCCTGACTTCTTTCAGCTCTTTGTTAATGGATTCCATGAACGCCTTTAGTGATCTTTGTGTGTTCTCTACCTGGTCTCTCAATTCCTGAATTACTCTTTGATTAGCTTCCTCCCATTTGTGGGATTCCTGCAGTTCTCTTTCCTCCCGTTCATGGGATTCCTGCAGTTCTCTTTGAGTGTTCTCAGCCTGCTCACGCCATTTCTCCCTTTCTCTTTGAGTATTCTCAAGTTGTTCACGCAAATCCTGTATCAGTTTTTGAGTAGCTTCCTCACGCTTATGATATTCCTGTATAAACTTTTGGGATGCCTCCTCTCTCTCCCTATCACGCTCATACAGAGTCCTTTGTAAGTTGTCAAACTTCTCATTTATTATGTTTGCCACCAGTGTTTGTAGAGCTATTTGGGAACTCTCCTCTGGATTGTTCATTATCTGATCTGACCCCTGATTAACAAGATTGGGAATTGAGATACCCGGATTTGCCATTTTTCTTTTGTTTTTCGGCTTACTCTGCCCATTTGAGATGAAAATAGCACCAGTTTTGTGCTAGAACACTATCTTAAGGCAACCATCAACCAAAGTTTGCATTTATACAGTCAATAGTCTACAGATACAATCTAGTTCAACAGATACATCTATTCGACATCAAACAACTATATGTTTAAGGGCTTCGAACCGCAGAGCAGAATTTGGAAAACCAGAAATTTTTAGGGTTAGGGAGAGATGTGGGTAAAAAATAGGAATAGATTGGTGTGGGGAGGCACAGGGAGAGTTAACTATGTCCTAATCTCAATGCAGGAAATAGGTTGGGTAGGATGCAAGTAGAGAGGGAGAGAAAAAAAAGAAGAAAGGGAAAGGGAAATGAAAAGAGACCAGAAAAAAAAATTAGAAATGTAAAAATTAATATAGTTATGGAGATTGAAAGACCATCTATTTAGAGAGGAATGTGAATATAATGAGAAAACAGGAGGGAGATAGAGGAGATGTGAAAAATTTAAAAAATGCTTAAAATATTATATAGGTATAAAGAGGTAGTACTGCTATTAAGGAATTTAAGTCTCAGAAGTTTTGGATTGAGTAATAAATTTGTGGATTAAGTGTGTACACAATGGGGGATAGGGTCTACTATTTAACTATGGGTTTATCTGAGGATGTGCAGGACAAGAGTTAAGTCACATACAGAAGAACAAAAGAAAGGAAAAGGTGAAAAGGATAAGAAAGGGAGAAAAAAAAGATCAGAAGTTCAGTAGAGCTAGACAAAAAATAAAAAGATAATTAAGAAAGAAAGAAAAAGAGAGAGAAGACAAGAAAAGAAAGGAAAACGTACATTCACGTATTCCTAAAATAAAAATTATAAGAGGGAAAAAAAAGTTACTGGAAAACAATTATTTTTTCAAAAAAGGCAAAAATTAAAGATTAATAAAAGTTTTAGAAAAGGAAAAAATTTTTTTATATATATAAGGTACCAAAAAAAAAAAAAGAAAAAGAAAAAAGAAGAAAAAAAAGTTCTTTGATTTTTTTGGGAGGGGTGGGAAGAATCCTGTATCTCCCTTTTGTCTGTAACCAGCCTCTTGTTGGAGTCTCTGGTCAGCTTGAGGTCCTGTGGCTTGATTGGTTTCTTTAGTCAGTTTGTTCGAACAGGCAGAAAAATGCTCTGCTTTACCCAAGATTTTGAGATCCCCCTCCCAGGTTAGTTTAATGGGAGGGTGATCTGCTTTGAGAATCACAAAAGAGGGGTGATGAGGCTAGGTTCTGGTAGAGTTGAGGCCTTTCAACAAACAGTAGCTTTTCCCTGGGGCTATTTTGTGAAAAATTCACCGATCCCACCCTGGAGCCATTCTCAGGGTTTCTGTTTTTCAATTGATTGTGGAGGCTGCTAGAGGGAGGGGCAGCCTCTGGCTCTGGTTACCCAGTGAGGAAAGCCACTCCAGTGTCTGGTGCCTGAGCTGGGTGACTTTTCCCTGGATGGAGCTGAGTCTGGCAGGTCACTTCACCTTTAAGTTCTTGTGACCTGTTAAATGACTCGTTTTATTCCAAGGCCTGAGTTGGAGCTAGCCGCTCCTCGGAGCTTTGTAGGTATCCAAGATGGAGATCACCGGTGCTGGGCGGGGAGGGGTGGCCTTCCCTCCTCTGCTCCCTGAGAAGGAGTGAGGAAGTCGGGCTTCTACTCACGCCGAGTCTTGGATCCTGGGTCGTTTCTGGTCTGCAAACTGCAGGATGAAGATGTCCGCTCCTTGTCGGTTCTTGCTGGTGTTGAGTAGAATCCTCTCGCCCGCTGCGTCTGGCTGCTTCATCCCGGACTCTCTGTGTGAGCGCTCAGGTAATGGCCACGCCTGCGGTCGCCGCTGCGACCCTGCCGCCGCCGCGGCGGCTGCTGGCAGACGCTCAGATGTGTCTCCTTGTCTTGGCTTCCCCGCTCTTGTCTAACTCTCTGTCCTGTGATGGCACACTTGGTGTGATTCTCATCCAGAATTAATCTTGACTGATATCTAAGCACATCCCTGGTATTAATTGCTATGACATATTAAAAAAACGTTTTTTTTTTTTTGTTCAACACAGTATTCTAATATAGGTAAAGTACATGAATTAAGGACTATTGATAGGTATCAATTGGAAGGAGCAATTATATATTCCAAGTATGGGTTGTTTATTTTGCATTTCGTAGCTAAATGACTCTTTTGCCAGTCCTGGGGCTTGAACTTAGGGCCAGGGAACTGTTCCTGAGCTTCTTTTTTTTTTTTTTTTTGATCAAGGCTAGCACTCTACCACTTGAGGCAAAACACAACTTCCAGTGTTTCTTTTTCTGTTTATGTCATACTGAGTAATTGAACCCAGGGTTTCATGCATGCTAAGCAATAGCTGTTCCATGAAACCACATTCCCAGAGCCCTAAATGACTTTCTTTTTTATATTTATAAGTTTTTGGTGTGTGAAAACACAGTACAGAGGGGTTATAAGTACATGAGCAAGGTAATGAGTACATTTTTTATCAAGCATTTTTGCTTCCTCCTTTGTTTCCCCTTACCATCCCTGCCCATCGATGCCCCCCACCCACTGCCAAAGTTGTAAAGTTCTTTATTGGACATAATGTCTAGTTGCAATGGGAATTTCTTAAGATAGCATTACTATTTCATTCCGTTAATATGTATTACAATTTAGGCCAGGTGGTAGAAAAGGAAGTGGAAAACAATACTAAGTCCAGTAAGGCTGACATTCCTATCACATCACTAAGGAAGTAGTGTTAAGACCTGCAGGACTCTTAAGTCTGTTGTATGTGACATTATTATGTAAAACACTATTAGCTGTCATCCCCGAAATCCATAACATTCTGATTCCACTTTCCAGGTCAAGAACCAAATATCTACTCCTTTTTATAGATTGGGTGTGTTTCCTAGGAAGGAAGAAGGAGGATGTAGTAGGTGATGGTGGAAAAATATGTATATTGGCTCCCTGTCCACATTTTTTGCATTTTTAAAAAGTGCTACTGATGAACTCCCACTTACATCTAATTGACTTGCTGTTTGCACAAGATGCAGATAAATGAAGACATTTATTCTGGTGGATAGTCACATATATTAACAAAATCCATTTCTGGAAAAATAAGAGACTATGTAAGAAATTATAAATTATTGTCTATAAAATGGTTTCTTTTCTTGGAGAACAAAAGGTAGTATTGAAATGATTACTCCAACTTTCTTTGAGACTTTATGTTGTCTCAGTATCAAAATGTTCTCTAACTTGTGTAACATCCAAACATAAAAGACATGATTTGAAGATCTCAGTAGTTTTAGAAAATAAGGAACGTAATAGCATCCTTCCTGCAGATACATGTGATGGCAAGTATGATTGATTGTATTATGGTTCTCTGTTTTTTCTCTTTATCTCAACTGTTGCATATCTTGGCATATTACTCGATGTCCTGAATAAGCTTCCTGTAGGTGAGATTTACTTCTACTCTGCAGTGTCAAGATGGGTCCTGTGACTTACTTCAGCTTACAAAAGTGAACCAGGAGTGGTGAAAGGCTATTTCTGGGGAAGATTTCTATCTCATTATCTGTGTTTTTTCCCCCTTAGCTATAAATATAGCTAAACTTTAAACTTATATGTTGGAAGAGTATAGCATGTGAATTTGAATTAAAACATATAACACAGGCAGAACTAAGCTAATATTAGAATATGATATTAAGACGCTAGTTTCTTACCTTGCTTTTATACCTTTATGATAGTTGATTATAGCACACCAGATTTTAAAAAATCCTAAACAAGAACTAAACAAATTGATAACATTTCCTATTGGAAGATATTACAATTTTTTTTAATAAATAAGCATTCTCTATGTGATCACTTGTGGGATTATCTATTTATTTTTTATTTTTTTATTGTGAAAATACTGTACAGAGGGGTTACAATTACATGGGCAAGATAATGAGTACATTTCTTATCAAGCATTGTAGCTTCCTCCTTTGTTTCCCCTTCCCATCCCTTCCCAGCCTCCCCCAGCCCCCACCAAAGTTGTAAAGTTCGTTTTCAACATGACAACTTGTACTTCTCATTGTTGCAACGGGTCCACCTGTATCCTTATTTAAACGACTTGTTTTTCCCATTCCCCTCCACAAATTATACCGACATCAAATACAGTGAAAGCAGGAGTTATACTGTGGGGGAGGGTCACACAAAGCAACAAAGAAGTAATCTTATAAATGCGTTAGAAACAAATGCATGAAAGAAAAAAACATTTAAATACATATCTTAGGGTTTATTTTCCTAACATCACCTTATCTGACCTTTTCTGCTTCACTCATACATATATTAGATATTGCAAATAAGGGAAACCATGGGACCTATGTTTCTTTGGGCTTGGCTTACTTCACTTAATATAATTTTTTCCAAGTCTTTCCATTTCCCAACAAATGGGGCAATGTCATTCTTTCTGATGGAGGCATAGAATTCCATTGTGTATATATACCACATTTTCTTGATCCATTCATCTACTGAGGGGCATCTGGGAAGCTACCAGCACAACTATGTTTATTGCAGCATTATTTACCATAGGGATTATCTATTTCTATAGATATGTTTAATCACTCTTGAGCACTGTATCTAATATCCACACTCATTATCCAGACCTTGTAATTGAGATGAGGAAGAAAAAAATATCTAGATTGCTCCTTCTCTTTTCCTATTCTCCTTTTTCTAGTGTGGATTCTCATCTTTTCTCCAAATTCTCCTATTAATAAGGGAAGAATGACAAATTGTGGATATGAAGCAAAAAGCTTCAAAGCCAGAATTTATTCTTTCAGAAATAGATGAAGTAAATCAGAGTGGCTCAAGGAAGAATAAAAAGATGATTTTTTTCCCTTTCTGGATTTCTCTATAGACTCTGAACATGACTCTAAATAGCTAGTGAACCATTTGCCTTGGCTAACTTTTTAAAAATATCGTTTTTAAAATAAATGATAATTTAAAAAAATTAAAAATTATTTAAATATAAATAGTAATTTGTGGTTTGCTTTTGGGACGCATGAAATAAGACTGCATTAACATTGTGTGAGTTGAGAGGCTAAATTTTATCAGAATCTAAACATAATGAAAAATAGATGATTTTAAGATAAATAGCTTGTAGATACATTTTTACTTGGACATAACCACAGAGACAAATTTTTTTCTTCTTTTCCTCTCCACGCTGATTCAACTTCAATAACTAGTTCATGTAATTCAAGTGGCTGTGTTTCTTTCAGAAATAGAATAGACCCAAAAAGTTAGAAAAAGAGAACCAGTATTGGGTAATGCATTCTTTAAAAATAACAGTCAAATAAGTATTAACCATAATTGCAAAATAATAACAATCAAATGCTCTTGAAAAGAGAAGATTGTAAGCAGAATATACAAAAATT
The DNA here is from genome assembly GCF_019054845.1 of Dipodomys spectabilis. Classification (NCBI taxonomy): domain Eukaryota; kingdom Metazoa; phylum Chordata; class Mammalia; order Rodentia; family Heteromyidae; genus Dipodomys; species Dipodomys spectabilis. The sequence goes on from NW_024870755.1 coordinate 6,571,941, forward strand.
GATAGTGGCACAACTACTTCAGGAGCTGCTCTCTGGAATTTAGCATTTCTAGTACGTGACAATGTTTTAATGAGGATTAATTGCTTTCAGGGACTAATATTTTTAAGTTATATTTCATTGAAGAAATATGTTGTTCAAAATTAATGAAAGGATAACAGTTTATAATAGAAAGAATGCTAAATACTCATTTTACATAGCAAAATACCTTTCCATAATATCTGTCTTCCCCAAATAACTAATACTTCAAATGGACATTTGCATTATATGTACATAAGTTTGTAAAATAATTACCTTTCATAATCCAAGGAACACAAATATGAAGAATTATCAGATGGGGGAAATATATTCAAATGGGTACTTTAAAGTCCCAGGTGTAGTTCGAAAGGACATGATGAGGTTAGAACCATCAGAGACATGTAAAGATGCTACATTAGAAAATAAAGAAAAAAACAACAACCCAGATTCTGAATTTCTGGAAAGCAGAACCGCAAGTAAATGCTTTTTCCACTAGAATCATTTGAAAAATATTTTAGCTCTGTAGGTTGCTCAATTTTAAACTAGTGTGACTTCTTTTAAATTTCTGTCCTTTAGAACTGCAAAATGATAAATACGGATTATTCAAGCCAACTAACGTGTAGAAATATTTTACAGCAGATTAAGATTGGTGAACTAATTCAACTGCAGCTTTTTCCTGATGCAACTACAGGGACACCACATTTCCTATATTTTGAGAATAAGAAAATGTTTCCACTGGATTTGTACACATGTATGATGTGCATACTACTTACAGGCCTTACTTAAAGAAGTCTTGAAATTCTAACTAATATTCAAATAAGAGGTTTCCTATCTTTATTTTTACATTTGGGGATCACTAAATACCAAAATTATGTAGAGGGCTAGGGTAAGAATATGGAATTGAAATCTGTCTCCTAATATTATAAAGATAATTTATGCCATTTTAAGTTACAGTTTCTAAAGTAACAAAAAATAAGGTAAAACAGATATAAAAACTCAATTTTCTATCCTTCCTAACTTTCCAACAGCAATTAGAGAATCCAGTAAATGTACAGCCATCCCAGGATGATATAGGATGTTATAGGATCACTAGATGGTGAAAAAGAAGATAACAAAAATGGTTCCCCTGGAACAATGGGAAACAAATTCTACAGCTACAGATGGTGATATAGCTAGAAAATAGTTTCCACTATTCTAAGTCTTTGATATTTTAGGTTTGTTTACACAGAATCTTTCCATTCTTAGGAAATGACCCTTTATTAATACTCAAGTGTTTGCAGCTTATAACCCAGAAACAAACAATGTTTCTAAATGTAAAGAAGAATGATATTAAGAGTAATCAAGGCTACTTCCATAGCTATAGCTGATAAATAAGAATGATATTGGGAAATAGTCCAATAACCTTGAACTTTTTCCTACCTTTACTCTTCTCCAACATGAGAAGTCCTAGTCAAAATATGATAAATATTATTAGAGGAATTTTATATTTTTTATTGTTCACACCAAAGCAAATACACGTTCCTCTTTGCAAGCCTGATTTTGAAAGAGTCAGACCCTCAAAATTATTTTATAGACAAAAGTTTACTGCTTTGACTTAGGTGTTTTCCTGCCTTTGGGTGTTGCTCCCTATTATTTTGGCAACTGCATAGAAAAACAAGATAAATCCATTATGCTTGTGGTGAATTGTTCAAAGTAAAGCTGTCTTCACTGCTAATTATAGTTTAATTATTGCTCTTTAAATGCAACAAAAAGTGATACTTTAACATACATTCTCATTGAAATTGATGAAAACAGGAGTGTCTGTGATTGCTTCGTTAATAGTTTTCAAGTATTTCCCTTGGCTATTTTCATTATTGCCTTTGTTCCGGTCTTCTAATCAGGAACAGAGGGTTACCTAAGATACAGGATGTTAGGTAGAAAAAAAAATAGATATATAATTAAAGATTTTCCTCTCCTTAAAGACTGAAGCTCAGAAGACATTTTGGTATCACTGGCATTGTTAAGATGATTTGAAGTTTTGGTTCTTAAACTAAGTGAAATACATGTGAAATGTTACTTGTTCCAACAATGATTATGGCTTATACTTTTCTGCTCCAACTAGATGAAACTTCTGACAATGTTGGAGAGCATATTTATTTTAGGGTAGGAGGGTTAATTATAGAAAGCCAAGGGAGAATCCTAAAACAGTATTGCCTTTCATGTATCACTTAATTATACTTAATGTATATAAGTATAGAAATACAAAAATATGAATTGAGTGAAAATATGTGATTTAAAATTGATTCAATGACAACTAATCCAGAAAGCAATTCTCTATATTTATGTAAACTAGTATACCTAGTAAGGATTTAAAAATTGTTAGAATATATTTTTTAACATTTATGTGAAAACATTTGTTTATTTGTAACTGTTTATTTTAAATTTTTGTTGGTAGTGGGTCTTGAAATCTGGGCCTGGACACTATCCCTCAGCTCTTCAGCTCAAGACTAGTGCTCTACCACTTGAGCCACTGACACTTTTCTGGTGGCTCTATGGAAATAAGTGTCTCACGGACTTTCCTGACTAGGCTGGCTTTGAACCATGACACTCAACTCTCAGCCTTCTTAGTAGCTAGGGTTATAAGCATGAGCCACTGGCTCCTAGTACACAATTATTTTTTACATAGCTATGAAATATTGATTGATAATCCCATTCACTTATATGTTGTGTAATGATAAAACTACATCATATCCATTAATTTCTGCATGTAACATTTCTTTTTAGTGAGAATGCTCAAAAACTTATCTTCTGGCTAGGATGAAATATCTATTCTTAACTATAATCACTTTGCTTCTTGTGGTATACAATTAATATATGCAGCTTTATTCCTGGAAGTCTGATAATCAAAGTTACATAAAACATGAATTGTAAAGTGAAAGAAATTCATGGTTCCATTACTTGTTGTAAGAAAACATTTATGCCTTTTGTTTCTAATTATATTTCTGTGGGAATGTGTAATGTTCATTGATTTAATTGTTAAGATTTATAACAGTTACATTATATCAAGTTGATTCAAACTTGTTTGGTCCTAGAGCTTGAACTCAGGGTCCCTGAGATTTGTTGCAATTTTTTTTTTAACAATTTACCATTTCAGTCATGCCTCACTTCTGGCTTTTTTTGCTGATTAATCAAAGATAAGATTATCAGGGAGTTTATTTTGAGGGCTGCCTTCAAACAGCAATACTCAAATCACAGCCTACCCAGTAGCTAGGTACATTTGCCACCTGCTCCCAACTTCTATTCACCACTTGTATATGGGCTTTCATAGACTAAATTGTTTTACACTTTTATTGAGTCCAACTCTTTCGTTTTCCTTTCCTATAATTTTAATGCCAAATTTAAGACTGCTTCATCTCAAAATTTTCAAAACATCTTCCTTTGCTTTACATTTACATCTCTCTTTTTGTTTTATATGCCACGTTTTAATCCTGCTTGAAGTTAGCATTTGAATAAATTGTTATGTTTAAGTCAATGTTCACTTTTTAATTTTCCCAAATACTGCCTAACCTATCACCTCTTATTTAACCGAACGTCATTCCACAACTGTTAGGTTTTACCCCTTAGTAAATATTCCTTGATAATATTTATGTGGATCTAATCTGGTGCCCTACAGACCCATTGAGCTGTATAATCTTTCCTCTACAAATATAACAATTTTATACTAATAGATTTAATATTGGACAGAGAAATATATTCCAGTTTATTTTTCTTTATCAATGACTCAAAGCGTGCTAGTCAGGTGTATTTAGAAATTGTCATAAACCTAAATAAAACTGTGAAGCTGAGTGCTGTTGGCTCATGCTTGTAATCCTAGCTGCATAGGAGGCTGAGATCTGAAGATTGTGGTTGAAATCTACCTGGAATGGGAATGTCCGTAATACTCTTATGTCCAATTAACCACCAGAAAAACAGAAGTGGCACAGTTGCTCAATGAGTAGAGCATTCACTTCGAACTGAAGACCCGAGAGACAATACCCAGGACCAAATTTCAAGCCCCTTGAGTGACCAAAAAAGGGGAAGAGATAATTTATATCATTTCTCAATTGTATCCTCCAATCCACAAAAATTATGTCTCCATTAATTTAGATTTTTGCTTTTATATTCACCATTGTATAATTTTCAATGACGGTGAGTAAGTAGCACTTTAATACATTTTGACAATGTGTGAAGATAGCACAAAGAAATTCACAGAAAACAGTTGAAATATAAAGGGCAATGGGAATGGAGAAAGTCAGAAACGGGTTAATCAGGCCCTTCATCAATATGTGAGTGTAAGATATTTCAATAAGATATCTTCATATAATTAATATACACCAACTAATAACTATCTTCCAAAGGCTTTGGTATTCAAGTATGACATAAAGGATAAATACACATTCTGTGGTGAAATGAAAGAAAGATAGATAAGAAAATGCATACTTATAATGATTGTGTAAATAAACTAAGAAATTCAGTCAACATTCTGAGGGCTCATGGCTCATTGGACTCGAAGGTTGCTGGTAACTAAGATAATTCTAAAATGTTAGACTTGATCTTATCTTTAAGACTGCTTAATACTATTGCTTTTTGAGTCTGTATTCTTTTTCTTGGTGTTGGTTGTGGTGGTGGTTCTGGGCCTTGAACCCTGGGCCTGGGCGCTGTCCCTCAGCTCTTCAAATCAAGGTTAGAGCTCTACTACTTGAGCCATAGTACCACCTCCGGCTTTCTGTTGGTTTATTGGAGATAAGAGTCGCATGGACTTTTCCTGCACAGGCTGGCTTTGAACCATGATCCTCAGATCTCAGCCTCCTGAGTGCCTAGGATTACAGGCGTGAGCCACCAGCGCCTGGCTCCTTTTTACAACATTTAAACATAAAATAAAATAAAATAAAATCAATATAGGGAATGTTTGGCAAATAAGGTAAAATGATAACTTACAGACAAATGAAAATAATAATGTATGTATAGTTATATATACATATATGTACACATCTGTATATTCATATATGTATACATATATAGGTATTCGAATATATACACATATAAGTACGAATATATGCATATGTACATGTAGTGTGTACAAATATACATTTATTTAAATAGACTTGAATCAGAAATATATTAATAGCATATTAATGCCAATGAAATACTTTAACCATCCTGAATAAGTTATCCAAAAATCCAAATACATATCTCTATAGTAATATAAGAACAATCAAGGAATATATGGAAAGATCATAACATACCTAGACATTGCATACATACAGAGATTAGTGGAAATAGAAACAATGAGATAGCCCTGCACAACCATTATGTAGAAATTGTAATCCTTATACATTGGTGCTTGGCACTTAAAATGATATAGTCAGTTTCTTAAACATACTGGAAATCTTTAAGACATTACACATAGAATTGCCTCTTTGATCCGCATTTTGAATTATAGTTTTATATACAAAATAGATTTTAACATATGTCCAATGAGACACATGTACAAGAATATACATAGCAAAATCCTTCATAATAACATATAATAAAATATTGAAATGCCCATTGAGGATGTTATTCCAATATACACATGCATACAAAACAATATGCTCTATCCATGAGAAAAACTTACATGGACTTATTTTGGAAACAGTGATATTACATGGGAGAAATGGATAAAATAGACTACATTTTCTAATTACATGAGGTTTTTAAAATTGGCATATCTGTAGAGGTAGAATATGAAATAATAGCTGCTCAAGGGGAGAGAAGGTTGAAATGATGACAGGAAATGACTATTAATAAATATTTGAGTATGTTGAGAGGGTAGTAATGATAAAATGTTCCTGAAATGAAGGTGATGTTCTTACTCCAACTCTTTAACATCCTAAGAATCATTGTACTTTATCGAAGAATTACAGAATGCATTTGCATTAACCTTAGGAAAATTTTTAGAATAGTAGTGGGTGAATCTGACTGATAATTTAGAATGTAAAATCCCAGAATTCTGTAATGCACAACTTTAGTATGTTGATTAATAAGACTATCAAGAAAATATGATCTGTGATATATCCTCTGAGTGACTATACATGACATTAAGAGCCAGTGAATATTCTACAAATTCATGTACATTGAGCTATGAGATAAGATTGAGAAGGATGAGGGATAATGATCATCAAGATGCATTGTATTGGCCATGGAATGTAGCTTAGTGGTAGATACTTGCCTTTCATGTGTGAAGCCCTGGGTTTGATTTCTCAGTACTGCATAAACAAAAAAGCAGGAATTGGCACTATGACAAAATCATAGAGTACTAGCATGAGGAAAAGAAGCTCAAGGACATTGCCAAGGCATGAATTCAAACCCCAGGACTATGCAAAAAAAAAAAAAGTGCATTTTATTAAGCCGGGCACTAGCGGCTCACGGCTGTAATCCTAGATAATCAGGAGGCAGATAATTGAGGTTTGAAGCCAGCCCAGGCAAGAAAGTCTGTGATATTCTTGTCTCCAATTAAATCTCAGAAAATCAGAAAGTGCTGCTGTGCCTCAAGTGATAGAGTTCTAGCAATCATCTAAAGGAGCTCAGGACAACCCCCAGACCCAGAGTTCAAAACTCAGGAGAGGAAAAAGGAAAAAAAAAACTCACTATACACTATTAATATACTGCTTCGTCAAACAGTAAGTCCCACACAACTAGTTAAAGTTAATTAAAAATATGATAAAATACAAGTCATTTTGGGAACCAGACAAAGATAGTATAGACGGGACAAAGTAAATGTTATATCATGCAATTTGATTTGAAATTTGTTCTATAGTCTTCTTACATTATTTATGAAATTGACAATAGTGCCCATTATAGGTCAATTTCCTTGAGGAACAGATTGTATTCTGCTGTCTTTTATATGAAATCATAGAGGTGATTTTTTGCCATATATTGAACTATATCTGATATTTAAAAGTAGATTGTCCTAATATAATATTAATTTAATCAATCATTTCATTAGGTTGATGTTGGTTAGATTTTTTTCTAGTAAATCTTATCCCCTATAATAAATGAGAGCATGCTGTGACAGTCTCCTATTAATATGAAAACGTACTTTATAAAATTAACTTAAAAGGGGGAAAGATTAAACTTGACTTCTGATTTTATACATTTCAGATTATGTTTCTTATCCTCATTGACTCGGGTTGGTGGTGGCACAGTACCCCATGTCAGGAATATGTGTTGGAATATTTGTATTCATGGAAGCCAGGAAGTAAAGAAGAGGAATAGGACTGGGAGAGGGAGAAGGAGGAGGAGGAAAGAGAGACAGGAAGAAGGAAAAAAAGAAGGAGAAGGAGACAGAGAAGAAAAAGAAGGAAGAGGAGGAAAGGACTTTGGTCTTAACACCTTTGATCACAAGTTCTCAGTGACCAAAACTCTACAACTATGCCCACATGAAAGGATTTGCCTCATTATGGCAACTTAGTGAAAGCTAATTATAAATCTCAATCCTTTATGATTACAGATTTAATTTCTAGAGTGGTGGGTAGATATTTTTATACATTGTAATAACTTCTGTTCCTAAATATTTACTTGACTTAATCAGAGAAGCTATTTGGCATGGAGATGGTTTGGTTATACCATTGTTGGAGAAATATTTTGAGTGAAAATACATTTTATTTAAAAGATAAGGAGGCTTCAGAGATTTCATTTTGTGACCTTCAAAAATGACTATTTCATCTAACTCATAATGAATTTAATTTTTCATAATTTTATGACATTTCTATTCAAATTTTTGTCATCTATAGTTAGGTTCTTTCTTTCTAATTGAAGGAAAAATAAATACTATCACAATCATTTATTTCTTAATTATTCTATAGAGTAGGAATAATATGAATTTCCTACCATTCAAAAATAAGTTGTATTTATGTCTATAGAAATAATTGCATAAGTCATGGAATATCTTGCTTTATCTCATGTGGAGATTGATTCAATTTCTAAAATTGACTGTTGACATAAAATACATGAAATTCAGTGTTTCTCTGAAATGTCTCGTTACTCAAACCTCAGAAATAAATGAGCAGTAATTAAGATTTTTATATACTCAAAAAATGTATGAATCTATATTTTATGTCAAAAATGTTTAGGTTTAAAAGAAGAGAAAATCATGTGACCACAGTAGATAATATTTAATATAATGAAAAATTACTTCATTCACCCTGACACAGCCTAATGCTTTTAGCTTACATGAGAAATTTAATTAACGATCCCTTCATCACTTTTGAATATTACAGTATTTCAATTTGTGCAAAGATTCTGTCATTTAAATCTTTGAGTGTATATTTTTTCATAAAAATGAAAACTTTTTTCACACTGCAGGTTCGGATTCAATAACTAAATAAATATCTAAATGTTAATTTGTTAAATTGAGCCTCTAGAATTCAAATAAAAAGAAATTTATTTTATTCTTACATGTATTATATCAGTGTTGAATATGGGTATCTCAAGCTTGTAATCCTCACTAGTCAGGAAGCTGGGGTTCAAAGCCAGCCTTGACAACAAAGAAATCATCTTATAAATATGTTAGAAACAATTACAAGAAAAATACATTTGAATACTTATTTTGGAGTCCATTTCACCTAATATCAACTTATCTGACCTTTGCTGCTTGTCTCAGACAAGTCCCTCCCCCACTGCTTTCATTATATTTAATGTTGGTATAATTTGTGGAGGGGAAGGGAAAAAACTAATGGTTTAAATAAGGATAGAGGTGGATCCACTGCAACTATGAGGTGTAAAAGTCGTTAAGTTGAAAAACGAACTTTACAACTTTGGCAGAGTGAGGGGCGGAAGCGGGGTAGATGGGAAGGGTTGGGAAGGGGAAACAAAGGAGATGGCAACAATGCTTGATAAGAAATGTACTCATTACCTTGCCCGTGTAATTATAACCCCCTGTATGGTATTTTCACAATAATAAATAAAAATAAATTTTAAAAAAGCCAGACTTGGCAAGAGTTTGTGAGTCGCATTTCAAATAATCACACACACATCACAACACACGCACACACACACGAAGCCGGAACTGGAGTTGTGGCTTAAATATTAGAGCAATGTCCTTGCGAGGAAAAAAATCAAGGAATAGGTCTGGAGTTCAAATCACAAGAACAACACACACACAATATTATGTATAAATTCTTATTTTAGTTTGAAGAAATAAACAATATCGTGGAAAGTAATATTTGTTACTTATCCTGAAATTTTGTGAAGTTGTTTTTATTACAATTTGTCTTAAGATATAACATAGGTTATTAAAATTAATATTAATATAGTATATTTATAATTACTCATAACACCTTGGAGTATAACAGTTGGTATTTTTTCAAAAGCCATAAGAAATAGTCTGAGTAAAAGAAAGAAAAGAAGAAAAAGAATGAAAGAAAGAAGGAAAGGAAAGGAAGGAAGAGAGAAAGAGAGAGAGGTGAAGGGATGGAGGGAAGGAGGGAGAAAGGAAAGAAGAAAAGAAAGAAGGAAGGAAAAAGGAAAGGAATTAAGGAATGAAGGAACAAAGGAACTAAGGAAGGGAGGGAGGAAGGAAGGGACAAAAACAATTTAATTTATAAAATGTGCTATTTAGCCCAACATAAACTTGTAATTAACCCTTTAGTAAATGCAAGTTTGCAATTTTCATTTCTCTGCATGTTCCCCATGCATGAATGAAACCAACAAATGAAGGTTCAGAAATAACCAGGTGAATCTGTTTGCATCTGTAGTAAATATGTATGCAAATCTTTTTCTCATTTTCCATACATCATCAAATAATTATTTGGAAACAATTTACATTTAGTTATAAATAGTCTAAAAATTGAGGTAACCAAGGGATGTCAATATATTATATAATGTGAATACTAGTAATTATAATGCTATTAATATTAGTGTTTATGTTATATTAATTGTAACAATTTTATTATGTATTTTATCAGACAAATTAGCATACTCTGATTTTGGTGTTTGTGGGAGTCCTAATAGCAGACAGTAATTAAATGAAAGGAGATCTGTATTTGTTGGCACAAACTAATATTTTTGAAAGCAATTAACTCATTGGAGATTTTTCAAATACATCAGAAGGGCCTTAGAAAGGCTGTACCACGTTAACATGGTTACCTATGATGTGATTTACGAGCCACTAAACAATCCTACTTCACTTTGCCATCATTATAATTATTCCCATTGTAAGAAGAATCATTCACATAATTTACATGACATAATCTTGTCCTTGAGTTATTTTGTTCTGTGAAATAATATCCAAATGTACACCACACTGAGTTAAAGCAAAAGTAGCAAAGTGTTTGGACCATGTAACTCCTTCCAGATACACATGTTAAAATTCGGTTCCCCTGTCTGGTGACATCAGAATCAACCTTTCAGAGATGACCCTGCAATAATGATCCTGACGAAAGAATCCCAATATAATTACTCTGCCATGTGAACGTCCAGCAAATAGATTATAATGAATCAGAAAATAGACCCCCATAAGACAAAGAATTACTTTGAATAACCATTTTTAAAATCAATGTTTAAGCTTCTAGAATATGGATAATATACTCCTGATGTTTTTAAGCCACTTATTTGAAATATTTTAACAGCCCAATGGCTGACAAAAAGCAAAGTTTTGATTTAAATTTCACAAATTCTGATAACAAAGATTCATAGGGTTTTATTATTTGAATTTTATTCTCCAAGTCTCTGGGTTAAAAACATTTTTAAATGGGAATTGAGTTGAGGTGCAACTCTCTATTCAACTATCATAATTAATTTTTTGAATATTTTTATTATCTTTAGTTGTACAAAGGATTTGCCATTCACTGAAACAGTGTACGGATACAGTGCATCTTGATCAATGTCACCCCTTTCAACAGTCTTATCCACCCCTACCAATCATCTCCAATCCTTATGTATCTCAATATTATGTTATGCAATTTCTTGCCATTTAATAAAGCAGTTTATGTGTACAATGCACCTGGAGTTGTGTTACAACTTCAACATCTTCAACCCCATTTCACACTACCCCTTGCTTTGTACATTTCAATTCTGGGAAGTATACAATGGATTCTTGCCTGTATTCTATCCTTTTCCCCTTCAATTTCCTTCCCCTCTCACATTGCCCCCCACTATCCTCTCTTGCATTACACATTTACTGGTATTTATTTTGTTGGGCTTTGACTTAGCCTTTTATGAGAATTATAGTATTTTCACTCTCCATGGACTATGACATTTCAGATAATTCATTTGTAATTCCTTGCATACAATCCAGTGTGTTTACTTTTACATTTATAGACACTCCTATCTACCACAAGTGAGGAAAGTCATGCAAACTAAGTTTCTCTGTGTCTGCTTTATTTCACTTAATATTATTTCTAAGTGTTTCATTTTTCCTTTAGAATGGTGCAATATTATTTTTACTGATGGATGAACAGAATTCCATTATGTATGTATTTATATGTTTGTATGTATATATATATATGTATATATGTTTGTATACATACATTTATATACATACAGATATACTTGTTAATTGGGACAAATAAAATTAGATATATATGTATATATATATATATAATTTATATATACATATATAATTCTTGATATCTTTTTACAATGAGAGGCATCTGGGATGATTCCATATGTTGGCTACAGAAAATAATGCAATAATGAACATGATTGTTCTGGTATCTTCAGTGTGGCCTTGTTTCTGCTCTATTGGATAAATGACCATAAGTGGATTTGCTGGATCATAGGTAGGTAGCTCTCTATACAGTTCTGTGAGCAATTTCATAGTATTTTGCAGAGTGATTGAACAAGATTACATTCCCACCAACAGTGTAATAGAGTTTCCTTTGGGCCACATCCCTATCAATATCTGTGATTGTTCATTTTTTCATAATGATATTGTAAGAGGGGTGAGATGAATATAAGTGTTGTTTGGATTGGCATTTCTTTTATGGAGAGAGATGTGTCTACTTTTGATTCTTACTTCTTCTTCTAAGAAGTTTTCTTTAAGTCTTTATCCCATATATTAATTGGGTTCTTGTTTATTTGAGGGTTTATTTTTGTTGGGTTTAACTTTTTGATCTCTAAATATGGGTTAGTTATAAAAACACTTGTCTAATGCTTAACTAGTAACAATATTCTTCCATTCTGTTCTCTTTCTATATATCCTGCTATCTTTTCCTGTTGTCATGTAGAAACTCTTCAGTATGATGTGATTCTATTGATCCAGAAAGAATGATATTACACCATTCATAAGGAAATGGAAAGACTTGGAAAAAACATATTAAGTGAAGAAAGACAGACTCAAAGAAATATAGGTTGCCTAAATTCCCTCATTTGTTGTAGAAGAATGTGCCTCTAATTCTACAAGTAATCACAGTTGGGTGGTAAAAGAGAAAACATTACTCTTGGACATTATAAATTTTATGGGATTCTAAACATATATATAGTGAGATCAAAGGAGGATGCCCTTTGGAGAGGATCACAAAGGATCAATAGCTGTATGAAGAGTATCATATAAAACAATGTTATTTAAAATGATCTCCAAGAAATGATTATGAGAGTTTGTTTATTATTTTGTTTTTTCCTTCAGTGTTCTGATGCCGTTTTTTTTTTTTTTTAATTTCTGCAACTTTGGTCTTATATGTACGTTTGGATAGGGCAAGGGGAATACAGAAATTGTGGGACAAAGGCTTAAATGCAGCAGTGCTACTCAATAGACACTACATTGTAAATGAACCATACAACTTTCGCGAGAGGGAGGTTGAAAGGGAAAAACTGGGAGAACATATGTGAAGAGGTGACACTGTTCAAAAAGAAATGTGCTCATTATCTGACTTATGTAATTGTAACCCTTCTGTACATCATATTTACAAATTAAAAATGGACCTCATAAACAGGCTAGAGTAGCTATACTAATATCAGATAAAATTGGCTTTAAAATATAAGTGGTATGCAAGTAAAAAGAGACAAAGTAGGACATTAAATATTGACAAAGAAAACTCTCCATAAGAGGGATATAACAATTCTAAATATCAATGTCCTGAAACCTAGAGCTCACAAATTCATCAGAGAAATACTACTTACCCTAAAAGCATGCATACATCCAAATTAATTGTTGGTTGTTTGAACAAATCATTCTTACCTCTGGACAGGCCACCCAGGTAAAAACTTAGCAAAAATCTTTAGAGCTAAATAACTGTATTGACAAGCTATATCTAACAGATATCTACAGAGTATTTCACCTACCAGTATCACAATATATACTCCACTCAGCAGCTTTCAAAATTCAAAAATAAAAATGAAATTACTCTTTGTATCCTGTCAGACCATGATGGGACCAAATTAGATCTCTACATCCAAAGGCATCACATAACATTCTGAAATTCACACAGACTGAATAACACATTGCTAAATCATCAGTGAGTCACTGAAGAGATATGGAGGGAAGTTCCAATGTTTGTGGAATTCAGTGGAAGTGAACACACAAAATATTACCTTCTCTGGGACATAGCAGTAGCACAGACAATACTCAGAGGAATATTTATAGCTTTGATTATGTACATCAACAAATTAGAACAATCTTTTTTTGTTGTTGTTCAGTCGTGGGGCTTGAACTCTGGGCCTGGGCGCTGTCCCTCAGCTCTTCAGCTGAAGGCGAATGCTCTACCACTTGAGCTACAGCGCCACTTCTGGTTTTCTGGTGGTTTATTGGAGATAGGAGTCTCACGGTCTCTCCTGCCTGGGCTGGCTTTGAACCGCGATCCTCAGATCTCAGCCTCCTGAGTAGCTAGGATTACAGGCATGAGCCACCAGCGCCTGGCTAGAACAATCTTAATCAGCACTAATGATGCACCACTAAGTCTTTGACAAAACAGGAAAAACAAAACCAAAAACCAATAGACAGAAATAATACAAATTATATTAAAGAAAGAAATGAATCAGTCTCAAAAAACATACAATCATAATTGACTTTTATCTACTAGTAGCTCAAAAATTTGCCCAATGAACGTCAATATAGCTATTTTCCGAGATAGACTCAACCAGCTCAAACCAGTGAACAAAACAAACTTCTAGGATTCTAAGAAACAACATTTTGTTTGCCTTTTTTTAACAGAAATTTGCTCTGTTGTTCTTATTAGGGTGATTTATAGATGGATTACAATTACAAGGGTCAGGTAATGAGCACATCTCCTTTTGTGAAATGTCTTCAGTTCCCACACTTGTTCCCAGTCCCACCCTCCTGTCCCCACCCATGTGTTAAATAGTTCACTTTCATCAATGATCAATGAACTACACTGCTGCAATTTTCGACTCTTTTCCCTAAAACTCTGTGCCCACCCTTCACCTTCACAATGAATATACCAGGCATAAGGCAAAAAAGACAGAATTATCACAAACTATAAACAACAACGAACACAAAACAAAAAATAAGTTTTCTGTTTCCGTATCTCATAGTTCGTTTGAGTATGTATATCTTGTTATATAAATCTAATTGTTTTTTATCATGAAGTCAATTCAGGGAGTAAGGTGTGATAACATAATTTTGCTCTCTATTTAATGATATTTTTTATTTTAATATTAAATTTGTAAGTAACACAATTGAAGTACTAGTGAAATTTGAAAGTTCAGATTTAAATGTTCCAAATGTCTAATAATTCCATTTTGGCAACCAAAATGAAAAACAGGTATGTTTTATCCTCAAGAATGTCATTATTTCATGTGCAAAAAAAATAAAATAAATGTAATGTTAATTCAGTGGACATAAGGAATCAAATACTTATGCAATGCATCAGTACCAAAGATTATGACATCTATTAATAAAGTTAATAAAACTTGTTTTAAGTAGATTACTTAAGACATGAAGCAAGTGATAATTTTCTTTTCTAAGTGAAGTTATATAGAAATCACAGTTCAAAGATTCCAGAATTCTGTGTGCTTTATACATGTCAATTTACACATACGCTAGGCACATCTCAACGTTATTTGAAGATAACTGAGAAAAAGATTAGAATAAAAAAATCACTCAAATGGTTAGCTGTATTTTGTGACTAACTAGGTCTCTTTTATATCTCTATTTTATTTGAAAAATCTGGAAAATTTATTTAAGTCACATCAAAAATAATGAGAAACACCCTTAGCTCCTTAAAAGACAATAAAAAAAGGAAACAACAAAGAAAAAATTGAACTTCATTTTGCAAGTGGTCTTTGTATATTGTGGTGCTTTGTTATTGTGGATTCTGTGACTATCCCATGAATCTGGACTCAAATCACAAGGGCTACAGGAAGAAAATTTCAATATCTAGAGCAGCTAATACAGCTCTGCAGTTGTTTGTAGGTTTGACTAATGTCGCAGCTGGACATAAACAGTACAAAGGAAATAATTCTACTGCTTTGCAGGCAAGAATGTGATGAAAAGCATACTGTTATCTTCTTAGATGAAATAAGAAGACCACACTTTAAAAGCTCACTAAATGATCAGCCCTTTGAATAACAGTGCCATTTTTAATGCACTCTAGAAAATTCAAATCCTTCATCCCTCCACAACCATTAATGACATTCACAAATAATTGCCGAGGGGAATTTCCAGTTTTATTTGATATTTCAAATGGATTGGGAGTAACATGAACAATGATTCAAGTTGTTGAGAATATTTAATTTAGAATAAGCAAACAAATCAGATTCAACTCCATAGCTTAACCTTTAAGAAAAATGAATTAAGGTATATGGCATGTCCTTTGTAATTTAATTATAGACATTAGGGCAAAATGCCAGAAACACTATACAAGAAGGAAACAGAAGTCTTTGATAAGATATGTTAAAGATTACAAGTAATTTTACCTACAATTTCTATTATATGATAGCATATTTTTTCTGCCAATCAGAGACAAATGTATTTTAAATTATGATATGAAAAATGCATGATCATGAATGAATGAAATCAGGGAGTAGATGGCTCAAGTGCTGGTTGGTTCTGTTAAATGTTCTCATTATTTTGAATGATCTGGTGTTTTTGTCTGTGTGAAATTATGAATGTATTTTATGTCTGGGCAGGAAAATTTGATTATTAGATCACTGCTGACACCCAATGTCAGGAATCTAACCTGAATCAGTGCGGTAAATATATATGTGTATGTGTGTGTGTGTGATTGTGTGTATGCCTACAAGTCTGTACTTAGAAGGAAGTATCTTATTTCCTTCAGGGTATATACTTAATTCTATTAGATATACTTCATTAATGAGAGCAGATAAAAGTAATTAACATTTTGAGACATATGTTTATGTTCCTATGTTTGCATGAACAAATTAAAAATTTATATTTTGGGTATGAGTTTTGTGGAAGGTCAGCTGAAAGTATAAATATCTTGAGAAAGATGTCAATGACAATCATTTCAGTGTAGATCAATTTTAGACAACACTTGGAAGGATATGTAATCATATATGAAAATGCAACATTTATTGATTTTCAAAAGCTACACTATTCGAGAAATATTTAGGAAAACAAGTTAAATTATGGAAACATAAAAGGAATATTATTTCTACTGTATAGGAAGGAAAACCCTAAATATTACAGTTTGTGTCATATTTCACATTGAGAATCTTTGTCTATAACAATGTTTATTTCTTTTGTTTCTACTTTCCTATTCATAATTCTGCTTCTCATAGTATTCTTCTAAGGACTTTTTCTTTCTGCCAGTTTGGGGCTTGAACATACATCATGCTCTGTTTTTTTATTTTTTTGCTAACACAAGTCAGTCTACTATTTGAACCATGTCCCAGCCCAGAAATTTTTGTAGTTAATTGGAGATAGAACCTCATGAACTTTCCTACCAACCTGAAAAACCATTATCCCCCAAGTCTCGTACTTCTTAATCACTAGGATTATAGAGATGAGTCTTGGATCAGAACAGTCAATGACTTTTCCTGTTTTATGGCTTCCACATGTTTGCTAGTAATTGCAATAATAAACTACCACAGATTGGGTAGCATTAACATTGTAAATACATTTTCTCTGAGTTGGTGGAATTTGAACTCCAAGATTAGATTTGGCTTCTGATTCCTCTTTCCTTGGCATATTCAAGGCATTCTGCTTCTCTTGGAGTAGACTTCAACTTAAATGCTACATTTGAGATTCTGTTTCCATATGCAGTCACTTTGTAAGACAATGGGTTTTTTATCTTTAGTCTGAGTTCAGTGGGACATAACATATTGCTTAATAGATAGAAGAAAATCTCTAATATAAAATTATTTGTTTGGGGCATGGAAGTTATGGTTATACTTTCAAAAAATAGCAAAAGAGGTAAAGGTTTTATTAGAGCTTGTAAGATAATTATGAAGTCTTGACCTTAGACATGACACATTTAAATTCCCAGTTCTACTGGAGGATTGAACTCAAAACCTACACTTGTGAAATAGCATGTCTACCACTACCATACCTGCAGATTAAATTTGATTGCTTATTTTGAGGTATTATCAATATGCCTGGGCTTGCTTGGACTGAGGTCCTCCTAACACAAGCATAAAACATTTTGCCTGGAACTGGAATTCTCTAAGCTCTGTTTTCCAAGTCGATAATATTATAGATTTGAGCCACTTTATCCAGTAAAATTATACAATTTCAAAATATCTTGATATTGCCTATATTTGTGTTTAACATATATAGCTAGCCTTAATTTTCTCCCTCTTTTGTTTAGTACTCTGGGTTGAAAACATTGGCTTTCTTCATATACATGGCTTTGTTTAGGATGGAATCCCATCACAATCAAAAAAGTCTCACAAAAGTTTGTCAAAAATCATGGAAAAAAAGGCTTCAGGTTGGAAGAAAACACTGATCTTTAAGTTATAATTGCACTATTATTTATAGTGTTAGTCAATGCTTGCATAAGTATCAGGAGGAAGGCAGAAATGTGAGAGATGTCAGGTCACTGTAGAAATTTTGTAGTTGTCACTTCATGTTATCTTCCTTCCTTAAAGCTTGTTTTATTAAAGCTCTCTGGGTGTATATTTGTTGGACTGATTGGAAATCATCTCTGGAAATAAAGCTGATTTTAAAAGGCTGATGGTGTGGTAAATAAAGGAATGGTCAGAATGAGCACAGATATTGTCACAGATTGAGCCGACCAGGTTAATTGCTGAACAGCCAAAAAAAAAAAAAAAGCCAAGTTTCAAGTTTGATGATCCACATTGGAACATATACAGATAGATAGATATATACATATACATATACATACATACATGAAAAATTAAATCTCCAGTAGATTATAGAGAAACGGCGTGACAGGTATTAAACTATATCAAACTGGTTGCAGGAAAGGTACAGTAAAATATAGATAGTTTAGCATAAATTTTGTAAAGGATGAAAATTCTTCCTTCATTATATACTTTACAAATATCCTTATTATGTTTTAAGTTTTTTTGTGCAAATAACATACAGAGATGTTACAATTACAGGGACAATGTAATGAGTACATTTTTATCAAGCATTGTTACCTCCTCCTTTCTATCCCTTTATCATCCCTTTCCATCTCACTTTCCTGACCCTCTCTCCCATCTTGAGCCAAAGTTGTAAATTTCATTTTTCTACAAAACATCTTGTACATCACATGGTTGCACTGGGTCCACCTGTTTTCCTATTTAAACAATTTGGTTTTTCCCTTCCCCTCCACAAATTATACCAACATCAAATACAGTGAAAACTAGGTTTAGTTTTTTTATATTGTAGTAGGAGCATCGATACAATGCTGACAATTTGAATTACACAAAATATGCAACATGGGTAGGCACTGCTGGTTCAAGGATGTAATCTTAGCTAGTTAAGAGGCTAAGATCTGAAGATCACAGTTCAAATCCAGCCTGCATAGGAAAGTTCGTTAGATTCTTATCTCCAATTAACCACCAGGGCAAATGGAGTTCCAGTGCAGATTGTATGTCGAGCACTGGCTTAGAACACAAAAACCCCATCCAGGCACTGAGTTTAAGCCTTGGGATCAACAGAAACAAAAATATAAAATAAAACATGGAGTTAGATATTTTATAATGAAGCATAATTTAATATACTCTACATTGTTAGAAAGACTAGACTTCTGTGTTAGCTTTATAACCTACCATAATAAATGATGTTGTCCACTTATTATACAGAAATGCTTATTTAGATTTACAAGTTTGAAGGTTTCAGTGTATGGTCAGTTGGTTTTATTACTTTGGGAGCCTGTGACAAGACAATGGCAAGGTGGGGAGTAGGTCAAAGAGAAAAGTTTTTGACCTAGACTGAGTAAAAGATAAAATAAGAAAGTAGTTGAGAGTTTATGTTCTCATAGCTTTCACGCTGAAGAACTTTATCTTCAGAACTATACAGATATTCTCCACAGTCTGGGAGGAAATAGAAAGTCATTTTTCTTTAACACATAGATCTTTCTGGGGCATTCTAAATTCAGTTGGCAACACCTTCACAAATGATAATGACTTGTCCAGGGGAAGACACAAGTAGATATTTCTGTAAATTCTAATCAGAACTCAGCAGACTAAATATTTTATGGAATTCCTATTAAAATATTTTCTTGCAGACGGAGTGGGTCTTTATTCTACAAATGTGTGTATCTGTGTGTTTGTATGTGTGTATGTGTGTGTTTCAATAAACTAATATAACAATGTAGCAGAGAAAAGTATTAGTGGGCCTGGGAAGATCGCGTAGTTGTGGAGCCCTTGCCTTGCATGCATGAGGCCCTTGGTTCGATTCCTCAGCACCACATAATCAAAAAGAAAAAAGCCAGAAGTGGTGCTGTGGCTCAAGTGTTAGAGCGCTAACCTTGAGCTGAATAGCTGAGCAACAACGCCCAGGCCCAGAGTTCAGACCCCACAACCGGACCCCCCAAAAAAATTAGTATGGCCTTTCGTTTTTCTTCTTATACTATGAAAGTCTGTCACAATTCCCAATGAGATCTTATCCAAGATTCAAACATTAATGCTGTCTCAAAAGTTTTGCATGCATGAAGAGCTGGGAAGGTTGCTCAGTGGTAGACCACATACCTTACTTGCCAAAAGTTTTGCATGCCAACCGAAGTTCATCTACCTCATTTAAGATGGCCATGGTATATAAAATTTTAAGTCCTCCAATTATGTTGTCACCATGGAAACAACATATAATACTTCTTTTAAAATACCTAGATTGTAGAACACTTCACCCAGAAAATTGAAGGAATATACTTTATGGGATTTAATTTAAATATTTAGTCACTGAAATGGATGTTCTATATCCACAACTCAGAGTCCTATTAAGCTACATAATTGCAAAACTCATCTATTACCATCTTGCATGAATACAGTCCTTCCTGAAAACAAACCAGATGTGGTAAACAAATTAACATGTACGACATTGTCAAATGCAGCTGTTCTAAAGCATGGAACTGACAGAGCAATTAATGCCTGTAAACAGCTGGTTCTAAGGAGTATGGAAAGTGATTTTTCCACTATAAGTGGAAAAGTCCACAGATTTTTCAGATTGTGTTTCGTTGTCGGCATTTGTGAGATATATTTTGGAAAGCACAATTAATGAAAGCATGCTGTTTTGTAAAACTTTGCTGGCTGACACACCAGGGAAGAAAAACTTTTGAAATGTTTCAAATGAAAAGACAAACAATAGGGTGGGTAAGTTGTGGTATGCAGTTTAAATACAGACTGAAGCAAACCAAAGAATGGGAAAAAATCATTTTCCTTAAGAAATGCTTTCTGGGTATATTGTGCTATACACTATAACGATGAAATGATAATTTCTTTGGAAAAGTAAAGAAAAAACACTTACCTGTTGAACTTCTTTTTAAAGTGAATCTTAAATGACAAAGATGAAGAAATTTAAATGGGTTCATATTATTATTACTTTAATTTTTTATTAAAAGTTAAAACAAACTGACAGGCTATTAGTCCATGAAGATTTACAGAGTAAGTTTCTAGCATATATTTTATTTTGTTCCTCTTTTTTGGGGGTGATATAAATATTTTATTTCAAAAAGGCTACTTGGTTTTCACCATTTATGCAGTCATAGAATAAGAAATGTTTTTGATTAATTTAAGACAATAGTAGGCTCATTTTATGCCAACACAAAATATAAAAACCAATGACATTTTCAATGAACAACTATAAAAAATCATGAAATAATATAGTAAAACTATAGGTCAATTTTTTTTGTTGGTTGTGGGCCTTGAACTCTGGGCCTGGGCACTGTCCCTAAACTCTTCAGCTCAAGGCTACCACTGTACCACTCGAGCCACAGTGCCATTTCTGGTTTTAAGGTGGTTTATTGGAGATAAGAGTTTCACAGACTTTTCTGCCCAGGCTAGCTTTCAATCACTATCCTCAGATCTCAGACTCCTGAGTAGCGAGGATTACAGGCATGAGCCACCAAAGTCCAGATCCAAGTCAATTTTTAAAAAGCAAGCTTATTGAAACTTTTAGCTTTTTCCAGTAAACAATTTTACTTTTTCAGAATTAGCTTGTAACTGAGTTATTTTTAGATGTAACCATGAAGTATTTTTATAGAATCAAATATAATTCTATTACGCAGTATTTCACAAAAACCCACTGTAATTGACTTTCCCCAAAATCAATTATTACATACTATCTCACACACTATAATCATTACAATCTAAATAGTCTGGACCATTTCATATAAATTCTAGGTGCTATTTTACATTATGAATTCACATCTGTGGTTTTAAACAAAGGAGAAAAGATTTTAAAGGTAAAATCAAATATGAATGTGTAGTGTGGCCCAAATAAACCAAAAATTGTGAATTCATACAGACAAAATTATTTTCTTTCCATTAAATACGCTGAAGTAATACCATTGGAAATAGTGAGGCAGGCAGTGGCAGAATTCAAATCTCTTCAAACAATGTCTCTGTTATTCTGCTAACCCCTCCACTAAGAAGACGTCCCTTTTCCCAGTTGTCACAAAACTTCAAGTGTCTCACTTAGAATTCTATTTGGAAAAGTTCTAAATCACTGATTCTTTTTGTATTTTCTGTTATATGAAACAAAATATAGGCACAAAACAATTGAACTAAAATGCACACATGTGTTGAAGTCATCACAGCTGGAAAATCAACCAACAAATTGGAACTTCCCCAGGAACAAAAACATATTGTGCCCAACTTATTTTTTTAAACTTCAAACACATGTTAATTTAAGTAGAGCTATAAGTATAACTGTCTTTCAGAAATAAGGTTGGTTTAACTTGTAATTAAATTTATCTAGATCAACCTAATATAGAAAATCCCTTGAATGGATCAAATTGTTTAAATCAAATGTAACTGTATGTAAAATAAGATCTGAACATACTTAAAAGAAAAAATGCTACAGTATTTATTCACAAAAATCATAACATTGTTAAAAATTCCGAAATGCAATTAGTAATTCCAAAATATCCATAATGAGCACTAAATACTACTGACTTAACAAGAGCAAAATGTGCAAATAACAGAATCTGAGCAGTGTACATAATTTAAAAATACAACAAATTATACGGTTTTTACAAGACTGAATGTGGATTATCTAAAAGAAAACATCAGCACATCATATAAATGAAATTAAAAATCTCATGAAAAGAGAGAATAGTAGTAGTTTCTGGAATATAATATTTTAATAAATCTTGGTCAAAATCTAGTACTGTCTAAATTGTATACCTAATTAGTTAGATCCAAAGAAGACCCAAGTTACTCCAGCTGATTCGAAACTTTGGCAAAGTAGTACAATACAACTGTAACACTATTATGGATGTTGACTCTGGCATGGAATTCATTTCCTCTTTGATCTGACAAATGAATATATGAAAGAACATAACTTCTCCAACTAAATATCAACACCTAACTAAGCATATAACTAGAAAAGTCATCATGCAATCCGTATTGCAACTGGGATAAAAAGAAAAATCAGTCATATTAAATGTTGGCTTTTTTCATAAATTATTTCCTTTGTCTTGCATTTTTTAAACATTGTGTTAAATGATTTATATCTTGGTAACTAAATTTGGATGCCTCCTTAAATTTTGTTCTGGGTATAATATCTCACTTCAGTTCCTATCCAATGAAATGATGTTGTTTACAAAACAAATGCTAATAACCACTGCTTATAATACACAAAATCTCATAAGCATGATTTCAGGAAGCATAGGTTAACATTTTGATATCGTGGTCTCATGACTGATGAGGCCTATCTGCATTAGTAAAGTTGTACCTAGATTTCCCAGCCTAAATTTAGCCACTGTTAAAAAGTGTTTATACCTTTATCTGGCACCCACCAGAGATTAAACCTGATATAAAGTCTAAGGAAAATCATAAGGTAAGAATTTAGCTCTTCTGGATATAAAGTAAACCAAAATGCAGCTTAGAGTAACTCATTTGACTAAAGTCAACCTATTTCTCTAAAACATGTTAAGTATTCCTTACAATGTGTATTATTCTCAAGAAGGGAATGAAGAATGTGAGAAGAGGAATAAGCAAGTATTGACTTCAAATATACATAATTTGGATTTACCGCTTTATTTCGTTATAGGCATTTTTGATAAAAAACTGTTTGAATAATTGATTTCCTGGTTAGGTACAATATATCCTAGTTACATATTCCAAACTGCATTCAGAAAATGGCATATAGTAATTGGGTAGAAAAATAATCAATAAACAGCAAAAAGTATATACCTGTAGGGTAATATTTTGAAGAGTCAATTAGAAATATTCTAATATAATAATTTGAACAATTTCACATTGACAGTATTTACCTAGAATACTTTAATGCTAATTGGACAAGATTGTCCTTCTAAATGAGCAAAACCTATTACTCCTTTTACTTTATCAGGTAAATATCTGAGCTAAAAATGGAAATTAACATATGAATCTCTAACAACTGGAATGAAATTTACTTTTTATTAGCAAATATTAATTTTACAAAAGTATTTTATTGTGTTATAAACATATGTCCACATAATGTAGCTTGTTACATTTTACTCATTTTATTAATTTCATTCTCCTACTTTTATACTTATATTTTATTATGCCATCATACTAACATATGAAATATTTGAACATATTTACTCCACAATATTTCTCTTCATCTCCTCTCTTACTTTTTTCAAAACTTAATCAGTTCCATCTTTTACACCTGGGTCATTCATTTTATTTTCTGGGTCTAGAGTCTGTATATGAGAAATCTAATATTTGTTTTTCACAGTACCGCTAATTGCTTTGATATGAAGGTTTCCCATTCTATTTTCTTGAAGAAGATATTATTTCATAATTATGTGTGGCTAAATAGTATATCATTGTGTGTATATACATACATATGTATATATATATATATGTATATATATATATATATATATTACAGTTTCTCTCTTCAATGAATGATTAAGGAACATGCAGTTAATTCTGTAGTTATTTATGCTTTTTTTATGTGGGAGAAAGAAGGATGGAAATAATGATGTTTGGAATAAGAAACATGCTCTTTAGGGAGGCAGTCTACTATTTGAAACATCTCTCAGCTGCTCTTTCATCAGTATTTCAATAATGCGTTGTATTTAAAAATAAAATTTAATTACATTTACAAAGGTGTTCTTTTTCAGTATATATATATATATTTATTACAATGTTACATTTAGTATGTCATGTGAGTATGGTGATGTATGTGAGCATGAAAATCTAGGCATGTTTGTACATGGAGCTGACTCGAAGGAAACTGAATCTGTGTGAGATACAGGATTCAAATAAAAGTTTGAGAACTGTAAGTTGCTAAATTGATGTATATGTCCAGTTTGTGGAGTGTGATTTCAAGATCACATTTTGGTAGGTTTTATACAAAGTAAGTAGATGTTTCTAATCCAAAATCGTAAGGAATAAAACAACAACTCTGTTTCATAATCATTCAGTCTTAGTACTCCAGACATTGTAATAAGTAGAAAAAAATGATTGAAAGTATGGCGGGTCAGTAGTAACCCTTTAGACACTCTACATTTTCCCGAAAATCTTCAGATGTACTCTTTGGATATAAATTACAAGTGTATTTATAAACATACAGGTATAATATGATCTTATATATGTAAATATATGTATATATTACAAATACATCATATATTTACTTATATTTTAAATGTGTATCACAAATATTGATTTATATTTAAATGTAATTCAACTCATCATAGATAGATAGATAGATAGATAGATAGATAGATAGATAGATAGATAGATAGATAGATAGATATTTTTTGGTCAGTCATGTGGCTTGAACTCTGGGCTTAGGTGCTGTCCAAGTACTCTTCAGCTCAAGGCAAGAGCTCTACCCCTTGAGACATAGCGCTACTTCCAGTTTTCTGGTACATTATTGGAGATAAGAATCTCATGGAATTTCCTGCCTGAGCTGGCATTGAACTGTGATCCTCAGATCTCATCCTCTTGAGTAGCTAGGATTATAGGCATGAGCCACGGGCACCCGACTATACTTATATCTGAGATTTGTTAGTGTAACAAAGGGTACAGAAACTATTATTCTTATCATGAAAGGACTTCACACTGACAGATATAATTACAAGAAGAAAAACAATAACTTTTCACAGTGGCACAAAAATCGTAGGTATCGGAGTTCCGGGAAGATGGCGGAGGAGAAGCTGGAATCTGAACAAGCTCTTGCATAGAAAACAGTTTCAGAGTTCCAGTGAACAGTCCCAAGCCAGAGAATCACACCAAGTGTGGCATCACAGGACAGAGAGTTACTCAAGAGAGGGGAAGCCAAGCAGACACATCTGAGCGCCTGCCAGCAGCTGCTGCTGCGGCGGCAGGGTCGCAGCAGCGACCACCGCCGCAAGGGCACACCTGAGACACAGTCCGGGACGAAGGAGCCAGATGCAGCAGACGAGCGGATTCTACTCAACACCAGCAAGAACCAACAAGGAGCGGACAACTTCATCCTGCACTTTGCAGACCAGAGACGACCCAGGATCCAAGACTCGGCGTGAGTAGAAGCCCCACTTCCTCACTCCTTCCCAGGGAGCAGAGGAGGGAAGGCCACCCCTTCCCCCCCCAGCACCGGTGATCTCCATCTTGGATACCGACAAAGCTCGGAGGAGCGGCTAGCTCCAGCTCAGGCCTTGGAATAAAACTAGTCATTTAGCAGGTCATAAGAACTTAACGGCGAAGTGACCTCACAGACTCAGTTCCATCCAGGGAAAAGTCACCCAGCTCAGGCGCCAACCATTGGAGTGGCTCTCCTCACCTGGTAACCAGAGCCAGAGGCTGCCCCTCCCTCTAGCAGCCACCACAATCAATTGAAAAACAGAAACCCTGAGAATGGCTCCAGGCTGGGTGCTGTGAGTTTTTTTCACAAAATAGCACCAGGGAAAAGCTACTGTTGGTTGAAAGGCCTCAAGTCTACCCAGAACCTAGCCTCATCAGTGCATCCCCATTTTTTGTGATTCTCAAAGCAGATCACCCTCCCAGTAAACTAACCTGGGAGGGGGATCTCAAAATATAGGGTAAAGCAGAGCATTTTTCTGCCTGTTCCAACAAACTGACTTAAGAAACCAATCAAGCCACAGGACCTCAAGCTGAACCAGAGACTCCAACCAGATTCTGGTTACAGACAAAAGGGAGATACAGGATTCTTCCCACCCCTCCCAAAAAAAAAAAAAAAATCAAAGAACTTTTTTTTTCTTCTTCTTCTTCTTTTCTTTTTTTCTTTTTTTGTTTTGTTTTTTTTTTTTCGTTTTTTGTTACCTTATATATATAAAAAAATTTTTTTTGCTTTTCTAAAACTTTTATTAATCTCTAATTTTTGCCACTTCTGAAAAAATAATTGTTTTCCATTAACTTTTTTTTTTCTCTCCTCTTATAATTTTTATTTTAGGAATACGTGAATGTGTGTTTTCCTTTCTTTTCTTGTCTTCTTTCTCTTTTTCTTTCATTCTTAATTATCTTTTTGTTTTTTGTTTACCTCTACTGAACTTCAGATCTTTTCTTCTCACTTTCCTATCCTTTCCATCTTTTCCTCTTTGTTCTACTTTATGTGACTTAACTCTTTTAAAGTTTTTCAAATCTCCTCTATGTCCCTCCCTTTCTCTCAACATATTCATATTCCCCTATAAATAGATGGTCTTTTAATCTCTAAAATAACATTAATTTTTACGTTTCTATTTTTTTTTTCTGGTCTCTTTTCATTCCCCTTTCCCTTTCTTCTTTTTCTCTCTCTCTCTCTACTTGCATCCTACCCAACCTATTTCCTGCATTGTGATTAGGACATAGTTAACTCTCCCTGTGCCTCCCCACACCAATCTATTCCTATTTTTTACCCACATCTCTCCCTAACCCTAATAATTTCTGGTTTTCGAATTCTTCTCTGCGGTTCAAAGCCCTTTAACATATAGTTGTTTGATGTCGAATAGATGTATCTGTTGAACTACATTGTATCTGTAGACTATTGACTGTAGAAATGCAAACTTTGGTTGATGGTTGCCTTAAGATAGTGTTCTAGCACAAAACTGGTGCTATCTTCATCTCAAATGGGCAGAGTAAGCTGGAAAAACACAAGAAAAATGGCAAATTCGGGTATCTCAATTCCCAATCTTGATAATCAGGGGTTAGAACAGATAATGAATAATCCAGAGGAGAGTTCCCAAACAGCTCTACAAACATTGCTGGCAAACATGATAAATGAAAAGTTTGACAACGTACAAAGGACTCTATATGAGCGTGACAGGGAGAGAGAGGAGGCATCCCAGAAGTTTATACAGGAATATCATAAGCGTGAGGAAGCTACTCAAAAACTGAGGCAGGATTTGCGTGAACAACTTGAGAATACTCAAAGAGAAAGGGAGGAATGGCGTGAGCAGGCTGAGAACACTCAAAGAGATCTGCAGGAATCCCACGAACGGGAGGAAGCTAATCAAAGAGTAATACAGGAATTGAGAGACCAGGTAGAGAACACACAAACATCACTAAAGGCATTCATGGAATCCATTAACAAAGAGCTGAAGGAAATCAGGGAGACCACAAAGGGAATGCTGAATGGAACCCAACAGAAGGAATGGGAGCCCAAAGAAAAAATAACCAATCAACTAAGTGATTTGAGGACAAACAATGAACACCAAATTAAGGAAGTAAAGAAATTCATACAAGACCTAAAACAGAGCTTCATCAAAGAACTTGAAGCCATCAAAGCTGACCAAATAGAAGGAAAAGAGATAAAAAACAAAGTAGAGAGTCTTGACAGCAGGTTAGACCATGCAGAAGATCGAATCTCAGGGATTGAAGACAGCCTAGATATTATAGAGAAAGAACATACAACCATCCAAGACAAGTCCAAGAAATATGATAGATCTATGCAAAACCTGGATGACACCATCAGAAGGCCTAATCTAAGGATAATGGGTGTAGAGGAGCACCTAGAAACAGACGTTAATGGTCTAGGAAATTTGTTTAACAGGATCCTAACAGAGAACTTCCCAAACATGCAAAAAGATAGGCCTGTCCAGATACAAGAAGCCTTTAGAACCCCAAATAGACCAGACCAGAATAGGACATCCCACCGCCACATTATAATCCACACAGGATCAACTCAGAACAAGGAAAAGATCCTTAAAGCTGTCAGAGAGAAAAGGGTAATCACTTATAAAGGGAAACCAATTAGAATCACCTCAGATTTCTCAGCAGAGACAATCAAAGCAAGAAGAGCCTGGAATGATGTATGCCATGCCCTAAAAACAAACAACTATCAACCAAGAATACTGTACCCAGCTAAACTCTCCTTCATAACTGAAGGCCAAATAAAAACCTTCCATAGCAAAGAAAAATTGAAACAATACATCTCCACCAAACCAGCCCTACAAAAGATTCTTAAAGTTGTCCTACACATAGAAAACCAACAAGACCGCAATAAAGGCCAAGAAACTGCACCCAAACTGAGAATCCAAGAACCATAGGAAGAACCCAGTTTTAGCAGCCCCCAAGAAGCTGGATAACATGGCAGGAACTCCCAAATACCTCTGAGTCCTATCTCTTAATGTTAACGGACTGAACTCTCCAATTAAGCGACATAGACTGTCTAGTTGGATTAAAAAACAAGACCCTTCTATCTGCTGCCTGCAGGAGTCACATCTTGCCCGTAAAAACAAACACATTTTCAATGTTAAAGGCTGGAACAAAATCTACCAAGCAAACGGACCGCATATACAGGCTGGAGTTGCAATCCTAATATCAGATAAAATAGACTTCAAATTAAAATTCGTGAAAAGAGGTAAAGAAGGTCGCTACATACTAATTAAAGGATCTCTCCTCCAGGAGGATATTACAATTCTAAATATCTATTCGCCAAACAATGGAGCACCCAAATTTATCAAAGAAACACTACTTTCCCTCAAATCCCATATAGATCCAAAGACATTAATTGTTGGGGATTTTAACACACCACTCTCCCCACTAGATAGATCAACTCGGCAAAAACTCAACAGAGAAACCGCAGATCTAAACAGCTGCATAGATCAACTAGGCTTAACAGACATTTACCGAACATTTCACCCAGCACCATCAGAATACACGTTTTTCTCAGCAGCACGTGGAACGTTTTCTAAAATAGACCACATTTTATGCCACAAAGCAAACTTGTCTAAATTCAGAAACATTGAAGTTATACCTTGCATTCTCTCTGACCACAAGGGAATAAAATTAGAACTCAACACCAAAAGCCACCAAAGAAAGTCCGGTATCACATGGAGGCTGAACAACACACCGCTGAATCATGAGTGGGTCATGGAAGAGATTAGAAAGGAAATTTAAATGTTCATGCTATTCAACAAAAATGAACACACAAAGTACCAGCTCCTCTGGGACACAGCAAAGGCAGTACTCAGAGGCAAGTTTATAGCGCTGAGCTCCTACATCAACAAATTGGAGAGATCTTAAACTAACAATTTAATGACACATCTAAACCTCCTTGAAAAAGAGCAGCAAGATAAACCCCAATCCAGTAGATGGAAAGAAATAATCAAAACTAAATCAGAATTAAATGAATTAGAATCCAAAAAAACTATAGAAAGAATCAACAAAACAAAGAGTTGGTTCTTCGAAAAACTTAACAAAATTGACAGACCCTTACCAAATCTTATCAGAAAAAGAAGAGAACACACCCAAATTAATAAACTCAGAGATGAGAATGGAAACATCACCACGGAAACAAGCAAGATTCAGAACATTATAAGGGAATACTTCTCAAAACTTTATGCTAATAAGTTTGAGAACTTGACAGATATGGACCTCTTCCTAGCAAATATTGACATGCCTAAACTAAACCAAGATGAGTTAAACTATCTTAACAGGCCCATATCAAGCATTGAAATAGAAACAGCAATAAGAGACCTCCCAGCTAAGAAAAGTCCAGGACCAGATGTTTTTACAGCGGAATTTTACAAGGCCTTCAAAGCAGAGCTCACACCAATTCTCCTCCAACTCTTCAATGAAATTGAAAGAGAAAGGTCACTACCGAACACATTCTATGAAGCCATCATAACCCTCATCCCAAAACCAGGCAGGGACTCATCAAAGAAAGAGAACTATAGACCCATTTCTTTGATGAACATTGATGCAAAACTTCTCAACAAAATTTTGGCATACCGACTTCAACAATTCATCCAAAAAATCATACACCACGATCAAACAGGATTCATTTCAGGGATGCAAAGCTGGTTCAATATACGCAAATCAATTAATATTATTCTTCACATCAACAGGAGCAAGAATAAGAACCACATGGTTATCTCAATAGACGCAGAAAAAGCATTCGACAAGATCAAACACCCCTTCCTGATAATGGTTTTGGAAAAATTAGGAATCCATGGAACATTCCTCAATACAATAAAGGCTGTATATGACAAACCTACAGCCAGCATTATACTCAATGGTGAAAAACTAAAGCCATTTCCTCTTAACTCAGGAACAAGACAAGGATGCCCACTCTCTCCACTTCTCTTCAATCTAGTATTAGAATGCCTAGCTACAACAATAAGACAAGATGCAGACATTAAGCGGATCCAAATAGGGAAAGAAGAAATAAAACTCTCCCTCTTTGCAGATGACATGATCTTGTATTTAAAGAATCCCATTGACTCCACTCCCAAATTACTCAAGCTGATTCAAATCTGCAGCAAAGTAGCAGGTTATAAAATTAACCCCCAAAAATCAATGGCTTTTCTGTATTCCAACAATGAGAAAAGTGTGGCTGAAATTAGGAAAGCAACTCCATTTGTAATAGCCCCTCAAAAAATAAAATACCTAGAAATTAACTTAACTAAAGAAGTGAAGGACCTCTATGATGAAAACTTTAAAATCTTGAAAAAGGAAATCAACATAGAACTTAAAAAATGGCAAAACCTCCCATGCTCCTGGATTGGAAAGATTAACATCGTGAAAATGGCAGTACTTCCCAAGGTTATCTACAAATTCAATGCAATACCTATAAAAATTCTACCCTCATTCTTCAAGGAAATAGAAGAGGCAATCCAAAAATTCGTATGGAACAATAAAAGACCCCGAATAGCAAAAACGCTCCTCAACGGAAAGAACACTGCTGGAGGAATATCAATACCAAATTTCAAACTCTACTATAAAGCTATAGTAATAAAAACAGCCTGGTACGGGCATAAGAACAGACCTCAGGACCAATGGAATAGAACTGAAAACCCAGAAATGAACCTACAGACCTATAGCCATGTAATCTTCGATAAGGGAGCTAAAACAATAGAATGGAAGACAGACAGCCTCTTCAGTAAATGGTGCTGGCAAAACTGGTTAATTACACGTAGAAAACTAAACCTAGATCCTTATATATCACCCTGCACCAGAATCAACTCCAAATGGATCAAAGACCTTGAACTCAAAGCAGACACTCTGAAAACATTACAGGATGGAATAGGAGAAACCCTGGGTCTCCTTGGCTCAGGCCGAAATTTTCTGAATAGAGACCTGGAAACACAACAAATCAAAGAAAGTTTGGACAAATGGGATTATATAAGGTTGCAGAGCTTCTGCAGGGCAAATGACATAGCTAGCAAGATCAATAGAAAGCCCACGGACTGGGAGAAGATCTTTACTAGCCATACAACGGACAAGGGTCTCATATCTAAAATATACTTGGAACTCAAAAAATTAAACCACCCAACAACAAATCCTCAAAGTAACAACTGCCCAATAAGTAAGTGGGCGAAAGACTTAAAGAGAAGCTTCTCTGAAGAAGAAAGAAGGATGGCCAATAGACACATGAAGAAATGTTCAACATCCCTAGCCATAAAAGAAATGCAAATCAAAACAACATTGAGATATCACCTCACTCCAGTTAGAACAGCAAAAATCAAGAACTCTAACAACAACAGATGCTGGAGGGGATGTGGACAGAAAGGAACCTTACTTCATTGTTGGTGGGAATGTAAACTTGTTCAACCACTTTGGAAAGCAGTATGGAGGTTCCTCAAAAGACTCTACATAGAGCTCCCCAATGACCCAGCAATCCCACTTTTGGGCATTTACCCAAATGATCACAAACAAGGCCACACTAAAGCTACCAGCACAACTATGTTTATTGCAGCATTATTTACCATAGCTAAGATATGGAACCAACCCAGATGCCCCTCAGTAGATGAATGGATCAAGAAGATGTGGTATATATACACAATGGAATTCTATGCCTCCATCAGAAAGAATGACATTTCCCCATTTGTTAGGAAATGGAAAGGCTTGGAAAAAATTATATTAAGTGAAGTAAGCCAGGCCCAAAGAAACATAGGTCCCATGGTTTCCCTTATTTGTAATATCTAGTATAGGTATGAGTCAAGCGGAAAAAGTCAGAGAATGTGATGTTAGGAAAACGAACCCCCAAATATGTATTTTCATGTTTTTGTTTCTTTCATGCATGTGTTTCTAACGCATTTATAAGATTATTTCTTTGTTGCTTTGTATGTCCCTCCCCCACAGTGTAACCCCCGCTTTCACTATATTTGATGTCAGTATAACATGTGGAGGAGACGGGGACAAACAAGTCGTTTAAGGATTCAGGTGGACCTGTTGCAACAATGAGAAGTACAAAATGTCATGTCAAAACCAGCTTTACAATGTCGGTGGGGGGTATGATTGGGTGGGGGGGAGGGGGGAGGCTGGGAAGGGAGGTGAAGGGTAAACAAAGGAGGAGCTGCAATGCTTGGTAAGAAATGTATGCATTATCCTGCCCATGTAATTGTAACCCCTCTGTACAGTATGTTCTCAAATAAAATAAAATTAAATTAAAAAAAAAAATCGTAGGTATCTAGCAAGACAGCATGTGTTTCCCAACAGAGCAGTTTGCAACCCAAGCGACTGTGGAAGATATTGGACCCTAAACAAACCTGACAATTGCATAAACACAGCACTCTATGACAGATTTAGCAAGGCCTATCTAAGAGATTCTTGTTAGGGACATTATGAAAAAATGTATAGTTTTGTTGTGATTACAGAACTCTTTTACACATATCACTCAGCCATTAACTACATTTAATATAGTTCCTATTGCTCTAACTTATATTTTCTTGGCTCAAAAACTGTTTTTGTTTGTGAAAATTTAGCTGTTCAAAACATAGACCTTGGTTTTTAATATTTTTGAAATTACTGTCTGCATAGTGTTGTATGAGATGAGCTTCTCTTTACCATATCATAGGAATAAACTTAATCTGATTCAAACTTGGAAACAGGTAGCTTGTTCTCTCTCCTAGAAAAACATCTATATAGAATTCTTTACATGTAAGCAGACCCTCATTTACTAGCAATAGTCTGTCAGTCAAGCCTAACTCACCCAAGTGAGATGAATTCTTCTCTCATGCTTCCTTTACATTAAAAATGGTAAGAACTGTTCAATAATGTGCATACTTTTTATTGTGAAGTGTGACTCCTATTTTTCATAATATGAATCAAGCAGAGGAATCAGTTTAAGATGTGAAAGAGCCTTAAAAAGAGTCTTGGACCTTGAAAATTGTCCTGGGTATGAATTTTTGGAGAAATATCCCTTTTCATAGAAAAAGGACTCATTTTTTTTAATATTGTGCTGGTACTGGGATTTGAACTCCTGGCCTTGAGCTCTATCTGGGCTTTAATTCTCAATGTTTGCTCTATACCACCTGAGCCACACCTTCACTTCTTCCATTTACCACAAGTGGAGAAAAGAATCTCTTAGGATTATCTACTTGGAATAGCTTCGAATTGCAATTGTCAAATTTGAACCTACCGACTATCTAGGTGTAAGCCACTGGTGCTGTGCTAGAACTCACTTCTTAAGAATAAAAAATCACAAAAAGAGGAGAAGAAAATATTTGTTCAATTATTTATGTGTTTTCTGATAAACCAAAGCACTTGCTACTGGAAGAGAAAAAGAGAGAAGATAGAGATGAATATGCAGTAGAGAGACACAAAGAAAGAAGAAAGTAAGGGAGGTTAAATGAGGGGAGGGGAATAGAAGGGAGGATACAAGAGGGGGGGGTAGATGAGTAGAATTGTCTACTCCTCACTAAGGTTTTGTTGGACAATCAGTACCTTTGCATTTATGTAGCCAAAGCTTTTTATTTTTGGCAGTAGTAAGCTGAGATATAAAATACCAATTTATGGGTAATAACCTGTTAGTGTGCTTCCTCTGCACCAAGGAAGCCACAGTTAGGTTACTGTCAAAAGGCAAGGTTAAGCAATTTCAGTGATTCTGAGAAACAATAATTGACATGGCAGGAATGCTCCCTTGTATGGTGAAGTCAAGCATCACTCTTGTTCCCTGCTCCAGTCTTCCTCTCAACAAAACCACAGAAACAGAAGAGGAAGGAAATATCTGAGTAATGATCATCTCTCTGTTTACCCTTATCCCTTGGTCTCTCAAAAAATACAGCAAAAGGAGATTTAACCTGAACTAGTGGGGAACATGGGAGGAAAAAGTTCAGTCTAACTTATTGTGAAACTTTTAAAATAATTGGAGCAGCATTTCAAATACTGAAATAAAACTTTTTAAATTATTAACAAAAAGTAACTCGAAATTTATCGAAAATTTAGAAGAATGCAGGGCTCACTACATAGAGGAATCTGAAAATTAAAACTGATTCCTGCTTCTATCATCAGAAATTGAAGATCGTCCCTAAACTTCCAATACTAGGTAAATTACCCTTGATATTCACTTATACTGTGTGAATATAATGCAGAAAATATGACTTTATATTTAGACTGCTGAAGTGAATAGCGATGGGAATTCATGATGGATAACATAATGCTGACAGCATGGAAATTATTTCCCTTCCATCTTCAGTGTGTAGAGAATAAAAATGTTCTATCGGATGTCCCTGAAAGTCCAATTCTAAATTTAAGACAGAAGGAGAATAGTAAAGGAGATCTATCTTAGCCATTCAGAGATTAGAAATGTGGAGAAATATATTCATTTATGTAGGTCAAACATGGAAGAGAGGATGTGGCAAGTCCATAGCCAAATGCCAAAGTAGAGATATTTAACAAAATACCATGAAGCTGAAACAAGTCTTAAAAAGGGGATCTGGGCTAAAGGGAGTAGTATAGAAGAATGGAGAGGGAAATGGTGGACTAATACACTCATAACATTCAATGTACACATGTCAGAATATAAGTAGGAAACATGAAGGGATAGGTGGGGTTGGGGTAAAGGAAGGAAGAAAAATGTGAAGTTTGAAAATGATCCAGATGCACTGTATATTGAAATGCACATACACTTTATTCAAAACTGACACGATGAAGCAAAACCCCTTTACAACTAGCTAAACATACTCTTTTGAAGTTATAATATTAAGAGACCAGAAGCATAAACCTTTAGAGATAAATAAGAAGAGAAAATTGACATATTGTTGAGGCTTGTTTCCCTTTCAACATACAAAAGTTAATGTGTCAAATCTGCTGCAAATGTAAATTTTATTTTGCCTATTCTTTTAAGCAAATTGCTTAAAATGTAGCGCCAACCCCAAAGAAATATAGGTCCCATGGTTTCTCTTATTTGCAATATCTAGTATATGTATGAGTCAAGCAGAAAAGGTCAGATAATGTGATGTTAGGAAAATGAACCCTTAGATATGCATTTAAATGTTTTTTTGTTTCATGCATATGTTTCTAACGCATTTATAAGATTATTTCTTTGTTGCTTTGTATGTTCCTACCCCACAGTATAACCCCTGCTTTCACTATATTTGATGTCGGTATAATTTGTGGAGGAGATGGGGAAAAACAAATCGTTTAAGGATACAGGTGGACCCACTGCAACAATGAGAAGTACAAGTTGTCATGTTGAAAACGAACTTTACGATAATGTACTCATTATCTTGCCGATGTAATTGTAACCCCTCTGTACAGTATGTTCACAAAAAATAAAAAAATGTAGAGAACCTAATTCCAATATCCTTTCATTTCCAATAAAAAAATCTTTGGAGGGGGAGATTGGGTGGGAGGGGGTGGAGGCTGGGAAGAGATGTGAAGGGTAAACAAAGGAGGAGGCTGCAATGCTTGATAAGAAATGTATTCATTATCTTGTCCATGTAATTGTAATCCCTCTGTACAGTATGCTCACAAAAAAATAAACATTAAAATTTAAAAAAAAATCTTATGCACATTTAAGTTATTTCTAAATACCTTAATGCAATGCATTATTGGAACTAATTTCATTCCATATTTAAATTTATTTTTTTGTTTTTGTGAAAATACTGTACAAAGGGGTTTCAATTACATGGGTAAGATAATGAGTACATTTCTTATCAAGCATTGTACCCTCCTCCTTTGTTTCCCCTTCCCATAACATCCTGTCCTTTCCATGGTCCCCACCCAATCCTCTCCCCACACACCAAAATTTTAAAGTTTGTTTTCGACATAATGACATGTACATCTCATTGTTGTAATGGGTCCAGCTGTATCCCTATTATTTAAACGATTTGTTTTTTCCTTTCCCCTCCACAAATTATACCAACATCAAGTACAGTGAAAGCAGGGTTTGTACACTGGGGGAGGGACATACAAAGCAAAAAAGAAATAATCTTTTAAATGTGTTAGAAACAATCACATGAAGGAAATAACATTAGAATATATATCTTAGGGTTTATTTCCCTCACATCAACTTGTCTGACAGTTTCTGTTTGTCTCAGACATATACTAGTTATTGCAAATAAGGGAAACCATGGGACCTATGTTTCTTTGGGCCTGGCTTATGTCACTTAATAAATTTTTTTCCAAGCCTTTCCATTTCCTAACAAATGGGGCAATGTCATTCTTTCTGATGGAGGCATAGAATTCCAGTGTGTATATATTCCACATTTTCTTGGTCTACTCATCTACTAAGGGCCATCAGTGTTGGTTCCATATATTAGCTATGGTAACCAATGATGCAATAAGTGTAGTTGTGATGGAAACTCTAGTGTGGTCTTGTTTGTGAACATTTGGGAAAATACCCAAAGTGGGAATGCTGGGTCACATGGGAGCTCTATGTGGAGTCTTTTGAAGAACCTCAATACTGATTTCTAAACTGGTTGAACAAGTTTACACTCCCATAAACAATACAGTAGTGTTCCCTTCTGTCCACATCCCCTCCAGCATCTGTTGTTATTACAGTTCTTGATTATAGCCATTCTAACTGGGGTGAGGTGGTATCTCAATGTTGTTTTGATTTACATTTCTTTTATGACTATGGAGGTTGAGCATTTCTTCATGTGTCTATTGGCCATCCTTCTTTCCTCTTCAGAGAAGTTTCTCTTTAAGTCTTTAGCCCACTTATTTATTGGGCAGTTGTTTCTTTGAAGATTTGTTGGGGGATTTTAATTTTTGAGTTACAGGTATATTTTAGAAATGAGACCCTTGTCCATTTTATGGCTAGTGAAGATCTTCTCCCAATCCATGGGCTTTCTATTAACCTTGCTATCTATGTCCTTTGCCATGCAGAAGCTCTGCAATTTTATGCAATCCCATTTGTCCAACCTTTCTATGATTTTTTTGTGTTTCTGGGTCTCTATTAAGAAAATTTCGGCCTATGCCAACAAGGCCTAGGGTTTCTCCTATTCCATCCTGTAATGTTTTCAGAGTGTCTGCTTTTATTCTAAGTTCTTTGATCCATTTGGAGTTGATTCTGGTAGAGGGTTATATATAAGGATCTAGCTTTAGTTTTCTACAAGTAGTGAACCAATTTTGCCAGCACCATTTACTGAAGAGGCTGTCTTTCTTCCATTCTATTTTTTTAGCTCCCTTATCGAAGATTAGATGGCTATAGGTCTATAGGTTCATTTCTGGGTTTTCAATTCTATTCCATTGGTCCTGAGGTCTGTTCTTGTGCCAGTACCAAGATGTTTTGATTATTGTGGCTTTGTAGTTGAATTTGAATTTGGTATTGATATTCTTCCAGCACAGTTCTTTCTGTTAAGGAACATTTTTGCTATTCAGGGTCTTTTATTGTTCCATATGAATTTTTTGATTGCCTCTTCTATTTCCTTGAAGAATGAGGTTGGAATATTGATAGGTATCACATTGAATTTTTAGATAGCCTTGGGAAATATTGCAATTTTCACGATGTTGATCTTTCCAATCCAGGAGCATGGGAGTTTTTGCCACTTTCTAAGTTCAGTTTTGATTTCCTTTTTCAGGTATTTAAAGTTTTCATCATAGAGGTCCTTCACTGCTTTGGTTAAGTTAATACCTAGGTATTTTTTTGTGGGCTATTACAAATGGATTGTTTTCCTAATTTCAGCCACACTTTCCTTTTTGTTGGCATACAGAAAAGGCATTGAGTTTTGAGTGTTAATTTTATACTCTGCTACTTTGCCAAAGTTTTGAGTAATTTTGGAGTGGACTCTGCGATTTTTTAAATACAAGATCATGGCATCTGCAAAGAGGGAGAGTTTTAATTCTTCTTTGCATATTTGGATCCCTCTTGTATTTGCATTTGTCTTATTGCTCTAGTTAGGCATTCCAATACTCGTATGAAGAGGAGTGGAGAGAGTGGGCATCCTTGTCTCATTCCTGAGTAAAGAGGAAATAGCTTTAGTTTTTCACCATTAAGTATAATGCTGGCTATAGGTTTGTCATATACAGCCTTTATTGTATTGAGTAATGTTCCATGGATTCCTAATTTTTCCAAACCTTCATCATAAAAGTGTGTTGGATCTTGTCAAAAACTTTTTCTGCATCTATTGAGATAACCATGTGGTTCTTATCCTTGATGCTGTTGATGTGATGAATTATATTAATTGATTTGAGTATATTAAACTAGCTTTGCATCCCTGAAATGAATCCTGTTTTATCGTTGTATGTGATTTTTTTTATGAATTGTTGAAGTCGATTGGCCAAAATTTTGTTGAGAGACTTTGCATCAGTGTTCATCAGAGAAATGGGTCTATAGTTCTCTTTCTTTGATGAGTCCCTTCCTGGTTTTGGGATGTGTGTTATGATGGCCTCATAGAATGAGTTCAGTAGTGAACTTTTTCTTTCAGTTTCATTGAAGATTTCGAGGAGTATTGGTGTGATGTCTGCTTTGAAGGCCTTATAGAATTCTGCTGTAAAACCATTTGGTCCTGGGATTTTCTTAGATGGAAGGTCTCTTATTGTTGTTTCTATTTCAATGCTTGATACAGGCCTTTTAATATAGTTTGACTCATCTTGGCTTAGTTTGGGCATGTCAGTATTTGCTAGGATAAGGTCCATTTCTGCCATGTTCTCAAACTCATTAGCATAAAGTTTTGAGAAGTATTCCCTTATAATGTTCTGAATCTTAGTTGTTTCTGTGATGATGCTTCCATTCTCATCTCTGAGTTTATTTGGGTGTGTTCTCTTCTTTTTCTGATAAGATTTGCTAAGGGTATGTCAATTTTGTTATTTTTTTCGAAGAATCAACTCTGGTTTTTTTCTATTTTTTTTACATTCCACTTCATTTAATTCTGATTTAATTTTAATTATTTATTTCCATCTACTGGATTGTGTTTATCTTACTGCTCTTTTTCAAGGAGGCTCAGATGACTCATTAAATTGGTTCAGATCTCTCCAATTTGTTTGTGTAGAGCTATAAACTTGCCTCTGAATACTGCGTTTGTTGTGTCCCAGAGGAGCTAGTACTTGGTGTGTTCATTTTTGTTGAATATCATGAACATTTGAATTTTCTTTCTAATCTCTTCCATAACCCACTCGTGATTGGGCAGTGTGTTTTTCAGGATCCGTGTGTTACATGACTTTCTTTGGTGGCTTTTGGTGTTTGTAAGGTCCGCTCCTGGATGGCTAGCAGACTCCACCCACCTTGCAGCAAAGTCTCCACCCATTACCTGCGTTACCTAGGCAACTGGGACACCTGGAAGAGGTCACATCTGCATCCGATGAGGTCACATCTGGATTTGATGTGGCCACACCTTTCCCCGCCCATACCCTAGATAAGGGCTAGCCCAGGCCCAGACTCTCTCTTTCTCTCTCTGTTCGTTTCTAGCTCTTGCTCTTGCTCTTGCTCTTCTTTTCTAGCTCTCTCTGCTCTCTCTCTGCTCTAGCTCTTTCCTCTCTCTTTCCCAGCCACGTGGAGTGCCAACCTTGCCTGGTCCTAGCAGGTCTACTGAATAAACCTACCCCTTACCTGAATACCACGTGCGTGCTGGTGCAGTTCTTACTTGGTTACCTCTTTTTAAAAACCTAACATAACTGCTGCAGTTCTTACTCGTTAACCTCTTTTTAAAAACCTAACATAAATGGTGCCATGACTCGGATAAAGGCTTATAGTCAGGAAAGCTGGGATTTCTCTGTTTTTTTCCTCTTTTTTCTTTTTTTTGTTCTTCCCTTTTTGCTCTGAGGAATACCCGCAGTTATGACGGCCTTTTGCAAACCAGTCTGTCTGCGGCGGAATCAACGCATCAATACCATTGCTGCCTTCACATCCACGTCCACACCACTTCTCTACTCTGGTGAGTGAAACTACTCTACGGCTCTCTGTTACTCAGTCTCTGTCCAGACTTGGTGCCATGCCAGAGAGCTCCTACGGCCTTTAGCTGAAAGGCCGGTCACCTCTGAAGCCGAGGACGCTTGGTTATGGGGGCTTGGCCATTTCTCTCTAAAGGGCTCTGGGGGAAGTCGGGACGCCGCTTCTGCCTGGTCAGCTCTCCTTCACTCACCAGACTGACTCTACTCATTTAATGGGGTACTACGAATCACGCCTGAGCCGTGAAACCCCTTTGAAATGTCTCCTGTGCTCCCTGGAAAGCCAGAGAGCCTCATTTTTATGCCATTCTCAGAAGTACAGTTTTTGCTATTGCAATGGTAAATGATCAGAAGTCTGTTTACTTTCGGGCTCTCTTTGCTCACTGCCATTCATGGGCAAGTTTCTACCCTTTTTTTCTACAACTTTTTGGCTTGTGCCTTGAAGAGTGCGACACAGGCTGGGTCCAAGGGACCGCCCTCTAGGTTCCCTCTCAAAGGCTAGCCAATGTAGGCTTGGTCTATTTGTTCAGGCTTTCTTTGCATTCTTTCAGAAATTCGCCATCTTGAATTCGCCATCTTGGCCACGTGGTGGATTAAGGGTTTGGCCCCATCTGACCCTTAACCTTCCACTAAGTTTACTACTCCATCTATTCTAAGGTGCCTTGCTAACAAGTTGCTCTTTTCACAGGCCCTGGTAACGGAGGCCCAACCATCTGATATGCTTTGTTAGCAAAGATGTCTAAACGTTGTCGAAATTTTAGGTTTTAAGTTTTGCCTTTTTTGTTTTGTGTTGAGTATTCTACTACTGACTACGTGGTTCTAAAATACTGGGCATATCTGTGCTAAAATTCTCATTACATCTAATGAGTTTTGTCATTTCAGAATACTTGTTGGCAATTCTTGATAAGAACCAGGTAAGCTCTACTTACTCTACTTGATCTCCTTATTGCTTTAATTGGAAATAATAAAGGGCTTTTGTGGCAAAGATTGCAGTTCAAAGTCCGCCCGGCTGAAAAATCCCTAAGACTCCATCTCCCACCTAAACACTGCAAGTGGTACTATAACACAAAGTGGTTCAGTGCTAGCCTTGAGCAGAAGTGCTCAGGGACAGTGCCCAGGCCTTGAGTTCAAACCTCCTTGAATACTAGTGGTACTATAACTCAAAGTGGTTCAGTGCTAGCCTTGAGCAGAAGTGCTCAGGGACAGTGCCCAGGCCTTGAGTTCAAATCTTGAATACCAACTGGGACAAGCCATCCCTGCAACGAGCACCTAGACTCAGCCAGTCTGGGGAACAAGGGAACATGGAGAGGAGTAAGAGGAGATGTCACATCAGCTACTTTGTGTCTGCCCTTTCAAAATTAACCTGAGCTGGAGGTCAGTAGAAGTAAGAAGCGTGCCCATCTAGTGTCCATACAAGTCTACCTATTAACTGGACAGGAATTTATATTCTTGCCTTTGTCACCTGACTTCTCCACCTAGTCTCCCGATGTCAGAAGTAGCTAGGGACATTTCTACCAACATTTTCAGCCCCAAGTCCTTCCTCTTGCCATTTATTTGCTGTCTAGTATTTTTTTTTCCAGCCCCTCAATGCTCATGAGACTTCTCCAGATTTCATCTAAGGACTCACGCCACCAAGGGACAGCTGCTGCTCACTGTCTTCTCTGGGAGGAGACCAAATTCCAGCCTTTTACCCCTATTGTCGACGCCCCTTTTCAGCAGGAAGTAGCCAGAGAGAATCCTTGCCCTATTTCATGATTATTAAAAGGCTGGAATGTAAGGTCCGCCCCTGGATGGCAAGCAGACTCCACCCTCCTCGCAGCAAAGTCTCCACCCAGTACCTGCGTTACCTAGGCAACTGAGACACCTGGAAGAGGTCACATCTGAATTTGATGT
The DNA here is from genome assembly GCF_019054845.1 of Dipodomys spectabilis. Lineage (NCBI taxonomy): Eukaryota > Metazoa > Chordata > Mammalia > Rodentia > Heteromyidae > Dipodomys > Dipodomys spectabilis. The sequence goes on from NW_024870755.1 coordinate 6,614,844, forward strand.
GGCCACACCTTTCCCCGCCCATACCCTAGATAAGGGCTAGCTCAGGCCCAGACTCTCCCTTTCTCTCTCTCTGTTCATTTCTAGCTCTTGCTCTTGCTGCTCTTTTCTTGCTCTCTCTGTTCGTTTCTAGCTCTCTCTCTGTTCGTTTCTAGCTCTTGCTCTTGCTCTTCTTTTCTAGCTCTCTCTCTGCTCTAGCTCTTTCCTTTCTCTTTCTTCTCTCTTTCCCAGCCACGTGGAGTGCTAACCTTGCCTGGTCCCAGCAGGTCCACTGAATAAACCTACCCCTTACCTGAATACCACGTGAGTGCTACTGTTCTTACCCCTCTCTCTGCTCTTTTCTAGCTCTTTCCTATCTTTCCCAGCTCTCTCTCCTTCCCAGGCCTTTCCCAGCCACGTGGAGTGCCAAACTTCCCTGGTCCCAGCAGGTCTACCCCTTACCTGAATACCACGTGCTGCTGCAGTTCTTACTCAGCAACTTCTTTTTAAAAACCTAACAGTGTTGAGTTCTAATTTTATCCCCTTGTGGTCTGAGAGAATGCAAGGTAAAACTTCAATGTTTCTGAATTTGGACAAGTTTGCTTTGTGGCCTAAAATGTGGTCTATTTTGGAAAATGTTCCATGTGCTACTGAGAAAAACGTATTGTCTAAAGCTGCTGTGTGAGATATTCAGTAGATGTCTGTTAAATCTATTTGGTCTATACAGTTGTTTATATCTGAGGTTTCTCTGTTGAGTTTCTGCGAAGTTCTTCTATCTAGTGGGGAAAGTTGTGTGTTAAAGTCCTCAACAATTAATGTCTTTGGATCTATGTGGGATTTGAGGGAAAGTAGTGTTTCTTGGATAAATTTGGGTGCTCCGTTTTTTGGCAAATAGATATTTAGAATTGTAATATCCCCCTGAGTGATCCCTTAATTACTTTGCACCGACCTTTTCACTAATATTAAAAGTCTATTTTATCGGATATTAGGATTGCAATTCCTTCCTGATTATGGGGGCCATTTGCTTGGTAGATTTTGTTCCAGACTTTAAAATTGAAAATGTGTTTGTTTTTGTGGGCAAGATGTGACTTCTGAAGGCAACAGATAGAAGGATCTTGCTTTTTAATCCAAGTAGACAGACTTTGTCGCTTAATTGGTGAGTTAAGTCCGTTAATGTTGAGAGATAGAACTGAGATGTATTTGGGAGTTCCTGCCATTTTATCCAACTTCTTCGGGGCTGAGGCAACTGTGTTCTTTCTATGGTTCTTGGATTCTCAGTTTGGGTTCTGTTTCTTGGCTTTTATTGTGGTCTTGTTGGTTTTCACTGTGTAGGACATCTTTAAGATTCTTTTGTAGGGCTGGTTTGGTGGAGATATATTGTTTCAATTTTTCTTTGCTATGGAAGGGTTTTATTTGACCTCCAAATATTAAGGAGAGTATAGCTGGATAAAGTATTCTTGGTTGATAGTTGTTTGTCTTTAGGGCATGGCTTACATCATTCTAGGCTCTTCTTGCTTTGATTGTCTCTGCTGAGAAATCTGAGGTGATTCTAATTGGTTTCCCTTTATAGGTGATTGATCTTTTCTCCATGACAACTTTAAGGATCTTTTCCTTGGTGTGAATTGATCCTGTGCATATTATAATGTGACAATGGGATGTCCTGTTCTGGTCTGGTCTATTGGGAGTTCTAAAAGCTTCTTGTATCTGAATAGGCCTATCTTTTTGCATGTTTTGGAAGTTTTCTGCTAGGATCCTGTTAAACAAATTCCTAGACTATTGACTTCTGGCTCTAGTTGCTCTTCTACACCCATTATCCTCAGATTAGGCCTTCTAATGGTATCTTCCAAGGGTTGATTGTTAAATAGATCTATCATATTTCTTGGATTTGTCATGGATGGTTGTATGTTCTTTATAATATCTAGGCTGTCTTCTTTCCTCAGGATTTTTCTGCATGGTCCATCCTACTATCCACACTTTCTACTTTTTTTTTCTTTTCCTTCTACTTGGTCATTGTTTGTGGCTTCAAATTCTTTGTTGGATCTTTGTTTTAGATCTTATATGAAATTTTTTACTTCCTTAATTTGGTGATCAGTGTTTATTCTCAAATCACTTATTTGATTGGTTATGGTTTCCTTAGACTCCCATTCCTTCTGTTGGCATCCATTCAGCATTCCCTTTGTGGACTCCCTGATGTCTTTCAGCTCTCTCTTTATGGATTCCATGAATGCCTCTAGTGATCTTTGTCTATTCTCATCCTGCTCTCTCATTTCCCGTATTACTCTTTGATTAGCTTCTTCACATTCATGCAATTCCTGTGGTTCTCTTTGCCTGATCTCAGCCTGCTCACACAATTCCTTTATTTCTCTTTGAGTGTTCTCAAGCTGCTCATACAATTCCTTTATCTATCTTTGAGTAGCTTCCTCACACCAATGAGCTTCCTGTTTTGATCTTTGGTTTGCCTCCTCTCTCTCCCTATCATGCTCACACAGAGTCCTTTGCAGGTTTTCAATCTTTTTATTTACCATGTTTACCATTAGTGTTTGTAGAGCTTTTTGGGAACTCTCCTCTGGATTATTCATTATCTGTTCTGTCCACTGATTATCATGAGTGGAAGTTGAGATACCTGGACTTGCCATTTTTCTTGTGTTTTTCCTGCTTATTCTGTCCATTTGGGATGAGAGTAACACCACTTTTGTGCTAGAAAACTATCTTAAGGCAAGCATCAACAAAGTATGTAATTGCAAAGTCAAAAGCCTGCAGATATAATCTAGTTCAACAGATATATTTTTCAACATCAAACAACTATGTATTAATAAGCTACAAACTGCAGAGAAAAATTTGGCAAACCAGAAGTTATTAGGTTTAGCAAGAGATGTGGTTATAAATAGGAATAGAGGGTTCTGGAAAGGTAGAGGGAGAGCTAACTTAGTCCTAATCTCAAAGCAGGAAATAGGTTGGATAGAATGATAGTAGAGACCGGGGAAAAAAGAAAGAGAAAAAAAAGACAAGGAAAAATAGTAAAACAAAAATTAAAAAATGGAACACTTAAAAATTATGCAAATTAAAAACGTAATATTCAGATTAGGATGGGAATAGGATAAGAGAAATGGAGGGATAGAAAGGAGACATGAAAAATTAAAAAATAAAAATGCTTAAAATTTTATATAGGTATATACAGGTAGTACGGCTATTAAGGAATTTAAGTCTAAGAGGTTTTGAATTCAGTAATAAATTTCTGGATTAAGTGTGTATACAATGGGTTATAAGGTCTAATAATCGAATACAGGTATATCTGAGAATGAGCAGAACAGCGATTAAATCACGCAAAAAAAGAACGAAAGAGAAGAAAAAGTGAAAAGAATGAGAAAGAAAGGAAAAAAGGATAAGAAGGTCAATAGAGCTAAACAAAAGTGAAAAAAGCACACACACACATATAAACCTAAAATAAAAATTATAAGAGGAAGAAAAAAAAGTTAATAGAAAACAATTTTTTAAATTAAAAATGTTAAAAATTTTAATGAAAGGTACCAAAAAAGAGTTCTTTGCTTTTTTGGGGTGAGATGGGAAGATCCTGTACCTCCCTTGTGTCCATAACCAGTCTCTTGTTGGAGTCTCTGGTCTGCTTGTGGTGGTTGATTTTCCTGTAGCTTGGTTGTTTCTTAAGTCAGTTTGTTTGAGCAGGCAAAAAAATGCTTTGCTTTACCCAAGATTTTGTCATCCTCCTCCCAGGCTAGTTCAATGGGAGGGAGATCTGCTTTGAGTATCACAAAAGAGGGTGATGGCTGTTTCTTTTAGTTTGGAAATGCTGTGATGGGGCTAGGTTCTGGGCAGAGTTGAGGCCTTTCAGCAAACAGTAGCATTTCCCTGAGGGGCTAGCTTCTGAGGCAGTCACAGATCCCAGCCTGGAGCCATTCTCAGGGTTTATTGTTACTGAATTTCAATTGATTGTCTAGGCTGTTGTAGGGAGGGGCAGCCTCTGGCTCTGTTTACCTAGTGAAGAAAGCCACTCTTGGGCTGGGTGAATTTTCCCTGGGTGGAGCTGAACCTGGCAGGTCAGGTTAGGTTCCTGTGACCTGCTAAATGACTTTTTGTTTTCATCCAAGGACTGAGTTGGAGCTAGCTGATCAGCCAGGCCTTTGCCAGTATCAAAGATGGAGATCTCCGGTAGTGGGCAGGGAGGGGTAGCCTTCCCTTCTCTGCTCCCTTAGAAGGAGAGAGGAAGTCAGGCTTCTACTCACACAGGAGTCTGGTTCCTGGGTCATCTCTGGTCTGTGATCTGAAGAATGATGTCTGCTCCTTGTTAGTTCTTGCTGGTGTTTAGTAGAATCCTCTCTCCTGCTGCATCTGCTGCCTTTGTCCTAGACTCTCTGTGTTGCAGCTATGGCGGCTACGGCTGCCACCATACCCGCCACAGCTGCAACCATGGCTGCTGGCAAGTGCTCAGATTTGTCTCCTTGCCTGGATTTTCCCTCTTTGGCCTAACTCTTAGTACTGTGATGGCACACTTGGTGTGATTCTCTGGCTTAGGACTGTTCACTGGAGCACTTAAACTGCTTTCTATGTGAGAGCTTGTTTAGCTTCTAGCTTCTCCTCTGCTATCTACCCGGAACCCTAAATTTAAAATTTTAATGATAAATTATTTTAAAATCTTTTCATTCGGGCACAAGTATGGATAGATAAGTGATGTGTGCTGAATCAGAATTATTCAGAAGGTTGTAAATGGATGCTTACCTAGTTTTCTCTTGGATGAATCATAGAATACAGACTGTCCTAATTGGAAAAAGTTAGCCTTCTGAGATTTTCTCCATATAAACACTCCACCAACATTTTATTAGAGGATTATTCAAGATTAGCTATATGTTGATTGATAATGACTGATCATGACAGAAAGTTGAGGGAAAACCATCTACACTTCAGTGAGGTTCTGATTTGTGCTTCACAAACTGTTATGAAAGCTCTAGTAATCTAGTAGCTGCATTTCCAAAAATTCCTTGGGTTGTTACACTTTCTGATATTGTCTCAATTCAAGTACTTCTCCTTGAAGTTCCATACTATCCAATGATGCTGTATTAGCTCTTTTTTACAATTTGCAGACTGGTCTTTTTGATGAAATTTGTGCTTTTCAAAATTGCTCTCCAAATTCCATCCACAAACTGCATACAAAATTTATCTGAAAAAATTTCTATCAGTTGATAGTGCATAACTTTTAGTTTTCATTACAAATATAGAATGTAGTAAAAATTCTCATAGCAATTATACTGCATTAGCTTGTGGGCAGATTCTAATATAAATAATATACTGTGTTCATGTAGAGATTTTGAGTATCCAAAGTAATAAGCCTGTGGTCCTAAAACCTATACCTTACTTATATTGAGTGACAAATACATCTTCATATAAGTACAGAAGTTCTCCCTGTATCTTTTTAATATATATTTTTTATTATAAATACTGTACAGAGGGGTTCCAATTACATAAGTAAGGCAATGAATACATTTCTTATTGAGCATTGTTACCCCCTCCTTTGTTTTTCCCCTACCATCTCTTCCCTTCACACGTCCCCACCTCCCCACTTCACCCATCCTCTGATAGAGAGTCTTGTATATCTCATTGTTACAATGGGTCAATCAGTATCCTTTCCTTATATCTTAAATGAAAAAATGCTGGATTGATTTATGCTGATTCTATTTGTGTAGACACATCTAAAATCACTGGCCAAGTCCAGGAGCACATAAATGAAATGCCATCATTTTTTTGTCAGTTGGTATAATTGTGTTCTACACATTTATTGACAGGCTACAAATTATTCTCAAACTTGGAAACATTAAAAATAATTCTTTTTTTTCTTATTTTCTTGGCCAGAAAATCAGCAAGACCTCAGTCAGCATTTCTCACATAGGAATTTTCACATGGGTTAGTTAAATGTATATGTAGAGTCCAGTTTCCTGAGGACTCACTCATCTGCCTAGGAATTCATGCTTGGCTGTTGGAAAAAGAGCTCAAGTAAGGATGCCATTTAAAGCCTTTTAACTTTACTCTTTACCAGGGTATTCTCCTGCTACTTTGGTTGTTGAGAGTGTCTACAAAAGTAAGCATTCTGTGAGGAGCAGGGAGACACCATATGACTTATACTTATTGAGATTTCCAAGTGACTTGCTATCCCTTGTACTGCATTTTTGTAAGTCAAATCTCTCTAAAACTACCAGTTTTAAGAGATAAGAGGAGTGGTAAAAGAACTCTTAGAGACAAATACATCTTCAATATATATTGTTCCAAGTATTCAGTTTAAGGCATATTCAAAAACTGGTGAAACTTTTGTTGGCTGTAATTATGTGTCTTTCTCCATGTGTGCATGTATACATGTGTATGAATATGTGTGTAAATAGTAACATACATGTGTACATTATGGCTTATATCATCATTTATTCCTTGCTAACAAATAAAGTAAGGAATCCCTAAAGTATTAACAGAAACTGTGTAGTTAAAGTCTTAATTCTTCACTCTGCTTCTTTACACAAAGACTTTGCAAATTCTCATTAATAAAGTTTCCTTAAAATCTGAAATGTACATACTTAGTACATAATGTCTGCTACCGTAAATCTTAAATACTTTGCAGAAAAGTTTTATACCTGCCAAAGAGTCCTATTTTTGGCATATATAAACAAAATCCCAAAATTAAGCATATTTAAAACTTTTAACAAGCCTTAACACTTGCTGCAATGTTCATTTTGACAGGTTCCTTGTATAGAATAATTGAATTCCTCCTCTTACACATCTCTTGAACTACAAATTTCTGGAATTATTTTGTTTTTGGCATGTCTATCTTGATTTTATTCTTCAATGTGTGCTTATAAAGAAATACATGATTCTAAAATTTCACAATTCTTTTTAACTTACTTTCTGTTGAATTGTCTAGTTTAATAAAATAAAAAAAATTATACTTGATATATAAAAAATGTTCTGTGCTCAAGTTAGCATCACATACACTAACATTGGAACGATACAAAGAAGATTAGCATGTCCCCTGCACGAGGATGACATGCAAATCCATGGAGCCCATATTTTTACAACAACAGATGTTGAAAGGTATGTGGCCACAGGGAATCGTACTGCATTCTTGGTGGGAGTGTAAACTTGTTCAACTACTTTGGAAAGCAGTATGGAGGTTTCTCAAAAGACTCCACATAAAACTCCTCTATGACACAGTAATCCCACTTTTGGGGATTTACCCAAATGATCATAAACAAGACCATACTAAAACTACCAGCACTACTATGGTTATTGTAACATTATTTACGATAGCTAAGATATGGAACCAACCCAGATGATCTCATTAGATGAATGGATCAAGAAAATGTGGTATATATACAAAATGGAATTCTATGCCTCCATCAGAAAGAATGACATTGCCCAATTTCTTAGGAAATAGAAAGACTTGGAAAAAAATTTATTGAGTGAAGTAAGCCAAGTCTAAAGAATCATAGGTCCCATGATTTCCCTTATTTTCAATAACGAATATATGTCTAGGATAAGCAGAAAAGTTCAAAAGATATGTGCATATAACCAGATAAGATGATGTTAAAGAAATTGAACCCCAAGATAGGGACACAAGTTGTTTTTTGTTTCTCGCTATTGTTTCTAACATACTTACAATGTGTGATGTCGTTTTTTTTTTGTTTCTTTGTATGTTTCTCCCCACGCCATAACCCATGTTTTCTCTGTATTTGAAGTTGGTGCACTTACATCTTGTATGTATGCTTCTCTAATTTGGGGAGGGGAAGGGAAAAATATGCTCAAATAGGGATACAGGTTGACCCATTGTAACAATGCGATGCACAAGACACTATGTTGCAAAATGAACTTTACAATTTAGGCAGAGGAAGGAAGGGGGAGGGGAGTGTACTTGTGGAGGTGGGAGGGAAGGGATTGTAGGGAAAATATAAAGGAGGAGGTAACAATGCTTGTTAGGAAATGTAATACTCTCCTTTTTTATGTAAATCTGACCCTTCTGCACAGTATTATTAGAATAAAAACACAAAAATGTTCTGAGATGGAAGAGTTTATTTCCTGTATTTTACCCATATAATATCGTTAACAAAGAAATTAATGCAGAACACTGAGATGAAGGTAATTTGAATAAATGTGTGTGTGTGAGTGCAGCAGCGCGCAAGCAAACACGCGCATGCATGCGAACACACGCCATGTATGTATATTGGTGTGCTCAGAGTTTAAAATCAGGGATTCAAGGTCTTGCTAGGCCTTTCCTATCTAGATTGGTGAGCTACTATATAAGCTACATCTCAATTCCTGGCTCTTTGCTAGTTAATTAAATATTTTGAAAAATAATTCATTGAAGATTTTTTTTTGGGGGGGGGCCTGATTGACTCCCAAGTGTTATCCACAGATCTCAGTCTCCTGAGCAAATATTCAGAGTAGATAGGATTGTAAGGGTGACCAGCCAGCACAAGGCTTTTAGAATAATTTTAAAAATAAAGAAATTTTATTTCATGGGATCCTGTTTTATCATCACCTAATTTGAAAGACTTTTGGAGTGATTATATGCCAATTTAATTCGTTTGGAGATTAAAAGATAGTAAGTGATGATATTTAAAAATTTTAGTACTTTTTAAAAAAGAAACTGGAACTGTGGGACAGAAGAAATTTGGCTGTCTTCCGACTTCAATTTGTAAGCTCAGCTCTGTGCATGATAACCAAATTTCACCAACACAGTCTGTGTTGAAGACAAAATGTGACAAAAAACAATCACTATGGGCAATATTTGCTATGCTATTATTTCTTGGACAATATGAATATTGAACTGAGAGTGTAAGAGAATGGAGAGATTTTACCCACTTTTGGTATTGCTGAAAGACTTTTGGAAAATTTGACTCATTTCCTTCCTCACTGTGTGTGTCTTTGGGCCATGCACTTACTGTCTTTTACTACAATTTTTCCTAACACTAAACTGGTAATAACATTAGCATTATAGCAAATGTTATCTTAAGAATTAAGAAAATAAAACTTGTGAAACACTTAACATAAACCTATGAATGAGCTTTGAGTTTAGCCAGCATTCTTTTTTAAATACTAAATAGAATGTGATAAGTAGTACAGAAACCATTAAATGTAGTGTGAGCAACCAAAAGTAATATCTATTGACCATGCTCTGCTTCCAAGGAAGAAAGGTGGATAACTTCTCATGCTGTAAATCAAACAGGTAATCTTATGTAGTCATAGTGTAAAAATATCAGGGACAGAACGATGAAGGAATGTTGTAGACTGAGGTGAAATCCATATGAAAATGTGCAAAACTGATAAAACATAAAAGTATCTGAACAGTATATTGTGTTTTACATCATTTAAGTTACATCGCAAAGATAAGGAAGACCTAGAAGAATAAATTTTCTTTTTGATATTCTATCATAGGTCCTTAGAAGGATGAACACTTTCCTCATTCTTGTAGAGGCATCATCAGATGAGGGGAACTATATTTTTGTTTGCTTCCTTCCGTTTATTCTTCAGGTTGAAATCTGAACTACATGAGACTGAAAGAAACCAAGTGAAATCAGTCATGTAGGCTTTGGAAAGAACAATCAAAGTAAAATAAATAAAATATATATAGCCTTGTAAATTGAGTTATATAGTCTCAAGCATTAACAGAAAATGATTAAAGCAATATCACTTTATTAAAAATTTAAAAATGTTAGGAGCTGCTTAATTTTTTCATTTCTACTACCTTGAATTAATTATTGATTTTCTATAAAGAGATTAAAGATGAGATTAACAAGAAACTTGATTAAAAATGGACAAAAGTTCTGAATAGACATGTTTTCCAAAAAGCCCTGAAAATCGCCTGTGGATTTACAAATTTGTATTTAATACAACTTCTATGCTGGCTTAATGCTTTGTGAGCAGAAGTCATTAGAGAAATGCAATTCAAAATTACTATGATACTACTTCTTAACTATTATAACTCTTATCAAAAATATCCAAGGAACCAGGTGTGGTGGCAAAGGCTGGTAATTCCAAGTGATTGGAGGTTGGAGTAAAAGGATTTTAGCCTAAGGCCAGTCTGGGATACTGTGCACAGTAAAAACCTGCCCTTTAAAAAACTCAAAAGGTAATAATGTTGGCTGGCGACACTGTGGAGAAAAGGAAATTTTCTACACTCTTGGTCAAAATACATGTTAGTGTTCTCATTGTAGAAAGTAGTATGCACTTTTCTAAAGAAATCCAAAATTGAAATATCATCTGACCCACCAATCGTGTGATTATTTCTTTCTGGGTAACTCATAAATATATCTGTAGTTCATTGTTATTCACATTATTCACAACAGCCAAGATATAAATCGAAGTCCAGTGTTCAGCTACAAACTAATAAAGCAACTGTGGTACATGCACAAATATCTTTTTCTGTTGATCCCAAAGTAATTTTTTTATTATTTTCCTGTTTCCATGTGATTAACCTCCAAATTAGAAATCCAGATATATGATTTAATTTTACCAAAACTATTTATTGAGTATGAGGACCTTCTACTCTCTACATTCTTCACACTAAGATCACCAAATATGATGAGTTTGAAATAATTAGTCTCTTTTTGACCTATGTTAATATTCTTTACAATGTGAGGGAAATGTTTAAAAAGTAGTATTTGTTTTAGCTTAATTGCTCTGAAGAGACAATAAATGATATTATCAAAGCTTAAAAATGATTTGATTTAAAATTTAGAATTCAGTAAATGGTTGTGACCACTCTGGTTACTGGAGCCTTCACTACAACCTCATGAGACAATTTATATTGATGAAGCAAAAATCTGAGGTTAAATATTTATGAATAAAAAAATCATGTCATTCTGAATATGTAGAGTTACATATAAAACATAGAAAATTTAGCTTTTAAATACCTAAACATGCTAGTACATTTAATTGCAGGGTAAGTATTTGTTCTGAAAGGAGATAAAATTGCACTTATTTTGAAATGAAAACTTAAGTATTTATTTGAATAAAAGACAATGTTTAAAATATCACTCATTCAAGAAACAAGATGTACAGTTAGTTGTTTTTCATGCCAATTATGTTCTCTAAACTTACTACAAATACTAGATTAGTAAACCTAATTCATTGCTTTGTGGGGAAATAGCAATTCCGTTTCCTAAAACTCATGACAATAACTTTTTCTCAAACAATTGCTAAGTAACTGTTTTATATTTTTTGTCATGGAATCTTATTCGATAAATTTATATTCATTAAGTTAAATAATTGGCCAACAATATAAATTATGCATGGACGAAGTTTATCTAACACGAGTTTTTTTTTTCAGAAGACAGATCATGGCTCTCTTAAAGAACACTAGAAGGCTGTGTGTTCTTTATTAATTTTTAGTGATTTTGTTAATGGATATTAATTGTCAGAAGTGACAATTCCATAATATATTTAACATATTTGATTATACTCCCTCTATTTCCTTCTCATTACTTCTTCCTCCAAAGATCTTCTGTTTTTCACATAAAATTACATCTTTATACATGCGCATATAAACTAATTTGGAAGATTTAAGCTGAACTGCAAATTAATTCAAGATGTACAGTAAATTAATAGGATGAATAAAAACCTGAATATTTTCGCTAACTTTTGAATTGAGCTATCATTATTATTTTGGTTAGGGTTAGGATCCCAGACAAAATTAGAATTAGGATTAGAGAAATAGAAAATTTAGGTTCATCACAGGATGACTCATTGCAACAATGATACTCACATTCACTATGTTGAAAATGAAGTTTACACCATGAGACGGGAGGGGTAAGGGATGTGGGGAGGGATGGGATAGTGGCAGAACAAGAAAGAAATGGGTAACAATGCTCAACAAGAAACATACTCCTTACCTTACACATGTAACATATCCTTCTTTAAAGCATCTTTTCAACAAAATAAAATTTTTAAAAAAATAATGAACAATAAAACCTGACAGGAAATAGAAAAACACTTAACATTTTATGTTCAAAATGCAAATAAAATTTAGACCTACACGCTAAGCAATTGTTAGGATAAATATGAAAAAAAGTGGCTTGCTATTAACATGATGATTCGGTTTTATGTAGGCTTAGGATTAGGCAAGGTGTGCCAGTTAGAGTGGAGTTAGGATGAAAAAAACATGTAATACATTGTGTAAAACTGCCACATATTTTAAGAAGAATGAAAGAAAACCAGTCTGTGTTAACTTTAAACATTCAGATACAATTTGGTTTAAAGTGTGAGATACTTTTTTGTTCTGGTTAGGGTTAGGGAAGGATAAGCTTTAAGGTAAATTTTAGTTTTCCAATAAGAAGTAGAAGCCAAAAAAAATGTACGATTGAATAGAATCTAGACAATTTTCCTTACAATAACCATTTGGTGTTAAATCAGAACGTGATTTGCATTAGGTTTCTGGTTAACCGGGGATGAGGATACAGTCAAGAAATGGGTTAAACTAGTGGCTCGTGCCTATTATCCTAGCTACTCAGGAAGCTGTTTCCTGAGGATCTCAGTTCAAAGGTAGCCCAGGCAGGAAAGTCCATGAGACTTTTATCTCAAATTAACCACCATAAAACACAAAAGCTGTGCTGTGGCTCAATTGGTTAAATGCACACCTTGAGCTAAAGAACTCAGGGATCATGCCCTTGCCCAGAGTGCAAGCCCCATGACTGACAAAAAGAAAAAAAAAAGAATTAAATATTAAGTAAAGCTGAACCTTTTTTTATGTTCTAGGAATTCACGAAAAGCTGGGATAATGGAAGTACAATGTATTTCATAATATCAGGATTTGAGATCAATGGGTATAATGATTCCTGTTATGGAACAAAATACATTCAGAGTTAAGAGTGAAAAAATCTTTAGGGTTTACAGAAAACCTGCAATTTATTTCAAGAATTACCAGTGGAATTTCAGTTAGGATTGCACAAAATGAGCATTTTTCATAAATTTTAGAATTGGGATACCATTAGTGTCAAGGTTATGGTTAGGATTCCAGCCATGGTTAGGCTTAGAGTGAAGGAGAAAAAAATGAGGGTCAAATTGAAGGTAAATTTTAATATGAGCCTGGTAAGAATTAAAATGAATGCAAACTAGAGTATTGCTATTAATATTAGAATCTACTTACAATAAGGCTGATGGTTATTCTCAATGTTCCAGTTAAGAAAGATTAAGTTTAGGGTTAGAAAATGACTAAGATATTGGAAAAAAATGCAACCTATGTTTGGAAGGATGAGTGAAAACTAGTGTACTTGTGTTAGTGTTAGTATTGTCATATAATTTGGATTAAGATTAGGGTCAGTAATTTCTTCTGATTATATTTATATATAAGAAAGCTTTTAGTATAAAATTGTGTTCACTAACAAGTAGAAGCAAATATGCAAGGCTGAATAGTAACTAGAACATTATCATTATATTTATTTCTCAGTGATCATTCTTGTAGTGATTAATGAGAGTTTTCCAGCCAGGTTTAGGTTGAGAGTTAGCGTTAAGTAATGGACTTGATGGTAAGTAAATATGAAACTGTTTTCAGATACAGTGGTTCAGGAAGCGGTAGAATCAATGGAAACTGCAGTATTTTTCCTGGTAAGAGAATTTGAGGACAAGTAATATAATGGCTTATGTTAGGGAACAAGATAACTTTAGAGGTAGAGTCAGAAAATTCGTGGGAATTAGAGCAAACAAACTCATTTCCAGAGTGAAAACTAGAGTATTCATTAGAATGATTAAAAGCTAGAGTGTTTTTCTTAAACATTAGGATTGGATTATCATTAGGGTGAAAGTTAGGTTTTAGTTCCAGCTAGGCTTAGAGTAAGCATTAGGAAAATGGAAAAATTAGGGTCAAACTGAAAGTAAATCTTTGAATCACAAGTAGAGTTAGAATTAGGATGAATGTGAAATAGAAAACTGCTAATAATATTAAGATTAGAGTATGATTAGGGTGAGGGTTAACATCAATATTCCAGTTAGGGTTAGGGTTACAATAAAGACAAGATAATGAGTGAAACTACAAGCTATTTTTAGAAAGATGAGTTGAATTGAAGTTAGGATGAATAAAAACTAATGTATTTGTGTGGCTTTTAGACTCCAAAGGCCATTAGTTCTAGGTTTAGGTTTACTTTCCTAATTCAGTATAGGCTTAGGGTTAGGGAAGAGTAAGCTTTAAGGTAAAACTGAATTTCTACTAACACTTTCAAGTAATGTAAGTGCGAAATTTAACAAAAACTAGTTTCCCTAATTTTCCTATTCAGGGTTCAATAGGGTTAAATTTAGAGTTAGGTTTCTAGAAAGGATTAGATATATAGTTAGGGTTTGCAAGTAGAGTAGATTTTCAGTAAACCTGCAGCTTCTTTTTGGATATACAGGAGTTCAGTAAAAGTTGAGATCAATGAAAACTATGGTATTTTTCATGATATGAGGATTTGAGGTTAATGATTCCTAATAGGGAACAAGATAGATTTCAGGGTCCAAGTTAGGGAATCTGTAGGATTTGGAGAAAATTGCAAATCATTTCAAAGACAATGGGTATCTGTAAGTATGTATCTAAACTCGAGTAATTTTCATTAATTTTAGGATTGGGTTACTATTATCATCAAGGTTACTCTTAGGGTTTTGACCAGGATTAGAGTTAAGATTAGGGAAATGGAAGTTGAGAACTTGAGTGACTTACTTCATTTGTGTATATATATGCACTATTCTAAGGCTTTAACTCAAGGCTTGAGTTCTGTTCCTGAGCTTTATGCTGTAGGCTACAAGCCACGAATCCACTTCCAGCTTTCTTTGGCAGTGAATTTGAGACAAGAATCACACAGACTTTCCTATCCAAGCTGATACTGAACTGAGATCCCCAGACCTCTGCCTTCTGATTAAAGTTAGAATTAAAGGCATGAGCTACCAGTGCCCAGGAAAGTGCTTGATTTTATTGATTGTTTTTACTTAAGTTTGAGATCAAGACTTGAATTCAATATCTGAGAGCTTTGCTCACGAGGTAGACAATGCCACTTGAGCCATAGCTCCCAAAATGATTATTTTAAATAGCTGGAAATCATTAAATTTTCTTCAGATGATAGGCATTTGAACATTACTGTTGTTCTAAAACTCATCCTAATAAAAAAAGATTTATAGACACTAGAGATGATCTGAGCACATTCTCATGCTTTGCTTCCAATTGCATAACATTTTAGGGACATGATTTTTAATCATTATTTTGAGTTATCATTAAATAATGAGTTATCATTAAATAAATCAGTTAATGCATACAGTATACTTTGATCAATGCCAAGCCTTTCAACATTCTCATCCATCCCTCCTCTATGAATATCTTACTTCACTCTTCATAATTTTGTAGGAAATGTACTGGATTCTTCTCTGCACTTCCTCCAATTCCTCTTGGTCATTCTACCTTTTCTCCCTTCACCTCTCTTTTGACTACCCACTTCCATATTATCCATCAACTCTACTCCTAAGCATTTACTGTCCTTGTACTGCAGTAACTGACACATGCAAACTGATGTAAAAAATTTTCAGGGTTATTGGCTAGCCATAGATTCCTGAATATGAGTTCTTTGCTCCTTCTCTTTGTCTATTCATGCCTTTGAGTAGTGATTGTGCAGATTCATTTGTACCATTTGCTACACAAAAAAGAGATGAACTACTTGTACATATATTTACATACATGTATATACATACATACATGGATATATGCATTTTATATTTTCAAGAATTACGGAGCTAACAAAACTCGCATGCATTTTCCTTCCTTTTAAATTCTTTCAAAGCCTAAATAACTTTGTCTCTTTAGAACACCTAATTTTAAAGAGAATATCACCATCTCTGAACTGTCAGTGGCCTGGAAATTAGATGTTCAAATAGGAGAAACTTATTTAGGCTTTTTGGTGGGAGAGAGGAGTATTACTAGGGTTCTATCCAGGAGTTCTCTGCTTGCTAGACAGGACTTTTGTTGTATAGCACCAAGCAGCTCAACCACTGTTGCCATACTTCTAGTCCATATTATTTGCTTGAGATCTTGAACTTTGCACAGGTGTGATCTTAGATTGACTGAGACTTTGTTACCTATGCCTCCCACATAATTAGCTAGGATTTCAGATGTGAGTCACGATGGCCAGCTCATTTGTTGAGATGGGAGATGGCTGTCTTGGCAGTTATTTTTGTGGTCTTGCCTCATACCATGATCCTTGTCATTTCTTCTTCCCAATCAGCTGGGATTTCAGAAGTGGACTACTATACTTGGTGCACATGACACCTTCTTTTTTTTTTTTTGAAGAAGTTTTTATTGTAAAAATATTGTATAGAGGGGTTATAGTTACTTGAGCATTGCAATGAGCGCATTTTCTATCAAGCAGTGTTACCTATTCCTCTGTATTTCCCTACCCCCCCTTCCCTCCCACCTACACAACTTCACTCCGCCTCTCCCCTCTTTCCTGCTTCCCTGTCTAAATTGTAAATTTCTTTTCTCAACATAGTCTCTTATGCATGTCATTGTTACAATGGTTCAGCCTGTATCCCTATTTAAACATTTTGTTTTTTCCCTTCTCCTCCCCAAGCTAGAGAAATGTGTATACAAGATGCGGGGCACCGACATCAAATACAGTGAAAACAGGGGTTATACCATGGGCGAGGAACATACAAAGAAACAAAAAAATCACATCATTGATTATAAACCCCTATCTTGGGGTTCATTTCACTTCATATAATCTTATCTGGTCTTATATACATAGCTTTTGAACTTTTATCCTTGTCCCAGATATATACTAGTTATTTCAAATAAGGAAAACAAAGGACCTATGTTTCTTTGGGTCTGGCTTACTTCATGTAATATAATTTTTTCTAAGACTCCAGTTATAGCTCCTATGACCCAGCAATCCCATTTTGGGGCATTTACCAAATGATCACAAACAAAACCATACTAAGCTACCAACACAACGATGTTTATTGCAGCATTATTTACCATAGCTAAGATATGGAACCAACCTAGGGGCCCCTCAGTAGATGAACTGATCAAGAAAATGTGGTATATATACCCAATGGAATCCTATGCCTCATCAGAAAGAATGACATAGATCCATTTGTTATGAAATGGAAAGACTTGGAAAAATCATATTAAGTGAAATAAGCCAGGCCCACAAAAACATACTTCCCATGGTTTCCCTTATTTGCAATAACTAATATATGTCTGAGACAAGTAGAAAAGGTCAGATAAGTTGATCTGAGGCGAAATGAACCCCAAGATAAGGCTTCAAACATTTTTTTCTTTCTTTTGCTTGTTTCTAACATATTTATAAGATGATTTTTTTTGTTGATTTTTATAGCCCTCCCCCACTGTATAACCCCTGTTTTCACTGTATTTGATGTTGGTATAATTTGTGGGTGGGAAGGGAAAACCAAATTGTTTAAATAGGGATATAGGTGGACCCATTGCAACAATGAGATGTTCAACACATTATGTCGAAAAATGAACTTTACTACTTTGGCTTGGGGTGGGGGGATTCGGGGTAGGAGAGATGGAAAGGGATGGGAAGGGGAAACAAAGGAGAAGACAACAATTCTTGATAAGAAATGTACTCATTACATTGCCCATTTAAGTGCAAACACTCTGTACAGTATTTTCCCAATAAAAAAAGAGAAAACGTGATATATATATATATATATATATATATATATATATATATGTATGTATGTATGTATGTGTGTGTGTGTGTATAGTGGAATTTTATGCCTCTATCAAAAAATCAAAAATGGCATCGCCCCATTTGTAAGGAAATGGAAAGATGTGAAAAAAATTATATTAAGTGAAATATGCCAGGCCCAAATAAACGTAGTTCCCATAGTTTCCTTTGCTTGTAGTAACTAGTACATGGTACCATATGACCATATAAGATGATGCTAATTAAAATGAACCCCAAGATAGGGACACAACTGATTTTTTATTCCATGAGATTCTTATCTCTATATAATCCCCAAAATAAAGTTGGAAGGGGAGCTGTGTTTCATGTATAGAGCAACACTCATTAGGGAGAAAGCTTAAGTGAGAAGGTAAGATCCTGAGTTTAAACCACAATATCAGCACTCAAAATAGTTGATTTCTTTTCCTTAATGTTTTTATTAAATTGCTCAGAAAATAATCAACATTTAATTTATGTTTAACATTAGTATTAAAATCTAGATATATTTGTTGATGTTATTCTTTGTTTTCCTAAATTTTACATACACATTAATATCCAATAATGTAAAGAGGTGATTATTGTTTCACTAGTTTTTATGGCAGTTGAATATGTGGTTGATAGATGCATACAAGGAATTTGGACTGAAAATAGATATGTGCAGCTCTTCACATAAAGAAATTATAGTTGAAGAAGGTGTGGGCATGTGTGAAATAAACTAAAGAAACAGCAAGGAAAGATAAGGTATGATTCTGGAAAACACAAAATTTTGAAAGAAAAAAAAAACAAGTAAAATATATATCTTTTAGCAAGAACTTTGTAACACACAGACACATTTTTTTCCTTATTTCTTCTGTAAGGCATTTCAGTAAAGTTTATTTTACAAAGTTAAACATGATTGACAATTAATACTAACTGGCTTCTGTCTCAGGTAAGCAATTATTCTAGCCAGTTGCTTATAATCTTAGCTACTCAGAGGACTGAGATCTCTAGATCCTAGTTCAAAACCAAGTTGAAGAGTAAAGTTGGTGAGACTTTTCTGTTCAATTAACCATGAGATAAGTGGAAGCTTCACTGTGGCTTAAAGTGCAAGCACTAGCCTTGAGTAATAAATTTCAGAGACAGAACCTAAACCCAGAGATTTAGCTCTCTGAAATTATTCTTTTTTTTTTAAATCCCCCCCCTCTGAAATTATTCTTAAAATACTTTTTCTCAGGATTTCTTTAACTTGTCTAAAGAATGTTTTAAACTAAGGTATTTTTTATTTCATGTTATTATCATTGATATTGAGGATGTGCAGAAAACAATTATTTATAGTCAGAACTGGTTTGTATTGCTTTGTATTACACATTCCCTCTACATCCAGAGATCAGCTGGAAAGCAGATGGCCAAATCCTGGTGGTTGGCAATGAAGATACATATGTGTTCTTTGGGCAAAGAAACAAACTTATGAAATGGTAGCCTTTATATATAACACCTTAATAGTAACAATAAAATTAATGTTATTACTATTATTATTTTTTGTCATTTGTGGTGTTTGAACTCTGGGTCTGGGCATTGTTCCTCAGCTCTTCAGCTCAAGTCTACCACTTGAGCAACAATGCCACTTTACATTTTCTGAACCTTTAATTGGAGATAAGGGACCCACAGATTTTCCTCCATGGACAGGCTTTGACTCTTTAGTAGCTAGAATTACAGGTGTGAGCCACTGGCCCCAGGCAGTAAAATTATTTTGAAAAAGAAAAAACCTCACGATTGTATCCTTAAAAAATTACAATCTAGAAAGTGTATCTGTAATGTTAGTTGTGTCAAGTCACCATCGGCAGCAATCATTTTTAGATCTCACTATGTCTTGTCTAATGCCAGATAATATTTCATTAATTTATTTTACTTTTTCCTAACAAAGTTCATCATGAATGGCTACAGCAAAATTTTCTTGTGAGCATCAACAATTCTTCAACATATTTATTTCAACAAACAGCATTTTGCATTTGGTTCTTGTTGTTTAATTTTGCCAGCGCTGGGGCTTGAAATTAGGGCCTGGGGCCTCTCCCTGAGCATCTTTGATCCAGACTAGCACTCTACCAATTGAGCCACAGTACCAATTCCAATTTTTCTGCTTATGTCATACTGAGGAATCAAATCAATTGCTTCATGCATGGGAGGCCAGCACTCTACCAGTAACCACATTCCCAGTTATTGGGACTTTTGTTGTTGTTGTTGTTGTTGTTGTTTTAAGATAGCATTTTACTATGTGTCCTTCTGTTGGCCTAAAACATAGGCTGGTCTCAAGCTAACTTCTAAATCATCCTCTCAAGTTCAGAGATTACAAACATTGACCACCATATTTGGCTCAGGATTCTTGGTGAGACAATACTCTTTCAGATATAGAAAGAGTTATTCTGTCTTCCCTGGACTCAATGGATTTTGCATTCTGCATTTTAATCACATTCTGTCCTGGTGTGTTTCCACTTCTAGATCAATAGAAATATTTCAGGTTCAGAACTTGAAGCTGATCCCTGCCATCCAACAACATCACATTCTTGTGAATAGCACTAGCTGGCCTCATGAGCATAGCAGCCAGCTGGAGCTCAGCTATCTGATGGCCTTGGGCTCCAACAGTGCAATTATTTCTGTGCACAGACTGAAATCTATCATAGGTAATTTTGATTTATTCCATTCTATTTTCAGCTAAATTCTATTCTCAGCTTTGTATGCTTTAAAATCTCTTAAATATTAATTACTATTTTCCTACATTCTCAAAAGTAACATCTATGTCTTACTCTAAAATTCATTCAAACATGCAAAAATATTAATGTAGTTGCTGTCCAACTATGGCTCATATTTTAAAACCTGGCTACTTTAGAGGATAAATAGGAGGATCCTGGTTTAAAGCAGCCTATGCAGAAAAATCTGAGATATTTCTCCAATTGAGAAACCAAAATCCAGAAGTGGAGATGTGGCTCTCGTGGTAGAGTATCACCTTTGCGCAAAAAGACTAAACAGGAATATTAAGTCTACTTCTGACTCCATTATTTACTCATGGAACTCACACACACACACACACACACACACACACACACACATACACACACACACAAACACACAGACATAATCTACATTCTCTTTGCCTCCCCTTCTTGAGCAGTATTCAGTGCCATTAACTTAATGCATGTTTTCTCCAAATTATTATGGTAGGGAATAAACTATATTTGCATTTATGATAATGCACTTTTTTGTACTTTTTGTTTTGCGTTTTTTGTACTTATGTGAGAGAACAGTGTTTTGTGAAGACTAAACAGAAATTAATGTGTCAGTAAGTGGGTAGGTTACAGACTGAAAAATGCAGATAATACCACTTTAAATTTTATTTCTCAAAATTTAAATATATATACATATGTATGTATTTAAAATTTCTGCCAAGATTTTATTTCCATTAACAATAATTAATTTTTTTCCATTATATAAATTTAACATATTATAGGTCTCATAGTAGATTTATATTTATAGATTTCCTTTCCTTGGAGACAAGGTTCTGCAGTGTAAATCTAGCTTTCCTCAACTCCTAATTGTGTCTGGCATTACCATGTGGTAGTATAGTACCATGTCCAGCTGTATTATTTACATTTTGTACAGTAGAATATTAATATGAACAGCTTTAAGTCACATATCTTCATGAGTATGAATGAATTTCTTGCAAAAAAAATGTTATAGAGTTACTGAGTGAAGCCAATTATGGTAGATATGCCTGTAATCACAGCACCCAGGAGGATTGTAAGCTTAAGAGCAGCCTGAGCTACACAGCAAGTCCCTTTTAAGACAAAACAAAACAACAACAACTTTTGAGCTTGGAAGTGGGAAAGTATTGTTAAGTGGGGTGATAGGAGCATACAAAATTGTGTGTGTGTGTTTGTGTATGTGTGTTTGTGTGGTGTGTGTGAGTGCGTGTGTGTGTGTGTGTGTGTGCTTGTGCTGGTCCTAGGGCTTGAACTCAGGGCCTGCACACTGTTCCTGAGCTTTTTGCTCAACCCTAGCATTCTACAACTTGAACCAAACTCCACCTCAAGCTTCTTTAGAGGTCAATGGAAATGAGTCTGCTCCATTTTCCTGTTCCGGCTTAGAACCTTGATCCTCTTTTCTCTGCCTCTTTTGTAAGATAACAAGCATGAGCTGTATAGTTGCTGTATTACTGTTAAGTAATATAGTAAACATCATACCAGTTTATACTCCTTCCAGCAGTGTTTGAGTGTTGCACACACACCTAAGATAAAACCCACTCCAGGTTTGATGACATCCATATCTCATAATGTGAGATATGTATTGTTATGCTCACTTTAACTATGAAGACTTTGAGATCCAGAGAGTTTAGTTAATTTTGAGTCCCTATCTCATATACAGTGGAGCCTGTATTCCAGTTCAACTAGGTCTGTTTATTTCAGAAAACATGGAGTCATCATGTGTTCTAGTCAACCTGTGTTCTAGCAAGTACTGCTCCTTAAAAGCACAGTTCTGTGCCTGACAGCTTACTTTTCTCTCTCTTTAACTGTTTGCACCCCTGTTCATAAGCTAGGCAAAGCACACATGATGAGAAGAGCCATTTTTGAAGGGGAAATTGATAATGGGTTTTGAACTTGGTATCACATACATATTAGTTGGATCTTCCATTTGAGTTATGCCTCCAGCACTATATTTCTGTCTTTTTTTCTTTTGTATTATTATTACAAAGATGAGTTACACAGAGTTTATAGTCATATAAGTGAGGTATGGATATATTTCTTTTTTGAAATGTCACCCCTTCCCTTGCTCTCTCAATTTTTTTCACTCACTGGTTTGGTTTTATTAACTTCTCCTTCTGTCCTCCTGCTCCTGCTCCTGCTCCTGCTCCTCCTCCTCCTCCTCCTCCTCCTCCTCCTCCTCCTCCTCCTCCTCCTCCTTCTTCTTCTTCTTCTTCTTCTTCTTCTTCTTATTATTATTATTATTATTATTATTATCATTATTTTGCTTTAGAGGGGATAATTACATACGTGTGGTAATGACTACAATTCTTTTGTAGTTGTTTTTGTTTCAGTCAGTAATCAGGCTTGAACCAAGGGCCTGAGCACTGCCTTTCAGCTCTTTTGCTGAAGAATGGCACTCATATTGAGCCACAGCTCTACTTCCCAGAGTGCATTTCTTTTTGGAGAATGTTACCCTTTCCCTTCATCTCTTAGTTTTCCCATCCTTCCCCACAAATAAGTTGCATAGATCATTTTCAATATAATACCAATTGAATACCACTGTTGCACATGTTCATCATTTGCCTCACTTTAATATGACTCCTTTAACTTCTCAAAGAGAGATAAATGAAGAAACATGACAAAAATGAAAGAAAATAAAGAAAAATATCATCTTGTTTCTGATTCCTGGTCACTGGCTATTTTTGAGATAAAATGTGTTTGTGTGTTGGTGTGTGTGTGTGTAAATACTTGGGCTTGAAATCAGGGAGTTGACTTTTAGCTTTTTATTCAAGGGTAACTGTGTGTGTGTGTGTGTGTGTGTGTGTGTGTGTGTGTGTGTGTGTGTGTGTGTGTGTGTGTGTGTGTGTGTGTGTGTGTATAATGGAGCTTGAACTCAGGGAGCTGACCATTAGTTTTTTAACTCAAGGGTAGCCGTATACCACTTGAACCAACCTTCACTTCTTGATTTTGAATGGTTAATTGGAGATCAAAATTTCACAGATTTTTCTAACCTGGTCTAGCTATAATCCACTTTCCTCAGGTCACAGCTAGAGTTACAAGTGTGTACCACTGGCCGTGATTGGCTTACATTCTTTTTGTTAAGTACTTGAAATGTAAAAGACAGTTGCAACCATAGTAAAAAAAGAAATCCATTTAACTTTCCCAGCTTCATTAACTTTTAATACTTTGTCACATATGATATGTACAGAAAAACATTTTTGGTTTTTTCTTGTTTTTTTCTTCATGATGAGCTTGATTTTATATAGCTTTTAACCTAGTAAATATTGATGAGAATATGTCAGATGGCCTTAATGACATTTTGTTGTCTTTCATAAGGAAATGGTGCAAACTAACACTTATGATAAATTTGTGTGCAGGACCCTGATAATATATCCACATTCTTAGCCAGAAGACAGCAGTGACTGTTACAAATCATCTAGATCTGACAAAACCCTGACTCAGGCCTTATTACCACATTCCTGTATGTCCTGTTAGAGTATAATCCTAACTCTCCAGTGAACATCACAGAACCTTTCTGGACCTTCTCAGGACACAGCCAAGGTCACCAGTCAGGCATGGCACCTACAGTGTGATGGGAGACTGGTGACAGCTTCCTAAGATGGAACAACACAGGAAATATTACGTCCTTAATCTGTCATCAGTCCATAGGGTTCCTCATTGAGCATTCGACCCTAAGATTTAAGGAGAAATCAAACTCTCACTTCCTTGTGCCACTTGTGGACCTGTATATCTTCTGTTGCTGTCATCTGCTGTGGAAAGAAATGATCTGAGCTCTATAAGCCATTTTGCTTCTTCTCTTAGGGTAAGTCTGGCTTCTTTACTTAGAAGAAAAGAAATGTAGTGATATAAAATAGCAAACTTAACCTTTTTCTAGTCTATTTTATTACCCAAACATGTTTTCAGATTCTACCAATAATTATTATTAGTAAGAGGCACTTAATTACAGTCATTTCCTCAAACTCCTAAGCTGTGTGAGAGAAACAACAGCAAGTGTGAAGGGTCTTCCAGTCTAACTTCTTGACCAGGGAGGAGTGCCTCCAAATTGAACAAAGAATACTACTTATATCTCAGATTACATGTCCAAGTTATACATACCAAAGAAAGTTAAGGACAAGAGATTAGTCTGACTTGGGAACAGTGCAGATAACAAACACATATTCTATGTTAACAGAAACAAAAACAAATTTTCTTTTATTCATCTAACAAAGTACAAAGCGCTACTTTTCTCATTATCTCTTAATTGTGGTTATATGTACTTAGTACTAGCTTCTTGATAGTCCTGAAAAACTCTTTGATACGAACTCAGAAGTTCCATTGGTATCAGCTTGAGGTTTTATGAAAAAATTTAATTTTTATATTTTTAAAAATCTATTTTATTATAAAGATGCTGTATAGAGGGGTTACATTTACATGAGTAAGTTACATTTCTCATTAAACATTGTTACCCACTCCAGTGTTTATCTTCCTCTGTCCCTTCCCTCCAATCCCCCCACCCCGTTGGAAAGTTAATTTCTGCCATAGTGTCCTGTGAATATCATTGTTGCAATGCATCACCATTTAAACTTCTTTCAGCATTTTGTTATTTCCCTTCCCTCCCCCCAATCAGATAAATGAATATACAGAATGCAGGGTACCAGAATCACAGATGGGAATTGCCATGGATAAAACCAATAGGAGAAGAAAAATAACATAAAGTAAGAAAAATGAACTATCTGCCGTACATTGGTTACATCAAGCTTAACAACGAAACAAAAGAAGACGTGTCGTTTCTATGTATTAGCATTCATTTAAGTTAGCATCATTTTGTATGGTCATGTATATATTCATAAAACTCCTGTGCTACTATGATCCACTTTCAGGAGTAATAGGCTAATGATAATCATTGCAAGTGAAGGAAATCATAGGGCTCATGTTTCTTTGGGATTGGCTTGATTAACTTAGTATGATTCCTTCAAAGTCTTTTCATTTTCTTACAACAGGAACGATGCCATTCTTTATGATAGAAGCATAAAATTCCATTCTGTAAATATACCATATTTTCTTGATCCATTCATCTATTGAAGGGCAACTGGGTTGGCTCCATATCTTAGCTATGGTAAACAATGCTGCAATGAACATAGTTGTGCTGGTAGCTTATTGTGCCCTAGTTTGAGATCATTTGGATAACTGTGAGGAGTGGGATTCCTTGATCTTAAGGGAGTTCTATATTTAGTCTTTTGAGGAACCTCCATACTGCCTCCCAGAGTGGTTAAACCAGCTTACATTCCTACCATCAGTGTAGTAGGGTTCTCATTGAGGCATATCCACCCCAGCATCTGTTATTATTTGTTTTTTTTTGATAATGGCCATTCTAACTGGGGTGAATGGGATCTAAATGTGATTTTGCTTTTGATTTGCATTTCTTTTATGACCAGTGATGCTGAGCATCCCCTTTCTCTTTCCAAGAGGCCACACTATAACAAGTTTCTAGTGTCTCAACAGAGGCATAGAAACTTGTAATATTGTATGCTTTTTGTTGTACATTCACTTCACTTGGAGCTTCCAATGACTCCTATAACTTACAGAAAAAGTTTATACTATTTACCTTACTGAAAAAAAACACCAATTTTCAAAAAACATAGAAAAATGTATCTTTGTCAGGGGTCCCAGTGAATACTAAGGAAGTTTCTTTACTGGGAAATTTTACTTGGTTGCTTTTTCGTTATGTCATTTGAACACAGGTTGAATTTGGGGTTTCCCGGCCAACTCTTTAACAAACTAGCAACTATGTTCCTCATTGGATTTTGCTTCACAAATTACAAATATTTTGACATATTTTTGGTTTGGTGTTTGGGGGGAGGTTGGCTTTTGAAGTACTAGTGGGCCAGTACTCAAGCTTGAACTGAGGGTCTGGAGCTCTTGCTTAGATTGCTTTACTCAATGTTGTCACTCTGCCCCTCGAACCACATCTCCACTTCTGGCTTTTTCTACTTAATTGAAGATAAGAATTTGAGGATTTATTAGCTTGGGTTGGCATAAAACTGTGATCCTCAGATACCATCCTTGTGAACAGCTAAGATTACAAGAATGATCCAGAGGATGGATATATTGTGCTCCCTATGAAACCTAAACAAGGGCACATAATTCTGAAGCATGTGTGTAAGATTATGCATTTCTCTGTACAGTATTTTCACAATAAAAAAGAAAATTAAGGGGCTGGGAAGGTGGCTCAGTGGTAGAGCGCTTGCTTTGCATGCTCAAGGCCCTGGGTTCGATTCCTCAGCACCACATAAGCAAAAAGAAAAAAGCCGGAAGTGGCACTGTGGCTTAAGTGGTAGAGCACTAGCCTTGAGCTGAGGAGCTGATGGACAGCGCCCAGGCCTAGAGTTCAGGCCCCACGACCAGACCCCACCCTAAAAAAAAGAAAATTAGTTAGAAAATATAGCCCTTATATGTGTGTATAAATAATATAAATGTGCAGAGGGAAATGAGGATGTATCTGCTGCTTTTGAGGAAAGATTTCACCTATGACTTTTCACAGACTGGGCTACGCTGTACAGAATGCTTGAGACTAAAGGTGAGGTAATTGATGTCATCATTCCATTCATCTATATCCCTTGTTAACATGTGCATATCCTGTGGTGTAATCATGATTATTTTGTGTATGAGAGGGAGTACTGGGCAGTACTGGGGTTAATTCAGGACCTAGGTACTGTTTCTTAGCTTTAATATGCGATGCTAACACTCTACTATTTGAAGCACAGCTCAGCTTTCTCGATTTACTGTTTAAATGGAAGTAAGAGGAGGTAATTTGATAACCATTCTAGAATTTTAAGCTTTAATGCTTATTAACTCAAAGGAGGATTATAAACATTCAGAATAGTGGAATGTGGCTACTACTCATTTGATTTATGTGGGAAGATGATCAGAATTCTTATGGTAAAAAAAATATATATCTTCAAATTTCCAATGGTTGACTTCTATGTTAACTGGGAGGAGACATTGGTGCTGCCAGGGGTTTGAAAGTTGGTAATGAAGCAAAATATCTGGGGAGAGCATTTGCTAAGGATATAATTTCCAAGACTCATACCAAATACATTGAACGAGAATGCTAAGTGATGAATGACTGAGCACCAAATTTTATTTGTTGGCTTCTTTGTTTTTGATGTCCTGGGTTTTGGTCCTAAGGCCTCCGTGCTGTTTCTTAGTTTTTTTCCTCAAGGCTAGTGATCCTCCAGTTGAACCATAGCTTCATATCCATATTTTTGGTGTTTAATTGGACATGTCTTACCAAATTTCCTCTTTGGGATTCCTTAAAACTCATCCTCAAATATCAGCCTCCTGAGTAAATAGGATCCCAATTGTAAGCCACCAGAGCCCAGCAAGAATCACATTGTAGAAGTATTATTTCGGTGAATCAGATGTGTTCGACTGCTAATTTAGCACTTGTTTCCAGTGGGTCATGTCAGTTTTATACTAAAATCAGAACTTTTCATCTTGTAATCCACAGTATCCCATATCTATCTATTTTATTCCTATCTTCATTTCTGACCTCTTTTTGCTTCTTTGTACATTTCCATTCTTACTTCACAAGCAAGCATGTCAGTGCAGTTTTCCTTTTCTGAAGTAAGTCAGGTCCATTTTCATCAATGGGGGATGTACTTGCCGTTCTTACTGCCTGAAGTACCTGCTCCTAGATAATTGCCTGGATGATGGCTCTCATATCAACTATCTCTTGTTCAGGGTTGTCTCCTCCCATCTTCACTGTGAAGTTGTTGCTACGAAATCACCAATGTCATGTCTCTGATTTATAGGAATTATCATTATGATTTCTGGTTTTCATTTCAGCATGAAATTGGTGAGCAGAGAGCTATATTCACTTCTGTTTCCCCAATACCTATAATAGTGTCTAATCCTTAGTGTTCAGGAGTCTTACATGGAGATCAGCCTTGCCCAGCTAAATTTATCCTAGCTTCTGGTGAGGACAGCTCTTCAAGCTGAAGTCTGGTGGCTAATAGTCATTCCCTCTCATTCTTTGTGCCTGTTGGTGTGGTTGAATCCACTTCAGGGCAAAACCAGTGCCTGACACCTATTTGTTGCTATGGCAAAGGTGGCTGTGTCATCATAGAAGTTATAGCCATTATTTTGTGAAGCTGTGTGAGGATATTCACCCCCACATAATTTCTTCCATATATGTGTCTTCTTTGCCCAGGAGTGCATTCAACAAATCAGCAACCAAACAGTCACTTAGTTCCTGATACATTCAGAGTATGTTTCCATTTCCTTTAAAAAAAAGAAAAATTCAAGACATACTTTTGTGATTTGTCATTGAATTACTGAAACAGAATATAATATTTTATGAATTTGTAAGTCTTTGTCCATCTCACGTGAGCCCTTGCCATATTTCTATGTGTTTTCAGCTTGGGAAGTGAAATAAGGTTTATTTCAGTATAGTCAGAGATTATAGTTCAGAAGGCTCTTTTTAGATCCTTTTGGAGGGAATGCCTACTTTTTCTCTGATGTTTTACAGATAGCCATCTTGGTACAGAAACTGAGTAGAGTGTCATAAGAGGCTTGTCCTGATTTCTACTGACTTTCCTCTGGGTTCGGGGAGTGTGATCCCACTGCATATATGTCCCTTTGCTAAACTGAAGGGCCCAGACCTCCTCTAAAAATCTAAGGCCTTGGGGGTAAGAGAGACTAAACCTCAGAATCCAGCTTCCCACATCACTAGGATTACAGGCCTGAGTCTCTTGGACTCAAGTCATAGGTGCATTTTAATACATAGTATAGTCAGTTTCATTATATTCACTTCATAGACAGATATATACAAATATATGTATATGTTTATTCATCTATTAATAATCAGTGTTAGATCTAGAAACACACAAATATATATTCATATAATCATATAATTATAATCAAATTATAGCTGTATTTCACCAAAAAATATTTTACACTAATATTTTATGAAATAATTACTTAAGACTAAAAATTTAAATGCCTGTGTAGTTTGAAAACTCATATTCAATTTTTTATATTATATAATATACTATATATAACATCAAGAATATAACATGTATTTACATACAACTGATTTAATTGTGTTATTTTCCTTCCTGATTTTGTGTTTGTTCATCTGTGTAAACCTTCTTTCTTCTATTGATGATGGTTTTTACTTTCCAGTATAAATATTTCCTATATATTTTGTTAAATATCAACCATAAGTAGATTTTTATATTATTGGAGCCAAATTTTTCTTCCATATTTACCCAAAGCACAAAGAAAATCTATACAGATTTGAACTCACTGTTGGAAGAATGTCCCACATACCACTATAAATATTATGTCATTTGTCCCAATTGACAGAATAGCTTTGTAGGACATCTTATCTGCTGTCCAAAACCTTTTCTAGCCACCTTATCACCCCAGTCAGGCATGACCTGCCTTCTTTGCTGCTTCCTGTGCATTTAACAGTTCCATTTATACACAGTAGGCTCTCTTGTTCAGCCCCCTGTCACTCTGTGTTTTCCCTCCAATAGCACACATATGCACGATGCTTCAGATTGTAGGTTTAAAAAGAAACATATTTAGGATTCATGAGTCTACAATATATCAAAAACATTGACATTTTAATAAAGTTAGAAAACTAAATAGAATTAACACATTACAACAATCAGAACAAAAGGAAAATAAAGATTTTTCCAGGAAGGGGGAATGGAATCTCTAAGTCTAGATTGGCCTCTAAGTTGCCTTCAAGCAGAAATTCTCCCTCTGAGTACTCAAAGGGATTTACTTCCTCATTAAAGACAGGATTTTCTTCCTGAGTCCAGGGAGGGACAGGTTCTAATTTCTTAATTGGATATTGGATCCCCTGCAAGAGGACAGATTGGTCTGAGTATTCTGTGAGGAAAGATTCTCTTTCCTCAACTGAATCTAGATTTTGGACCTCTCTTATTGATTTTCCTGAACATAGACTGGGGTCATTTTCCATTAGCACACATTTACCCTGCACACCAAGACGAGTCTTTTTGACTGGTTTGGTGCCGATCTAGGTGAATTGTGAATATCAATGGGAGACATTCTGGATCATCTTCTTCCTTGGTTGTATGTGCAGGTGCACCTGCATCACATGTGGTGTTCAGAACCAGTGAGATGTCCACAAGACTCAAAACTTGCTTGGGCCTTTCCACAAATTAAAAAATAAAGCCCTCTATATTCACATGCTTTCTGGAGATTAGTGATGGCTTCCTATGTCTATCAGTCACCATAGATAACATCACTGATGGGTTCTTTATCTGGAGTTCTGCAGGAGTTGTTCTACGGTGATGCAAACCTGAGCATGGAAATAGGTTCAGGAGTCTTAGAACTGTAGAAGTTAAGGTGTGACTAAACATTCATGAGGATCTAATGGGGGAAGCTGTAGAACTTGTGTTTGGACTGAACACTGGTGAGAAGGTAGGGTGTTTCTAATGGGTGATTACTTCCAAGTTCTTTCAAAAGGAGAACAGATATTACCTGACAAAGTATATCAATGAAAGGACATTTTACCAAACTGGGGCGTACTAAGGGCTCTTGGCCAATCAGGCACAGACCTAGAGACCCAGGTTCCATCCACACTCACCAGGCCTAAGGCATCTAAACAAGGACTTCTTCCTCTTTTTCTTGGTCTGAAGGATCATGCATTCCTAAAGCTGCTCCAGAAGTATATGTGAGCAGAAGAGCAAGTCTGAAGAGGGCATGTTGAGCTTGACATACTGTGTAAGTTCTTTCATGGTGTCATGGTACTTGTGCTCATAGAAATCATCATGGTAGAAGTCCATCCACATAGGAAAGATGGATCAAACCATGCTGTGTGCAGACAAGGAAAATGAGAGCCCGCCCACCACATCCAGAGCCTATAGTGTTTTTCTGGCGGACATGCATGTTGGGAGGTGGGAAGAGACTCCTACAAGCAGGATGCTCCTCACAATTTCTCAAATACAATTCTAAAATTCACCTCGTGATAGGAGGAGAAATTTGTTTCCCCACTGAATCTGACTTGTTATACACAGACCTCCTTGTCATCCATGAGAGTCCACAACAGCAACCGCATTCACGATGTGTAATCTGCTATCCAGTGAAGTGCCAAACCTCAACCCCCTGGTGAAAATCAAAACTGGTGTGCAAAGAAGAATGTTGATTTTGAATCAGAAACCTCAAAGATACCCATTTTTCAAGGACATAACTTCTAATTGTCCCAACGTCCACTTTCTTTTTCATCTTGTTTATCTTCTTCTCAGTTTCGGTAGAAGGATCTGTACCAATGGGAGGAGAGAAGGAGAATTTCTGTGCTTCTCCTTGTTCTGAACTAATAGGATACACATGGGACTGGTTAAGTCCCACAGAGTAATGTAAACATGACAGACAAAAAGTGAAGATATGTCTACACAATTTCAAGAAAATTCAGTGAGTATGCTTATATGCATCTGTCCAAATAAGTGCACAATGGCTCATGCCTCTAATACTACTAACCAGGAGGGTGAGATCTGAGGATCACTGTTTGAACACAGTGTAATTTGTAAAATTATAAAGATACTTCAATTAACCAGCCAAAGGCCAGACCTGGACCTGGGGATCAAATTATAGAGTACTATGAACAGGACAGCACTCAGGCCCCGAATTCAAGCTCAAGTTGCATTCTTTCTTCTGTCTATATTCCTTCAAATGCCTCCAAGATACTGGTTTCCTAGGTGAGGGTGGACGTGGGTGCCCCTGGCTCATTCCTATAATCGTAGTCTCTCAGCAAGCAAACTGCTAAGGCTCCACTAGTTTCTGTGGCAAATGAAATGTTCTGACAGCCCACTCCTAAGGAGTTAGCCATGGAGTGAACTTCTTTGTCTCAAGAAAAGCTCCTGTGATCAGACCCTAGTGAAACAGTCTCCGAGAGGTACCAAGTATTCCAATCATCTGCCATGGTGTTTCATCAGCCCTGTTTGAAAGAGGAGCACTCACTTTTTAAACAATATCCAGCAACTGCTCCATTGTCTCCTACTCTATAGTGGTGAAGGATGTTTCCCACATAGAAAAGATCACCATTCTGGTAAGCAGGGACCAGGTCCATTACCAGCATTTCAAACAAGCTTGACTCCAAGCTCCCTATATTATAAGGCACATTCAGGGTTTGGGCTGACTCATTGTCACACTGAGGTGGTAAAAAGAATGGATTTTTGAAACGTGGAATTGGGAGTACACTTTAAAATGAGTAATAGAGTGGATTGAAAAGTACAAAGTAAATATTTTCTCAGTATACACATATAAAAGCACACAAGAAGAAGGTTGTACTGTGGGCTACGATGAGATTAAATAGGTTTCCTGTCAGTTATAACTGGCCTGAATTGCCTTGGGTTTTCCTTGGTTTCTTCTTATAAAAAGGCCCGAGAATATGGATTCGTGTTTTTGCACTGATCCAATGTCTGCAGCATTGAGTGAGGCACTCACACCTCTTATGCCTGAGACCTGAGTCTCTTGACCTTTGAAAACAACACAGGAATATTTTTCTTGTTCCTGAGCTACAGGCCACTTGAGCTGGCTTGAGCTGTCAGTTACAGTTGCCTGGCACTCAGAGTTCCATATTCTGTTCCATTGTGAGGTAGAGAGTGTCATCTCTCAGAGCCCAATGATCTAAGCTGCTTGCTCACATAAGACCATCCCAATGACATACTGGAGACTGAAATCTTCCCTCATACATCACTCTATACACATGTGAACATTGTCAAATCCCAACATCCTCAGCTAGGTCTGGGAATCATCATGCTCTCAACCTCAAGGAACACCTCCTAGGTCAGATCCATGCCTTATTTGTCACTATTCCTCTCATCCTGCAGAAATCATTTTGCCTCTCAGGGCCCTCTCAGCATGCCATGTACTTCATGTATCTTTTTTTGACAACTACATAGTAGGACTTTGTTTTTTGTTTCCTAGTCTTCTTTGCTCTTGAAGCCCCAGTGTGCTGTCATCTGGAAAAAACCTAAGTACTTAGAGGTGGGAAAATCATACAAGTATTGAAAAATAAACCTTACACATATTGTCAGACATTTTTGGAGATGTACATTCTTGTAAGATAAGAGAGTATTTTTGATACTTTTGTCATATTTTATGACAGAGGGGCGGGAGAGGAGGGAAGAGGTGCTGCATTGTCTTCTCATGATTCAATGATTATTATAGAAAAATACTATAGTTGAAGGAATGTAAGCTTTAAATATGAAAACTTTGCTCCTGTTTTTTTTATAATAAGCTAGTCATTTATAAAGAATTCTTCACTAAAGTCTTGTCATCTTTGTCCCATGAACTATCCTCCTCCTTAAAATAATCAGGAAAAAAACCTTCACAAATGAGTGGGCTGTTGCCCAATCTCTGGATAAGAATTTAAGATACGGGGGAGTTCCTGGAAGATGGCGGAGGAGAAGCTGGAATCTGAACAAGCTCTTGCATAGAAAACAGTTTCAGAGTTCCAGTGAACAGTCCCAAGCCAGAGAATCACACCAAGTGTGCCATCACAGGACAGAGAGTTACTCAAGAGAGGGGAAGCCAAGCAGACACATCTGAGTGTCTGCCAGCAGCTGCCACTGTGGCGGCAGGGTCGCAGCGTAGACCACCGCCCCGGGGGCATACCTAAGACACAGTCCGGGACAAAGGAGCCAGACGCAGCGGACGAGCGGATTCTACTAAACACCAGCAAGAACCGACAAGGAGCGGACAACTTCATCCTGCACTTTGCAGACCAGAGACGACCCGGGATCCAAGACTCGGCGTGAGTAGAAGCCCCACTTCCTCACTCCTTCTCAGGGAGCAGAGGAGGGAAGGCCACCCCTCCCCCCCCCCCAGCACCGGTTATCTCCATCTTGGATACCGACAAAGCTCGGAGGAGCGGCTAGCTCCAGCTCAGGCCTTGGAATAAAACTAGTCATTTAGCAGGTCACAAGAACTTAACGGCGAAGTGACCTCACAGACTCAGTTCCATCCAGGGAAAAGTCACCCAGCTCAGGTGCCAGCCATTGGAGTGGCTCTCCTCACTGGGTAACCAGAGCCAGAGGCTGCCCCTCCCTCTAGCAGCCACCACAATCAATTGAAAAACAGAAACCCTGAGAATGGCTCCAGGCTGGGTGCTGTGAGTTTTTTTCACAAAATAGCCCCAGGGAAAAGCTACTGTTGGTTGAAAGGCCTCAACTCTACCCAGAACCTAGCCTCATCACTGCATCCCCCTCTTTTGTAATTCTCAAAGCAGATCACCCTCCCAGTAAACTAACCTGGGAGGGGGATCTCAAAATATAGGGTAAAGCAGAGCATTTTTCTGCCTGTTTCAACAAACTGACTTAAGAAACCAATCAAGCCACAGGACCTCAAGCTGACCAGAGACTCCAACCAGACTCTGATTACAGACAAAAGGGAGATACAGGACTCTTCCCACCCCTCCCAAAAAAAAAAAATCAAAGAACTTATTTTTTTCTTCTTCTTCTTTTCTTTTTTTCTTTTTTTTGTTTTGTTTTTTTTTTCGTTTTTTGTTACCTTATATATATAAAAATTTTTTTTTGCTTTTCTAAAAATTTTATTAATCTTTAATTTTTGCCTCTTCTGAAAAAATAATTGTTTTCCATTAACTTTTTTTTTTCTCCTCTTATAATTTTTATTGTAGGAATACATGAATGTGTGTTTTCTTTTCTTTTCTTGTCTTCTTTCTCTTTTTCTTTCATTCTTAATTATCTTTTTGTTTTTTGTCTAGCTCTACTGAACTTCTGATCTTTTCTTCTCACTTTCCGTATCCTTTCCATCTTTTCCTCTTTGTTCTTCTTTATGTGACTTAACTCTTGTCCTGCACATCCTCAGATAAACCCATAGTTAACCAGTAGACGGTATCCCCCATTGTGTACACACTCAATCCACAAACTTATTACTCAATTCAAAACCTCTGAGACTTAAATTCATTAATAGCAGTACTACCTCTTTATACCTATATAATATTATAAGAATTTTTTTAAAGTTTTTCACATCTCCTCTATGTCCCTCCCTTTCTCTCAACATATTCATATTCCTCTATAAATAGATGGTCTTTTAATCTCTAAAATAACATTAATTTTTACGTTTCTATTTTTTTTTCTGGTCTCTTTTCATTCCCCTTTTACTTTCTTCTTTTTCTCTCTCTCTCTCTACTTGCTTCCTACCCAACCTATTTCCTGCATTGTGATTAGGACATAGTTAACTCTCCCTGTGCCTCCCCACACCAATCTATTCCTATTTTTTACCCACATCTCTCCCTAACCCTAATAATTTCTGGTTTTCCAAATTCTGCTCTGCGGTTCGAAGCCCTTTAACATATAGTTGTTTGATGTCGAATAGATGTATCTGTTGAACTAGATTGTATCTGTAGACTATTGACTATACAAATGCAAACTTTGGTTGATGGTTGCCTTAAGATAGTGTTCTAGCACAAAACTGGTGCTATCTTCATCTCAAATGGGCAGAGTAAGCCGGAAAAACACAAGAAAAATGGCAAATCCGGTTATCTCAATTCCCAATCTTGATAATCAGGGGTTAGAACAGATAATGAATAATACAGAGGAGAGTTCCCCAACAGCTCTACAAACACTGCTGGCAAACATGATAAATGAAAAGTTTGACAACGTACAAAGGACTCTGTATGAGTGTGATAGGGAGAGAGAGGAGGCATCCCAGAAGTTTATACAGGAATATCATAAGCGTGAGGAAGCTACTCAAAAACTGATACAGGATTTGCATGAACAACTTGAGACTACTCAAAGAGAAAGGGAGGAATGGCGTGAGCAGGCTGAGAACACTCAAAGAGATCTGCAGGAATCCCACGAACGGGAGGAAGCTAATCAAAGAGTAATACAGGAATTGAGAGACCAGGTAGAGAACACACAAACATCACTAAAGGCATTCATGGAATCCATTAACAAAGAGCTGAAGGAAGTCAGGGAGACCACAAAGGGAATGCTGAATGGAACCCAACAGAAGGAATGGGAGCCCAAAGAAACCATAACCAATCAACTAAGTGATTTGAGGACAAACATTGAACACCAAATTAAGGAAGTAAAGAAATTCATACAAGACCTAAAACAGAGCTTCAACAAAGAACTTGAAGCCATTGAAGACAGCCTAGATATTATAGAGAAAGAACATACAACCATCCAAGACAAGACCAAGAAATAAGATAGATCTATCAAACACCTGGAAGACACCATCAGAAGGCCTAATCTAAAGATAATGGGTGTAGAGGAGCACCTAGACACAGAAGTTAATGGTCCAGGAAATTTGTTTAACAGGATCCTAGCAGAGAACTTCCCAAACATGCAAAAAGATAGGCCTGTCCAGATACAAGAAGCCTTTAGAACCCCAAATAGACCAGACCAGAATAGGACATCCCACCGCCACATTATAATCCACACAGGATCAACTCAGAACAAGGAAAAGATCCTTAAAGCTGTCAGAGAGAGAAGGGTAATCACTTATAAAGGGAAACCAATTAGAATCACCTCAGATTTCTCAGCAGAGACAATCAAAGCAAGAAGAGCCTGGAATGATGTATGCCATGCCCTAAAAACAAACAACTATCAACCAAGAATACTGTACCCAGCTAAACTCTCCTTCATAACTGAAGGCCAAACAAAAACCTTCCATAGCAAAGAAAAATTGAAACAATACATCTCCACCAAACCAGCCCTACAAAAGATTCTTAAAGATGTCTTACACATAGAAAACCAACAAGACCGCAATAAAGGCCAAGAAACTGCACCCAAACTGAGAATCGAAGAACCATAGGAAGAACCCAGTTTTAGCAGCCCCCAAGAAGCTGGATAACATGGCAGGAACTCCCAAATACCTCTGAGTCCTATCTCTTAATGTTAACGGACTGAACTCTCCAATTAAGCGACATAGACTGTCTAGTTGGATTAAAAAACAAGACCCTTCTATCTGCTGCCTGCAGGAGTCACATCTTGCCCGTAAAAACAAACACATTTTCAATATTAAAGGCTTGAAAAAAATCGACCAAGCAAACGGACCGCATAAACAGGCGGGAGTTGCAATCCTAATATCAGATAAAATAGACTTCAAATTAAAATTCGTGAAAAGAGATAAGGAAGGTCGCTACATACTAATTAAAGGATCTCTCTTTCAGGAGGATATTACAATTCTAAATATCTATTCGCCAAACAATGGAGCACCCAAATTTATCAAAGAAACACTACTTTCCCTCAAATCCCATATAGATCCAAAGGCATTAATTGTTGGGGATTTTAACACACCACTCTCCCCACTAGATAGATCAACTCGGCAAAAACTCAACAGAGAAACCGCAGATCTAAACAGCTGCATAGATCAACTAGACTTAACAGACATTTACCGAACATTTCACCCAGCAGCATCAGAATACACGTTTTTCTCAGCAGCACGTGGAACGTTTTCTAAAATAGACCACATTTTATGCCACAAAGCAAACTTGTCTAAATTCAGAAACATTGAAGTTATACCTTGCATTCTCTCTGACCACAAGGGAATAAAATTAGAACTCAACACCAAAAGCCACCAAAGAAAGTCCGGTATCACATGGAGGCTGAACAACACACTGCTGAATCATGAGTGGGTCATGGAAGAGATTAGAAAGGAAATTTAAATGTTCATGCTATTCAACAAAAATGAACACACAAAATACCAGCTCCTCTGGGAAACAGCAAAGGCAGTACTCAGAGGCATGTTTATAGCTCTGAGCTCCTACATTAACAAATTGGAGAGATCTGAAACTAACAATTTAATGACACATCTAAACCTCCTTGAAAAAGAGCAGCAAGATAAACCCCAATCCAGTAGACGGAAAGAAATAATCAAAATTAAATCAGAATTAAATGAATTAGAATCCAAAAAAACTATAGAAAGAATCAACAAAACAAAGAGTTGGTTCTTCGAAAAACTTAACAAAATTGACAAACCCTTAGCAAATCTTATCAGAAAAAGAAGAGAACACACCCAAATTAATAAACTCAGAGATGAGAATGGAAACATCACCACGGAAACAACCAAGATTCAGAACATTATAAGGGAATACTTCTCAAAACTTTATGCTAATAAGTTTGAGAACTTGATAGAAATGGACCTCTTGCTAGCAAATATTGACATGCCAAAACTAAACCAAGATGAGTTAAACTATCTTAACAGGCCCATATCAAGCATTGAAATAGAAACAGCAATAAGAGACTTCCCAGCTAAGAAAAGTCCAGGACCAGATGGTTTCACAGCGGAATTTTACAAGGCCTTCAAAGCAGAGCTCACACCAATTCTCCTCCAACTCTTCAATGAAATTG
Source organism: Dipodomys spectabilis (assembly GCF_019054845.1). NCBI lineage: Eukaryota > Metazoa > Chordata > Mammalia > Rodentia > Heteromyidae > Dipodomys > Dipodomys spectabilis. The sequence continues at coordinate 6,653,577 of NW_024870755.1, forward strand.
AAAGAGAAAGGTCACTACCGAACACATTCTATGAAGCCACCATAACCCTCATCCCAAAACCAGGCAGGGACTCATCAAAGAAAGAGAACTATAGACCCATTTCTTTGATGAATATTGATGCAAACCTTCTCAACAAAATTTTGGCCAACCGAATTCAACAATTCATCCAAAAAATCATACACCACGATCAAACAGGATTCATTTCAGGGATGCAAAACTGGTTCAATATACGCAAATCAATTAATATTATTCTTCACATCAACAGGAGCAAGAATAAGAACCACATGGTTATCTCAATAGACGCAGAAAAAGCATTCGACAAGATCCAACACCCCTTCCTGATGAAGGTTTTGGAAAAATTAGGAATCCATGGAACATTCCTCAATACAATAAAGGCTGTATATGACAAACCTACAGCCAGCATTATACTCAATGGTGAAAAACTAAAGCCATTTCCTCTTAACTCAGGAAAAAGACAAGGATGCCCACTCTCTCCACTTCTCTTCAATCTAGTATTAGAATGCCTAGCTACAGCAATAAGACAAGATACAGACATAAAGAGGATCCAAATAGGGAAAGAAGAAATAAAACACTCCCTCTTTGCAGATGACATGATCTTGTATTTAAAGAATCCCATAGACTCCACTCCCAAATTACTCAAGCTGATTCAAAACTTTGGCAAAGTAGCAGGTTATAAAATTAACCCCCCAAAATCAATGGCTTTTCTGTATGCCAACAATGAGAAAAGTGTGGCTGAAGTTAGGAAAGCAACTCCATTTGTAATAGCCCCACATAAAATAAAATACCTAGGAATTAACTTAACTAAAGAAGTGAAGGACCTCTATGATGAAAACTTTAAAATCTTGAAAAAGGAAATCAACACAGAACTTAAAAAATGGCAAAACCTCCCATGCTCCTGGATTGGAAAGATTAACATCGTGAAAATGGCAATACATCCCAAGGCTATCTACAAATTCAACGTAATACCTATCAAAATTCCACCCTCATTCTTCAAGGAAATAGAAGAGGCAATACAAAAATTTATATGGAACAATAAAAGACCCCAAATAGCAAAAACGCTCCTCAACGGAAAGAACACTGCTGGAGGAATATCAATACCAAATTTCAAACTCTACTATAAAGCCATAGTAATCAAAACAGATTGGTATTGGCATAAGAACAGACCTCAGGACACATGGAATAGAATTGAAAACCCAGAAATGAACCTACAGACCTATAGCCATGTAATCTTCGATAAGGGAGCTAAAACAATAGAATGGAAGACAGACAGCCTCTTCAGTAAATGGTGCTGGCAAAACTGTTTAACTACATGTAGAAAACTAAACCTAGATCCTTATATATCACCCTGCACCAGAATCAACTCCAAATGGATCAAAGACCTTGAACTCAAAGCAGACACTCTGAAAACATTACAGGATGGAATAGGAGAAACCCTGGGTCTCCTTGGCTCAGGCCGAAATTTTCTGAATAGAAACCCGGAAACAAAACAAATCAAAGAAAGGTTGGACAAATGGGATTGTATAAGGTTGCAGAGCTTCTGCAGGACAAATGACATAGCTAGCAAGATCAATAGAAAGCCCATGGACTGGGAGAAGATCTTTACTAGCCATACAACGGACAAGGGTCTCATATCTAAAATATACTTGGAACTCAAAAAATTAAACCACCCAACAACAAATCCTCAAAGAAACAACTGCCCAAAAAGTAAGTGGGCGAAAGACTTAAAGAGAAGCTTCTCTGAAGAAGAAAGAAGGATGGCCAATAGACACATGAAGAAATGTTCAACATCCCTAGCCATAAAAGAAATGCAAATCAAAACAACATTGAGATATCACCTCACTCCAGTTAGAACAGCAAAAATCAAGAACTCTAACAACAACAGATGCTGGAGGGGATGTGGACAGAAAGGAACCTTACTTCATTGTTGGTGGGAATGTAAACTTGTTCAACCACTTTGGAAAGCAGTATGGAGGTTCCTCAAAAGACTGCACATAGAGCTCCCCAATGACCCAGCAATCCCACTTTTGGGCATTTACCCAAATGATCACAAACAAGGCCACACTAAAGCTACCAGCACAACTATGTTTATTGCAGCATTATTTAACATAGCTAAGATATGGAACCAACCCAGATGCCCCTCAGTAGATGAATGGATCAACAAGATGTGGTATATATACACAATGGAATTCTATGCCTCCATCAGAAAGAATGACATTTCCCCATTTGTTAGGAAATGGAAAGGCTTGGAAAAAATTATATTAAGTGAAGTAAGCCAGGCCCAAAGAAACATAGGTCCCATGGTTTCCCTTATTTGTAATATCTAGTATAGGTATGAGTCAAGCGGAAAAAGTCAGAGAATGTGATGTTAGGAAAACGAACCCTCAAATATGTATTTTCATGTTTTTGTTTATTTCATGCATGTGTTTCTAAAGCATTTATAAGATTATTTCTTTGTTGCTTTGTATGTGCCTCCCCCACAGTGTAACCCCCACTTTCACTATATTTGATGTCAGTATAACATGTGGAGGAGACGGGGACAAACAAGTCGTTTAAGGATTCAGGTGGACCTGTTGTAACAATGAGAAGTACAAAATGTCATGTCAAAACCAGCTTTACAATGTCGGTGGGGGGGGTTCATTGGGTGGGGGGGAGCAGGGAGGCTGGGAAGGGAGGTGAAGGGTAAGCAAAGGAGGAGGCTGCAATGCTTGGTAAGAAATGTATGCATTATCCTGCCCATGTAATTGTAACCCCTCTGTACAGTATGTTCTCAAATAAAATAAAATAAAATAAAAAAAAATAAAAAAAAGAATTTAAGATACAACATTGCCAGCGAATCTGTTTGTTTACATGTGTGTTGAGTGTGTGTGTATGTGTGTAAGGTTTTGCTGTGCATATCTGTGTTTTAGGTCTTGAATTCAGGGGCTATATGACAAGCCTGAGTATCTTTCTGGTGACTGTAGTGATCTACCAATTGTGCCACAGTTCCACTGCAAGCTTTTTGTAGTGAAATGGAGAGGTGAGACTCATAAAATTTCATGCTCAGCCTGTCTGAACTAAATCTCAGGTCTCAAACTCCTGATTAGTTAGAGTTATATTTGTCAGTCTCCATAACCTGATGATCAAACTGTTACTGGAGGCAGTGGGGTTGCAAGTTTCTGTCTAGATTCACAACAGTTTATATCATAAAACAGCAACAGTAGAACCCTATATAAAAATACAATAATAAGATATAATTAGAATATAATTTAGTGATATAGTCTGTTAGCATAAATTTCAGGAAACCATGGTCTTAATGATTTAGCATCACAAATCCAAACAAAATGAGATAATTTCAGTAGACTCTACAAATTTTAATTCCATCATATAATAATTTCAAAACATTATAATAAACAGGAAAACGTACATACTTACAACGTAAAAAGATGTAAAAAGACGAAGATGGCAGATTATGAAATGGGAAATTCTACACTGCAGGAAAATTATTGTCATGGTGAATATATGGTGGTATTGTCATGGTGAATATATGAAAATATTCTTAAGAGGAGCAATAGATAAATATATATTTACTACACATATTCTAACTTGTCTCTATCTCTATCAACTTCCAATATTCTGCACATTGTCAGTGTATTCATGTTTATGGTATATTCCCAAACAACAAGCAGAGTCAGGAGTTAACCAAACTAAATTAGCTTGAATGTTTTAGGAGATAAACCTGCTAATTATATTGACTATTTTATATATTTAACATGTAGTGTGTTATCATTGTACTCTCTAAGTATATACATAAGCTATCCAAAATAAAATGGAATATAACATTGTTTTGCCTGTAAAGGTAGATATTTGGGACTTCAGTTCCAGACCAGTGTAGAGTTACCTGCAATGCTCCCCAACCACTGGCTATGCGTGATGGAATACTTTTATCATCTCAGGCCCATGGGGAACTGAGAACAGGAGGATTTCAATTCCATTCAATGCCATTCTAGGAAAGATCGTCCACATGGCTCCATCTCAACCAAAGAAAGTGCAACACTGGCTAGCACTTATCACCCCCACTTATGTGAAAATAAAAATAAGAGCATTGTAGTATAAGAAACAAACAATATTATAGCATGGCAATATAAACCATCATGAACAACACTTAACTAGTGTTTGTTTCTCATAATTGTAATCCTAACTATAGCTAGGATTATATATGTGAGCCAGAGGCAGCAAGCAGTTCATTTTAAAAATGATTATTTGAAGCCAGGTGCCAGTCTCTCATGCCTGTAATACCAGCTAGTCATGAGGCTGAGATCTGAGGATCACAGTTCAAAGCCAGCCCAGGAAGAAAAGTCCCCATAAGACTCTTATCTCCAATTAACAACTCAAAAAACAGAAGTGACTCTGTGCCTCAATTGGTAGAATGCTAACTAACTTGAGCACAGAGTCTCAGGGACAGTGCCCAGGCCCTGAGTCCAAGCCCCACAACTGTCAAAAAAATAAACATTTTAAAGTCTGAATTTTTTGTAAATTAAAATGACAGCTGTGGTATACAATTCTACAGACTACTACAGATTTCATTATATTTGTAGTTAGAAAAAGTAGCAGCAGTTGAATAAAGGACATTTTTTCATAAACTAGGGCAGATTGGTCTCTAATTTGACGAAATTGCTGGACTCATAAGTAATATTTTTTGGTGACTTTTTGTTTTGTTTTTAGAACAGGATGAGAAACCTTATTTCTGCCAATGGCCATTTGGGTGTGTCTAACATCATTCACAGGCCATGAAAAATTAACAGTAAAAACAGGGCACAGTCAACTGGCAATAAATTTACTTGTCTTTATGCCACGTTCCAAATGATTTGTTTAGCTTATATGTCCCTATGGTGTATAGTTTCCTATTCCTGCCTTCCTCAAAATACAAGCATGTTCCACCAATTCAGATTTGAGCCAGGCAATATGGAGTATTAGTGCCAAGTGTTGAGGAAAATTGTAACACAACCAGATAAGCATGAAACTAACACGTTAGTAACTGGACACTGGGGACTCAGTCGTATAATCCTACCTACTCAGGAGGCTGATGATCACAGTACAAAGACAGCAGGAGTGAGAAAATCAGTGACTCTTCTCTCCAATTAACAACCAAAAAGCCGTAAAGGGTGCTGGGACTCCAGAGGTAGAGTAGCCTTGATTACAAAAACTCAGGTGCAGCAACCAATCTTGAGTTGAAGCTGATGTTTAGGCACAAAAACAAAAACAAACTACAACAAAACAAACAAAAACTGGGAGAAAGCTCAGGAAAGGATGGCATTGTCTACAAGGCAAATGTACACATTACATGAATTGTGATATGGTAAACACACTCTACACACCTTAGTAACAATTACATTTAAAAAAGAATCTGAGAAATCCCAAAACCATGGACCTTATGATGTGCATCTGCTTCCTAATTTTTCAAAGTCCCATTATCTGACCTGGTAGCACACATGTTGTAGCCCAGGGTGATTAGAAAATATGACGGTAAAGATCTTTTCAGATTATCCCACCAAGTCTTTGATTACTTTAAGCTAAAAACAAAACAAAGCAAAGAAAACAAAATAGACTTTAAGGTTAATTAGGCTGCTATTAAAAATTCAGATGTTGGTAGTGTTTGTGGAGTGCAAGGGAAAAAACAAATTATGTAAATAAGGATATAGGTGGATCCATAGCAGCAATGAGATGTACAACACATTATGTCAAAAAACAAACTTTACACCTTTGGAGGAGGAAGTGGGAGATGGGAACTGATGAAAAGGGGAAACAAAGGAGGAGGCAACAATGCTTAATAAGAGATGTACTCATTATCTTGCAAATGTAATTGCAACTTCTCCTTACATTATTTTCAAAATTAAAAAATTGAAAAAAAGACTCCAGGCAGAATTATACTGTTAAATGATGAGTTAGTACATGTGTTTTTTAGATACTGATCTCACATATGTCAGAAAAATATCCATTAATTCATAACTAAAAACTATGAAGTGTAAGGTGTATTAATTAGGTAAGTATCATTAGGTAACCAATGAAGAGAACACCACATGGTATTCAGTCAGGTAAAGTAGTTTATTTACTGAACTGCTGCCCATGTCATATGTGGTGGAGAGGCATGTGAAAAAAAGGGGATTGACCCAACCTCGGGCCAGGACATATCTAGGCCAAGGACCTGATGACATATGGCCTGGAGGGGGAAAATTCTGGCCACACTGGATGTGACCTCCGGGTCTGGGAATCTCCTCTGGTCAAATGGAAAGTGTGACCAGAGGCTGAGCAACTTGTGACTTAGTAGGAGGGGGAGGTGTCTGCCTCCAGGCATGCCAGATACCTGGGTAACACAAAAAGGATGGAAACTTAGCCAAGAAGAGGGGAAGTGTCTGCATTGGGTCTGCATGGCTTGGGCAGACCTAATACCAAATACAGGTATCACCTCTGACATGTAAATCCTGACTCCAAACCGTTCATTCTCAATCATTATCTTTCTTTTCTTTCTTTCTCTCTTTCTTTCTTTCTTTCTTTCTTTCTTTCTTTCTTTCTTTCTTTCTTTCTTTCTTTCTTTCTTTCTTTCTTTCTTTCTTTCTTCCTTCCTTCCTTCCTTTTTTCTTTCTTTCTTTTTCTTTCTTTCTTTCTTTCTTTCTTTCTTTCTTTCTTTCTTTCTTTCTTTCTTCTTTCCTTCCTTCCTTCCTTCCTTCCTTCCTTCCTTCCTTCCTTCCTTCCTTCCTTCCTTCCTTCCTTCCTTCCTTCCTTCCTTTCTGTTCTCTCTCCCTCTATCTATCACTCCTCTCTTTCACTCACCCTCCCTCTCTCCCCTACCTCAGTATTCTCAACTCTCAAAATATGGACAATTGGTGAGTTGAACTCACAGGCTGTGAAGAACAACTCAATTGGAAAATGTGAAATTTAAATTACTGTTATCTTATACCTCTACCACAGGTCACTGGAATCAAATAATGAGCACTCAGCAGCATGACATCTCAAACCATTTGGAGGAGGAAAGCATGCACATTCACTGCATTCTGGAGGTCCACCCTGGGAAGGTGGGAGAGACTCCTCCCTCCTCTTGGCTAAATCTCAGCCCAGTTTCTGCATCAGGACAGGTGACTGCCTCCAAGTGAGCCAGTTACCTAAGTGACACAGGTACTGGGCAGAGACTTAGCCTCTTGTGGTGTTGAGATTAATGGCATGATTCAACATGATCCACTAGATTGTTGAGATGGAGACTTCCTAAATTTTTGGTTAGGCTATGTTCAAATTGTGATCTATTTATTTCTGATTGCTAACCATGATTATAGATGTGAACCAGCACATCAGACCATTCAAAGATCTTTACCACGCATGGAAGACATTAAGTATTAAGTTTATTTTCCCAGATGACATACAAGTTGACAGCCAGCAATATAAGTCCTGAATTCTGGTCGAGGTGTTTTATAATGTGAAGCAAAATTTACTTAGCTGGAGCACACACTATTAACTAAAGTGGTAGAAATTTGAGAGGATCACTGTTCTGAATCAGTCTAGGAAGGAAAGTATCACCCATATCAACATACTAGGTAGGTATATTGGAATGAAATCATGGTCCCTGCTTTTGGGGCTGGGTGCAAAAATTGCTACTCTATGAGTGAAGTAACTTAAATAAGAAAGGATTGGTGGAGTGACTCCAGTGGTGGAGTACCTGTCTGGCAAACACTACATCAAAACTGAAATCAATATCCTAAAGATAAAATAAGAAAATGAAAGAAAGAACAACTCATACTGAACGTGTGTTCAATGTAAAGATTTAGACTAACTTATTGCAGTTATAATGCCATCATTTATTTCTAGGGCAAACACATTTTGTGTCAAGCCTAAATGAAAAAAATAACACACTATATACAAAGCTTTGGTAAAGCACAGGTCTGGCTTACAATTGTGAACACTTATGTTTGCATGTGCAGTGATGTTGCAGGATTGTTAAGGTTTATGGAAGTCCATCCCTTTGATGAACTTGACATGATGAAATTACCTAACCATGCAGTTCACTGGACAGATATTGCTGATAAATATATGCATATATATGTATATGTATATATACACATATATACATATATATATGCATATATATGTATATATGTGTATATATACATATCTATGTGTATATATATATATCTTCACACTTGTATGTATTTATATATTAAGTTACATGTAAATAAAATGGAATTTACAATGAATAAATTTAGTGAACAGATACCTTTCCTAGATAATTATTTAATGAATAAATTCATGTCTTATAGTCTCCAATGCTATATCACACTTATATGGTTGCTGATCCGCTTCAGCTTTTTTATGATATTTTTTTCAGATGAAAAAGCCTGCCAATAAATATACTTGTATGACCTTCTTTTCTTTATGAAATGAAAAGAAGCTGTGTAATATAGCTCTTTATGTGTCATCAACATATTTTTTTATAGTTTCAAGTGCATATTGCCTTATACTTAGATTTCACTCATCTTCCAATAATACCTATGGGAAGGAGAAAATGAAGGATAGTTCTGTTACTTTGGGAGCTTCTGTTATTAATCACTGCAATAAATATTATGAAAATGAAACTCTGAAATTATTTAGAGAGATGACTTGAAAGTTTCCTTTCTACACACTCATGCTACTCCCTCAACTAAATCATAGAACTTAAAATAAGTAACATTTTAGCTGGGAGCCAGTGGTTCATGCCGGTAATCCTGGCTATGCAAGAGCTGAGATCTGAAGATGGTAGTTCAAAGCTAGCCCTTGCAGGAAATCTGTGACACTCTTGCCTCCAATTAAACACCAGAAAACTGGAAGTGGCACTGTGGCTCAATATTTGGAAAGCTATGTTTTGGACATGTTGTTGGAGTGACAATTGCTGCAGTTTGTTCAAGTGTCAGTAAAAGGGTACAGTTTTAGCACAATGATAGAAATCTTTCCGGGATCTGGTAGATTTTCCCACTGTCTTCAATTTTCCTTTTTTTCTGAGAACTAAAATGTCATTAAGTTATCAGATATTCAGTCTATCACATGTCTAAATAATAGAGAATGGCACCAGGTCTACATTGAGCACTCACAGGAGACAGGTTTCTGGACATTCTCAGGAAGAGCCTTCTTCAGTTGTGGAATTGAGAGGGCTGGATAATTTACAAAACAGCCATCATAGATGGAAAGTATTCTGCTAATTTGACCCCTGAGATATTGGAAGTTTTATCAGCATTGTATTGATTTTTATGAATCAGTTAATCAGATTCTTTATACTACATGATGTTACTAAATTGTGAAATGCATGTTTATTGCATTTCCTTTGTATAACATATAGTATGGTTTGAAATTTGGTATAAAACATTCATGTTTTTATTTTTTCAATATGGATTACTCCTAGTTCTCAAGAGTGGGGAAATGCTTTGGAACTTTGTAACTCGAAGTCATATGTTGCCATGTGTCATATCCTATTTTCCTTGTACAGAGTTGGTAATAAATTATATGTAATTTATTTTTTATTTTTATTTATTGTTTATTGCAGACTTTGAACTTGGGTCCTGGGCACTGTTCCTGAGCTCTTTGGCTCAAGGTTATCTTTCTACAACATTGAGAGACAGCATCAATTTTAGTCTTGATTGATTAATTGGAGATAAGTGTCTAATGGCAACTTTTCTGCCCAAGATGGCTTTGAACTGTGATTCTCAGAAATCAGCCTCCAGATTAGCCAAGATTACAGGCATGAGCTACCAGCACCTAGCTATATGTAATTTCAAATGCAGTTTTCTTCAAGTATTTCATCCTGCACTGAAGTTTATTTTTCTGACAAACTTTCTAATAAATATACAATCTATTTAATTTTTAAAAGTACTGCTGTACCTCCTACTAATTTGTGGCATTTCCGAAATCCAAGTTCCTCTGTGTGCCAGGGTAGATACTTTTGCTTGTAACAAGTATTGTTGTTGGACACATGACATATACCTACTAAGAGAACAAAGGATATGAAGCTACAGTGGCCAGATGAAGAACTCCCAGGACAATTCAAGTGCAACTCATGTACTCTCTGTGTAGGTGCATAGGAAACATAGAACAGACATTCTTTATTTTGGGGGGGGGGCGATCATGGGGCCTGAACTCTGGGCCTGGGTGCTGTCCCTCAGCTCTTCAACTCAAGGCTAGTGCTCTACCACTTGAGCCACTGCGCCACTTCCGGCTTTTTTCTTATACTTGAAAGTGATTGAGTGTGTGTGCACATAGATGTTGACTTAATTATCTGTTGCTATAGTTTTACACATTCACTAGTATAAAACAATATTTCATATATGTGTGCAGATCACAGTTTCTAGAATCCAGAGAACCACCTCCATGGGCACCACTTGCCTATGTTGCTCTTTGGGTAATAAGAATGAAACCTGGAATTGTCCAGTGGTAGAGAAATTACTCAGAGATTCAAGCATTTGTCTTTCAATATGTTGCTTGTTCCTAACTCTAAAATTAGGAAGTCTGTTAATATATATGTTATATTATAATATATTTATTATACTACATAATGTATAATATATAGTACAATATATATTACATATAATATCTGACAGAATTATGTATTTATAAGGAAAAATGTAATAAACACATCAATGTCCATACTTTCCTAGTCATGATTAAGTTCAGCAGAGTTAGGTGCATTATATCTCAACAGGAAAACTCTACTGAAGTTCTGATGACCTTGAACGAGATAAGAATTCCTGTTTTTTTTTTTTTTTTTATTGTAAAGCTACTATACAGAGGGTTACAGTTACATGAGTGAGGTAATGAGTACACTTCCTCTTGAACATTGTTACCCCCTCCATTGTTTTCCCCCTACCATCCCCTCCCTCCCTCCCTTCCCCGAGGTTCTTTTTTTTTTTTTTTTTTTGATTGTGATTAAAAAGCCTCTCCTCAATTATGAGAAAAGATAAGTTTGGAAGTTTATTTTGTTTTGTTTTTTTGGGGTTTTTTTTTTTGGCAGGTCATGGGGCCTGAACTCTGGGCCTGGGTCTTGTCCCTCACCTCTTCACCTCAAGGCTAGTGCTATACCACTCGAGCCATAGCACCACTTCTGGCTGAGGAATTGAACCCAGGGCGTCAAGCCTGCAAGGCAAACACTCAACCAATGAGTCATGTTCTGAGCCCAGGTTTGGAAGTTTTTGGGCAGAAGAATTTGGCATTTGCTTTGCATCCTTGATTAGTCATGAATAGGTATCATTTTGCTCCAAATTTTTTCTCCTTTTATGTTCCCTAGACAGTTACACAGGATCATCATTCCATCGTATATCTATAAGTCCTTCTTTTATTTCTTTTTATCATTATGGTTTTGTTGTTGTTTTGATGATCCTGAAGCTTGAACTCAGGGCCTAGGTAGTGTCTCTGATCTCCAGGCTAGTGCTCTACCACTTGAGCCACAGCACTACTTCTGGCTTTTTCTGCCTGGGCTTGCTTTGAATAATAATACTCAGATCTCACCCTTCTGGGTAGCTAGGATTACAGGTGTGAGCCACTAGTGCCCAGCAAGTCCCTCTCTTTTAGATATTATTCTAAAAGCCTCCTATCCAAAGTCACTCCTCAGATAGTAAATGGACTTATGCCAACAATTCCTTCACACTCTCATCTCCTGTTATGTCTATTATGTGTCTTTTCCATGTTATCTTGAAGCTATTTCACTGTTTTCTTCCTAATCCATGATTGTATATGTGTTACTAATAATTACCTAAATTTAGTGGTTATACACCCTAAATTACTCAACCATTAATTTCATTTACTTATTTTTTTCAATATGATTGTTCTTCAGTACCAATCTGAGCTTATCTCACTTTCTCTACCTCTTGGCATGTGTGAAGCCTGGGCCTTTTCTACCTTCAATGCAAGAGGTTAGCCAAAGGATAGCCTACAATATTCCTGCTTAGGATTCAGAACAAGTAGTTGAGTGCCTGAAAGAAGCAATGCATTCTTGGCATGAGAAGAGATGGGAGAGACAACAGCCTATAGAGTAAACTGGTAGACACAACATTTAACAACTTCTTTGAGGAAACTAACCTCCCGCACAGTGGCAGTGAGATAACTCACCTAGTGAATTTTCATATATAAAGGAAGTTGTCATGTCTCACTGCACAACTCACTTTTAGTCAAAGAGATGAACATTCTTTTGTGTACTCCTTAGGCCCAGTCTCACTTTATCTCCATCGTAGACTCTGCCCAGACTCTGTTCCTCCCAGAAAGGTGCCTGATGAGGAGGAAAATGTGATCTGTTGGTTTGTGACTGGCCCTGTGAAAACTGAGGTCACTTTTAGTTTTGAACCTATTCCTCCTGACAAAGCTGTGGTAAGTGGTGGGAAAGCTCATTCTCTGAATTGTGGCCTAGTACCAAATCTCTTCAGAGAATGTCAAGGAATGATAGATCCTGCCTGAGGGATTGACTTTATTTCCAAAGAGGTCAATTAATATCTGATTCTGAGTTCCAGGTGAAACTCTTTTACTAGATCCTCCAAGCTGGTGTGGATGTTGCTCAGATTCCAGACCATCCTCATATTTCTCAAGCTCTTTCCAACAAACCAAAAGGTCACAGGAGTTGAGTTTAGAAACAAGGAGAAATGAGAATAGCAGAAGAATTATTGGCAGGGGAAGGAATTAGAAATTTTGGGTTAAAAAGGGCCCAGAACATCTAGGATCACTCACATCATTTGGGAATCATATCATAAGATTAGGGAATAAAAGTAATAAATTACTGCCTAAATTAGTACTCCACTGTTCTGACTACATTACAAGTGTTCTGTCAAAAGTTAGCTGTCCTAGCTCACTGTTGATGAGCAAAATGGAACACATTTTTTCCTCACAAAGTTCTACTGAGTATCTTCATCTATGGCCCAGTTTGTTCTTACTCTCTACTTCTCTGTTACTTTCCTTTGCTGGATTCAATCAATGATACTTGAATGTGTTATCATCTTCAGACATGTAATCACATTTTCTTTTAATCCATTTGTTATAAATTAAAACAAATTATGGGGAAACATATATCTATGGTACATTTTCTTCCATGGCATACTTACTTGATGTTATTAAGTATTATTTTAATTGTTTCATTTTTAAAACTTGAGGAAAATATTTTGTTAGTATTAGCACTAATCAGTTGCACACTTTTAAAAAAATGTTCCATGTCTGTGTTTTTGTTATTAAGCTTCTAACATTGTCTTGTCCCCCAACTGTTGCCTTCTTAAAATTGGATCAAATTACAAACTGTATATGATGGTCCTTTATGTGTTCATTGTTATATTTAAATTTCTTCTAATATCCACATATTATAGGATATCTTCAACCTATTGTAACTCCTCTAAAAATGAATATGGAGGTCCCTTTTAAAGAAAAACACTAAGCCACAAAACCTGTGAAATTAGGATTAGGTATATATCCAAAAATATTTAGCAGTGATATTGGAGAAATTTTCTTCTCTTACATACCAGAACATGTTTATAGTTATGAATAGCATATTTCCTTTATTCCCTCTTTTTGTGCATCTAGGTTGATTACACAGCTTTCTTTCTTGCTGCCATGCACATGGATGTTGATGTTGATTTATATTCCTTCTTTATGTAGTAAGGTTGCAGTAAAGGTCATCAATACATGTGTCTTTTTGGTATTGTCTAAACTTCCATTATGATCTTCTTATGGGTTGCATTAGTTTACAATATCACAAAACCAAATACAGTTCCTGATTTATTTCAACTTCCTAGATGTTTATTTATTCGAGTGGTGATAGCTATTCTGGTGTGTAGGATGGGATTTCAGTGACTTTCCTATTTATTTTCCTTTGTATTTCCTATGTGGATAAGAATCTCAAACATTTCATTTATTTATTAAACGCTTACATTTGTACTGCATTCTTGATCAGTGTCTTTGTTTTTCTTTTGGTATTTGATCAGTTTTTAAGTTCTATAATAATTGATTTTTTTCATATTCTAAATCCTTACTTTAGTAAGAAGATTTTTTTCATTGCTGTGGTGCACAATTAACTAAAATCAACAAATTGTACATTTATACCACTGGAATTTTTGTTTGTTTTACAGCCAGGAAATTGTTTCAATAAAGATGCTGAACTTTTCTCACTAGATAGACTGAAATTATAGTATCTCATATTAGCCTAAACTAATCTCAGAACTAACAGTCACAGCCTGGGCCACAACAGTCTGGGTTAAGTAAAACCAATAACACAGCACATGATCCATTTAAATAGAGCAAAAGGCTTCATAAAAGTAAGAAGAAAGGCACCCTCTTTATGAAGCAAATTCTGAAGTTCACAAGCAGATGTTAGGAATCTGAATATTAAGAAGATCTAAGGACAAAGCTATATAGAAGAAGAAATTTAGAGTTCATTATTCAGGAGGAGGAACAACCACTAGATACCAAAACTCAATGCTGTAGGGAAGAAGTGTTTTACACCAAACCTCAGCTGTGTCTGACTCTCTCACACCAAACACACCCCCCCACACACACACACCTAATGAGAGACCTTAGCCAAAGTATAGCCATTCTGGACTTAGTCCATTTTGAAGGCCTCTACTGAAAGTATCCATTGTGAAGGCATTTACTAAAAGTATCCATTGTAAAGACTTTTACTGAAAGTTAGGACTCAGGTTCCTGGAAAAACCATTAAATGTCCCAAAAACATTCTTCCCGTAACTCTCCTAGCAATAGTCATAAGCGGATGACAGGAAGGTACCTAAAGCTACAGATGTTTCTTAAGATTCCATAGTTAACATAATTTGTTTCTTACTGCTAAGCCTGCACATGTTAGCCAATAAGATTGTTACAATATTAACTCATTAAATGTCAACCAATCATGTAACTGACAAGCTATGAACCCACTTACTTCAGCCCTATGCCCTATAAAAACCCTGTTAACTGAAGGTTCAGAGCTCTCAACTCTGACCCACTGCGATGCTGACAGTTGTCAGTCCAGGCTCGAGCTTGCAATAAATGACCCTTGTGTGCTCGCATCAGAAATGGCTTGGTGGTCTTTGGGGATCATTATCTCAGCACAAGAGTAGTGTACACAGAGAACTCCAAGGGCAGCTGTATCTGGGACAATGAAGCATTTCCCTCTTCCAAGCTGAAATGGGGGTATGCTTTGCCTGGAGGATGGCACCCTGTGAGCCCTGCATGCATGGTGAACCAGACGTGGGAAGCCCTGTGGGCACATCTGGGATGGCCTCTTAGAGGCTGGAGAAGTTTACTCCTATAGTTGGACATGGCACGAGGCAGGAGGACAGTGGGAATCCAGAAGATGGGAGAGGCACAGGAGCAAATATGCCTATCCGTGGAGACTCCTTGGCCATGTTAAGGAATTTCCAAGCCCACACATAGCAGCCACCATGCAAGTCAACAGAGGACACTTGTCTGGGGGGGAAGTCCCTGGTCCTGATCCAGAGCCAGAACTTCCCCTCTGGCCCTGTGCCTGGCTAGGGTGGAGCAGTGCCCACCAGCCATTCTTCCTCTGCCCTGCTGCACATAACCTCCCAGCAGCTGCCCGGTCCCCAACACTCATGGCAAGCCAGCTCTGTGGGGCAGGCTGAGGCTGTGCCTGAGATTCCTGGTGCCTGCTTCAAGGCGAAAGTGAGGCCTATTGCACAGAAGAGCTGGCCCTCACTCGCGTCAAGGGCCCCAGAGAGGCATGACCACCACTGGTTCAGCACTGCTGCCCTTTCCACCCCCAGAGTTTACCTACAAGTCCGTGCTTTTTTTCTTGAAATTCTTCAGCCACTGGTTGTCTCATTTCTCATTGCCTGTTTGGGTGGGATTTGAGACTCCTTGCTCTCCTCACCCAGCCACGAGGCCCCAGGGGCCTAACTCCGCACCTCACAAACACTCCCCAGAACCCAGCTGCCTTTGGGGCTGCTGCTTCCTGAGCCATTGGCGTACTGCCTCCTTCCTCTCTTCACTAGCCTCTGCTAGGGCCTCCCATACTCTCCCTACTACCTCCATCCACAACCCCAGCTCGGCCTACCCCTAGGACTCCCCTCCTCTCCACACAGCTCCCAGCAGGGCCACTGCTCTGGGGAAGACAACTGTGGGCCTGGCCCAGCAGAATCAAAGGTTCCACAATGTGCAGCCAGCTTAGAAATGGAGGCAGCATAGGTCACTGATCAGTGTCTTTCACTTCGCTTACACAAGTATGAGTTGTATTAATTTGGTATTTAATTTTGGATTTTGTTACCTCTTATTAAGCCTTTGAAGAATAGCTGGTAGAAATATAGTTCCAAAATTCGGATTCTCCCTTGTTTAATTCTTTCGAGATTCAAAGATGTTTAAGTAGTTATAACCATCACGAACTCTCATTTATATAGCAGAGTCTATTCAGAAAATAATTGCTTATGCATCTGTTATCAATTACTTACAAGACTTGAAACTTTTAAAGTTTCAAATATTACAGGAAGATCTTTGATTCATGTTGAATGGAAGTGAATAGGTTGAGCTGGTGCATACATTTTTGTGTGTTCGTGTGTGTGTGTGTGTGTGTGTGAGTGTGTCTGTGTGTAGGGGGGGTACATGTGTATTATTGAAATCAAGGATAAGGATGTTGAAACCGGGTCTGTACTTGTTTCCTTTTTCTGAGATATACATTATGGCGTTTTTTTGTTGGTGGTATGCTCTGATTGCTTGCCTTTGCCTGATGTGCACATTAAAGCTCAATTTTTCAATTAAAGCTTCTTTTTGTATAATTCATCATAAAGGGCTCTGATAGTGTTTTGTCTTTAGTCTGCCATCTAAGATCTTCTTTTCAAAAAATAACATTCAATATAAATTTTACCTCCTGACTGATTTTCCCTTTAATTTGTATTTTGAAATAAGTATTATAAGTCTTTTAATCTCTGAATTAATGAAGAAAAATCATTTTGAAGTCTCTGTTTAGTGTAATAACACCTGGACAGATTTGTTAGCACCAAGACCTTAAAATTACTTTTGTAGTTTTAGTTTAAAATACCTCCTCCAGTTTTATTCATTAAAATATCAGGTAATTCATAATTTTGATTATGTTTAGTGACGAATGAATACATCTGCTCAATTGATTTGCTTGATAGACCCTTGCACAAAAATATCACTTATGGGGTTGAGAAGGTGGATCAGTGGTAGACAGCTTATCTTGAATGCATGAGACCCTAGGTTTCATTCCACAGCACCACCTTAGCAGAAACAGCTAGAAGAGGTACTTTGGCTCAAGTGATAGAGCACTACTCTTGAGCTGAAGAGCTGAAGGACATTGACAATTCACCATCATCAGCAAATTAAATAAGTAAAACTCATACTCAAGTACAAGAATTACACAGGTTGATTACCATTTTAGTTAGGGGCAGGGTGCCAAGATACAACAGAACTCTGTTGTAAAAGTTTAAGAGGGATTTCAACACTTAACAAATACTAAAACCAGAAAGTAAAACATTAGCTCTGCCAACAACATATAGAATTGCTACTCAAAGAGAAACCAGTATTAAGAATGAAGTACTTGTTAAAACATTTCTTAAGATATTATGGCTTTATCTTAATTATCATATAAAGTGACCTTCAAAAACTCCATCGGCGGGCCTGAGTCTTAAGGGCACCTACAAAAACTGGAGGAGAGAATCATCAACCTGGATTTTTAAAATTGTTATTGTATTTTTAAAATTGTTATACGGATAACCATTTTGTAAGTCAGGTAATGAGTTCATATCCTGTTTGACAATCCCATCCCTCCTGTCCCTGTCCACAGTCGTATAGCTCATTGTGAACACAATATCTACAGTGCACAAGTGCTGCATTTGTTTCCCTGTTCTCCTTGAATATCTCTGTCTCCTTCAATGCCGTAAATGGATAAACTAGAACAGAAAAATCCCTCTTGTTTCCAATTCCTGGAATACATTTCAATATAAACATCAGTAGTTTTATGAGAGTGTCAGTCTCTGTAAACACATCCCAAACACGTATACTTCCTACACCCAGTCATAACTCCCACCTGATTCTAAAGTCCACACAGTAATTCTTTTCACTTTGCACACAGGAAGTAACTGAGATTCAGAAAGATTATGTAAGTCACTGGAAATACTGTGCTGAGCATAGTGGCTCACTCTTATACCTTACCTATTCCAGAGAGTAAGATCTGAAGATCATAGTTTGAAACCAACCCAGGTTGACATATCCATTACATGTTTATCTCCATTTAACCAGAAGAAAGCGAGAATTGTGTGTTTCACGTGGTAGACCTAGAACGCCACCAGACATGAGTGGGAAACCTAAAGAATATTGACAATATGTTGATTTTTAAGAACTAATGTTGTCCCATAAATAATCTCAGACACCACACACACACACACAAACGAACACACACACACACACACACACACACACACACACACACACACACACCACAATCACACTCCTTAAAACAGATGTTAGTACTGAAATTCAAATAGTTTTTTTTTTTATTTTATAAGTTTTATTTTTAGCTTTAGTGAGGTTTGACCTGATAGTTTCTACTGATGAGCCACAACTTAGAACTTTGTTATAATTATACCCATATCTGTATTCAGAAGAACATTCTCCTAGTTATGTCTTCCTCCTTTTTCAGCAATGATAAGTTTTCTCTTCTTGGTCCAGTTTCTTTTTGGGATCTCAATCTCTTAGAATTTTCTGTTTTGCATGGTCTGTAAGTTCATTGATCCAGTAAATCTCAGCCATCCTAATAACCTGGACAGAACCTGCCTTGGGAAAAGTGTTCCAAGCTCACCATTCAGTGGATGTTGTTAGTACTCACCCATAATCACGTTCTCTTCAGAATTGGGAACTTGTTAGGTCCTGGAATTCAGGGAAAGCACTCACTGTGTGCTATTTCATGCTTTTTTGTTTTAATGGCAGCTTCCACCAATTGTCTACTTTAAACATGGTATGAAGAGAAGGATTGCCCCTAAGAGACAGAAGCACTGTACTAACTGTGGCTCTCAAAACATAGAAAGAAGGAAAGAAGTTCTGAAGGAACCATAGAGCCTAGAAACTGATTTCATAAAAATTCAAACTTCCTTTTATCTTCCCTTCAAAATAGAAAGTCAGAGACTGCAGTTACTTGTATGCTCCACTTATATTCCTGAGCAAGGGACTCCCTTCCCCTTGGCCCTTCTGACAATTTACATCAGGGGCAGGTGGGAAGATGTAACAAGAACACCTAGAGTTTGGGCTTGGGATTAAAAACTCCTTTTTGTGATAATAAACATTCCACCACTAACTGAATTGGATCTGAGGGGCAGAAAGAAAAAAGGTTAGAATTTCAGAAACTTATAGTTACTTCTAGATTTGCTACCTAAACTCATCCCTTTCCACCCCTCAGAATCCTGTTTCCCAACTATGTAGACACCCTTACACTCTAGTCTCCTGGAGCATTTGAGTGTGGGGTATCTTCTACTTCTTATGTGTACTGCTTTACAAATGGAGATTTTCTCCTAGGCTCAAAATGATTTCATTGATTGGGGCATTGTGCAATATGCTAAACAGAGAGTAACCTGGAAGGAAGGTCCTAGAAGGCAAAACATCTACTAGGACAATGGAAACCCATGGTTTGGCTTGCTTAATGTTTTAACTTGTGCACTGAACTAACAGGAGAAAATGACACAATAAGAAATCTGCCAATTATGCCAAATAAAGAGATATGATGGTCAGAGAAAGGACATTGATTTCATGGTGGTCATGACAAGACAACACCTTAGCACACATTCAAAATACTAATCCATACTCACCTACTTTTTTATTCACCCATATCATTAGGTCTGAGTTGTATGTAGGAGTCCTCAGGGCCTTCAGAACAGGAAGATCTCAGGGAGAGATTAACACTGGTCTGCCATTTTGGGCATAAAATAACCAGTTTGATGAAAGCTCTTAGTAATATCCTACAAATATGTGCATTTATCCTACTACACTTGGTAAGTAACCCCTCACTAAATTATCTTTGGTTTCATCACTTGCTGACATAGAAGCTGTCTGGTAGCTCCATTGTGAATTCACTTTATTCTGCTGAACCAGAAATGGAGAAAGAGAGACTGACCAGAACACATTTGCATCTTTCTCAATGATCAGTGAATGGCAGGGGAATATTTAAGAAGCTCCCCATGTTCTCAGTTAGCTAGTATCATCTTAGATTCCGGCTCAAATCTTGATAAACAGATACAGAAATTAACTTGTTGTACCAGATTCACAGCTAGAGAGGTAGATGAGAAAATGGAAGGGCTTGGTGTGAAAGCCACAGGTTGATATGAAGCACAATTCAAAAAATATGGAGATGAAGCGAGTTACCTGGAGGGAAATGGAGAGTCAGCTGAAACAGAAGAGCACCTAGAGAGAGAAGATAGAGCAAGTTTGATGCTACCTGGACATCAAAGTAAACCACCTGAGATACAACAATCTGGTTGTGCAGAGCTACAGGGAGAAGTTGGAAGAACATCAGCAAGTGCTCTTGCCCATTTCTAGGGAGCTCCCCAATTGCAATGGTAAGAATTGGTAGCTTCTCAGAGCATTGCTGCTGAGCACATCTTAGATCCCTTGCTACCATGATAATTCACACTGAAGAGGAGCAGCAAGAGTTGTATGATGTGATTGCAAATCACTATGTGGAGCCTGTTCTGTAGCATTATGGAGTGTGGTCTCTCAGGATGCTTAGAGCAAAGATCCTATAGTTGGTGTCAAAGAATGCAATCTACTTGGAGTAGACATTTATAGATGGCACGTGCCTGAACACAACAAGCTGATAATGAGCTGCTAGAGGTAATTTCCCTAAAGATCTAACAGCCAAAATTGGACAGGCAAACCCAGAGCTATGCACCACATAGGCCACCATGCCAATTGCTTCTCCCATAGTACTGGCTTCCCGCTTTGCACACCCATGACCTTGTTACCTTGATTGTGCCCCACAGTCCCTCACAACTTTTACTCTTCCACTTTGTCTATGCTTCCTTGTCCCTGCTAAACAGTTCTGGATACCTGTGTTAGCTACCCCAACCCCTGCAAAGCTGTTGCTGCTAACCAATTTCCTTACACTGGAACTCAGTAATTACAGTCACAGTTAACCTTTACCTGGTATCCTCCTCTCTACTACTCTTTTCTGCTACCCATAATTCATAACACTATGGTTCCAGCCACCTGAACCCTGACACCTCTGTCTCCCCTGTCTGTTACCCCATTCCTCCCCCCCCAAAAAAGCAAGGGAAGAGTGGGCACAGACAGTTGACTTGGATACTCCTCTTGCAGGCATATTGGGACAAGTTATTCCTCAGGTATTTAACACGAGGGACCAGCTGGTGGTGGAAAGAAAACAGCTTACTCAAAGTTGACTAAAATCCAAGGACATGACTTATAACTTATTGCTAGGAAAAGAAGGCCCTGCAGTGAAAGTTACTGAGAAAGAAAATTTTACAAATAGTATTGGGAACGATGCAAAAGTTTGAGCTTAGTCTCTTCTACCAGTTGTCTGAATTATTTTATGACATATGATATGTAACTACATTGCATTTTAAAAATTATATGAAGATGTATATTTATGTGGTATTTATATTAATTGATGGAATAGTTGCATAGGATCACGTTAATGATATTCAATAGTTTATGCTCTATGATATGCCCATGAATGTGCCTTTGGCAATATATATTGACCTCTCTAACAACAAATGGAATTTCATTGTCAAATACTACAAGGAGATTATTTGTGCTATTACCAAAATGAAAGCAGGAACAAGAAAACTGAATAAAGCTACAAGTTTGAAGGGAGGGGGTCAGTCAGTGGTAAGGGTTATGATAAAAGAGAAATTCTTCACCATGGAATCTTGGAAGAATATAATGTGTTTTATTGTATTACTAGCTTTTAAAACATTCTTAGAAAGCAAAACATTGTTTTTTATTCTTGCTATTTGGAACCTCTTTAATGAATAGTTTAACAAAAAATTATCAATACAACTTTGAAAATTCAATGATGTGAATTATCAGATTAACATTATACTCAAAATTGGTTTGAGATGCAGGCAGGCTGCATTCCTTTTCTATTAAATTAATGGAATAAGCTTCCTTTTGAATGGGTGAACAGTCCATGACTCTTGTTCCAAAACAAGAAAATATACTGGAGAGAAAAAAAAGAGGAGTATTTCCAGGAAGTTGGCAGAGGAGAACCTGGAGGCTAAACAAGCCCCCACCTAGAAAGCAGTTTTAGTGTAACAGTGAACAGTCCTAGGCTGGAGAATTACACCAAGTGTGCCATCCCAGTACAGAGACTTTTGCCAGAAAGGGAAAATCCAGGCAAGGAAACAGATCTGCGCACTTGCCGGTAGCTGTGGCTGTCGTGGTGGCAGGGGTAGCAGTGGCCATTGCTGCCATTCCTACAACACAGAGAGTACTGGACAAATGTGCCAGACACAGCGAGTGATTGGATTCTACCCAACACCAGCAAGAACTGACAAGGTGCAGGTATCTTCATCCTGCAGATCACAAACCAGAGACAACCCAGGAACCAAGACATAATCACAGCTTCTCAGGAGCAGAGGAGGCAAGGTCACTCCTTCCCCTCCCCACTGTGCCACTACCTGAGATCTCCATCTTTGATACTGGCAAACGCCTGGCTGAGAATACAGCTCCAACCCAGGACTTGGAGGAAAACAAAAGAGTCATTTAGCAGGTCACAGGAACCTGACCTGACTTGCCAGGCTCAGCTCCACCCAAGAGAAAGTCACCCAGCCCAGGCAGTGAAAACAGCCCCCAGAGGAATGCCTTTCTTCACTGCTTAAACAGAGCCAGAGGCTTCCCCTCCTTATAGCAGCCTAGACAATCAATTGAAATTCAGTAAACATAAACCCTGAGAATGGCTCCATGCTGGGCTCTATGAGTGTCTCAAAAGCTAGTCCCTCAGGGAAAAGCTAGTGTTTGCTGAAAGGCTTCAACTCTACCCAGAACCTAGCCTCATCACAGCATCTCCAAACAAGAGGAAACTGCCAACTCCCTCTTTTGTGAGAAACAAATCAGATCTCCATCCCACTGAACTAGCCTGGGAGGAGGATCACAAAATTCTGGGTAAAGCAGACCATTTTTCTGCCTGCCAAACAAACTAACTTAAGAAACCAATCAAACCACAGGCAAACCAAACACCACAAGCAGACCAGAGACTCCACCAAGAGACTAGTTATGGACACAAGGGAGATACAGGATCTTCCCATTCACCTCCCCCAAAGAACCCTTTCTTTTTCCCTTTTCATTAACTTGTAATTTTTTTTTAAAAAATTGTTTTCTATTAATCTTTTTTTCCTCTTATAATTTTTATTTTAGGTGTATATGTGTGTGCACTTTTGTATTTTTATTTTATCTCTACTGAATTTTGATCCTTTTCCTTTCTTTCTTTCTCATTCTTTCCGCTTTTTCTTCTCTTCATTCTTTTTTAGGTTACTTAATTGCTGTTCTGCTCATCCTCAGATATACCCTTCATTGATTATTAGACCTTATTCCACATTGTTTACACACTTAATCCAGAAATTTATTACTTATTTCAAAAACTCTTAGGCTTAAGTTCCTTAATAACAGTATCAACTCATAATACCTATATAATATTATAATTATTTTTTACTTGTTATTTTTATTATAAGTATTTTTAGTTCTTCACACCTCCTTTCTACTCCTCCCCTCGTCTCATCCTATTCCTGTTCTTTTCTCAATATTTCTTCTTTAAACTTGTGTCACTTTTGTGTTTCACTTTTTAAATATAAATTTTTGTTTTTCCATTTTTTCTTGCCTCTTTTATTTTCTCTTCTTTTTCTCCTATCATTTTGTCCAATCCATTTTCCTCTTTGAAATTAGGACTTGGTTAATTTCACTGTCCTTTTACCTTTCCACATCTCTCTAATCCTATTTTCCCCCACTTTTCTCCCTAAAACTAATAATTTCTGGTTTGCCAAATTCTACTTTGCTGTTCTTAGCCCATTAATACATTGTTGTTTTACGTTGAATAGATAGTACCTGTTGAAATAGGTTGTATCTGTCGACTTTTGATTGTGCAACTACAGGACTTTGGATGATGCTTGCCTTAAAATAGTGTTCTAGCACAAAACTGGTGTTACTTTCATACCAAATAGAGGCATTCATGGAATCCATTAAAAGACAGCTGAAAGAAGTCAGGGAGACCCCAAAGGGAATGTTGAATGGAGCCCAACAGAAAGAATGAGAGTCCAAGGAAACCATAACCAATCAACTAAGTGATTTGAGAATAAACACTGAACACCAAATTAAGGAAGTAAACAAATTCATACAAGATCTAAAAAAAAGCTCCCACAAAGAATTTGAAGCCATCAAAGCCGACCAATTAGAAGGAAAAGAAATTTAAAAAAAAATTAGAAATACTTTTTTATTTATTTTTTGGGTCTGGTCATGGGGCCTGAACTCTGGGCCTGGGCGCTGTCCCTCAGCTCTTCAGCTCAAAGCTAGCGCTCTACCAGTTGAGCCACAGCGCCACTTCCTGCATTTTTATTTTGCTTGTGTGGTGCTGAGGAATTGAACCCAGGGCCTCATGCATGCAAGGCAAGCACTCTAACACTGAGCAACCTTCCCAGCCCTCAAAGTAGAAATTCTTCACAGTAGGTTAGACCATGCAGAAGACTGAAACTCAGGGATTGAAGACAGCATATATATTGTAGAGGAAGAACATACAACTATCTAAGACAAATCCAAGAAATATTATAGATCTATTCAACATTTGGAAGACACCATCAGAAAGCCTAATCTGAAGATAATAGGTGTAGAGGAGCACCTAGAAACAGAAGGTCTAGGAAATTTGTTTCACAGGATCCTAGCAGAAAACTTCCCAGACATGCAAAAAGATAGGCCTATACAAATACAAGAAGCTTTTAGAACCCCAAATAGACCAGACCAGAACAAGACGTGACAACTCCATATTATAATATCCACAGGATCAATTCAGACCAAGGAAAACATCCTCAAAGTTGTCAAGGAGAAAAGTTCAATCACCTATAAGGGAAACCAATTAGAATCACCTCAGATTTCTCAGCAGAGTCAATTAAAGCAAGAAGAGCCTGGAATGATGTAGGCTAAGCCCTAAAGACAAACAACTATCAACCAAGAAAACTGTACCCAGTTATACTCTCCTTCATGACTGAAGGACAAATAAAAACTTTCCATGCCAAAGAAAAAGTGAAACAATATATCTTTACCAAACCAGCCCTACAAAAGTTACTTAAAGATGTCCTACACAGAGAAAACTAACAGGACCACAATAAAGGGTAAGAAACTGCACCCAAATTGAGAATCCAAGAACCGTAGGAAGAACCCACTGGGCGCAGCCCTCAAGAAGGTGCATAAAATGGCAGGAACTCCCAAATATCTCTCAGTACTATCTCCCAACATTAACAAACTTCACAATACAATTAAGCAACATAGATTGTCTAGTTGGATTTAAAAAAAGATCCTTCTGTCTGCTGCATTCAGGAATCACAACTTGCTCATAAAAACAAACACATGTTGAAAGTGAAAGGCTGGAACAAAATCTAACAAGCAAACGGCCTCATAAACAGGAAGGAGTTCCAATCCTAATATCAGATAAAATATATTTCAAATTAAAATTAGTGAGAAGAGATAAAGAAGGTCCCTAAATACTACTTAAGGGATCTCTCCTTCAGGAGGATATTACAATTTTAAATATCTATTCCCCATAAGAGCAACCGAATTTATCCAAAAAACTCTACTTTTTCTCACATCTCCCATAGATGCAAAGATACTAATTTTTGGGGACTTTAACACACTCTCCTCACTAGATATATCAACTTGTCAAAAAAATCAACAGAGAAACCATGGATATAAAAAACTGCATAGATCACCTACATTTAACAGACATCTACCGAATATTTCACCTAGCAGCATCAGAATCCACGTTTTTCTCAGCACACAGGAAACTTTTTCCAAAAGAGACCACATTTAGGTCACAAATTAAACTTGTCCAAATCCAAAAACATTGAAGTTATTCCTTGCATTCTCTCAGACCACAAGGGAATAAAATTAGGACTCAATACCAAAAGCTACTAATGAAAGTCCTGTAACACATGGAGGCTGAGCAACACACTGTTGAATCACCAATGGGTCATGGAAGAGATCAGAAACGAAATTCAAATGTTTATAATATTCAACAAAAATGAACACTCAAATTACCAGCTCCTCTGGGACAGAGCAAATGCAGTACTCAGAGGCAAGTTTATAGCTCTGAGTTCCTACATCAACAAATTGGAGTGACCTGAAACCAACAATTTAATGAGACATCTGAGCCTCCTTGAAAAAGAGCAGCAGGATAAACCCCAATCCAGTAGATGGAAAGAAATAATTAAAATTAAATCAAAACTAAATGAATTAGAATCCAAAAAATCATAGAAAGAATCAACAAAACAGAATTGATTCTTTGAAAAAATAACAAATTGACAGACCCTTAACAAATCTTATTAGAAGAACAAGATAACACACTCAAATAAATAAACTCAGAGATGAGAATGGAAACATCACCACAGAAACAACCAAGATTCAGTACATTATAAGGAATACTTCTCAAACCTTTATGCTAATAAGTTTGAGAACTTGTCAGAAATGTACCGTTTCCTAGTAAATATAGACATGCCGAAACTAAACCAAGATGAGTTAAACCATCTTAACTGGCCCATATTAAGCAATGAAATAGAAATAGCAATAAGAGACCTCCCATCTAAGGAAAGCCCAGGACTAGATAGTTTTACAGTGGAAATCTACAAGCCTTCAAAGCAGAGCTCACACCAATACTCCTCCAAGTCTTCAATGAAATTGAAAGAGAAAGTTCACTATCGAACTCATTCTATGAAGCCATCATAAAACTCATTCCCAAACCAAGCAGCGACTCATCAAAGAAAGAGAACTATAGATCCATTTCTTTGATGAACATTGATTCAAAATTTCTCAACAAAATTTTGGTCAATCGACTTTCACAATTCATCCAAAAAATCATATATCATGATCAAACAGGATTAATTTCAGGGATATAAAGCTGCTTCAATATATGCAAATCAATTAAAACGATAACTCATATTAACAAGAGCAAGGATAAGAACTACATGGTTACCTCAATAGATGCAGAAAAAAGATTTGACAAGATCCAACACCCCATTATGATGAAGGTTCTGGAAAAATTAGGAATTCAGGGAACATTATTCAATACAATAAAGGATGAATATGACAAACCTACATCCACCATTTTACTTAATGGTAAAAAAAATAAAGGTATTTCCCCTTAATTAAGGAATGACATAAGGATGTCTACTCACTCCACATCTCTTCAAACTAGTATTAGAATGGCTAGGTACAGCAATAAGATAAGATTCAAATATAAAAGGGAATCCAAATAGGGAAAGAAGAAGTTCTCCCTCTTTGCAGATGACATGAACTTGGATTTAAAGAATCCCATGGACTCCACTCCCAAATTATTCAAGCTGATTCAAAACTTTGACAAAGTAGCAGGGTATAAAATTAACCCTCAAAAAACAATGGCTTTTCTGCATACCAAAAATGAGAAAAGTATGGCTGAAATCAGGAAAGCAACTCCATTCGTAATAGCCCCACAAAAAATAAAATACCTAGGACTTAACAAAGAAAAGAAGGACCTCTATGATGAAAATTTTAAAAATCTGAAAAAGGAAATCAAAACAGAACTTAAAAAGTGGCAAAAACTCCCATGCTCCTGGATTGGAAAGATCAATATCGTGAAAATGACAATACTTCCCAAGGCTATCTACAAATTCAATATGATACCTATCAATATTCCAGCCTCTTTTAGTAAAAAGAAGAGGCAATCCAAAAATTCATATGGAGCAATAAAAGACCACAAATACCAAAAACGATATTTAGCGGAAAAAACAGAGCTGGAGGAATATCAATACCAAATTTCAAACTCTTCTACAAAGCCATAGTAATTAAAACAGCTTGGTACTGTCACAAGAACAGACCATAAGACCAATGGAATAGAAATGAAAACCCAGAAATGAACCTATAGACCTATAGACATCTAATGTTCTATAAGGGAGCTAAAAAATTAGAATGGAAGAAACACAACCTCTTCAGTAAATGGTGCTGGCAAAATTGGTTAACTACTGGTCGAAAACTAAAGCTAGAACTTTATATATAATCCTGCACCAGAATGAACTCCAAATGGATCAAAGACCTCGGATTCAAACAGACACTCTGAAAATATTAAAGAATGGAATAGGAGAAACAGTAGGTCTCTTTTGCACAGGCTGAAATTTTCTTAATAGAGACCCAGAATTACAAGAAATCAAAGAAATGTTGGACAAATTGGATTGCATCAAATTGCAGAGCTTCTGCATGGAAAATGACATAGCTAGCAAGATCAATTGAAAGCCCATTGATTGGGAGAAGCTCTTCACTACCATACAACAGACAAGGGTCTCATATCTAAAATATACATGGAACTCAAAAAAATAAATCCCACAACAACAAATCCTCAATAAAACAACTGCCCAATAAAGAAGTGGGCTTAAGACATAAAGGGAAACTTCTCTGAAAATGAAAGAAGGATGGGCAATAAACACATGAAGAAATGCTCAACCTCTCTAGCCATAACACAAATGCAAATCAAAACAACACTGAGATACCACCTCACCCCAGTTAGAATGGCTATAATCAAGAACTTTAATAACAACAGATGCTAGAGGGGATGTGGGCATAAGGGAAATTTGTTGCATTGTTGGTGGGCATGTGAACTTGTTCAACCATTTTGGAAAGTAGTATGGAGGTTCCTCAAAAGATTCCACATAGAGCTCCCCTATGACCCAGCAATCCGACTTTTGGGCCTTTACCCAAATGGTCACAAACAAGACCATATTAAAGCTACCAGCACAATTATGATTATTGAGCCATTGTTTACCATAGGTAAGATATGGAACCAACCCAGATGCCCCTC
The DNA here is from genome assembly GCF_019054845.1 of Dipodomys spectabilis. Lineage (NCBI taxonomy): Eukaryota > Metazoa > Chordata > Mammalia > Rodentia > Heteromyidae > Dipodomys > Dipodomys spectabilis. The sequence goes on from NW_024870755.1 coordinate 6,682,609, forward strand.
AGTAGATGCATGGATCAATAAAATTTGGTATATATATATATATATATATATATATATATATATATATATATATATATATATATATATATATATATGAGAATTCTATGAGAATTCTATGCCTCCATCAGAAAAAAATGACATTGCCCCACTTGTTAGGAAATGGAAAGACTTGGAAAAATTTATATTAAGTGAAGTAAACCAGTGGCAAAGAAACATAGGTCCCATGGTTTCCCTTATTTGCAATATCTAGTATACGTCTGAGACAAGCAGAAAAGGTCAGACAAGTTGATGCTAAGTGAAATGAACCACAAGATAAGGATTCATTGTTTTTTTTTTTCTTGCAATTGTTTCTAACATATTTATAAGATGATTTCTATATTGCTTTGTATGTCCCTCCCCCACAGTATAGCCCCTGCTTTCACGGTATTTGATATTGGTATAATTTGTGGAGGGGAAGGAAAAAACTAATCTTTGAACTAGGGATACAGGTGGACCCATTGCAACAATAAGATATACAAGTCGTTAGGTCGAAAAACGAACTTTACAACATTGATGGGGGGTAGGGGAAGGATCGGATGGAGAGAGGGGGGTAGTATGGAAAGGGATGGGAAGGGGAAACAAAGAGGCGGCAACAATGCTTGATAAGAAATGTACTCGTTATCTTGCCCATGTAATTGTAACTCGTCTCTTTGGTATTCTCACTATAAAAAAATAAACAAATAAAAAATAAAAGAAAAACGAAATTTAAAACTTGGCCGGTGAGGGTGGGGGGTGGGCAAAGGGGTGTCTGGAGAGCATGGTGGGGAACAGATGAGAACAGATGAGAAGGGGAAACAAAGGAGGAGGCAACAATGCTTCATGAGTAATGTACTCATTATCTTGCCCTTGTAATTGTTACCCGTCTGTATGGTATTTTCATAAATAAATAAATAAATAAATACAAAGGAGACTCAAAGCTGCTGAAATGAGCATATTTCCCATTTGGACTTTAATGGGATTTTTCTAAAAACAACAAGATTTTCATCTTAACATAATAATTTCAAAATGTATTGCTACAGAATAGATTGTAAATGTAATATTTAATACTATTGTTGAAGACAAAGTTTTACAGAAAACTTTAATTTCAGATAAACTGCAATATTCCATGAAATACATAGAAGAAATATAATTTAAAAATTCACTGATCAAAACAAACCCTGGCAGGAATGTCTGAAAGACGCTTATCTGAAAACAGGAATTGGCACTGTGGGTCAAGTGGTAAAGACCTCCACTTGAGCTGAAGAACTCAGGGATATGTTAACACCCTGAGATTAAACCCCAGGACTGACAAAAATAAAATTTAAAGAATTGAAGCATGAAGGCTGGGAAGGAGACTCAGTGGTAGAGTGCTTTTCTTGAATGCATGAGGTCCTGAGTTCAATTCCTCAGCACCACATAAGCAGAAAAATGTGGAAATGGCTCTGTGGCTCAAGTGGTAGAACACTAGCCTTGAGCTGAAAAGCTCATCAGGTACAGCAACCATACCCAGAGTTCAGACCCTCCTACCACCACCAACAACAACAAATTAAAGCATCAAACAACCTGAAGTTGTTGTCCAGAATGAGTGCGGCATTATCCATTTACATGGCTTAGTGACTTAATCCTAGCTTAAAAGTGGAGGTGGTGGGCAATTTGTGTGTTTGCTAAAACCTGCAAAATTATTTTGTATTTTTCCAAGGAGGAAGAAAGGAGGGAATGGGGGGAAGAGGGGAGGTGGTTTTTGACCTTGCCTTTTGGTTCCAGTGATTGTTTTCTGGAGTCAAAATTCAGAGAAATTCTGCTAGCAATCCTAGTTGCATGGGGGGTGGGGGGCTGAAGAAGCCAGGCCCTGGAAGTGGTTTTGTCCTGTCCTTGGCCTAGCTCCAACCATCACTGGATAATCAAGTCCCACTTCAAGACCAAGAAGCATTGAAGACTACTGATCCACTAGGCAGATGGACCTAACCACAGCCAGAAAAGGCAAAAAATGCAATGCCAAGGATAGCACTGGAAATCTATACCAGAAAGAGAGTTTTATACTGTTTATTGTAAAAATACTATACAGAGGGTTTACAGTTACATGTGTAGGGTAATGAGTACATTTCCTATTGAGAATTGTTACCTCCTCCTTTGTTTTTCCCCTACTATACTTTCCCTCTCCAACTCTCCAACTCCTCCCTCCTTTACCCCTACCCGACATTGTACATTCATTTTCGACACATTGTCCTGTACATCTCATCATCCCAATGGGTCAACCTGCATCCTCATTTCAGCATTCTGCTATAACCTTTCCACTCCCCAAATTACAAAAATGTATATAAGAATGCAGAACACTGGAATCAAATACACTGAAAACAGGGATTATACCATGGGGGGATGAACCTACAAAAGAATCACATAGTGCATTATAAGTATATTAAAAACAAAAACAAGAAAGAAAAAATCACTTGTGTGTCTGACTTGGGGTATCTTTCCCTTAATGTCATCTCATATGGTTATATGTCCATAGCCTTTGACCTTCTCTGGTTGTCCTAGACATGTCCTTGCAAACCAGGGAAACCATGGGACGTATGTTTCTTTGGGCCTGGCTTACTTCACTCAATATAATATTTACCAAGTCTTTCCATTTCCTAACAAATGTGACAATTTCATTGTTTCTAATGGAGGAATAGAATTCCAGTGTGTGTGTGTGTGTGTTTGTGTGTGTGTGTGTGTGTATCACATTTTCTTGATCCATTGATGAACTGAGGAGCATCGAGGTTGGTTCCATATCTTAGCTCTTAGCTATGGTGAATAATGCTGCAATAAACATGGTTGCACAGGCAACTTTGGTATGACCTTATTTGTGATCATTTGGGTAAATGCCTAAATTCCCAAAAGTGGGATTGCTGGGACATAGGGGAACTTTACATGGAGTCTTTTGATGAACTTCCATACTGCTTTCCAAAGTGGTTAAACAAGTTTACACTCCTATCATCAATGAAATAGTGTTCCGTTTTAGCCACATCCCCTCCAACACGTTATTAAATTTCTTGATTATAGCCATTCTAACTAGAGTAAGGTGCAATAGCAATGTTGTCTTGATTTGCATTTCTTTTGTGGCTAGAATAGTTGAGCATTTCTTCATGTGTCTAATGGCCATTTTTATTTCCTCTTCAGAGAAGTCTCTCTTTAAGTTTTAGCCCACTTAATTATCGAGCAGTTGTTTTTTTGAAGATTTGCTGTTCGGGGATTTAATTTTTTGAGTCGTAAGTACATTTTAGATATAAGACCTTGTCTATTTTATACCTCGTGAAGATCTTCTCCCAGAACGTGTGCTTTCTATTGATATTGCTATCTATGACCTTTGCCTTGCAGAAGCTCTCATGTTTCATGCAATCCCATTTGTCCAGCCTTTCTTTGATTTCTTTTTATTGACTATTGTAATATGTTTATTAAATACAGACTGCATCAGCACTTGGAATTTATAATTCCATCTCATCTTGTAATAGTAAATTACTTGTTTCATAAAGAGATGAATTAAGGAATGAATTTCTTAACTGATTTTTCTTTACTCTTTGTTTCTGGCTCTCTATTAAGAAAATTTCGGTATGTGCTAAAAAGCCCTAGTTTATCCTATTCCTTCATGTAATGTTTTCATGTTGTCCTCTTTTATTTTGAGGTCTTTCATCCATTTGGAGTTGATTCTTGTGTAGGGTTTTATATATGGATCCAGCTTTAGTTTAACAGGTATTTAACCAATTTTGCCCACACCATTTACTCAAAAGGCTGTCTTTCTTCCATTCTCTTTTTTTAACTCCCTTGACAAGGATTAGGTGACTATCGGTCAGGGGGTTCATTTCTGAGTCTTCAGTCCTACTCCATTGGTCCTCAGGTCTGTTCTTGTGCCAGAACCAAGCTGTACTTATTACTATGGCTTTTTAGTAGCGTTTGAAATTTGGAACTTATATTGCTCTAGTGCTGTTCTTTCTGCTAAGAACTGACAAACCTTCAGCCAGCATTATACTTAATGGTGAGAAGTTAAACCCATTTCTTATAAATTCAAGAATGAGATAAGGATGTCTGCTCTCTCCACTCCTTTTCAACTTAGTATTAGAATGCTAGCTGGGGCAATAAGATAAGATGCCATCTTAAAGGGATCCAAATAGCAAAAGATGAAGTAAAACTCTCCTCTTTGCAGATGACATGGTCTTGTATATAATGAAACCCATGGACTCCATTCCCAAGTTACTTGAGCTGATCAGAAACTTTGGCAAACTAGCAGAGAATAAAATTAACCCTCAGAAAATAAAGGCTTTCCTGTATTCCAATAACGATAAGAGTGCAGCTGAAATTAAGAAAGCAACCCCTTTTTACTAGCCACACAAAAAATAAAATACCTAGGAGTTAACTTAAGAGGTGAAGGACCTCTATGATGGGAACTTTAAAAACCTGAAAAAAGAAAATTAAAGCAAAGCTATGGAAGTGGGAAACTTCCCATTCTCCTGGATTGGGAGGATTGACATCATGAAAATGGCAATACTGCCAAAGGCTATATCCAAATTCAATGAGATACCTACCAATATCCCAATGTCACTCTTCAATGATATAGAAGAAGCAATCCAAAAATTCATATAGAACAATAAAAGACCCGGAATAGCAAAGAAGTTTATTGTGTCAGTCATTTTGTATTGCCACCTTGATTCTACAAAGTCATTTATGAATTTTAACTTTCTTCCCTCCCTTTGGATAAAGCTCACAAACACCCTGCCTCTAGCTCCTAGACACTTAACACTTAGCTCTGGACAATTGTTCCTAGATAATGTGTTACTTAATTGTGTTTTGAGCGCATAAGATATGCATATAAAACTAGCATATTTTGATCTTATGAGAAAGCAACATTTTTCCCCTCTCAAATTTATTTCCTGATAGGCATTTTTATAGAGAATCTGTTTTCATTTTTAAATGAAAGACTGGTAGGAAACTATTTTCATAATCTGGCTCCTTCTCTCGCACCTCAACACCTAAAACACAAATTTCACAAAACATTTACAAGAAACAATGCAAAAACCAAACATTGGGAATGCTCAGATGCAGAACGTTTTACAAAACCCAGAATAACTCTGCTGTCTGAGGGAGGGACTGTCTGTATAAATTAACAAACAAACCCAAAAGAGCAGCCAGGAGCACCAGATGTGAGTGTCCCTGGCTGCTACTCCATGTACAAGGAGCATGGAAGGGCTTCCTGAGTCTGCTGGAGAGTGCATGGAGGAAAGTTTCCTTGCCAGCTTGAGGACAAAAAGATGGCTTCACCCGCCTGGGTCTGTCTTTCTTGTTTTCTCCCCACAGCAGAGCAGAATTGTCCCCTGCTCTAAGAAGAATAAATATTGTACCAGCCAATCTGCAGAGTGGCTTCTGTTTGGTCTGCACACCTTCCTAGGTAGGCACCCCCTGCCCCGCGGTGTGTGTGTGCTCCCAGGAGCTGATCCTCAGGGCCCAAGCCCACAGGGCAGGCATGTGTTAGATGTGAGTCAGTGACACTGTCATTCACACAGCAGCTGCCGGGTTGCTGCCCTAGCTGAACAGCAGGTGCACCCTTTTCTTCTCCCACAGTCCCAGGCGAGGTGCCCGCAATGGCCCGATATGGGCAGGCTGCCACTAGGATCCTACTTCACCAGACAGACAAGCATGCCAGATGAAGTGGCTGCCACCTGAATTATTAATTATTTTATGGAGCAGTATTAAACAAAGTGATACACATTACTGTATGACATGTAATGCTATATCCTTGAGTCTCTAGTGGAAAATCATTAAACTTTATACTAGCAAGAATGGATTTTATTGTTTGTATTCATAAGGCCATAATGGAAAACTGAAATAAAAGTACAACAAAACTCTTATCCATAAACATGTGATTAAATCTCAGAATTTGAAAAAAATTGTATGTAAGTAGTACAAATAAAATTATACTAGAATAGTAAAATACACACAAAATACATTACATTAGTTATGTTAAAATGTAAAATAAGTAATTACAGACAGAATTCCTACTGGATAAAAATATTACAATGGTTTAAATCGTTGAAGTGATATAGGTTATATATTTTGTTTTTATAAAACTTATTTCAATCTCCAAGTTCTGTTTATCTCAGTGAAGGAAAATGTTAGAAAGTATAAATTATATGTGGCACCTCTTGCTTTCAGTACCACGAAGGGGAGTGGCACTTCCTAATGGAGTCCTGAGATGAAACCCACACCCTGCCCAAGTAGACCCATCAGAGGTCCATGTGGTGACCATAAGGGGGTCCAGTACACCACATTGCTGCTGCAGCAGGTGCAGGACCTTTGCGGTGGGCTGTAGCCAACAAGGTTCCATTAGTGACCAAACCAAGCAACCCAGACTCAGGTGCCAAATCCAGGGGGGAAGGCAGGGCAGACGCCAAGTCCTGGCTACCATCTGTGCAGCCTACATTTCCAAGGCCAAGCCCTTTCTCCTGCTTTGGAGAACAACAAGGGTAGGGGGTGAGCCCATTGCCTCCAAATGGAGTATCCCTAGAATGGCACCCAGAGCTGAGCTCATGTGGGCCAGAAGGGCGACAGAGGAGGCTACACAGTTAAGCAAGAGGGGATTCATTCCCCCGGTGCTGCAGCTGGTGTGCTGCAAGTCCACGCTTCTCTGGCACTGATTGGCATATGTAGGGTTGACCCTGTACCGAGTCCACAAGGACCAGAAAATGGAATTCCACAGAGATGCTGAAGGGGATCCAGGTTGTTGAGCAGCTGCAGCTGTCACAAGCAAGCTGGCAGAGGGGCCAACACAGACCCGCTTAAAGACTGATGAGGTGAACCAAGGCTGGGCTGCTTGGCCCCAAGGGGGAAGATTTCATGCCCAGCCTTCCTTTACCCATGGACTGTTCAGTGTACAAACATGGTGTCCCCCACCCCGCACTCATGGAGGCAGGCAGTGACCCCAGAACAGAGTCTCTGTAGGATGGGCCACGCACTCAGGAGCACAGAAGACCAGTACCAACACAGCTGGAGGAGGAGCGGGCAGCAGTGGCCTCAACTACAGACCCATTGCTGCCAGCTCCTGGGTGAAATGGAACAACTGAGACTGGGAGGTTAGGTGGGAAGGGTGGGCGGGGCTCATCTGGCAATGCTGGGGAGCATGCACACATCCACTCACTGCACATCCAAGGTAAAGGAGTTGGCCACACATCTCAACGGGTGACCTGAGGAGACACCCACACCCACAGGGACTACAGAAATGGAGTTTAACGTGGTGGCTTGGAAAGGGCTCCAGGGCACAGCCTTGGAGCAATGAACAACTGGCAAAAACAAAAACAAAACAAAAAGAAAAATGAAAAATGTCCAGTAAAACTTTTAATCAATGATAACCTATTATACTTTAAAAACAGTTTTCCTTTCCTCTTGTCCTATATTTTTGCATGGGGCCCTCTGAATTAACCAGAAATCTCCAGGATTTCTTCATGCATAGTAATACAAATGAATATAGCTTCTATTCTTTTTTAATTAAAAGAAGTTGCATTTAGTTCTTTCCATTGTTTGATTCATGAAAAAGAATTCCTGAAGTATATTTATAAAACACCGAAGTCAGCATTTCTTCTGAACTCCTCACTGAAGAAAGAGAATAAAATGACTGAGCAACAGGTATCACCCATATTGTCACTGTGCTAGCTGTCTCTCTGATTAGAAAATAATCCTGCATATGCAGATCACTTATGAAAAATGTTTTCCAACATCTCTTGTTGTTATATTGCATTTATTTTATTCTTCCTGCCTCCTTTCCTGCTCCTCTTCTCCAGGGTCCTGTATCCCTCTGCCTTCTCTCCTACCTCTACTTTCTCCCTGTCCGATCTTCTTCTCCCTCCTGCTATGTCCTTCCTCCTCTCTTACCCCTTCCTCCTCCTTTCCTTTCCTCTTTCTCTTACACTTTCTCTTCTACTTCTTTATGGTCTTGGGGGTTGGACAAACACTAAGCAGATGCTCTACTGCTCGCTACAGGCCTCCAGTCTTGACTTCATTTCAATGACACTCTATTTCTTTGGTGCAAACCCAACAAAGTCTTTTGATTCAGGATTTAATTCATTGTACATATTCTAAACCATGAATATGTGCTACTTCTACAGTGTGGCTAATAAGTGTAGATTATGCTTTGGGCTTCAGTTAAACTCATCAGAAATAATGTGTTTGAAGGCAATCTAATGTGATCCTGTTACTCCCACATTAATGAACTAGTTACTTCATATCATGCACGAGTACTTCCATATTGCTCCCAGTTTAATGAACTCTCACTTTGTGGTAGCACCCACAGTAACACTAACCCAAGGATTGCTGGAGATCAGAAGATTAAGTCCAGACAGGAAAATCCATGAGATATGAATCTCAAAATAACTACTAAAAAGCCAGAAGAAAGCCTGTGGCTATGTGGTTTAGTGCCATACTTCCACAGAATAAGCTGACAACAGGGCCCAGGCCTCATTTGAAGACCTGTGGTGGGTGCATACACACACACACTCACACACACACACACACACATACACACGCACACACACAATTTCCCAGCAAGAGCAAGTATCTGTTTTCCCAATAACATATCTGTGTTCCAATTTATGTGTTTGGATATTTTTGAAAGTTTTATCATCAACTTACCTAATTTTAAAGAATGACACCCTGTTCACCATTATTTAATCCTGGTTGGAAAATATTTTAAGACACATTTTCATGTAGAAATTTTTTTTCCCCCAAATTGTGACTGTCTTGTAAGAATGAAAGAATTATGCGTTTAATTCATTAGTTCATTAATTAGAAAAGTAACCCTAACCTAGAACCAATTGCCTTTGGATTCTAAAAGCCACAAAAGTAGATTAAATTTATACATCCTGTCTTTGATTCAACTCATCTTTCTTAAAATAGTTTCTAGTTTTACTCAATACCGTGCCATTTTTCTAACACAACATTCAGGCTAACCCTCACACTAATCATACCTTAATCCTAATATTATTAACAGTTTCCTATTTCATATTCATTCTAATTCAATCTTGACTTGTTATTCACAGATTTACTTTCAGTTTGACCCTAAATTTTCCATTTCCCTAATGCTAACACTAAGCCCAGCTGGAACTGAAACCTAATTTTCAACCTACTAATAGTCCAAAATTAATATTAAAAATACTCTACCTTTTATTCATTGCAATGAATATTCCAGTTTGCACTCTGGAAATGAGTTTCAAGTTGCCCTAATTCCAACAAATTTCCTGACTCTACCTCTGAAGTGATCTTGTTCCCTAACATGAACTATTATATTACTTGTCCTCAAATTCTCTAACCAGGAAAAATAGTGTAGTTTCCATTAATCCTACCTTTTCCTGAACCACTGTATCCTAAAACAATTTCAGATTTACATATCATCTAGTACTTTACTTAACGCTAACTCTCAACCTAAACCTGGCTGGAAAACTCTCATTAATCATTACAAGAATGATCACTGAGAAATAAATATAATGATAATGCTCTAGTTAATATTCACACTCACATTTTGGCTTCTATTTGTTAGTGAAAAAGCAATTTTATAGTAAAACTTTCCTATTCATAACACTGATCATAATCAGAACAAAATACTGACCCTGATTTTAATCCAAATTATATGTCAATACTAACACTAACTAGTTAGTGTTACACTAGTTTTCATTCATCCTAACTTGATTGAAATAAGCCTTCCAAACATAGGTTTCATTTTTTTTCCAATATCTTAGTCATTTTCTAACCCTAAACTTAATCTTAACTGGTATATTGAATATTGCAAGTAGATTATAATATTAATAGCAATACTCTAGTTCACATTCATTCTAATTTTTACCAGGCTTATATTAAAATTTACCTTCAATTTGACCCTCATTTTTTTTCTCCTTCACTCTAACCCTAACCATGGCTGGAATCCTCACCATATCCTTGCCACTAAATCGTATCCCAATTCTAAAATTTATGAAAAATGCTCGTTTTGTGCAATCCTAACTGAAATTTCACTGTAATCCTCGAAATAAATTGCAGGTTTTCCTAAACCCTACAGATTTTCTCACTCTTATCTCTGAACCTATCTTGTTCCATAAGAGGAATCATTATATTCATTGATCTCAAATCCTGATATTATGAAATACACTGTACTTCCATTATCCCAGATTTTCCTGAATTCCTAGAACCTAAAAAAGTTCAGCTTTACTTAACATTTAACACATTTCTTTTTTTTTTTCTTTTTGTCGGTCGTGGAGCTTGAACTCTGGGCCTGGGCACAATCCCTGAGTTCTTTAGCTCAAGGTGTGCGCTTGTACCACTTGAGCCACAGCACCACTTTCTGGTTTCCTGGTAGTAAATTGGAGATAAAATTCTCACAGACTTTCCTGCCTGGGCTGGCTTTGAACTGCGGTCCTCAGAAATAAGCTTCCTGAGTAGGTAATGAGGCTGACAGATGGATTACATCTGTGAAAGATAATGAGTATATTTCTTGTTGACCATTGTTACCCCCTTCTTTGTTGTTGTCCAACTATCCCTTCCCTCTCCCATCTCCATCACTATTCTCTCCCCAAGCTGTAAAGTTCATTTTCAGTACAGTGTGCTGTGAGTATTATTGTTGCAATAGGTCATCCTGTTTTGAACCTAAATTTGCTATTTCTCTAACCCTAATTTTAATTCTGTCTGGTATCCTAACCCTAACCATAATAATAATGATAGTTCAATTCAGAAGTTAACAAAAAATACTCGTTTTTGTTCATCCTGTTAATCCTCTGTACATCTTTAATTAAGTTGCAGTTTAGCTTGTATCTTCCAAATGAGTTTATATGTGCATATATAAAGATATAATTTTATGTAAAAAACAAGATTTTTGGAGGAAGGAGTAACAAAAAGGAAATGGAAGGAGTATATTATGGAAAGAGAATAACCAAACTGCCACTTCTGAAAATTAATAACCATTAATAAAATAACTAAAAATAAATAAATAACACACTGCCTTCCAGTGTTCTTGAAGAGAACCATGATATGTCTTGTGAAAGAAATACTTGTTCTAAACTTTGTTCATGCGTAATTTATATTGTTATTGGCCAATTATTTAACTTACTGAATAAAAATTTATCAAATAAGATTCCATGACAAAAAATATAAAACAGTTACCTAGTAATTGTTTGAAGTTTAGAGAACATAATAGGCATGAAAACCAATGAAGTGTACATCTTGTGTCTTGGATGAGTGATATTTTAAATATTGTCTTTTATTCAAATGAATATTTAGCTTTACTTTTCAAAATAAATGCAATTTTTTCTCCTTCCAGAACAAGTACTTACCCTGCAATTAAATGTATTAGTGTATTCAGATATTTAAAAGCTAAATTTTCTATGTTGTTATGTAGCTCTACATATTCAGAATGACATGATTTTTCTATTCGTAAATCTCTAAACTGTGATTTTTGCTTCATCAATATAAATTGTCTCATGAGGTTTTTGTGAAGGCTCCAGTAACCAGTGTGGTCAAAAACATTTCCTGAATTCTAAATTTTAAATCTAATCATTTTTAGCCTTTGATTATATCAGTTATTGTCTCTTCAGAGCTACTAAAATAAATACTACTTTCTAAACATTTCACTCAAATTGTAAATAATATTAACATGGGTCAAATAGAGACTAATCATTTCAAACTCACCATATTTGATGATCTCAGTGTGAAGAATGTAGAGAGTATAAGAATCTTATACTCAATAATATTTTTGGTTAAATTAAATTAAATTATCTATCTAGATTTCTAAATTGGAGATAAATCACATTTTCTTTTAATTTTTTTTTATTGTGAAAATATCGTAGAGAGGGGTTACAATTATATGGGCAAAGTAATGAGTACATTTCTTATCAAGCATTGTTTCCTCTTCCTTTGTTTTCCCTTCCCATCCTTACCCATCTCCACACCCTCGCCAGCCAAAGTTGTAAAGTTTGTCTTTCGACATAACGTCTTGTACATCTCATTATTACAATGGGTCCAACAGTATCCCTAAAATTATGAAGCAAAAATATCTCGAGGAAATATATTATTCAATAAAATGTTTCCATCCTTAAAGTGCATTATACTTCAATATAAAGTCTACCTCAAAATAGAAATTCTGCATCTAATCTAATGTACGTTTGCATGCACAAAATTCTGTGACTTTTAGTCTTATTACGTGATATTAATTATATTTTTATTGTGAAATGATCTCTACTTATACTTATTACAAACTTGTGTAATTATACAAATCATGCCTGTACATGCTAATTTACATAATTTAATACACAAACAAAAGTGTCTTTTTTCTTGTCTCCCACAGGGAAGGATGAAATGCTGAAATAAACTAAATAGAAGCACTCTAACAGAGAGTCTATAGGGAATGGAAATTTGCAACGTGAGGATAGGAACATGAGCACTTTCTACTTGGCTGAACAAGAATTCTTGTTTCTACAGCACTTTCTTGCCATTTAATCACACAGGGAAAGCCACAAAATTTGAAGTTCATATGAAGGAATTACATTCCTAAAAGTTGTGGCAACCCTGCTCAAAAGCTCAATCTTATCACTAATTCTTTGTGCTTGCTGGCTGATCTATTTCTCTATCACATGTTTCATATTATTAAGCATATTAGTAATTCAACAAGAAGTACATGTCAGGAGACTCCTGAAATTACATCTATTTCAGTGTAATATTTAGAAGAGAGGAAAATGATTATATTGATCTCCAATTCCTCCCTTTGGCCTTCAATATACTAATCAATTGTCAAAACAATCGTGTAAGATGTTAGTTTATTTTCCCAATTTAATTAGAGATTAAGCAAGAGGTTTTTTTTGCAGTAAAGTGATGATAGTAGTATCATAGCTCTGATATGAGCACCTCCTCCCTAACAAGTAATGCTCTATGTACTGTAAATATGGAAGCCACACTAAATTCTCTCTCTCTGTCTTCCTCTCTTTATCTCTCTCTACTGACACACACACACACACACACACACACACATACACACACACACACAAACACATAGAGCTGCCACCCAGGCACATCTGAGATCAGTTCCATTCCTTTGTAAGTATAGTTGATGGATGTTTGTGCTCCCTTACTTTTCTTTGCTTCAGGATCTTGCCTGGACCTGTATGTTTCCCTGAATTCAGTCCCTTGTTCTTAGTATACTGAGTATCTTTGTATACTTCAGGCCAATTAAGAGTACCCTGAATACAATACCTTCAAATTTGACATTCAAATGTAACTCCATGAATTCATACTACTGTTCCAAGATACTAGAATGTATTGGATCTAGAGCAAAAAAACGCCCACCTTTTTATTTTACAAAGAATTGAAATCATGAAATAGAAGAATATCGATCAGGAACTGAGCTAAGAGAATGGGAGTATGTGGGAAAATGTAGAATGCTGTATGTGTGTTAGAGATATAGAATAATAGGCTCATTTATTAAAAACTTGTCATCCTATATAGAAAGCTCAAATTAAGCATAGAGTTTTTCAGTTACTTTGCTTACCTATCACTTCTGATCACAAATTCTCTTATGAGTGTGTATAGTATCTTTGAATAAATCACACGATTTTTAGGTACTTAACATCTTAAGGAAAGACAGTCTGCTTCTACATTTTTCATTCTATATGACAAACCCTTAATTTTTTCCCCTTTTTGCTGAATAAATGTATTCCTGGAAGCAGGATATTGACAGCAAATCTGAGTGTAATTTTCATTTTGTAAATTTCAAATATAATATAAACTTTGTTTTGACTAGTCATTTTTTAAAATTAGTGATATTCATGAAGACAATATTTTGATGCCTTTAAGTTAATTGAGAATTACTATGGTAGTTCTTGTGTCTAATTGACTTAACCATTATATTATTCATGTATAAACATTGCATCGCAATTTTTATTTTTATATATAAAATAATCCCCAAGGGCTTACTTTAAAGTGATAATAGGGGAGTTGTCTTCATATTCCAAACTTTATATTTACTTCAGTAAAAGTACTAGAAACACATGATGTTTACTGGAGCAATTTAAAAGCTGAGAACACATTTCTAAAGAGAATGGATTTATTGATTAAAACATAGAATAGAGTAAAAAAAGTCAGGTTTCTTGCTTGAGACTGCATAAATTTCATATGAATGTAGCTCAAGATGTGACTCATAGATAAATTCATATTTATATTACTGAGATTTACATCACAATATAAGCAATATAGGTATTTAAGGAATTGGTCATTCAAAGCCCTAGATACATAATGGATGAAGAATGGAATTGAAAATAGCACAGGCAAAACAATTCAACATGCAGCTTTTATGATTTTATAATACTAATATGGAAGTAATGGAGCTTTTCCCTTTCTGAAGAAGAACGTTTAGCCAATATTTTCAATGTAAGTCATTAATTGTAATGAGTCTAAAGTCTTTTCCTCTGAGATATCCAAGAGTACTATACTCATCTTCTGAAGAGTAAATAAGTAATTATTTTCATTAGCGTTGCTTAATATTAATTTACTAGTAGGACATAGTTTTAAATATCTTCTCTTTCTCTCTATTTAATTACATACATTTCTGTCTCTTTCTGTTTCTTCTTACAAGCCTGAAATCACTATTTCAAAGTAGTATAAGCAGGAAAACAAAATAACCTGATACAACAATCACAAATCCTAAATTATGTGAAAAAATCCAAAATATAAACAATAAATCTGAGGATGAGGAAAAACAATGACAGAATAACAACAGAAAATTATCCTAGCAATCTCTAATGAAATAGAGATTTAGAGTACTAGCAGGTACTCCACATCTAGAGGGTCACATCAAATCAGCTATAATTATAGATATGCAGCTATAAATATAGACATAATTATAGACATACAATTCATAAGAAGATTTTATACTGTCTTCACAAGAAAACAGAAATCTATGAAATGGTGCCAGCCAGTAACACATTGGGCAGCACATTCAAAAGCACATGTGCAGTGTGGAAATAAAAGGGCAACATGGAAAAAAGCAGGAACAGAAGTATACATCAGAGAGAGCCACATCCATACACATAGACAATTCACCATACCACTGGACAGTCCATATGGTCACTGGAATCACAAATGTTAACATCACAACATCTCAGCACAACTGATTTCTATTCCTTAATGGACTCGACAAAAATGCCATTCCAGAAAAACAAATCACAACAGGAAACCAAACCAAGACCCTTAGAATCAACCAAGAACATAGGTAGTCACCTACTAATATCATAGATCCCCCAAAAGAAAACCTCCAAATGGACAGAACAAATCAGAAAAATACAAGAAAAGTGATGTCAAAGTAGTATAATTCACACAGTAAATAACCAGGCAATAGAACAGACAATCAAGGATGTAGAAGATAGTTATCGAAATGTATTACAGATACTGCTGAAAAATGTGATTAATGGAAAGATAGAAAACCTCTACAACGAAATTTGTGAACAAAATGAGACCAACCAGTCATTAGCAAAATAATTCATGGAGACTTCAAACAGAAAGATAAATAAATTCTGAGAAGGCAAGGGAGTCCAAGAAAAAATGGATGTCTAGTTAAAAGATATGAGAGAAGACACAGCTAAGAAAACAACCCTTACATCTCCCCCAACCAAAGAAAAAATGTACAGAAAGCCCATACAAGACCTAAAACAAAGCTTTAATAAAGAGACAGATCTCCTAAAAAATGACCAATTAGAAGACAGGGAAATCAAAAACAAAGTATAAAGTCTCCACAGCAAATTGATGACATAGAAGATAATCTCAGGGTCAAAGACAGAATAGATCTAATAGGAAAGAGGAAATAATCATTTAGAACAAATCCAAGAAATAAATGAGCTTGCCAGAACTTCAAGACTCAGTTAGAAGATCAAATTTCGGGGAGATAGGTATCAAGAAGGAGAAGAGCAAGAAACTAAATGGATGGGAAGTATATTGCAGAATTCTAGCAGAAAAAACATGCCAAACATCCAGCGAGATAGGCTCATTCAGAGAAGCCTGTAGAAACCAAACAGAATTCTAGAACTGAACAATCCACCATGACATCATAATCCATTAGAGGATTATTAAAGATCGAGGAAAGGGTTCTTAAAGATGCCATAGAGAAAAGATTAATTATTTATAAAGGACATGCATTCAGAATAAATACAGATTTCTTAGCTGATATGGCAAAAAGGAAACCTGGCATTATATATGACAAACATTAAAGGTAAACAACTACCAACCATGAATACAGTCCCAAGCCAAACTCTCCTTTACATTTAAAGGATATATAAACATATTTCATGACAAAGAAAACTTGAAATAATGTATGTCCACCAAATTATGAGGATAGAATATAATCAAATATATCCTACATAGAGAAGATCAAGAAGAAGAGGAACTGGTTATATAAAATGTTCCCTACCAGAGAACAAGGTAGATATGTTAAGAGTAGATGAGGCACAGCTCCTAACAACAGGTGTATAACATAACAGAACTTATCAGATATTTCTGTCTTAAAGCTCAATATCAATAGACTTAAATTTCCAAATAGAAGACATAGATTAGATAGTAGTATCAAAAACCAAGATGCATCCATCTAGTATCTATGAGAGACACATTATCAAACACATTCTATGAAGCTAGAATTAGACTCCTCCTCAAATCACATAGGGACCCACCAAAGAAAGACAACTATGAACCTAACTCTTTGATAAACATTAATGCAGAATTTCTTAATAAAATTCTCACTAACCAATTTCAGCAACTAACAAAAAAAAATCATATGGTATGATCAAATAAGATTCATCTTGGATACGATTTGATTCAATATTCTTGTCAATAAACATAATACAAACCATCAGCAGAACGTGGACAAGAAACACATGATTGTCAATAGGGATGTAGAAATTGCTTTTAACAAGCTCCAATACCCCATTATGATGAAAAGGTCTAAGAACCTAGGAATGCATGGAACATTCCTCAATATTAAACTGAGTATGTATATGACAGAGATAATTAGCATTTACCTAAGGGTGGAAGCATGAAGACATTAACATGAGGAATGAGAAAAGGATGTCCACTCTTTGCTACTCTTCAATATGGTAGTGGACTTTCTTGCAAGAGCAATAGACAAGAGAAAACATAAAGCAGATCAAAATAAAGTACAAGTAAAACTATCCCTTTTTACAAATGAAATGACCCTGTATTTAAAAGACCCTGTAGATTCCTCCCTAAAGTTAGTACAGATGATGCTAACCTTCAGCAATGTAGCAGGATATGAAAACCACAAGAATCAGTAGTTTTTCTGTTACCAACAATGGGAAGATCCACGCTGAAATCCAAAAACAACCTCATATGTACTAGCCTCAAAATCAAATCAAATCTAAACAAAACATAACAACAACAACAAAACTAGGAATTAATTAATTTAACTAAAATTGTGAAGGACCTATATGTGAAAACTTTAAAAATATAAAAAGGGAAATTGAAGGAGATTCAAGGAAATAGAAAGTCTTTCAATGTTCCTGGTTGGAAGAATTAACATTTTGAAAACTGCAATACTTCCCCTAAACAATTGGCAATGCAATATTCATCAAAATCCCAACAATATTCTTCAATGTAGAAGAGAAAGCAATGCAACTATAATATGGAATTACAAAATTACAGATGAAACAGCATGCTTAGAAATGAATTCCTTGGCCTATAGTCATCTTACACACACACACACACACACACACACACACACACACACACACACACACACACACACAATGGAATTATATTCACCCATCAGAAAGATGACTTTTCACCAGTGGTAAGGAAAATGAAAGGTTTGGGAAAATTATATTAAGAGAAAAGAGAAAGGAATGCAGAAAGGAATGCAGCAATATAGGTTTCATGGATTCATTCATTTATTGTAGCTAGAAGATGCATACAAATCTATAAGTAAACAAGACAGATTCTACCTTGTCCATTAGAATGGGCATTACTAAGACACTAACAATAGCAAATGCTGGCATGGATGTAGCCAATTGGGAACTCTATTATACTTTTGATGGGAAATTATTAAACATGTTCAACCACTGTGGAATGCAGTACGGAGTTTCCTGAAAAGAGTAAATATAGATCTCCCTTAAGACCCAGTAATTCCCCTCATGGGCCGTAATCCAATAAATAACAAACAAGCTCACATGAAAGCTACCAGCATAACCATGTTCAGGGCTCAGGCCCAGAGTTCAAGGACTGGAAAAAAGTTACCACTCCTGGTATTTGTTTCCGCAAATTCGAACCATTTTATATAAGATACCAAATCAATCTATTTGCAGTAGCTAGATTAGGACTTATATGTACTGGGTGATAAATGGCTCCTTTGTTGAATCTTAGGAAGGGATGCAGGTAGTAGATAAAAGGGAGATTTTTTGTTGTTGTTGTTCGAGGGAATTGAATTCTGGGCTTGGGCACTGTCCCTGAACTCTTCAACTCAAGGTGAGTGCTCTACCACTTGAGTGATAGTGCCACTTCTGGTTTTCTGATGGTTAAATGGAAATAAGTGTCTCAGGGTCTTTCTTACCCAGGCTGGTTTGAACCGTAGTCCTCAGATCTCAGCTTCCTGAGTAGCTAGGATTACAGCTGTGAAGAACTGGCCCCAGGTAAAAATGGGGGCTTTTTAGAAAAGAAAATCCACCTCTTCACCAGTGTCTAAACCTCAGATATTACTATTAGAACACTTTACCTTCACCTCATTTCATCAGACATTTGTAAATTTTCTTTTCCTTCATGTGGGAATACTGCAGTCAATATCAACTCAGCTGGGGGACTGGATCAATTGTATGATAATTGCTAGCACCTAATTTAAGAACTTTTACATCAAAAGAAATGAAACCCTCATTTGGAATAATTGTTTTCTCTTTTTATTACAAAACTGTGCTTGATTACTTCCTAATGTGATATTGGACTTCCTAATAGAGTGATGAAATTTTCTTTCTTTTCAACCTTCTCCCACATGTGGTCAAATATTTAAGAATTCAAAGATTTGCACTGATAATTGATTAAGCTGACTTCTAAGAAAATGTGCATTTGTGGAATTTGGTTTTCTGTCTTGTTCTTACATGCACAAGCTTTCTATGATTTATTTGTTCTACAAGGAATTCTACTTTCCAATCTTTGTGTGACCAGTTTTAGTCTCTCTGATCAGTCTTTCTGATCCTCTTTTTGGAGTCTCATTTGAGTCTACCTCATAAAAAATATATTAGTTATCAGTTAAATGACTCTCAGCTTCTGTTTTTTGCCTGACTTCATGTAGGCTGTGATAGCAACCCTGCTTGTCTGTGCTTACTGGAGTGTGTGTGTGTGTGTGTGTGTGTGTGTGTGTGTGTGTGTGTGTGTGTGTGTTGTTTTAGATGTCTAGGTAGTAGTTTCTCTGGGCCCCTGTGATCCCCTGGCCTAGAGTCAATGGGTTTTTCTCCTAAAGAACAACTGACTAAATTCCTGTTAATTGTCTCAAAATGAGGCAATCAGGCATCCTTGCAAAGCCATCAATAATGCTTTGTAACCACTTACAGAAGTCATCTATCAAGATGGCCTTTCAAGGTTGACTGTGAAAAATGTTCATTTCCAAGTAGGCACCATAAAGCAGATCACATTCCTGGGATCAGACTTTTGGAAGGAAGGTTCCCCTTCCTTCCTTCTCTTATGATAGATCAAACCATAATATTCTTCAGTTGTGGCCAACCTGGAGCACATATTCCCAAGAATATTCTGTAGTGTAAAACAGTACCAACTTTCAAAATAACGGTAATAAATACTTGTCTACTACAGACTGATTTATCTTGCTTTTATCTGTTGTTATTTTCATTACTTCAAACACATGGATAATTTATATTGGGATTAGACAAAGGATTAAAGGAATAAACATTTAGTTTACTTTCATAGATCCAATATAATACACTTAACCCGTAATGGACAAATAAATCCAACTCTAGAAACAATGTCATGAATATAAAAAAAGCCTTAATACGTATAATCTGGCACACACACACCATCATCTACTCAAAAATTCAGTCTCTCTGTAAATATTTATTTGGTATGAAATAATAAAAATTTAATTAATGAATTTGACTTTTAAGTATTATCTGAAATAGTCCTCATGTATATAATTGTAAATAATTTTATAGATGTCACCTAGAAAAGAATTTAACATGCATGTAGAAATTAAATTTCCACAATTTAAGTTATATGGGAGGGGTCATACCCTCGTGTACTATGTGGTGTGAATTTTACCAAAGTGATGAACCCTTCCACCTAATACCAAGAGTCATGTGTGATAATTTATTATTTGATGTTAAGATGAGTGCTAAGTGTAGAATACACTTTGAATTATTACATAAACTCACAGAAATGAAGCAATAATGATATATTATTTGTTTAAATTCTAATGCTTCTCAATTTTACAATTCATTAAATAGATTATTAAAATTATTTTCACTTTCTTCTTTTCTATAGCTGCTGAAATTAAAATTATATATTAAACATTCAATATTAAGAAATCAATAATAAATAAACTACTATTAAAATAACATACTATAAAACTGTGATTTGAATTATACTTCTAACAAATTGTGATGTAAACAAGTCAATAGAATTAAGGGTGATCATTTTTAAACTTAGCAGCTTGTTATTTATTTATTTTATTTTTTGGGTCTGATCATGGGGCCTCAACTCTGGACTGGGCGCTGTGACTCAGCATTTCAGCTCAAGGCTAGTGCTCCACCACTTGAGACACAGCACCACTTCTGGCTTTTTTCTTTTTGCTTATGTGGTGCTGAGGAATCAAACCCAGGGCCTCAGGCATGCAAGGCAAGCACTCTACCACTGAGCCACCTTCCCAGCCCAGCAGCTTGTTATTTGTTTCTTAATTGTGTCATTTGTTATTCTTGGTCCAAGTCATCTCTTCATCTTAATTGTTTAGTTTTCTATTTTATCTCTGTTGATTTGCTGATTGTGCATTTTGTTTTCCCTTTTTAATGATTGACATGAGGCTGAAAATCTGTATGCTAGTTTATTACTTGCTATGTTAATGTAAAATTACTGCTTTCCACAGCTGTTCTACACTACGATACTACAGTATTTCCCCCACTCCCATCTCCTGTATTGCTGCTCTCATATATTTTATTTTATTTTTTATTTAAATTTTATTGTCAAGGTAATGTACAGATAGAATATAGTTGCATAAGTAAGGTAATTAATTTATTTCTTTTCTAAATTGTTACCCTTTCCCCTATTTTTCTCCCACTTCACTCCCAAAGCCCCCCCCCCCGAGATTACTTACAAAATATTGTCTTGTGAGTACTACTGTTGCATAGGTTCCCCCTTTGTCCTTTGTCTCAAAATTTTGTTTTTTTTTTTTCCTTTCCCTTCCCTAGTTCAGATGAACATATTTAAAATACCCAGGGTATCAAAATCCAATACAGTGACTACAGGGGATTAACCATAGGTGGGGAAAACACAAAAGGATAAAAAGAAATCACATAGTCCATTAAGAACAACAACAACAAAGAACATGTCTTGGAGTTCATTTCACTTGGAATCACCTTATACGATCATATGTACATAGCTATTTTTTGAGCTATTCTGCTCATCTACTAAGATTATCCTTGATGTACACAATAATGCTCCCCTATTACCCAGTAATCCCACTTCTGGGCATATAACCAGGTGATCACAAACAAGGCCACAGTAAAGCTACTACTGTGTATCACAGTAATATTTACCAAAAGTCACATACACATACACGTACAGATAAAAACACGTGGAAAAATACGCTTGCATCACAAAGAATGTGACCACGTCATTTGTAAGGAAATGGAAGATCTCTGAAAAAAATCATATTAAGTGAAGTAAGCCAGACTTAAAGAAACATAGGTCCCATGGTTTCCCTCATTTGTAATTATTAGTTTACATCAAGGATAATCTCATGTATGTTAATTTGACATTTTGTTCTACGTTGAGCATGCAACATTATTGCTATATTGTTTGTTATTATTTCTGAAAATAGGCAGGTATACTTAAAGAATTACCTTCATCTCATCCATTATTGAAGGAAGAACAACTAAAAGAGTAACCACTACTGGGAAGAACAACTCCTACTTACTTAGCTTCATTCCTATGTAAGGCCAGTGTTGTCCCGTGTATCCTCATGTTGTACATTACAACTTTATACCTTGTCATAATGTATGTCTAGTATCTTATGCATTTTGAACTAAATGCCCCAGAAGTTCCACTTTGCTTTACTTTTTTTTTTAAATTCTGTCTTAATGTTTGAGGATGGTGTGTGTGTGTGTGTGTGTGTGTGTGTGTGTGTGTGTTTACAAAGATCAGAACATAACATTTTTCTTCATTTCGAATACATCTTTCACGTCATTGTAAGTTGTGGCTTACTGTATTTTAAGAATTCAAGAATGAAAAAATTCACATATAATCACTCCAAAATGCTTTAAAGCTAGGAGATGATAAAACACGCCTCTGTAAAGTAAATTTTCTTCTACTTTTAAAATTATTCTGAAAGCCTTGTGCTGGTTTGTCACACCTGTAATCCTAACTACTCGAGATACCAACTCAAGAGCTTAACATCTGTGGATAACATTTGGAAGCCAATCAGGGCAAAATAAATTCATGAGATTATTTTTAAAAAATTTTAATGAACTAGCAAAGGGCCAGGAACGGAGATGTAGCTCATATAGTAGCTCACCAATCTAGAGAGCAAGATGTAGCGAGACGTTTAAGCCCTGATTTCAAACTCTGAGCATGCCAACACGCAGGAATGCACACACACTCACTTTTTCAAAATATCTTCATATCAGTGTTTTGCATTCATTTCTTTGTTAATGATATTATATGGGTAAAATATGCACATATATTTATATATGTATATTTATTTATATATGCATATATGTGTATATAGGCCCATATATGTACACATGAATGTTACTATACACACAAATACACACATACATACACAGATGTACACATGCACAAATGGAGAAAGACACATAGATATAGCCAACAAAAGTTTCACTAGTTGTTAAATATGCCTTTGACAGAATGCTTGGTAACAAATGTGTTGAAGATATATTTGTCTCTAAGAGTTCTTTTACCACTCCTCTTATCTCTTACAACTGGTAGGTTTAGAGAGATTCGACTTGAAAAATGCAGTACAAGTGATAGCAAGTCACTCGGAAATCTCAATAAGTATAGGTCATATGGTGTCTCCCTGCTCCCCAAGGAATGCTTGCTCTTGTAGACACTCTCAACATCCAAAGTAGTAGGACAATATCCTTGTTAAGAATAAAGGTATAAGGCTTTAAATGGCATCCTTCCTTGGGCTCTTTCCACAGCCAGCATCAATTCCTAAGCAGATGAGTGACTCCCCAGAAGACTGGAGCACAGGTCAAAATTTAACTAACCCATATGAAAAGTCTAAAGTGAGAAATGGTGACTGAGGCCGTGCTGATGTCCTGGCCACGAAAATGAGAAAAAAAGAAAGTTTTTTTATGTATTAAATTTAAGAAAAATTTGTAACCTGTCAATAAATGTGTAGAACACAATTATACCAACTGACAAAAGATGATGTGCATTTCATTTATGTGCTTTTGTACTTGGAAAGTATTTTTTTTTAAAATTTTATTTTATTTTATTTGAGAACATACTGTACAGAGGAGTTACAATTACATGGGCAGGATAATGCATACATTTCTTACCAAGCATTGCAGCCTCCTCCTTTGTTTACCCTTCACCTCCCTTCCCAGCCTCCCCCCTCCCTCCCACCCAATCATACCCCCCCCCAACGACATTGTAAAGCTGGTTTTGACATGACATTTTGTACTTCTCATTGTTGCAACAGGTAAACCTGAATCCTTAAACGACTTGTTTGTCCCCATCTCCTCCACATGTTATACTGACATCAAATATAGTGAAAGCGGGGGTTACACTGTGGAGGAGGGACATACAAAGCAACAAAGAAATAATCTTATAAATGCGTTAGAAACACATGCATGAAAGAAACAAAAACATTAAAATACATATTTGAGGTTTCGTTTTCCTAACATCACATTATCTGACTTTTTCCGCTTGACTCATACCTATACTAGATATTGCAAATCAGGGAAACCATGGGACCTATGTTTCTTTGGGCCTGGCTTACTTCACTTAATATAATTTTTTCCAAGCCTTTCCATTTCCTAACAAATGGGGAAATGTCATTCTTTCTGATGGAGGCATAGAATTCCATTGTGTATATATACCACATCTTCTTGATCCATTCATCTACTGAGGGGCATCTGGGTTGGTTCCATGTCTTAGCTATGGTAAATAATGCTGCAATAAACATAGTTGTGCTGGTAGCTTCAGAGTGACCTTGTTTGTGATCATTTGGGTAAATGCCCAAAAGTGGGATTGCTGGGTCATTGGGGAGCTCTATGTGGAGTCTTTTGAGGAACCTCCATACTGCTTTCCAAAGTGGTTGAACAAGTTTACATTCCCACCAACAATGAAGTAAGGTTCCTTTCTGTCCACATCCCCTCCAGCATCTGTTGTTGTTAGAGTTCTTGATTTTTGCCGTTCTAACTGGAGTGAGGTGATATCTCAATGTTGTTTTGATTTGCATTTCTTTTATGGCTAGGGATGTTGAACATTTCTTCATGTGTCTATTGGCCATCCTTCTTTCTTCTTCAGAGAAGCTTCTCTTTAAGTCTTTCGCCCACTTACTTATTGGGCAGTTGTTTCTTTGAGGATTTGTTGTTGGGTGGTTTAATTTTTTGAGTTCCAAGTATATTTTAGATATGAGACCCTTGTCCGTTGTATGGCTAGTAAAGATCTTCTCCCAGTCCGTGGGCTTTCTATTAATCTTGCTAGCTATGTCATTTGCCCTGCAGAAGCTCTGCAACCTTATACAATCCCATTTGTCCAGCCTTTCTTTGATTTGTTGTGTTTCCGGGTCTCTATTCAGAAAATTTCGGCCTGAGCCAAGGAGACCCAGGGTTTCTCCTATTCCATCCTGTAATGTTTTCAGAGTGTCTGCTTTGAGTTCAAGGTCTTTGATCCATTTGGAGTTGATTCTGGTGCAGGGTGATATATAAGGATGTAGCTTTAGTTTTCTACATGTAGTTAACCAGTTTTGCCAGCACCATTTACTGAAGAGGCTGTCTGTCTTCCATTCTATTGTTTTAGCTCCCTTATCGAAGATTAGATGGCTATAGGTCTGTAGGTTCATTTTTGGGTTTTCAATTCTATTCCATTGGTCCTGAGGTCTGTTCTTATGCCAAAACCAAGCTGTTTTGATTACTATGGCTTTATAGTAGAGTTTGAAATTTGGTATTGATATTCCTCCAGCAGTGTTCTTTCCGTTGAGGAGCGTTTTTGCTATTCGGGGTCTTTTATTGTTCCATATGAATTTTTGGATTGCCTCTTCTATTTCCTTGAAGAATGAGGGTGGAATTTTGATAGGTATTGCGTTGAATTTGTAGATAGCCTTGGGATGTATTGCCATTTTCACGATGTTAATCTTTCCAATCCAGGAGCATGGGAGGTTTTGCCATTTTTTAAGTTCTGTGTTGATTTCCTTTTTCAAGATTTTAAAGTTTTCATCATAGAGGTCCTTCACTTCTTTAGTTAAGTTAATTCCTAGGTATTTTATTTTTTGTGGGGCTATTACAAATGGAGTTGCTTTCCTAATTTCAGCCACACTTTTCTCATTGTTGGCATACAGAAAAGCCATTGATTTTGGGGGGTTAATTTTATAACCTGCTACTTTGCCAAAGTTTTGAATCAGCTTGAGTAATTTGGGAGTGGAGTCTATGGGATTTTTAAATACAAGATCATGTCATCTGCAAAGAGGGAGAGTTTTATTTCTTCTTTCCCTATTTGGATCCGCTTTATGTCTGCATCTTGTCTTATTGCTGTAGCTAGGCATTCTAATACTAGATTGAAGAGAAGTGGAGAGAGTGGGCATCCTTGTCTTGTTCCTGAGTTAAGAGGAAATGGCTTTAGTTTTTCACCATTGAGTATAATGCTGGCTGTAGGTTTGTCATATACAGCCTTTATTGTATTGAGGAATGTTCCATGGATTCCTAATTTTTCCAAAACCATCATCAGGAAGGGGTGTTGGATCTTGTCGAATGCTTTTTCTGCGTCTATTGAGATAACCATGTGGTTCTTATTCTTGCTCCTGTTGATGTGAAGAATAATATTAATTGATTTGCGTATATTGAACCAGCTTTGCATCCCTGAAATGAATCCTGTTTGATCGTGGTGTATGATTTTTTGGATGAATTGTTGAAGTCGGTTGGCCAAAATTTTGTTGAGAAGTTTTGCATCAATGTTCATCAAAGAAATGGGTCTATAGTTCTCTTTCTTTGATGAGTCCCTGCCTGGTTTTGGGATGAGGGTTATGGTGGCTTCATAGAATGTGTTCGGTAGTGACCTTTCTCTTTCAATTTCATTGAAGAGTTGGAGGAGAATTGGTGTGAGCTCTGCTTTGAAGGCCTTGTAAAATTCCGCTGTGAAACCATCTGGTCCTGGATTTTCTTAGCTGGGAAGTCTCTTATTGCTGTTTCTATTTCAATGCTTGATATGGGCCTGTTAAGATAGTTTGCCTCATCTTGGTTTAGTTTTGGCATGTCAATATTTGCTAGGAAGAGGTCCATTTCTGTCAAGTTCTCAAACTTATTAGCATAAAGTTTTGAGAAGTATTCCCTTATAATGTTCTGAATCTTGCTTGTTTCCGTGGTGATGTTTCCATTCTCATCTCTGAGTTTATTAATTTGGGTGTGTTCTCTTCTTTTTCTGATAAGATTTGGTAAGGGTCTGTCAATTTTGTTAAGTTTTTCGAAGAACCAACTCTTTGTTTTGTTGATTCTTTCTATAGTTTTTTTGGATTCTAATTCATTTAATTCTGATTTAATTTTGATTATTTCTTTCAGTCTACTGGATTGGGGTTTATCTTGCTGCTCTTTTTCAAGGAGGTTTAGATGTGTCATTAAATTGCTAGTTTCAGATTTCTCCAATTTGTTGATGTAGGAGCTCAGAGCTATAACCTTGCCTCTGAGTACTGCCTTTGCTGTGTCCCAGAGGAGCTGGTAATTTGTGTGTTCATTTTTGTTGAATAGCATGAACATTTGAATTTCCTTTCTAATCTCTTCCATGACCCACTCTTGATTCAGCAGTATGTTGTTCAGCCTCCATGTGATACTGGACTTTCTTTGGTGGCTTTTGGTGTTGAGTTCTAATTTTATTCCCTTGTGGTCTGAGAGAATGCAAGGTATAACTTCAATGTTTCTGAATTTAGACAAGTTTGCTTTGTGGCCTAAAATGTGGTCTATTTTAGAAAACATTCCATGTGCTGCTGAGAAAAACGTGTATTCTGATGCTGCTGGGTGAAATGTTCGGTAGATGTCTGCTAAGTCTAGTTGATCTATGCAGCTGTTTAGATCTGCGGTTTCTCTGTTGAGTTTTTGCCGAGTTGATCTATCTAGTGGGGAGAGTGGTGTGTTAAAATCCCCAACAATTAATGTCTTTGGATCTATATGGGATTTGAGGGAAAGTAGTGTTTCTTTGATAAATTTGGGTGCTCCATTGTTTGGCGAATAGATATTTATAATTGTAATATCCTCCTGAAGGAGAGATCCTTTAATTAGTATGTAGTGACCTTCTTTATCTCTTTTCACAAATTTTAATTTGAAGTCTATTTTATCTGATATTAGGATTGCAACTCCCGCCTGTTTATGCGGTCCGTTTGCTTGGTAGATTTTGTTCCAGCCTTTAACATTGAAAATGTGTTTGTTTTTATGGGCAAGATGTGACTCCTGCAGGCAGCAGATAAAAGGGTCTTGTTTTTTAATCCAACTAGACAGTCTATGTCGCTTAATTGGAGAGTTCAGTCCGTTAACATTAAGAGATAGGACTGAGAGGTATTTGGGAGTTCCTGCCATGTTATCTACCTTCTTGGGGGCTGCGAAAACTGGGTTCATCCTATGGTTCTTGGATTCTCAGTTTGAGTGCATTTTCTTGGCCTTTATTGCGGTCTTGTTGGTTTTCTATGTGTAGGACATCTTTAAGAATCTTTTTTAGGGCTGGTTTGGTGGAGATGTATTGTTTCAATTTTTCTTTGCTATGGAAGGTTTTTATTTGGCCTTCAGTTATGAAGGAGAGTTTAGCTGGGTACAGTATTCTTGGTTGATAGTTGTTTGTTTTTAGGGCATGGCATACATCATTCCAGGCTCTTCTTGCTTTGATTGTCTCTGCTGAGAAATCTGAGGTGATTCTAATTGGTTTCCCTTTATAAGTGATTACCCTTTTCTCTCTGACAGCTTTAAGGGTCTTTTCCTTGTTCTGAGTTGATCCTGTGTGGATTATAATGTGACGGTGGGATGTCCTATTCTGGTCTGGTCTATTTGGGGTTCTAAAGGCTTCTTGTATCTGGACAGGCCTATCTTTTTGCATGTTTGGGAAGTTCTCTGCTAGGATCCTGTTAAACAGATTTCCTAGACCATTAACTTCTGTTTCTAGGTGCTCCTCTACACCCATTATCCTTAGATTAGGCCTTCTGATGGTGTCTTCCAGGTGTTGGATAGATCTATCATATTTCTTGGACTTGTCTTGGATGGTTGTATGTTCTTTCTCTATAATATCTAGGCTGTCTTCAATCCCTGAGATTCGATCTTCTGCATGGTCTAACCTGCTGTCAAGACTCTCTACTTTGTTTTTTATCTCTTTTCCTTCTAGTTGGTCAGCTTTGATGGCTTCAAGTTCTTTGTTGAAGCTCTGTTTTAGGTCTTGTATGAATTTCTTTACTTCCTTAGTTTGGTGTTCAGTGTTTGTCCTCAACTCACTTAGTTGATTGGTTATGGTTTCTTTGGGCTCCCATTCCTTCTGTTGGGTTCCATTCAGCATTCCCTTTATGGTGTCCCTGACTTCCTTCAGCTCTTTGTTAATGGATTCCATGAATGCCTTTAGTGATTTTTGTGTGTTCTCTACCTGGTCTCTCAATTCCTGTATTACTCTTTGATTAGCTTCCTCCCGTTCGTGGGATTCCTGCAGATCTCTTTGAGTGTTCTCAGCCTGCTCACGCCATTCCTCTCTTTCTCTTTGAGTATTCTCAAGTTGTTCACGCAAATCCTGTATCAGTTTTTGAGTAGCTTCCTCACGCTTATGATATTCCTGTATAAACTTCTGGGATGCCTCCTCTCTCTCCCTATCACGCTCAAAAAGAGTCCTTTGTACATTGTCAAACTTTTCATTTATCATGTTTGCCAGCAGTGTTTGTAGAGCTGTTTGGGAACTCTCCTCTGGATTATTCATTATCTGTTCTAACCCCTGATTATCAGGATTGGGAATTGAGATACCCGAATTTGCCATTTTTCTTGTGTTTTTCCGGCTTACTCTGCCCATTTGAGATGAAGATAGCACCAGTTTTGTGCTAGAACACTATCTTAAGGCAACCATCAACCAAAGTTTGCATTTGTACAGTCAATAGTCTACAGATACAATCTAGTTCAACAGATACATCTATTCGACATCAAACAACTATATGTTAAAGGACTTCGAACCACAGAGAAGAATTTGGAAAACCAGAAATTATTAGGGTTAGGGAGAGATGTGGGTAAAAAATAGGAATAGATTGGTGTGGGGAGGCACAGGGGGAGTTAACTATGTCCTAATCACAATGCAGGAAATAGGTTGGGTAGGATGTAAGTAGAGAGAGAGAGAAAAAGAAGAAAGGGAAAGGGGAATGAAAAGAGACCAGAAAATAAAATAGAAACGTAAAAATTAATGTTATTTTAGAGATTAAAAGACCATCTATTTATAGAGGAACATGAATATGTTGAGAGAAAGGGAGGGACATAGAGGAGATGAGAAAAACTTTAAAAAAATGCTTAAAATATTATATAGGTATAAAGAGGTAGTACTGCTATTAATGAATTTAAGTCTCAGAGGTTTTGAATTGAGTAATAAGTTTGTGGATTAAGTGTGTACACAATGGGGGATAGGGTCTACTGGTTAACTACGGGTTTATCTGAGGATGTGCAGGACAAGAGTTAAGTCACATAAAGAAGAACAAAGAGGAAAAGATGGAAAGGATAGGAAAGTGAGAAGAAAAGATCAGAAGTTCAGTAGAGCTAGAAAAAAAAACAAAAAGATAATTAAGAATGAAAGAAAAAGAGAAAGAAGACTAGAAAAGAAAAGAAAACACACATTCACGTATTCCTAAAATAAAAATTATAAGAGGAGAAAAAAAAAAAAGTTAATGGAAAACAATTATTTTTTCAGAAGAGGCAAAAATTAAAGATTAATAAAAGTTTTAGAAAAGCAAAAAAAAATTTTATATATATATAAGGTAACAAAAAATGAAAAAAAAACAAAACAAGAAAAAGAAAAAAAAGAAAAGAAGAAGAAGAAAAAAAAAGTTCTTTGATTTTTTTTTTTTTTCCGAGGGGTGGGAAGAGTCCTGTATCTCCCTTTTGTCTGTAATCAGAGTCTGGTTGGAGTCTCTGGTCAGCTTGAGGTCCTGTGGCTTGATTGGTTTCTTAAGTCAGTTTGTTGGAACAGGCAGAAAAATGCTCTGTTTTACCCAAGATTTTGAGATGCCCCTCCCAGGTTAGTTTACTGGGAGGGTGATCTGCTTTGAGAATCACAAAAGAGGGGGATGCAGTGATGAGGCTAGGTTCTGGGTAGAGTTGAGGCCTTTCAACGAACAGTAGCTTTTCCCTGGGGCTCTTTTGTGAAAAAAAACTCACAGCACCCAGCCTGGAGCCATTCTCAGGGTTTCTGTTTTTCAGTTGATTGTGGTGGCTGCTAGAGGGTGGGGCAGCCTCTGGCTCTGGTTACCCGGTGAGGAGAGCCACTCCAATGGCTGGCGCCTGAGCTGGGTGACTTTTCCTTGGATGGAACTGAGTCTGTGAGGTCACTTCGCCGTTAAGTTCTTGTGACCTGCTAAATGACTAGTTTTATTCCAAGGCCTGAGCTGGAGCTAGCCGCTCCTCCGAGCTTTGTCGGTATCCAAGATGGAGATCACCGGTGCTGGGGGGGAGGGGTGGCCTTCCCTCCTCTGCTCCCTGGGAAGGAGTGAGGAAGTGGGGCTTCTACTCACGCGGAGTCTTGGATCCCGGGTCGTCTCTGGTCTGCAAAGTGCAGGATGAAGTTGTCTGCTCCTTGTCGGTTCTTGTTGGTGTTGAGTAGAATCCGCTTGTCCGCTGCGTCTGGCTCCTTCGTCCCGGACTGCGTCTCAGGTATGCCTCCGCGGCTGTGGCCGCCGCTGCGACCCTGCCGCCGCAGCGGCAGCTGCTCAGATGTGTCTGCTTGGCTTCCCCTCTCTTGACTAACTCTCTGTCCTGTGATGGCACACTTGGTGTGATTCTCTGGCTTGGGACTGTTCACTGGAACTCTGAAACTGTTTTCTATGCAAGAGCTTGTTCAGATTCCAGCTTCTCCTCCGCCATCTTCCCGGAACTCTTGGAAAGTATTTTTAAGTGTGTCTACCCAAGTAGAATCAACATGAAACAAGCCAGCATTTCTTCATTTAAAATGCAAGGAAAGGATACACCTTGTCCCATTGTAACAATGAGATTTGCAAGATGCTATTAGAGGGGGGTGGACGGAGGTGTTGGGGATGTGTGAAGGTAAGGAATAGTAGGGGAAAAACAAAGGAGGTAGTAACAATGCTCAATAAGAAATGTACTCATTACCTTACTTATGTAATTGTAACCCCTCTGTACAGTATCTTTACGATAAAATATATATTAAAAACATACAAGGAAAACTGTACATATAGCAAGTTGTATTTGTCACTCAATATAAATAAAGTATTGGTTTTAGGGCCACAGGCATACTAAAATTTTGGATGCTCAAATTCTCTACATAAACACAGTATATTATTTTCATTAGAATCTGCCAACAACCTAGTGCAGTGTAATTTCTGTGAAAATTTTTACTACATTCTATGTTTGTAATGGAAAATAAAATATATTCACTATAAACAGATACAAATTTATTTCAGATATTTTTTGTCTGCATTTTGCGGATGGAATTGTGAGAGCTAATTTGAAAAGCACAAATTTAATCAGCAAGAGCTGTCTTCAAGATGTACAAAAGATCTAATACAGCATCATTGAATGGTATGGGACTCTAAGGAGAAGTACTTGAATTGAAACATTATCAGAAATTGTAAGCAAGCACAGACTATTTAGAAATGCAGCTGCTAGATTTCTCACGGAGAGCTTTTATAACATTTTGTGAAACACAAGTCAGAACCTCATGGAAGTGTAGACAATTTTCCTTCACCTTTCTGTCAATCTTGGTCATTGTCAATCATAATATAACTAATCTAGAATAATCCTGTAATAAGAAAATATTTATGAGAAGTGGGGGAAGATGGTGGAGGAGAACCTGGAGGCTAAACTATCTCTCACATAGAAAGCAGTTTTAGTGTTCCAGTGATCAGTACTAGGATAGAGTATCACAATAAGTGTGCCATCACAGTAAACAGTTTGGCTAGAGAGGGAAAATCCAGGGAAGCAGACACATCTGAGCAGTTGCTGTAGCCATGGCTGAGGCAGCTTTGGTGGTGGCCATAGCCACCCCGCCATACCTACAACAGAGAGGGTCCAGAACAAAGGCACCAGACACAATGGGTGAGCAGATTCAACTCAACACCAGCAACAACTGAAAAGGAGCAAATGAGTTAAACCATCTTAACAGGCCCATATCAAGCATTGAAATAGAAAAAGCAGTAAGAGTCCTCCATTCTTAGAAAAGCCCAGAACCACATGGATTTACAGCGGAATTCTACAAGGTTTTCAAAGCAGAGCTCATACCAATACTCCTCCAACTCTTCAATGAAATTGAAAGAGAAAGTTCACGACCAAACTAATTCTATGAAGCCATCATAACCCTCATCCCAAAACCAGGCTGGAACTCATCAAAGAAAGAGAATTATACACCCATTACTTAGATGAACGTTGATGCCAAACTTCTCAACAAAATTTTCGCCAAACAATTCAACAATTCATCCAAAACTTTACATACCATGATCAAACAGGATTCAGTTCAGGGATGCAAAGCTGGTTCAATGTACACAAATCAATTAATTAACACCACTTTATGATGAAGTTTCTGGATAAACTAGGAATCCAGGGAATATTCCTCAATAAAATAAAGGCTGTATATGACAAACCTGCAGCCAGAAACGAGACAAGGATGGCCACTCTCTCCACTTCTCTTCAATTTACTATTAGCATGCCTAGCTACATCAATAAGAAAAGACAAAAACATAAAAGGGATCCAAACAGGGGAAGATGAAGTAAAACTCTCCCTCTTTGCAGATGACATGATCTTGTATTTAAAGAATCCTATGGACTACAATCCCAAATTGCTCATTCTGATTCAAAACTATGGCAATGTATCAGGGTATAAAATTAACCCTCAAAAATCAATGGCTTTTCTATATTACTCATTCTGATTCAAAACTATGGCAATGTATCAGGGTATAAAATTAACCCTCAAAAATCAATGGCTTTTCTGTATGCCAACAATGAGAAAAGATTTTCTGAAATCAGAAAAGCAACTCCATTCTTAATAACCCCACAAAAAATAGAATAGCCATGAATTAACAAAAGAAGTAAAGGATCTTCAAGATGAAAAGTTTAAAAACCTGAAAAAGGAAATCAAAACAGAACTTAGAAAGTGAAAAAACTCCTTTGATCCTGGATTGGAAGGATTAACATCGTGAAAATGGCAATAATTCCCAAGGCTATCTGCAAATTCAATGCAATACCAATCAATATTTCAACCTCATTCTTCAAGGAAATAGAAGAGGCAATCCAAAAATTCATATGGAACAATAATAGGCAATGGATAGCATAAAAAATCCTTAACAGAAAAAACAGTGCTGGAGTAATATCAATACCAAATTTCAAACTCTACTACAAAGCATTAGCAAACAAAACAGCTTGGTACTGACACAAGAACAGACCTCAGGACCAATGGAATAGAATTGAAAACCCAGAAATGAGCCTACACACCAATAGGCACCTAATCTTTGATAAAGGAGATAAAAAAATAGAATGGTAGAAAGCCTCTTCAGTAAAAGTGCTTGCAAAATGGGTTAATCACTCATAGAAAACTAAAGTTAGATCCTTATCTATCATCCTGTACCGAATCAGAAAAAAATGAAAAGAATACTTAAAAAGGACCAAAAGTTCAGAAGAGATAAACACACACACACACACACACACACACACACACACACACACACACGTATACACCTAAAATAAAAACTATGGGAGGAAAATAAGATTAATAGAAAACAATTTTAAAAATTAAAAAAAATTTTAAAAGGTTCAAATAAGAGTTCTTTGATTGCAACAATGAGTTGTACAATTCATTATGTCGAAAAACGAACTTAACACCTTTGGTGGGGGGTGGGGGAGGATCGGTGGAGGGAGGAGAGAATTATGGGAAGGGATGGGAAGGTGAAACAACAAGGAGGCAACAATGCTTGATAAGAAATATACTCGTTATCTTGCCCATGTAATTGTAACTCCTCTGTACTGTATTCTCAAAATAAAAAATTAAATTAAATTTTAAAAAAGAGTTCTTTGATTTTTTTTTGGTGGGGGGGATGGGGGCAATGTTACGATTGTGTATCTCCGTGTCCATAACCAGTCTCTTGATGGAGTCTCTGGTCTGCTTGTGGTGTTTGGTTTTCCTGTGGCTTGATTGTTTTCTTAAGTCAGTTTGTTTGAACAGTCAGAAAAATGCTTTGCCTAACCCATTGTTTTGTGATCCTCCTCCCAGGCTAGTTCAGTGGGAGGTAGATTTGCTTTGAGTATCCCAAAAGAGGGAGATGGGAGTTTCCTCTAGTTTGGAGATGCTGTGATAAGATTAGGTTATGTGTAGAGTTGAGGCCTTTCAGCAATCAGTAGCTTTTCCTTGCTGGGCTAGCTCCTGAGACTCTCAGAGTGCCCAGCTTGGAGTCATTCTCAGGGTTTATGTTTACTGAGTTTCAATTGTTTGTCTAGGCTGCTGTAGGGAGAGGCAGCCTCTGGCTGTGCTTACCCAGTGATGAAAGTCACTCCTCATGGGGCAGATTTTTCTCTGTCTGGGTTGGTTGACTTTCCCCTGGGTGGAGCTGAGCCTGCAGGTCAGAGCAAGTTCCTGTGACCTGCTAAATGACTCTTTTGTTTTCCTCCAAGGCCAGTGTTGGAGCTAGTTGCTCAGCCAGGCCTTCCAGTCATAGGGGAAGTCATCCCTCCTCTGATCCCTGAGTAGGAATGAGGAGATCAGGGTTCTACTCCTACCAGCGTCTTCTTCCTGGGCAGTTTCTGATCTGTGATCTGCAGGATGAAGATATCTGCTCCTTGTCAGTTCTTGCTTGCGTTGGGTAGAATCTGCTTGCCCGCCACATCTGGCGCCTTTGTCCACTATTCTCTCTGTAGTTATGGCTGCCAAGAGTGTCTCTGCTACCAACTCTGCCACTGCAGCCATGGCTAGCTGCAAGTGTCCAGATCTGTTTCCTTGCTTGGATTTTTCCTCTCTGTCCAAACTCTCTGTATTGAGATGAAACACTTGGTGTGATTCTGTAGCCTAAGACTGTTCACTGGAATACTAAAATGCTTTCCATGGGAGAGTTTGTTTAGCCTTAAGCTTCTCCTCTGCCATCTTCCCCCGAATCTCATGATTTTTTCATGAGTGTTTTTTTTAAGGGAAAAATGTCATTGGTGTTTATATTTTGTGTTGGCATAAAATGAGTCTACTATTGTCTTAATTTAATAAAATAAAACTCAGTGGATGGGCACTGGTGGCTCATGCTTGTAATCCTAGCTACTCAAAAGGCTGAGATATGAGGACCTCAGTTCAAAGACAGCCCAGGCAGGAAAGTCGGTGAGACTCTTATCTCAAATAAGCCACTAGAAAACCAGAAATGGCACTGTGGCTCAAGTGGTAGAGAGCTCACCTTGAGCTGAAGAGTTTATGACCAGTGCCGAGGCCCAGAGTTCAAGCCCCATGAATTATCAAATAAAACAAAAAAACAACAACAAAAACTCTCTGATTCTATGACAGCAAAAATTTTGTGGGTAATGGTTAAGAACAGGTTGCCATTCCAAAAAATTATATATCACCCCCCCAAAAAAGAGGAACAATAGGAAATATATAGCAGGAAACTTATAAATCTTAATGGACGAACAGTCTGTCAGTTTGTTTTGACTTTTTATCAAAAATGAAAGTAATACTTGATAATATTTTCTTAAGGCATTTAAATTTCTTCGACCTTGACATTTAAGATTCATTTTAAAAAGAAATTCAACAGGTGACAGTGTTTTCTCCTTACTTTTCCAAAGAAATGATTATTTCATCATTATAGTGTATAGCACAATATAACCTGAAAGCATTTGTTAAGGGGAAAAAAATTCCCATTCTTTGTTTTGCTTGTCTGTATTTAAAGCTGCATACCACATCCTACCCACCCTATTGTCTGTCTTCTCATTTGAAACATTTCAATAAAAGTGCCAGCCAGTAATGTTTTACAAAATAGCCTGCTTTCATTCATTGTGCTTTCCAAAATATATCTCATAAATGCCAACAACAAAACACAACTGGAAACATCTGTGGATTTTTCTATTTATGGTGCAAAGTAATCACTTTTCATAATTCTTAGAACCAGCTCTTCACAGGCATTAAATGCTCTTTCACTTCCATGCTTTAGAACAGCAACATGTAACAATGGTGTACATGTTAATTTGTTCACCACATCTGGTTTGTTTACAGCAAGGACTGACTTCATGGAAGATTGTAATAGATGAGTTGAGCAATTATGTAGTTTAAAAGGGCTCTGAGTTGGGGATAAAGAATATCCATTTATGTGACTAAATATTTAAATTAAATCCTATAATGTATACTCCTTCAATTTTCTGGCTAACATGTTCTACAATCTACGTATTTTTAAAAGAAATATTGTACGTTGTTTCCTTGGTGACAACGTAATTGGAAGACTTAAAATTTTCCTATACCATGGCCATCTGAAATGAGATGCAGATACTTAGGTTAGCATAAAGAAATATTGGGACAGCATTAATGTTTGAATCTTGGATGGGATTTGATTGGGAATAGTGACAGGCTTTCATAATATGAGAAGAAAAACCAAAGGCCATACTAATACTTTTATCTGCCACATTGTTTTATTAGTTTATTCAAACACACACATATAAACACACAGATACACATTATGAAGACCCAGTCAGTCTGCAAGAAAATATTTTAATAGGAATTCCATAAAATATTTAGTCTGCTGAGATCTGATTAGACTTTACAGAAATATCTAGTGGCATCCACCCCTAGACAAGTTATTATCATTGGTGAAGATGTTGCCATTTGATTTTAGAATGCCCCAGAAAGACCTATGTGTTAAAGAAAAATGACATTCCAATTCCTCCCTGACTGTGGAGCATACCTGAATAGTTCTTCTGGAGATTAAGTTCTTCAGAGTGAAACTCATGAGAAAATAGACTTTCATCTTCTTATTTCTTCTTTTAATCATTCTAGGTAAAAATCATTTCTCTTTGACATACTCCCCTCCATGACATTGTCTTGTCACTGGCCCCCAAACCAATAAAATCAGCTGAACATACACTTAACCATTCAATCTTGTACATCTGAGTAAGCCTTTCTGCTTAATAAATGGACAATATCACTTATTATGGTAGGTTATAAAGCTAACCCAAAGTTCTAGTCTTTCTAACAATGTGAAGTATATTAAAATGTGCTTCATTATAAAATATCTAACTCCCTGTTGTATATTGTGTCTTTTTTTCTGTTGATCCTAGCGCTTACAATCAGGGCATAACTGTAAAACGGTTTACAATAAATAATCACATTACTTTTATGATTCCATAATTTTACTTGTTTTCCTACAAATTTATAGAATAGTGTAGCTATGGAAAATCAATAAATATTGAATTTTGATATCGGATTACTTATCATTGCAAGTGTTGTAAAAATTTATCTACACTGAAATGATTGCCATTGATATCTTTCTCAAGATTCCAAATGTTTTTACTTTCAGCTGAGCTTTTACAAAACTCATATCCCAAACATAATTTTTAGTTTGTTCATGCAATCATAAATATATGGCACAAAATGCTAATTAACTTTATTTGCTGTCATTAATGGAGTATACCTAATAGAATCAAGTATATACCCTCAGGGAAATCAGATATTCCTTCTAAATCCAGAATTGCAGGCAGACAGACAGACACCCACACCCACACATATACACACACCCACTCTCTCTCTCTCTCTCTCTCTCACACACACACACACACACACACATACTTACCACTCTGATTCAGGTATTAGACAATGATCTACTAATCAAACTTTCTTGTCCAGACATAAAATTCATTCATAATTCCACACATATAGAAACACCAGATCATTCAAAATAATGAGAATATTTAACAGAGCCACCACCCTCTGAGCCATGTACTCCCTGATTTCATTCATTCATTTCGATGCATTTTTCATATCATGATTAAAAATCTTCTAGTATCTCTCTGATTAACAGATAATATGTTATCATATAAGAGAAAATGTAGGTAAAATTCCTTTTTGCATATGAAATAATAACATTCATGAGGATAAACCATGACTGTTTTTCAGTTTGGTTGCCAAAATGGAACTATTAGACCTTCTGAGTATTTAACTATAAATCTGAACCTTCAAATTTCCCTGGGATTTGAATTGTGTTACTTACAACATTAATGTAAAATAAAAGCATTACTAAATAGAAAGAAAATTATAAGTTTATTACACCTTAATCCCTGACTTGACTTTAAGATAAAAATAATTACATTTATATAACATGATAAACATCCTGAAATAAACTATGAGGTATGGAAACAGAAGAGTCTGTTTTTTGTTTACTGTATGTTGTTGTGATTTATAGTTTGTGATGATTCTGTCTTCTTTACCTTATGCATGGTATATTCATTCTACGTCTTCAGGAAGGTGGGGGTGGGCACAGAGCTTTAGGGAAAGGGTGAAAAAATGAAGCAGTGGATTTCCTTGAACATTGATAAAAGTGGACTATTTAACACATGGGTGGGGAAAGAAGGGAGGGAATGGGAAAATATGAGGGAACTGAAGACATTTCATAAAAGGAAATGTACACATTACCTGACTCATGTAATTGTAATACCTCTATAAATCAACTTAATAACAGAGTAAATTTATTTTAAAAAGGCAAACAAAACATTGTTCCTTAGAATCTTACAAGTATGTTTTGTTCACTGGTTTGAGCTGGTTGAGTCTATCTCTGAAAATAGCTACATTTACATTTATTGGGCGAATTTTTGAGGTACTAGTAGATAAAAGTCAATTATGAATGTATGTTTTTCTGAGACTCTGATTTATTTATTTCTTTAATCTAATTTGTATGATTTCTATCTACTAGTTTTTGAATTGGCTTGTTCCTGTTTTTCAAGGACCTAGTGGTGCATTATTAGTGCTGATTTAAAATTGTTCTAATTTGTTGATGTACATACTCAAAGCTATAAATTTTCCTGAGTATTGCCTGTGTTCTTGTTCCCCAGAGGAGGTAGTATTTTGTCTGTTCACTTCCACTGAATTACATAAACGTTGGAACTTCCCTCCATATGTCTTCATTGACTCACTGATGATTTAGCAATGTGTTATTCAGTCTCTGTGAGTTTCAGAATTTTTTGTGATGCTTTTTGATATTGAGATCTAATTTGGTCCCATTGTGGCCTGACAGGATACAAGGAGTAATTTCATTTTTATTTTTGAATTTTCACAGATTTTCTTTCCGATCTAAGATATGATCTATTTTGGAAAGCTTGTCAAACCAGGTATTTGGTATTGATTTTTTTGCTAGATTTTGACCTAGACGGCCTGTCCAGAGGTAAGAATGATGTGTTTAAGCAACCAGCAATGTGTTTGGATGTATACATATTTTTATGGCAAGTAGTATTTGTCTGATGAATTTGAGAGATCTAGGATTCAGGGCATTGATATTTAGCATTGTTATATCCACCTGATTGAGACTTTCCTTTACCAACATTTAATGTACTTTTTAGTCTCTTTTTACTTTTATACCAATTTTAATTTAAAGCCAATCTTATCTAATATTAATATAACTATTCTGGCCTGTTTATGAGGTCCATTTTTAATTTGTAAAGATGATGTACACGAGGAATCCAATTACATAAGTCAGATAATGAGCACATTTCTTTTTCAACAGTGTCACCTCTTCCCTCATGTTCTCCCAGTTTTTCCCTTTCATCCTCCCTCCCCCATAAATTGTATAGTTCATTTACAAGGTAGTGTTTATTGAGTGGCACTGCTACATTTGTTGACCATGTGTCCCACCATTTCTGTGTTTCCCCTTCCCCTTCCAAACTTATATATAAGACCAAAGGTGCAGAAATTAAAACAAAATTACAGCATCCGAATTCAGATGGAAAAAGCAAAATAATAAAAAAAAACTCTCAATATCATTTCTTGGAGATCAATTTGATGAACATTATATTATATGATAATATTCATATAGCTATTGAGCCTTTGTGATCCTCTCCAAAGGGCATCCTCCTTTGATCTCACTGTACAAATGTTTAGAATCCCATGTAATTTATCATGTCCAAATGTAATGTTTTCTCTTTTACCATCCAAGTGTGTTAGGCTGTAGAATTAGAGGCACATTCTAATACAACAAATGAGGGAAATCGGGCAACCTATATTTCTTTGAATCTGACTTTCTTCACTTAATATAGGTTTATTCCAAGTCTTTCCATTTCCTTATGAATGGTGTAATATCATTTTTTCTGGGTGAATAGAGTTGCATCATACTGAAGTGTTTCTTCATGGCAAAGGAAAAAGTTAGCAGGATATATAGAAAGAGAATAGAATGGAAGAAGATATTTACTAACTAAGTATTAGACGAGGGTTTACATAACTAACCCATATTTACAGATCAAATAAACCCTCAAATAAACAAGAGCCCAATTAATATATGGGATAATGACTTAAAGAGAACATCTTAGAAGAAAAGTAACAATGACAAATAGACATATCTCTCTCCATGAAAGAAATGCCAATCCAAACAACACTGAGAGTCTTCTCACCCCTGTTACAATGTCATTATGAAAAAACGAACAATCACAGATACTGATAGGGATGTGGTCCAAAGGAAACTCTATTTGATTGTTGGTGGAAATGTGATCTTGTTCAACGACTTTGGAAAACACTATGGAGGTTCCTCACAAAACTGAAATGAAAGCTCCCTATGATCCAGCAATTCCACTTATGTGCATTTACCCAATAGAGCAAAAACAAGGCCACACTGAAGCTGCTAGCACAATCATGTTCATTGTTGCATTATTTTCTATAGCCAACATATAGAATCAGCCCAGATACCTCTCAATGCAAAAATGGGATGAAGAATTGTGTGCGTGTGTGTATATGATTATATTTATATTTTAATATATGATTATATTTATATTATATTATAATTATATATATATATAATTTCATTGATATCTATTTACAAATATGTATGTATATATACATACATAATCAAATTTTATTAATCAATCGGAAAGAATCATATTGCACCATTCTTTTTTGGGAGGAAGGGGGTCCAGTCGTGGGACCTGAGATCTAATCTTGGTCGCTGTCCCTCAGCTCTTCAGCTCAAGGCTAGCACTCTACCACTAGAGCCACAGTGCCACTTCCGGATTCTTTCTTTTTGCTTATGTGGTGCTGAGAAATCGAACCCAGGGCCTCATGCATGCAAGGCAAGCGCTCTACCACTGAGCCACCTTCCCAGCCCCTATTGCACCATATTAAGAAAAATGAAAGACTTAGAAATAATCATACTAAGTGAAATTAACTGGACCCAGAGAAAGTTATGTTGTATGACTTTCCTTATGTTTGGTAGACAGAAGGTGCTTATAAATGTAAAATTAAATATACTGGATGCTATGTAAGGAGGTAAATGAATTATCTGAAGTGTCAGAGTCCATGGAAAGTGAAAATAGTATATTTCTCTTAAAAGATTAAGTCAAAACCCAACAAAATAAATACCAGTAAATGGGGATTACAAGAGAGGACAGAGGGGGTAAGGTGAGAGGGGTAGGAAATTGAAAAGGATACAGTACAGGCAAAAATCTATTGCATACTTGCCAGAATTGAAATATACAAAGTAATGTGTAGTGTGAAATGGGAGTTAAGATTTTGAAGTGGTAACACAATTCCAGGTGTATACACAAAATGATTTGTTAAATGGCAAGTAATTCCCTACATAACATATTATTGAGATAACTATGGACTTGGTTGTTTGGGAGGAGTGGATGAGAATGTTGAATGGGGTGACATTAATCAAGATGAACTGTATTCATAAACAGCTTCAGTGAATGGCAACTCTTTTGTACAAATACTTAAAGACAATAAAAGTATTCAAAAGGTTGATTATGATAGTTAAATAGAGCGTTGAACCTCAATTCAATTCCCATTTAATAATATTTGTAACCTGGAGGTTTGGAGAATAAAGTTTAAATAATAAAACATTATGAATAGTTTTTTTCAAAAATTTGAAATTTAAATCAAAACTACTTTGCTTTTTGTCCACTATGGGCTGTTATAAGAATATACTTCAAAATAAGTGGATTAATAACATCAGGACTATATTACCCCTACTCTAGAAGCTTGAACATTGATTATAAAAATGATTATTCAAAACAAATCTTTGTATTATGGGGGTCAACATTCTGGTTCATTATAATCTGTTTGCTGGACATTCACATGGCAGAATAGTTATATTTGGCTTCTTTTATCAGGATCATTATTGCAGGGTCATCTCTGAAAGGCTGATTCTAATGTCACCAGACAGGGGAATAGAATTTCAATATGTGTAATTGGAAGGAGTTACAGTATCCAATATATTTTGCAACTTTTTCTTTAACTCAGTGTAGTGTATCATTTGGATATTATTTCATAGAAAATAATAACTTAAGGACAAACCTATATCGTGTAAATTATGTGAATGATTCTTCTTATGATGGGAATAATAGTAGTGATGACAGAGTGAAGTATGATTGTTTTGTGGCTCTTGAATCACATCATAGGTAATCATGTAAACATGTTCAGCCTTTCGAAGGCCTTTCTGGTGTATTTGAACAATCTTCAATGAGTTAACTGCTTTCAGAAATACAGATCTCCTTAGATTTTAATTGCTGTCTGCTATTAAGTCTCCCACAGAGACCAAAATCAGAGTATGCTAATTTCTCTGATAAAACATAAAATATAAATTGTATAATTAATATAATATGAAGACTGTATAATTAATAGCATTATAAATACTAGTGTTCACATTATATAATATATTGACATCCTTTGGTTACATCAATTTTTAAAATATTTATAACAATGTAAATAGTTTGCAAATAGTTACTTGATGATGTATAGAAAATGAGAAAAAGATTTGTGTACATATTTACTTGAGATGCAAACATATTCATCTGGTTATATCTGATCCTTCCTTTGTTGGTTTCATTCATGCATGGAGAACATGCAGAGAAGTGACAATTGTAACCTTGCGTTTACAAAAGGGTTAACTTACATGAAGTTTATGTTGGGCTAAATAACAGATTTTATAAATTAAATTGGTTTTGTCCCTTCTTTCCTTTCTTCCTTCCTTCCTTCCTTGTTTCTTCCTTCCTTCCTTCCTGCTGTCCTTCCTTCCTCATTCCTTCCCTCCATCCCTACCTCTCTCTTTTGCTCTCTTTTTTCTTTCTTTCTTTCCTTCTTTCGTCCTTTTTCTCTCTTTCTTTCTTGCTTTTCTTCTATTCTTCCTTTCTTTCTTTTACTCATAATATTTCTTAAGTGTATACATAAAATACCAATGTGTTATGAGTAATTATAAATATTAACTAGATTAATATTAATTTTAATGAACTATGTTATATCTCAAATCAAATTGTACTAAAAACCACTTCATAATATTTGCAGGATATGAAACAAATTTTACACTTCATGAAATTGTTTATTTCTTCAAACTAAAATAAGAATCTAGACATAATATGCATGAGTGTGCATGTGGGTGTGTGTTACTCTTGTGATTTGAACTCAAGGCCTATGCCTTAGTTTTTTTCACTCAAGGCTAGTTTCACCCACAACTCCACTTCTGGCTTTGTGTGTGTGTGTGTGTGTGTGTGTGGTTATTTGAGATGTGTCTCACAAACTTTCTTGCCAAATCTGGCTTTGGTCCCAAGCTTCCTGAGTAGCAAGGATTACAAACTTTAGACACTCATATTCAGGATAGATATATCAACTCCCACTCATGATAACCAAGGGACAGAACAGATAATGAATAATCCAGAGGAGAGTTCCCAAATAGCTCTACAAACACTGCTGGCAAACATGATAAATGAAAAGATTGAAAACATACAAAGGACTCTGTATGAGCGTGATCGGGAGAGAATGGAGGCAATCCAAAGGTTTATACAGGAATATTCTGAGTGTGAGGAAGCTACTCAAGAACTGATACAGGATTTTG
The DNA here is from genome assembly GCF_019054845.1 of Dipodomys spectabilis. Lineage (NCBI taxonomy): Eukaryota > Metazoa > Chordata > Mammalia > Rodentia > Heteromyidae > Dipodomys > Dipodomys spectabilis. Next base: position 6,727,274 of record NW_024870755.1, read on the forward strand.
GTGAGCAGCTTGAGAATACTCAAAGAGAATGGCAGGAATGGTGTAAACAGGCTGAGAATACTCAAAGAGAACTACAGGAATGACATGAACGGGAGGACGCTAAGCAAAAAGTAATACAGGAATTGAGAAAGCAGGATGAGAATACACAAAGATCACTAAAGGCATTCATGGGGTCCATTAACAAAGAGCTGAAGGAAGTCAGGGAGACCACAAAGGGAATGCTGAATGGAACCCAACAGAAGAAATGGGAGTCCAAGGAAACAATAACCAATCAACTAAGTGATTTGAGAATAAACACTGAACACCAAATTAAGGAGGTAAAGAAGTTCATACAAGATCTAAAACAAAGCTTCAACAAAAAATTTGAAGCCATCAAAGCTGACTATTCAGAAAGAAATCAAATAAAAAACAAAGTAGAAAGTCTTGACAGCAGGTTAGACCATGCAGAAGATCGAATCTCGGGGATTGAAGACAGCCTAGATATTATAGAGAAAGAACATACAACCATCCAGGACAAGTCCAAGAAATATGATAGATTTATCCAACACTTGGAAGACACCATCAGAAGGCCTAATCTAATGATAATGGGTGTAGAGGAGCACCTAGAAACAGAAGTTAATGGCCTAGGAAATTTATTTAACAGGATCCTAGCAGATAATTTCCCAAACATAAAAAAACATAGGCCTATTCAGATACAAGAAGCTTTTAGAACTCCAAATAGACCAGACCAGGATAGGACATCTCATCGTCACATTATAAGCCACACAGGATCAATTCAGACCAAGGAAAAGATCCATAAAGCTGTCAAGGAGAAAAGATTAATCATCCATAAAGGGAAACCAATTAGAATCACCTCAGATTTCTCAGCAGAGACAATCAAAGCAAGAAAAGCCTGGAATGATGTATGCCATGCCCTAAAAACAAACAACTATCAACCAAGAATACTGTACCCAGCTAAACTCTCCTTAATAACTGAAGGCCAAAAACAAATCCTTCCATAGCAAAGAAAAATTGAAACAATACATCTCCACCAAACCAACCTTACAAAAGATTCTTAAAGATGTCCTACATATAGAAAACCAACAAGATAAAATAAAGGCCAAGAAACTGCACCCAAACTGAGAATCCAAGAACCATAGGAAGAACCCAGTTTTCGTAGCCCCAAAGAAGGTGGATAACATGGCATGAACTCCCAAATACCTCTCAGGCCTATCTATCAACATTAACTTAACTCTTCAATTAAGCGACATAGACTGTCTAGATGGAATAAAAAACAAGATTGTTCAACTGCTGCCTTCAGGAGTCACATCTTGCCCATAAAAACAAACACATTTTCAATGATAAAGGCTGGAACAAAATCTACCAAGCAAATCGCCCCCATAAACAGACGAGAGTTGCAAGCCTAATATCAGATAACATAGACTTCAAATTAGAATTTGTGAGAAGAAATAAAGAATCTCTCCTTCAGGAGGATATTACAATTCTAAATATCTATTCGCCAAACAACGGAGCACCCAAAATTTATCCAAGAAACACTACTTTCCCTCAAATCCCACATAGATCCAAAGAAATTAATTGTTGGGATTTTAACACACCACTCTCCCCTCTAGATAGATCAACTCGGCAAAAACTCAACAGAGAAACCACAGACCTAAACAGCTGTATAGATCAACTAGATTTAACAAACATCTACCGAATAACTAACCCAGCAGCATCACAATACACGTTTTTCTCAGCAGCACATGGAACATTTTCAAATAGACCACATTTTAGGCCACAAAGCAAATGTGTCCAAATTCAGAAACATTGAAATTAAACCTTACATTCTCTCCGACCACAAGGGGATAAAATTAGAACTGAACACCAAACGCCACCAAAGAAATCCGTTAACACATGGAGGCTGAACAACACACTGCTGAATCAGGAGTGGGTCATGGAAGAGATTAGAGAGGAAATTCAAATGTTCATGCTATTCAACAAAAATGAGCACACAGATTACCAGCTCCTCTGGGTCACAGCAAAAGCAATACTCAGAAGCAAGTTCATAGCTCTGAGCTCCTACATCAACATATTGGAGAGATCTGAAACCAACAATTTAATGAGACATCTGAACCTCCTTGAAAAAGAGCAACAAGATAAACTCCAATTCAGTAGACAGAAAGAAATGATTAAAATTAAAACAGAATTAAATGAATTAGAATCCAAAAAAACTATAGAAAGAATCAACAGAGTTGATTCTTCGAAAATATTAACAAAATTGACAGACCCTTAACAAATCTTATGAGAAAAAGAAGAGAACACACCCAGATAAATAAACTCACAGATGAGAATGGAAACATCACCACAGAAACAACCAAGATTCAGAACATTTTAAGGGAATACTTCTCAAAACTTTATGCTAATAAGTTTGAGAACTTGGCAGAAATGGACCTTTTCCTAGCAAATATTGACATGCTAAAAATAAACCAAGACGAGTGAAACCATCTTAACAGGCCCATATCAAGAATTGAAATAGAAACAACAATAAGAGACCTCCAAGATAAGAAAAATCCAGGACAAGATGGTTTTCGAGCAGAATTCTACAAGGCTTTCAAAGCATAGTTCACACCAATACTCCTCCAACTCTTCAATGAAATTGAAAGACAAAGTTCACTACTGAAAACATTCTATGAAGCCATCATAACCCTCATCCCAAAAACACGCAGGGACTGATCAAAGAAAGAGAACTATAGACCCATTTCTTTGATGAACATTGATGCAAAACTTCTCAAAAAAATTTTGGCCAATCGACTTCAACACTTTATCCAAAAAATCATACACCACGATCAAACAGGATTCAATTCAGGGATGCAAAGCTGGTTAATATATGCAAATCAATTAATATTATTCATCACATCAACAGGAGCAAGGATAAGAACCATATGGTTATCTCAATAGATGCAGAAAAAGCATTCGACAAGATCCAACATACCCTTTATGATGAAGGTTTTGGAAAAATTAGGAATCCATGGAAGGCTGTATATGACAAACCTACAGCCAGCATTGTACTTAATGGTGAAAAACTAAAGCCATTTCCTCTTAACTCAGGAACAAGACAAGGATGTCCACACTCGCCACTTCTCTTCAATCTAATATTAGAATGCCTAGCTACAGCAATAAGACAAGATGCAAACATAAAGGGGATCCAAATAGGGAGAGAATAAATAAAACTCTCCCTCTTTGCAGATGAAATGATCTTGTATTTAAAGAATCCCATAGTCTACACTCCCAAATTACTCAAGCTGATTCAAAACTTTGGCAAAGTAGCAGGGTATAAAATTAACCCCCCAAAATCAATGGCTTTTCTGTATGCCAACAATGAGAAAAGTGTGGCTGAAATTAGGAAAGCAACTCCATTTGTAATAGCCCCACAAAAATAAAATACCTAGGAATTACCTGAACCAAAGAAGTGAAGGACCTCTATGATGAAAACATTAAAAACTTGAAAAAGGAAATCAAAGGAGAACTTAGAAAATGGCAAAACCTCCCATGCTCCTGGAATTGGAAAGATTAACATCCTGAAAATGGCAATATTTCCCAAGTCTATTTACAAATTCAATGCGATACCTATCAAAATTCCAACCTCATTCTTCAGGGAAATAGAAGAGGCAATCCAAAAATTCATATGGAACAATAAAAGACACCGAATAGCAAAAAAGCTCTTCAACGGAAAGAACACTGCTTGAGGAATATCAACACCAAATTTCAAACTCTACTATAAACCCATAGAATTTAAAAAAGCTTGTTACTGGCACAAGAACAGACCAAAGGACCAATGGAATAGAATTGAAAACCCAGAAATGAACCTACACACCTATACCCATCTAATCTTCCATATGGGAGCTAAAAAAATACAATGGAAGAAATACAGCCTCTTCAGTAAATGGTGCTGGCAAAATTGGTTAACTACTTGTAGAAAATTAAAGCTAGATCCTTACATATCATACTGCACCAGAATCAACTCCAAATGGATCAAAGACCTCGAAGTTAAAGCAGACAATCTGAAAACATTGCAGGGTGGAATAGGATAAACCCTAGGTCTCCTTGGCACAGGCTTAAATTTTCTTAATAGAGACCTGGAAACACAACAAATCAAAGAAAGTTTGGACAAATGGGATTGCATGAAGTTGCAGAGTTTCTGAATGGCAAAGGAAATAGCCAGCAAGATCAACAGAAAGCCCACGGATTGGGAGAATATCTTCACTAGCTATACAATGGACAAGGGTCTCATATCTAAAATATATTTGGAACTCAAAAAATTAAATCCCACAACAACAAATCCTCAAACAACTGCTGAATAAATAAGGGGGTTAAAGACTTAAAGAGAAACTTCTCTGAAGAAGAAAGAAGGATGGCCAATAGACACATGAAGAAATGCTCAACCTCCCTAGCCATAAAAGAAATGCAAATCAAACAACATTGAGATACCACCTCACACCAGTTAGAATGGCAAAAATCAAGAACTCTAAGATGCTGGAGGGGATGTGGACAGAAGGGAATCTTACTTCATTGCTGGTGGGAGTGTAAACTTGTTCAACCACTTTGGAAAGCAGTATGGAGGTTCCTAAAAAGACTTCACATAGAGTTCCCCTATGACCCAGCAATCCCACTTTTGGGCATTTACCCAAATGTTTACAAACAAGACCACACTAAAGCTACCAGGACAACTATGTTTATTGAAGCATTATTTACCATAGCTAAAATATGGAACCAACCGATATGCCCCTCAGTAGATGAATGGATCAAGAAAATGTGGTATAATCACACAATGGAATTCTAAACCTCCATCAGAAAGAATGACATTGCCCCATTTGTTAGGAAATGGAAAGGCTTGGAAAAAATTATATTAACTGAAGTAAGCCAAGCCCAAAGAAACATAGGTTCCATGATTTCCCTTATTTGCAATATCTAGTATATGTGTGAGTCAAGCAGAAAAGGTCAGATAATGTGATGTTAAGAAAATGAACACTTAGTTATGTATTTAAATGTTCTTTTTTTCTTTCATGCATTTGTTTCTAATGCATTTATAAGATTATTTCTTTGTAGCTTTGTATGTCCCTCCCCCACAGTATAATCCCTGCTTTCACCATATTTGGTGTGTGTATAATTTGTGAAGGAGAAAGGGGAAAACAAGTCGTTTAAAGATACAGGGCAACAATGAGAAGTACAAGTTGTCATGTCCAAAACGAAGTTTACAACTTTGGTGGGGGGGGGGGGGGGGGAGACTGGGAAGGGATGTGAAGGGTAAACAAAGGAGGAGGCTGCAATGCTTGATAAGAAATGTACTCATTATCTTCCCATGTCATTGTAACCCCTCTGTACAGTATGTTCACAATAAAAAAAAGAGAAAAAAATTACAATCTAGAAAGTGTATCTGTAATGTTAGTTGTGTCAAGTCACCATCGGCAGCAATCGTTTTTAGATCTCACTATGTCCTCTCTAATGCCAGATAATATTTCATTAATTTATTTAATTTTTTCTAACAAAATTCATTATGAATGGCAACATCACAATTTTCTAGTGAGCATCAACACATCTTCAACATATTTATTTCAACAAACAGCATTTTGCATTTTGTTTTTGTTGTTTAATTTTGCCAGCGCTGGGGCTTGAAATCAGGGCCTGGGCCCTCTCCCTGAGCTTCTTTGATCCAGACTTGCACTCTACCAATTGAGCCACAGTACCAATTCCAATTTTTCTGCTTATGTCATACTGAGGAATCACATCAAGTGCTTCATGCATGGGAGCCCAGCACTCTACCACTAACCACATTCCCAGTTATTGGGACTTGTTATTGTTGTTGCTTTAAGATAGCCTTTTACTATGTGTCCTTCTGTTGGCCAAAACATAGGCTGGTCTCAAGCTAACTTCTTAATCTTCCTCTCAAGTTCAGAGATTACAAACATTGACCACCATATTCGGCTCAGGATTCTTTGTGAGAAAATACTCTTTTAGATATAGAAAGAGTTATTCTGTCTTCCATGGACTCTATGGTTTTTGCATTCAGCATTTTAATCACACTCTTGTACTGGTGTGTTTCCACTTCTAGATCAATAGAACTATTTCAGGTTCTGAACTTGAAGCTGATCCCTGCCACCCAATAATATCACATTCTTGTGAATAGCAATAGCTGGCCTCATGAGCATAGCAGCCAGCTGGAGCTCAGCTATCTGATGGCCTTGGGCTCCAACAATGCAATCATTTCTGTGCACAGACTGAAAACTATCATAGGTAATTATGATTTACTCCATTCTATTCTCAGCTAAATTCTATTCTCAGCTTTGTATGCTTTAAAATCTCTTGAATATTAATTACATTTTCCTACATTCTCAAAAGTAACATATGTCTTACTCTAAAATTCATTCAAACATGCAAAAATATTAATGTAGTGCTGTCCAACTATGGCTCAAATTTTAAAACCTGGATAATTTAGAGATAAAAATCGGAGGATCCTGGTTTAAAGCAGCCTATGCAGAAAAATCTGAGATATTTCTCCAATTGAGAAACCAAAATCCAGAAGTGGAGATGTTGCTCTCGTGGGAGAGTGTCAGCTTTGAGCAAAAAGGCTAAACAAGAATATTAGGACTACTTCTGACTCCGTTGCCTCATTTGATTTTGCTTCACAAGTTACAAAATATTTTGACATAATTTTGGTTTGGTGTTTGGGGGAGGTTGGCTTTTGAAGTACTAGGGGGCCAGTACTCAGGCTTGAACTGAGGTTCTGGAGCTCTTGCTTAGATTGCTTTGCTCAATGCTGTCACTGTGCCCCTCGAACCACATCTCCACTTCTGACTTTTTCTACTTAATTGAAGATAAGAATTTGAGGATTTATTAGCTTGGGTTGGCATCAAACTGTGATCCTCAGATCCCATCGTTGTGAACAGCTAAGATTACAACAATGATCCAGAGGCTGAATATATTGTGCTCCCTATGAAACCTAAACAAGGGCAAGTGTGTAAGATGCATTTCTCTGTACAGTGTTTTCACAATAAAAAAGAAAATTAGTTAGAAAATATAGCCCTTATATGTGTGTATACATTATATAAATGTGCAGAGGGAAATGAGGATGTATCTGCTGATTTTGAGGAAAGATTTCAACTATGAGTTTTCACAGACTGGGCTACGCTGTACAGAATGCTTGAGACTAATGGTGAGGTAATTGATGTCATCATCCCATTCATCTACATCCCTTGTTAACATGTGCACTTTATACTGTGTTGTAATCATGATTATTTTGTGTATGAGAGGCAGTACTGGGGTTGAATTCAGGACCTATGTACTGTTGCTTAGCTTTTACATGCAATGCTAACACTCTACCATTTGAAGCACAGCTCAGCTTTCTGTATTTACTGTTTAAATGGAGGTAAGATTCTTTTTTGCTCAGTTGGCATTGAACTGAGTTCCTCATAGCTCAGGTTTCAGAGTAGCTAGTTTTACAGGCCTGAGGTTGCAAAGCCTAGCTTTTCATTATTACTTTTACAAGCTATCTGCTCACACACATTCCTTGCATTCAAAAGTCTCACTGTTCAGGATGATAAGATGTAAGGAAAGATGGTTGAGTGGATAAGTTACCAAATTGGTCTCTAGCCCCAGTAACATCATTCTGGCAGTAAGTTACATTTCAGTCAGTGAGCACATATTTCCAATTTCACTCTGCCTTTTTTAAATGCCTTTTTGAACTGTCTTTGATACATCTTTTAAACATTTTCTCCCAAACAGGAGATATTATGTGAATGTATTTGATAATATTTCAAATAGGGGTGTTGTTGTGTGTCTTCATGTCTGTTGTCAAAGGCTGTCCATCTGGGCTTCAGGAACAGAGCTAATGTTTCCTGTCTGCTGGTTGCAGACAGGAAGGTTTTTCCTGGCCAGGCTTTGACTTGGGATCCATTCATCTTAGATTTCTAAGTAGCTAGGATAACAAGCATGAACCACCAACAACTGGCTTGTTTTAGAAGCATTGCTTTTCATTCATTGATTTTTTTTTTCCTGGAAGTTTGATCTAGACAGACTGCTTGTACCTCATGATAATGTGATTTGAATAATACCCTTTGCCTCTGGCATTTCTGAAACTGATTTCCACAGTTCTAGACAAATGGAATTGTTCTAAAGCCAATAGCATTTTCCTTCTGAGATGTTAGGTCGCTTATTTAAATCTCTTATCATTTCCTTTGGCAAAACGATCAGGGTTTTTCTGTAAAACCCTATTTCTTGAGATTATTAGAGATAGAAGGTATCATGTACACACTTTCTAATAGTCTTTCCTTTTATAAACATATGTTACAAGATTGGATGGAAGAATGATGACTATTGAATTAATTTGATAACCACTCTAGAATTTTTAAGCTTTAATCCTTATTAACTCAAAGGAAGATTATAAACATTCAGAATAGTGGAATGTGTCTACTACTCATTAGTTGTATGTGGAAAGATGATCAGAATTCTTATGATTAATAAAATATTTCTTCAAATTTCCAATGGTTGACTGCTATGCTAATTGGGAGGAGACATTGGTGCTGCCAGGGGTTTGAAAGTTGGTAATGAAGCAAAATATCCTGGGAGAGAATTTGCTAAGGATATAATTTCCAAGACTCATACCAAATAAATTGAACTAGAATGCTAAGTGATGAATGACTGAGCACCAAATTTTATTTGTTGGCTTCTTGGTTTTTGACGTCCTGGGATTTGGACCTAAGGACTGGGTGCTGTTTCTTAGTTTTTTCCTCAAGGCTAGTGATCTTCCACTTTAACCATAGGTTCATATCCATATTTTTGGTGTTTAATTGGACATGTCTTTGGGCTTCCTTAAAACTGATCCTCAGTTATCAGCCTCCTGAGTAAGTAGGATTCCAATTGTAAGCCACCAGAGCCCAGCTAAAATCACATTTTATTCTTTCGGTGAATCAGATGTGTCTGACTTCTATTTTAGCACTTTGGTTCCAGTGGGTCATGTCAGTTTTATACTAAAATCAAAACCTTTCTTCTTGTAATACACATATCCCGTATCTACTTTATTCCTATCTTCATTTTCTGACCTCTTTTTGCTTCTTTGTACATTTCCATTCTTACTTCACAAGCAAGCATGTCAGTGCAGTTTTCCTTTTCTGAAGCAAGTCAGGTCCATTCTGATCAATGGGGGATGTACTTGCTGTTCTTACTGCCTGGAGTACCTGCTCCTAGATAACTGCCTGGATGATGGCTCACATATCAGCTATCTCTTGTTCAGGGTTGTCTCATCCCATCCTCACTGTGAAGTTGTTGCTACAAAATCACGAATATCATGTCTCTGAATAATAGGAATTATCATTATGATTTCTGGTTTTCGTTTCAGCATGAAATTGGTGAAGACAGAGCCACATTCACTTCTGTTTCTCCAATACCTATAATAGTGTCTAATCCTTAGTGTTCAGGAGTCTTACATGGAGATCAGCCTTCTCCAGTTCAATTTATTCTAGCTTCTGGTCAGGACAGCTCTTCAAGCTGAAGTCTGATAGCTAGTAAGTCATTCCCTCTCATTATTTGTGCCTGTTGGTGTTGTTGAGTCTACTTCAGGTCAAAACCAGTGCCTGACACCTATTTGTTGTTATGGCAAAGGTGGCTGTGACATCATAGAAATTATAGCCATTATTTTGTGAAGCTGTGTGAGGACATTCACCCCCACATAATTTCTTCCAAATATGTGTCTCCTTTGCCTAGGAGTGCATTCAACAATTCAACAACCAAACTCTCACCCAGTTCTTGATACACTCAGAATATGTTTCCATTTCCTTAAAAAAAAATTCAAAACATGCTTTGGTGATTTGTAATTGAATTACTGAAACAGAGTATATAATTTTATGTATTTGTAAGTCTTTGTCTATCTCTCTTGAGCCCTTGCCATATTTCTATGAGTTTGCAGCTTGGGAAGGGAAATAAGGTTTAACTCAGTATAGTCAGAGATTATAGTTCAGAAGGCTCTTTTTAGATCCTTTTGGAGGGAATGCCTACTTTCTATCTGATGTTCTACAGATGGACATCTTGGTACAGAAACTGAGTAGAGTGTCATAAGAGGCTTGTCCTGATTTCTACTGACTTTCTTCTGAGTTTGGGGAGTGTGATCCCACTGCATATATGTCTCTTTGCTACACTGAAGGGCCCAGGCCTCTTCTGAAAATTTAAGGCCTAAACCTCATAACCCAGCTTCCCACATCTCTAGGATTACAGGCTTGAGTCTCATGGACTCAACTCATAGCTGCATTTTTATACATAGCGTAGTCAGTTTCATTATATTCACTTCATAGACAGATATATACAAATATATGTATATGTTTATTCATCTATTTATAATAAGTGTTAGATATAGAAACACACGAATATATATTCATATAATCATATAATTATAATCAAATTATAGCTGTATTTACCCAAAAATATTTTACACTAATATTTTGTTAAATAATTACTCAAGAATAAAAATTTAAATACCTGTATAGTTTGAAAAATCATATTCAATTTTATGTATTATATAATATACTATATATAACATCAAGAATATAACATGTGTTTACATACAGCTAATTAAATTATGTTATTTTCCTTCCGGATTTTGTGTTTGTTCATCTATGTAAGCCTTCTTTCTTCTATTGATGATGGTTTTTACTTTCTAGTATATATATTTCCTATATATTTTGTCAAATATTAACCATAAGTAGATTTTTATATTATTGGATGCAAATTTTTCTTCCATATTTACCCAAAGCAAAAAGAAAATGTATACACATTTGAACTCACTGTTGGAAGTGTGTCCCACATACCACTATAAGTATTGTGTCATTTGTCCCAATTGAGAGAATAGCTTTCTAGGCCATTTTATCTGCTGTCCAAGACCTTTTCTCTCCCCCTTATCAACACAGCCAGGGATGGCCCGGCTTCTTTGCCGCTCCCTGAGCATTTAAGAGTTCCCTTTATACACAGTAGGCTCTTTTGTTCAGCCCCCTGTCACTCTGTGTTTTCCCTCCAATAGCACATGTATGCACGATGCTTCAGATTGTAGGCTTAAAAAGAAACATATTTAGGATTCATGAGTCTACAATATATCTAAAACATTGACATTTTAATAAAGTTAGAAAAATAAATAGAATGAACACTTTACAACAATCAGAACAAAAATAAAAATAAAGACTTTTCCAGCAAGGGGGAATGGAATCTCTAAATCTAGCTTGGCCTCTAAGTTGCCTTCAGACATAAATTCTGCCTCTGAGCCCTCAAAGGAATTTACTTCCTCATTAAAGACAGGATTTTCTCCCTGAATCCAAGGAGGGGCAGATTCTAATTTCTTAATTGCAATTTGGATCCCCCGCAGGAGGATAGATTGGTCTGGGTATTCTGTGAGGAAAGATTCTCTTTCCTCAACTGAATCTAGATTTTGGACCTCTCTTATTGGTTTTCCTGAACATAGACTGGGGTCATTTTCCTTTAGCACACATTTACCCTGCACACCAAGACGAGTCTTTTTGACTGGTTTGGCGCCGATCTAGGTGGATTGTGAATATCAATGGGAGACATTCTGGATCATCTTCTTCCTTGGTTGTATGTGCAGGTGCACCTGCATCACATGTGGTGTTCAGAACCAGTGAGATGTCCACAAGACTCAAAACTTGCTTGGGCCTTTCTACAAATTAAAAAAAAAAAGCCCTCTATATTCACATGCTTTCTGGAGATTAGTGATGGCTTCAGATGTCTATCAGTCACCATAGATAACATCACTGATGGGTTCTTTATCTGGAGTTCTGCAGGAGTTTTTCTACGGTGATGCAAACCTGAGCATGGAAATAGGTTCAGGAGACTTAGAACTATAGAAGTTAAGGTGTGACTAAACTTTCATGATGATCTAATGGGGGAAGCTTTAGAACTTGAGTTTGGACTGAACACTGATAAGTAGGTAGGGTGTTTCTAATCAGTCATTACGTCCAAGTTCTTTCAAAAGGAGAACAGATATTACCTGGCAAAGAATATCAATAAAAGGACATTTTGTCAAGCTGGGGCGTACAAAGGGCTGTTGGTCAATCAGGCACAGACCTAGAGACAGAGGTTCTAACCGTACTCACTAGATCTGAGGCATCTAAACAAGGACTTCTTCCTCTTTTTCTTGGTCTCAAGGATCATGCGTTCCTTCAGCTGCTTCAGAAGAATATGTGAGCAGAAGAGCAAGTCTGAAGAGGGCATGTTGAGCTTGACATACTGTGTAAATTCTTTCATGGTGTCATGGTACGTGTACTCATAGAAATCATCATAGTAGAAGTCCATCCACATAGGAAAGATGGAACAAACCATGCTGTGAGCAGACGAGGAAAATGAGAGCCCACCCTCCACATCCTGACCTATATAGTTTTTGTGGCAGGATATGCATGTTGGGAGACGGGAAGAGACTCTTGCAAGCAGGCTGCTCCTCACAATTTCTGAAAAACAATACTCTAAAATTCTCCTTGTGATAGGGGAGAAATTTGTTTCCCCACTGAATCTGACTTGTTATGCACAGACCTCTTTGTCATCCATGAGAGTCCAAAACAGCAACCACATCCATGATGTGTAATCTGCTATCCACTGAAATGCTAAGCCTCAACCCCCTGGTGAAAACCACAACTGGTGTGCAAAGAAGAATGTAGACTTTGAATCAAAAAGCTCAAAGATACCCATTTTTCAAGGACATAACTTCTAATTGTCCTAACGTCCACTTTCTTTTTCATCTTGTTCATCTTCCTCCCAGTTACGGTAGAAGGATCTGTACCAATGGGAGGAGAGAAGGAGAACAACTCTGTGCTTCTCCTTGTTCTGAACTAACAGGACACACATGGTCCTAGTTAAATCCCACAGAGTAATGTAAACATGACAGGAAAAACTGGAGATATGTCTACACAATTTCAAGGAAATTCTGTGAGACTGCTTATAAGCATCTGTCCAAATAAATGCACAATGGCTCATGCCTCTAATCCTACTAACCAGGAGAGTGAGATCTGAGGATCACAGTTTGAAACAGTCTAATTTGTAAAATTCTAAAGATACTTCAATTAACCGGCCAAAGGTCAGACCTGGACGTGGGGCTCAAATAGCAGAGTGCTACGAACAGGACAGCATTCAGGCCCCGAATTCAAGCTCAAGTTGCATTCTTTCTTCTGTCTATATTCATTCAAAAGCCTCCAAGATAGTGGTTTCCTAGGTGAGGGTGGACGTTGGGTGCCACTGGCTCATTCCTTTAATCCTAGTCTCTCAGCAAACAAACTGCTAAGGCTCCCCTAGCTTCTGAGGCAAATGAAATGTTCTGGCAGACCAGTCCTAAGGAGTTAGCCATGGAGTGAACTTCTTTGTCTCAAGACAAGCTCCTGTGATCAAACCCCAGTGAAACAGTCTCAGAGAGGTACCAAGTATTCCAATCATCTGCCAGGGTGTTTCATCAGCTCTGTTTGAGGGAGGAGCACTCAATTTTTACACAATATCCAGCAACTGCTCCATTGTCTCCTAGTCTATAGTGGTGAAGGATGTTTTTAACATAGAAAAGATCACCTTTCTTGTAATCAGGGACGAGGTCCATTACCAGCATTTCCAACAAGCCTGAGTCCAAACTCCCTATATTATAAGGCACATTCAGGGTTTGGGCTGACTCATTGTCACACTGAGGTGGTAAAAAGAATGGATTTTTGACACATGGAATTGGGAGTATACTTCAAAATGAGTAATAGAGTGGACTGAAAAGTACACAGTAAATATTTTCTCATTATACATATATAAAAGCATACAAGAAGAAGGTTGTACTGTGGGCTGTCATAGTTATACCTGGCCTAAGTTGCCTTCTGATTTCCTTGGTTTCTTCTTATAAAAAGGCCTGAGAATATGGATTCGTGTTTTTTCACTGATCCAATGTCTGCAGCATTGTGTGAGGCACTCACATCTCTCATGCCTAAGACCTGAGTCTCTTGAACTTTGAAAACAACACAGGAACATCTTTCTTGATCCTGAGCCACAGGCCACTTGAGCTGGCATGAGCTGACTGTCAGTTACTGTCGCCTGACTCTCAGAGTTCCATATTCTATTCCATTGTGAGGTAGAGAGTGTCATCTCTCAGAGCCCAATGATCTAAGCTGCTTGCTCACATAAGATCGTCTCATAGACATACTGGAGACTGAAATCTCCCCTCCCACATCATTCTATACACATGTGAACATTTTCAAATCCCGACATCCTCAGCTAGGCCTGGGAATCAGCATGCTCTCAACCTCAACGAACACTTCCTAGATCAGATCCATGCCTTATTTGTCACTTTTCCTTTCATACTGCAGAAATCATTTTGCCTCTCAGGGCCCTCTCAGCCTGCCATGTACTTCTTGCATCTATTTCTGACATCTACATCCTAGGACTTTGTTGGTTGTTTGTTTCCTAAACTTGTTTACCCTTGAATCCCCAGTGTGCTGTCATCTGGAAAAAAGGTAAGTACTTAGAGGTGGGAAAATCATACAAGTATTGAAAAATAAACCTTACACATATTGTCAGACATTTTTAGAGATGTACATGCTTGTAAGATAAGAGAGTATTTTTGAAAATTTTTTCATAATTTATGACAGAAGGGAAGGGGGGAGGGAAGAGGTGCTGCATTATCTTCTGATAATTCAGTGATTATTATAGAAAAATACTATAGTTGAACGAATGTAAGCTTTAAATATAAAAACGTTGCTCCTGTTTTTTTTTATAATAAGCTAGTCGTTTATAAAGAATTCCTCACTAAATCTTGTCATCTTTGTCCCATAAACTATCCTCCTCCTTAAAATAATCAGGAAAAAAACCTTCACAAATGAGTGGGCTGTTGCCCAATCTCCGGATAAGTATTTAAGATACAACATTGCCAGAGCATCTGTGTGTGTACATGTGTGTTGGTGTTTGTGTGTGTGTGTGTGTGTGTGTGTGTGTGTGTGTATGTGAGGTTATGTTGTGCATATCTATGTTTTAGGTCTTGAATTCAGGGGCTATATGACAAGCCTGAGTATCTTTCTGGTGACTGTAGTGATCTACCAATTGTGCCACAGTTCCACTGCAAGAATTCTGCAGTGAACTGGAGAGGAGAGACTCATAAAATTTCATGTTCAGGCTGTCTGAACTAAATCTCAGGTCTCAAACGCCTGATTATTTAGAATTATACTTATCAGCATCCATAACCAGGTTATAAAACAGTGTTAATGGAGGAAATGGGGTTCAAAGTTTCAGTCTAGCTTCACAACATTCTATATCATAAAACAACAACAGCAGAACCCTATATAAAATACAATAAAAAGATGTAATTAGAATATAATTTAATGATCTAGTCTGTTAGCATACATTTCAGGAAACCATGGTCTTAATGATTTAGCATCACAAATCCAAACAAAATGAGATAATTTCAGTAGACTCTACAAATTTTTAATTCCATCATATAATAATTTCAAATCATTATAATAAACAGGAAAACATGCATACTTATAATGTAAAAAGATGTAAAAAGATGAAGATGGCAGATTATGAAATGGGAAATTCTACACTGCAGGAAAATTATTGTCATGGTGAATATATGGTGGTATTGTCATGGTGAATATATGAAAATATACTTCAGAGGAACAATAGATAAATATATATGTACTACACATAGTCTAACTTGTCTCTAACCCTATCAACTTCCAATATTCTACACATTGTCACTGTGTTTGTGTTTATGAAACATTGCAAAATAGCTAGCAGAGTCAGGAGGTTACCAAAATACATTAGCTTGAATGTTTTAGGAGATAAACCTGCTAATTATATTGACTACTTTAGATATTTAACATGTAGTGTGTAATCATTGTACTCTCTAAGTATATACATAAGCTATTCAAAGTGAAATGGAATATAACATTGTTTTGCCTGTAAAGGTAGGTATTTGGGACATCAGTTCCAGACCAGTGTAGAGTTACCTGCAATGCTCCCCAACCCCTGGCTATGCGTGATGGAATACTTCTATCATCCCTGGCCCATGGGGAGCTGAGAACAGGAGGATTTCAAATCCATGCCATTCTAGGAAAGATCGTCCACATAGCTCCATCTCAACCAAAGAAAGTGCAACACTGGCTAGCACTTATCACACCCACCTAGGTGAAAATAAAAATAAGAGCATTGTAGTAAAAGTAACAAAAATATTAAAACATGGCAATACAAACCGTCATGAACAATACTTAACTAGTGTTTGTTTCTCATAACTATAATCCTAACTATAGCTAGGATTATATATGTGAGCCAGAGGCACCAAGCAGTTCATTTTAAAAATGACTATTTGAAGCCAGGTGCCAGTCTCTCATGCTTGTAATCCCAGTTAGTCATAAGGCTGATTTCTAAGGATCGCAGTTCAAAGCCAGCCCAGGAAGAAAAGTCCCCATAAGACTCTTATCTCCAATTAACAACTCAAAAAACAGAAGTGACTCTGTGGCTCAATTGGTGGAATTCTAAGTAACTTGAGCACAGAGTCTCAAGGACAGTGCCCAGGCCTTGAGTCCAAGACCCACAACTGTCAAAGAATAAATAAACATTTTAAAGTCTGAATTTTTTGTAAATTAAAATGACAGCTGTGGTATACAATTCCACAGACTACTACAGATTTCATTATATTTGTAGTTAGAAAAAGTAGCAGCAGTTCAATAAAGGACATTTTTTCATAAACTCGGGCAGATTGGTCTCTAATTCGAGGAAATTGGACTCATACATAATATTTTTTGGTGGCTTTTTGTTTTGTTTTTAGAACACGATGAGAAACCTTATTTCTACCAATGGCTATTTGGATGTGTCTAACATCATTCCAGGCCATGCAAAATTAAACAGTAAAGACAGGACGCAGTCTTTGTTTTGTTTTTTTGTGAGGCCTGAACTCTGGGCCTGGGCGATGTCTCTCAGCTCTTCAGCTCAAGGCTAGTGCTCTACCACTTGAGCCACAGCGTCACTTCCAGCTTTTTTTTGCTTATGTGGTGCTGGGGAATCGAACCCAGGGCCTCAGGCATGCAAGGCAAGCGCTCTAACACTGAGCCACCTTCCCAGCCCTGACAGGACGCAGTCAACTGGCAATAAATTACTTGTCTTTATGCCATGTTCCAAATGATTTGTTTAGCTTATACGTCCCTATGGCCTATAGTTTCCTATTCCTGCCTTCCTCAAAATACAAGCATGTTCCACCAATTCAGATTTGAGCCAGGCAATATGTAGTATTAGTGCCAAAAGTAGAGGAAAATTGTAACACAACTAGGGAAGCATGAAACCAACACGTTAGTAGCTGGACACAGGGGACTCAGGCCTATAAACCCAGCTACTCAGGAGGCTAATGATCACAGTTCAAAGACAGCAGGAGTGAGAAAATCTGTGACTCTTCTCTCCAATTAACAACCAAAAAGTCATAAAGGAAGCTGGGACTCCAGAGGTAGAGTAGCCTTGATTACAAAAACTCAGGTGCAGCAACCAATCCTGAGTTGAAGCTGAAGGTTAGGCACAAAAACAAAAACAAACAACAGCAACAAAACAAACAGAAACTGGGAGAAAGCTCAGGAAAGGATGGCATTGTCTACAAAGCAAATGTACACATTACATGAATTGTGATATGGTAAACACTCTACACACCTGAGTAACAATTACATTTAAAAAAAAGAATCTGAGAAATCCCAAAGCTATGGACCTTTTGATGTGCATCTGCTTTCTAGTATTTCAAAGTCCCATCATCTGACCTGGTAGCACACAGGTTGTAGCCCAGGGTGATTAGAAAATATGAAGGCAGATGCTGATCGAAGATGGCGACGGGGCAGTAGGGAAACGCCACAGCTCTCTCCAACCAAAAAGAGAGTTCGAGTTCCAACGTTTAATCTCCCCAAGAGACCAACAACAACAAAAAGACGAACACTCAGAGAAAAACCAGAGGTGGAAAATAACAAAAAAAGAAAGAGAGGAAAAGAAGAATTTCAGAACAGAGAAGAGCGAAGACCCCTCCCCCAACCTTTACTGGCCGTGCGGCAGTGCGCCAAGCCACCGGCCAGCCGGCCCGGCGGGGGCTGCCGGAGCCACAGAGACACAGGGGGCGGCTTGCAGATCACCACGTACCGGATTGCAGAACAGCGGATCGCCAGGAACAGAGAAACCTAACAGCCGGGAGTCTCCACGAGGATCCCACCCCCACCCATCACTCTCCACCGGAGCGGAGAGGCTCCATCCCGCCAAAGCCGCCCGGCACCAGCAGCGCGACAAAGGGACCTGTGGGCAGACCACCCGCCCAATCGCCATCGCAGCAACCCGGCGGGGGGCCGCCCAACACAGCCCGCAACCACCCCAACTGAACTCGGATTGCAACAACAACTGACGACCTACAGGGTGAGTACCCAACAGGGGACAGTGAATCCCTCAAGGGAGACCAGAGCTGGAGGGAATCCCCAGACCCTGACTTAGACTCCCTACCCCAACACCCGGACCACAGGACCCACTAAAACTGGGAACTGTTCGAGAGCTCCACCAGCCGGTGGAGCACACTCTGCTGGCCAGGCCAGAGCAAGAGCGCCCCTGGAAGGGAGCTTAAATGCCCAAGCCAGGAACAGCGCCCTGGGTCAAGATTACCAACAGTAGAAGAAATTTGAACTGTGTCCTCCAGGCTGCATAACCTAGGTGGTATATACATTAGCACAGGCCTAACGAGCGCGCTCCAAGTTGGGGCTGGAACCAGGCCTGGGGACCGGCACCTGAACAAAGCAAAAAGGGTCAGAAGTGGGGCTGTGACTCAAATGGTAGGGTGCCAGCCTTGAGCTGAAGAGCTGAGGGACAGCACCCAAACCTAGAGTTCAAGCCCACAACCAGCCCAAAACAAACAAACAAAAACACATCAGGAGACCATAGCAGACTCCAGTATTTGGGAGAGTGCATCCAGAGCATCTGATCTTCCCAAGAGCACCTGCAGGAGCAAACACAAGCAGTCTAGGCTGCTCAACCCTTCTAAAGGCAGGAATTGCTACAGCAGAGAGCTGAGAATCCTAAGTAAGTCAGAATAGCAGCTGGAAATAGGCTCCCAACAGAATCCAGATCAGGCACAGACTCTCTCTACCAATACAGAATCAGCAACCAAGCAAAGACAGACACACCAAAACAAGATTGAAGAGCAGTCTCCTGAACCCCCATGCGAAAATCACAGAGAAAAATCACAAGGTTTACCACTACCCAGGACAGCAAGCTCACCTCAAAAGGCAGCAGCCACGCAGGGGAGAGCCCCAGTGGGAGCAAAGCAGGAATGGAAGACAAAAACTACATCCAAGGGTTGCTGGAGGCAATGACTCAAGAAATAAAGCGAGAAATGGATCAGAAATTGAAAGAGCACAAGGATGAACTATCAAAAGATATACAGGACATCAAACAAAAGTTGGATGCAAAAATAGAAGCTGCACAAACCTCAATAAGAAGTGAGATAAACGCCAAATTAGAGGTAATGCATACTGATCTCACCTCATTGAGAGGTGAGATCAGTACTCTGAGAACCAACATTGAATCCATAAAGGGATCCATTTCCACCATGCAAACCACAATAGAAGCCACGGTCAACAGAGTGAATGAAATGGAAGGTAGAGTGTCAGATACAGAAGACAGAATACACCAACTGGACCAAAAAGTGACAGATATGGAAAAATCACTCAAATTAAACCAAAGGGAAATTCAAGAGCAAGCAGATAATGCTAAAAAATTTAACCTTCGCATAATTGGAGTGGACGAAGGTGAGGAATTCCAGAACAAGGGAATGCAACACCTATTTAACAAGATAGTCAATGAAAATTTTCCCCACCTCAAAAACGACCATCTTAACTACATCACAAAAGCTTATCGAACACCCAACAAGCAAGATCCCAGGAGAAACACTTCTAGGCACATTATAGTAACAATGATGGATCTGAATAATAAGGAAACAATCCTGCATGCAGCAAAAATGAAGAAGGAGCTATACTACAACGGGAAAAAAATTAGAATCACTGCAGATCTCTCCACACAAACAATGAATGCAAGAAAAGCCTGGGAAAGCACCATACGAGCCCTGAGAGCCAATAACTGCCAACCCAGACTGATATACCCGGCAAAGCTAGCATTCACATTCGATGGAGAACTGAAAACTTTTAATAGCAAAGAAAAACTAAATGAATACATAAACATTAAGCCAGCATTACAAAGAATTCTAAGAGGGGGGACACAACCTGAAGAAAGCAACCAGGAACTGGGACCTGCCCGAAACAGGCATTACTCAAAGTCTAACTGAGCAAGCACAGGAGGAAAGGAAAAAAGAAAAACTTAGGAAAACGGAATGGCAGGGACAACAATGCATCTCTCTATACTTTCTCTTAATATAAATGGGCTGAATTCGCCAATTAAAAGAAAACGAACTGAGGACTGGATCAGAAAACAAGACCCATCCATCTGTTGCCTTCAGGAGACCCACCTCTCAGCCAAACATACAAACAAACTCAGAGTGAAGGGGTGGAAAAGGATCTACCAATCAAATGCCCCCAATAAGAATGCAGGTGTAGCTATCCTGATATCTGACAAAATAAACTTTTCATTAAAATCAGTACAGAAAGACAAGGACGGACACTACATATTAATAAAGGGAACAATCCAAGAGGAGGATATAATCATCATCAACTTATATGCCCCAAATATCGGTGCACCCAGATATGTTAAACAAATGCTCTCAAACTTACAGAATAAAATAGATCCCAATACGATAATACTAGGAGACTTTAACATGCCACTCTCACCAAAGGACAGGTCTACCAACCAGAGGATTGGCAAAGAAGCTACCGAATTAAGTGAGGCCATACTTCAAGCAGAATTAACTGACATCTACCGAGTATTTCACCCTAAAACAACACAGTACACATTCTTCTCAGCAGCTCATGGAACTTACTCCAAAATAGACCATATCCTAGTTCATGCAAGGAACTTAAGCAAATACAAAGGGATCGACATAATCCCCTGTATCCTATCTGACCACAGTGGAATCAAGCTAGCTCTCAATAACAAAGCATACCGCAGAAATTTCTCTAATACATGGAAATTGAACAGCACACTCCTTAACAAGGCCTGGGTAACAGAAGAGATCAGAGAAGAAATAAAGCATTTCCTACAACTCAATGAAAATGCAAACACCTCACAAAGAAACTTGTGGGACACAGCAAAAGCAGTCCTGAGGGGCAAATTCATTGCCCTCAGTGCCCACATCAAGAGAATGGAGACAGACCAAGTAAATAATCTCATGTTGCAACTAAAACAGCTAGAAAAAACAAGAAAAAATGGGACCTAAAGCTACTAGACGAAGCCAGATAACCAAATTGAGAGCAGAGATTAACCAATTAGAAAATCAGAAAACCATAACCAAAATAAACCAAATAAAAAGCTGGTTCTTTGAAAAAATAAACAAAATTGATGGCCCGTTGGCAAGATTAATTAAAAAAAGAAGAGAGGAAACCCATATTAATAGGATTAGGGATGCCACGGGAAACATCAAAACACGTACCCAAGATATCCGAACAATTCTAACAGACTACTTTCAAAAGCTATACTCTCTAAAGGAAGAAAATCTGGCGGAAATGGATGCATTTTTAGAGAAATACAAGTTACCCAAACTGAGCAAAGAAGAAGTTAACCAATTAAATAAGCCAATATCCTATAATGAGATACAGGAAGCTATCAAAAGTCTTCCAACAAAAAAAAGCCCAGGACCAGATGGATTCACAGCAGAATTCTATAAGACCTTTAAAGAAGAACTAATACCCATACTCCTCAAACTCTTCAGAGAAACAGAGAAGGAGGGAGCTATCCCAAACTCATTCTACGAAGCCAATATCACACTCATCCCCAAACCAGGCAAAGACCCAACCAAAAAGGAGAATTACAGGCCAATCTCCTTGATGAACACAGATGCAAAGATCCTTAACAAGATTCTAGCTAACAGAATCCAGAAACACATTAAAAAAATAATACACTATGATCAGGTAGGCTTCATCCCAGAGACACAGGGATGGTTTAACATACGTAAGTCAATAAATGTAATCCAGCATATCAACAGAGCCAAGGTCAAGAATCACATGATTATCGCCACAGATGCAGAAAAGGCCTTTGATAAAATTCAACATTCATGCATGCTAAAAGCTCTGGAGAAAATAGGAATAGAAGGAACATTTCTAAAAACAATAAAAGCCATTTATGACAGACCAATAGCCAATATTATACTTAATGGGGAAAAGCTACAACCAATCCTCCTAAAAACAGGAACAAGGCAAGGATGTCCACTGTCTCCACTCCTCTTCAACATAGTCCTAGAACCCTTAGCCAGGGCAATAAGGCAAGAAAAAGACATTAAAGGGATCCGCATAGGGAAAGAAGAAATTAAACTATCCCTTTTTGCAGACGACATGATACTATACCTCCACGATCCCAAAAACTCCATCCCCAAACTTTTAGAAATCATAAGTCACTTCGGCAAAATAGCAGGATACAAAATAAACCCACAAAAATCAGTTGCCTTCCTATACACTGATAATGCACAGGAAGAGAGGGAAATAAAGGGAGCAACCCCATTCACAATAACCTCCCAAAAAATAAAATATTTAGGAATTAACCTAACCAAAGATGTAAAAGAACTATTTAATGAGAACTATAAAAAGTTAAAGAAAGAAATTGCAGAAGACACTAGGAAATGGAAAGACCTCCCATGCTCCTGGATAGGCCGACTTAATATAGTAAAGATGGTGATACTTCCAAAACTAATATACAAATTCAATGCAATTCCTATTAAAATCCCAATGACGTACATCACTGAAATACAGAAAACAGTCCAAAAATTTATATGGAACAACAAAAGACCTAGAATAGCCAAAACAATTCTAGGGGATAAAGACAATATGGGAGGGCTATCCATGCCGAACTTCAAACTCTACTACAGAGCTATAATCACAAAGACAGCATGGTACTGGCACAAAAACAGACCCGAAGACCAATGGAACAGAATAGAAGATCCAGATATAAATCCACAGGCCTACAGCCAGCTGATATTCGACAAAGGAGCCAAAGACATACAATGGAAGAAACACAGCCTCTTCAACCGCTGGTGCTGGGAAAACTGGGCAGCCACATGCAGAAAACTAAAAGTGGACCCCAGCCTATCACCATGCACCAACATCAACTCAAAATGGATTAAAGACCTTAACATTAAACCTGAATCTCTGAAACTACTACAGGACAGAGTAGGAGAGACACTTGAACTAATAGGCACAGGAAGGAACTTCCTGAACAGAGTCCCAGGGTCACAACAAGTTGGAGAGAGACTCGACAAATGGGACTACCTTAAAATAAAAAGCTTCTGCACAGCTAAATCTATCGCAACTAAGCTAGAAAGACAACCAACTAATTGGGAAAAAATATTTACCAGCAATATATCAGACAAGGGGTTAACATCCTGTATATACAGGGAACTCAAGAAACTAATCCCTCCCAAACCTAACAAACCAATTACTAAATGGGCAAGGGAACTAAAGAGGGACTTCTCAAATGAAGAAATAAAAATGGCAAAGAAACACATGAGGAAATGTTCATCATCCCTGGTGGTGAAGGAAATGCAAATAAAGACAACCCTGAGATACCACCTTACCCCAGTCAGAATGTCCCACATCCACAAATCAGCCAACGACAAATGCTGGAGGGGATGTGGAGAAAGAGGAACCCTGTTACACTGCTGGTGGGAATGTACACTTATACAACCACTTTGGAAAGCAGTCTGGAGGGTCCTTAGAAAGCTAAAGATTGACCTCCCTTACGACCCAGTCATACCACTTCTAGGCATCTACCCTGAACAACAGGAACCAATATACAAGGACACGTGCACCTCCATGTTTATTGCAGCACTGTTCGCAATAGCCAGGATATGGAAACAACCTAGATGCCCCACCACAGATGAATGGATCCAAAAATTGTGGTATCTATACACAATGGAATATTATGCAGCCATTAGAAATGAGAAAATAATGGCATTTGCAGGGAAATGGATGGAGCTAGAAGGAATCATGTTGAGCGATGTAAGCCAAGAACGAAGAGACAAACGGTACATGGTCTCCCTGATAAGTGGATGCTAAATCCAAAAGGTTAGGTGATACGATAAAACTAACAGGACTTAAGAAACAAAGAACTCCCGCTCATCTGGTTGAACCACTACTAAATATCCCCATGCTGCTGATCACAAATATGGTATATAACATGTGAACACTGTTATATATTACAGACTGTGGTAGACAATTTGCTCCAGGGAAGTTAGAATGAACTTGTGACTTTGAAATTATGTAATCATTTAATCACAATCAAAAAAAAAAAACCTCGGGGAAGGGAGGGAGGGAGGGGATGGTAGGGGGAAAACAATGGAGGGGGTAACAATGTTCAAGAGGAAGTGTACTCATAACCTCACTCATGTAACTGTAACCCTCTGTATAGTAGCTTTACAATAAAAAAAAAAAAGAGTAGATATGGAACACATGCTTAATCCCACTGATTCTACTATATCCATCAGGAAAAAGTAGGAGGCAAGTCCGGATAAGTCATTGCGGATGCTATACATAGGACCCATGGACCACTGTGAAAACCTGGGTTACTCTGAGAGAAATGGGGAGCCACTGGAGATTTTTTAAGCAGGAGAAGATATTATCAGGGATCAAAATCATAAGAAGATTTAAAGATTGAATAAAACAATTCAAGGAAAGTACTAAACACTATGGCTTGTCTATTAATGGTGCTCAATGAGTGGCAATTATGACTGTAATCATCATTTTCAAGGAATGCTATTAGAGCAGTAGTACTCTTTGCCAAGACTGAATCAGGAAGATAGAGAAAATGTGAATGGTGCTTTCACTAGTATGGTGGGCTTAGTAACCAAGCACCTCTCAATAAGGAAAAACCATGGACCATATGGTAAAATCTACCAAACATGCAAAAAAGAATTAGCACCTAACTCCACAAACTCTCCCAGTGTTGCAAAGTAGAAAATTCTTCTTAATCTACTGTAAGATGTCAGCATTATCTTTATGGTGAAGTCAAACACACAACAAAAATAAAAATAAAGATCAATAAAGGTTCTTGATTATTATTAATCTAAAATGTCCTCTATAAGACACTAACAAAAATTTCACCTGTTAAAAGTGGGATTTGTGCCTGGCGTCAGTGGCTCACACCTCTAATCCTAGCTACTCAGGTGGCTGAGATCTGAGGATCACGGTTCAAAGCCAGCCCAAGAAAGAAACTCCATGAGACTCTTATCTCCAATAAACCATTCAGAAAACTGGAAGTGGTGCTGTGGCTCAAGTGGTAGAGTGTTCGCCTTGAGCTGAAGAGCTGAGGGATAGTGCACAGGCCTAGAGTTCAAGCCCCACAACTGACAAAAAAATGTAGGATTTGTTTCAGCCAGGGTAACTGTTGTATATAATAGTTAATCCATTTATGTATTAGATTAACTACTATTTGTTATATATATTAACATCTAGAACATACAAAGAACTGCTGCAATTCAATAATAAACAACTTGATTAAAAAAAAAAGAAAGAAAGAAAATATGAAGGCAGAGATCTTTTCAGAGTGTCCCACCAAATCTTTGATTACTTTATGCTAAAAACAAAACAAAGCAAAGAAAACAAAATAGACTTTAAGGTTAATTAGGCTGCTATTAAAAATTCAGATGTTGGTAGTGTTTGTAGAGTGGAAGGGAAAAAACAAATTATGTAAATAAGGATACAGGTGGATCCATAGCAACAATGAGATGTACAACACATTATGTCAAAAAACGAACTTTACACCTTTTGAGGAGGAAGTGGGAGATGGGAAGGGATGAAAAGGAGAAACAAAGGAGGAGGCACCACTGCTTAATAAGACATGTACTCTTTATCTTGCAAATGTAATTGCAACTCCTCTGTATATTATTTTCAAAATTAAAAAATTGAATAAAAAGATTCCAGGCAGAATTATACTGTCAAATGATAGTTAGTACATATGTTTTGTAGATACTGATCTCACATGTGTCAGAAAAATATCCATGAATTCATAACTAGAAACTCTGAAGTGTAAGGTGTATTAATTAGGTAAGTTTCATGAGGTAGCCAATGAAGAGATCACCACATGTTATTCAGTCAGGTAAAGTAGTTTATTTACTGAACTGCTGCCCATGCCATATATGATGGAGAGGCATGTGAAATAAGGGGTTGACCCAACCTTGGGCCAGGACATATCTAGGCCAAGGACCTGGTTGAGATATGGCCTCGTCGGGGAAAATTCTGGCCACACTGGATGTGAGCTCAGGGCCTGGGAATCTCCTCTGGTCAAATGGAAAGTGTGACCAGAGGCTGACCAGGTTGTGACTTAGTAGGAGGGGGAGGTGTCTGCCTCCAGGCATGCCAGATACCTAGGTAACACATAAAGGATGGAAACTTAGCCAAGAAGAGTGGAAGGGTCTGCATAGGGTCTGCATGGCTTGGGCAGACCTAATACCAAATACAGGTAGAACCTCTGCCATGTAACTCCTGACTCTAAACCGTTCATTCTCAATAACTTATCGTTCTTTCCTTTATTCTTCCTTCCTTCCTTCCTTTCTTTCTTTTTTCTTTTTTACTTTCTTTCTTTCTATCTTTCTGTCTGTCTGTCTTTCCTTCCTTCCTTCTTACCTTCCTTCCTTCCTTCTTTCCTTCTTTTCTTTCTTTCCTTCTTTCTTTCTTCCTGCCTACCTTCCTTCCTTCCTTTCTGTTCTCTCTCCCTCTATCTATCACTCCTCTCTTTCACTCACCCTCCCTCTCTGCCCTACCTCAGTATTCTCAACTCTCAAAAAATGGACACTTGGTGAGTTGAACTCACAGGCTGTGAAGAACAGCTCAATTGGCAAATGTATAATTTAATTTACTGTTACCTTACACCTCTACCACAGGTCACTGGAATCAAATAATGAGCACTCAGCATCATGGCATCTGAAGCCATTTGGAGGAGGAAAGCCTGCACATTCACTGCATTCTGGAGGTCCAACCTGGGAATGTGGAGGAGACTCCTCCCTCCTCTTGGTTAAATCTCAGCCTAGTTTCTGCATCAGGACAGGTGACTGCCTCCAAGTGAGCCAGTTACCTAAGTGACACAGGTACTGGGCAGAGACTTAGCCTCTTGTGGTGTTGAGATTAATGGCATGATTCAACATGATCCACTAGTTTGTTGAGATTGAGACTTCCTAACTTTTTGGTTAGGCTATGTTCAAATTGTGATCTATTTATTTCTGATTGCTAACCATGATTATAGATGTGAACCAGCACATCAGACCATTCAAAGATCTTTACCATGCATGGAATACATTAAGTTTATTTTACCAAATGACATACAAGTTGACAGACAGCAAACTAAGTCCTGAATTCTGGTCGAGATATTTTTTAATGTGAAGCAAAATTTTCTAAGCAAAATATCTGACTACTGTGATTATACTTTCAAACTTACCCTACATTTTAATATCAAATCACCTATAAGCCAATGATTCACTCAAATTACCTGTAATCATTTATTTCTCTCATATCCTCTAAAGGTAGGCAGAACTGGAGCACACACTATTAACTAAAGGGGTAGAAATTTGAGAGGATCACAGTTCTGAATCAGTCTAGGAAGGAAAGTATCACCCATATCAACATACTAGGTAGGTATATTGGAAAGAAATCATGGTCCCTGCTTTTGGGGCTGGGTGCAAAAATTGCTACTCTATGAGTGATGTAACTTAAACAAGAAAGGATTGGTGGAGTGACTCCAGTGGTGGAGTACCTGTCTGGCAAGCACTACATCAAAACTGAAATCAATTTCCTAAAGATAAAATAAGAAAAGGAAAGAAAGTGCAACTCATACTGAACATGTGTTCAATGTAAAGATTTACACTAACTTATTGTAGTTATAATGCCATCATTTATTTCTAGGGCAATCACATTTTGTGTCAAGCCTAAATGAAAAAAATACACTATATACAAAGTTTTGGTAAAACACAGGTCTGGCTTACAATTGTGAACACTTAAGTTTGCATGTGCAGTGGTGTTGCAAGGTAGTTAAGGTTTATGGAAGTCCATCCTTTTGATGAACTTGACATGATGAAATTACATAACCATACAGTTCACTGGACAGATATTGCTGATATATACATAAATATATATATATATTTTATAATTTCACGTACATATGGCCTTACACTTAGATTTCACTCATCTTTCAATAATACCTATGAGAAGGAGAAAATGAAGGATCATTCTGTTATTTGGGAGCTTCTGTTATTAATCACTCCAATAAATATTATGAAAATGAAACTCTGAAATTATTTAGAGAAATGAGTTGAAAGTTTCCTTTCTACACACTCATGCTACTCCCTCAACTAAATCATAGAACTTAAAATAAGTTACATTTTAGCTGGGAGCCAGTGGTTCATGCCGGTAATCCTAGCTATGCAAGAGCTGAGATCTGAAGATGGTAGTTCAAAGCTAGCCCTTGCAGGAAATCTGTGACACTCTTGCCTCCAATTAAACACCAGAAAACTGGAAGTGGCACTGTGGCTCAAGTGGTAAAGTGCTAGCATTGATCTAAAGAACTTAGGGAGAGCACCCAGGCCTGGAGTTCAAGCCCCATGACCAACAAAAATAAAAAAGGAAAAAAGTGAGGGAAAGCAACATTTTAATAGTAATGTGCACATATACACAAAAATTGTATAGAAATAAAATTATAACAGTCCCTGAACTGGCAAAAAAAAGATTAAAGTGAAATTACTTCAATCATTCATTTAGATAATCTATACTGAGGGCAAGCTATTGGAGCTCACATCACGAACTAAAGGGGTAGAATTTGAGATGATCACACTTCAGAACCAGTGTGCCAGGAAAGTAATATGATTCTCATATTATCTTAAAGCCTGGCAAGTTGGAATGCATTTGTGATCCCAGTTACTTGGCAGACATAGTTGAGCAACTTAGCCTCTGTTCAGCCTTCACCAAAATTGATAACCTATGAGCAAAGTAACTAAATTAAAAAAGGATTGTTCTAATGGTATAATACTTGTTCAACAAACAAAATATCTAAATTCATACTCATTTCATAAAAGAGAAAAGAAAAGGGAAGAAAAGAAAGAAAAAGAAAGAGAAAGAAAAGAAAGCAGAGAAGGAGAAGGAGAGAAGGAGGAGAGAAGGGAATGAAGAAAGGAAGAAAGGAAGGAAGGAAGGAAGGAAAGAAGCAAGGAAGGAAGCAAGGAAGCAAGGTATCAAGCAAGGAAGGAGATAAGGAAGAAAAGAAGGAAGGACAGAAGGAAGGAAATAAGGAAAGAAGGACAAAATGAAGGAAGGAAGGGAAAGAAAGAAACAAAGAAAGAAGGAAAGAAAGAAACAAAGAAAAAAAGAGAGAAAGGAAGGAAGGAAGAAAGAAAGAAAGAAAGAAAAGAAAAGAAAGAGAAAGGAAAAGAAAAGAAAGAAAGGGAGGAAGAAAGAAAGGGTGAAAGTGAGGTATAAATAAAAACCTCAGCATGTGTTAGATGTTAATAATTACCCTAAATCATTTAAACTATAAATGCCATCATTCAAATCTCTGGGCAGAGACATTTTATATCAAGCTTGTTGTACGGACTTGGGACTCCCAAAAGACCATCAGATACTACGACCAATGCAAACAGCAAAAGAGTCATTTATTTGCAAGCTCAAGCTTGGTCCTCCACGCACTGGTAACCCGTGACAGTAAGAGTCCCCAAGCACAGAATCAACACAACTTTTATAATATTGAACAAATAAGTTTAGGGAATTTCCACACAAGCAGTTACATGATTGGTTTGAGCCCACCCTAAACATACTGCCTTTTTTCTGAACTCTTGGTATATTCTGTTCCTGGAACACTTGGGCAACTGTTCTGCTTTCTTAAGGGTGGGCAGGGTTGGTGGCAACCTGTGTTTTTTTCCTCTCTCTTGGGCTTACTCTGAGGGCAGCCTAGCAAAAGATGGTGGGGTTAATCTCAAGTTGGAGTTACTTTGGCTCTTCATTCCCTCCTCTTCTAGAGCATCAGGGACCAATCATGTTCCCCTAATTGGCACAGTGTTCTATATTTACAGTTTGGTATTTGGATCTCAGAACTAATAGATGGACTGTGCTGATCCTCTCTTTTACAAAGGACACCAGTCTACAAGGTCCGATTGTGAGTAACAAAATTAACAGTACCAAAGGCCCTGACATTTTCTTCTAGCAATCTTGACTCTGTATATAACAGCTAACTTAATTTTATACCAGCTATACTCGTTATCTCCAATTTTAAGACATACTCATACCATTTGTTACATACTTAAACTTTCTGAGGTTTGTCTTCTTTACAAATATTTTAAGACAATCCTTACTTTTTAAATCCTTTCTCATCCTGAGGATACCAATTTTCCCCCAGTTCCTTTCCTAAGGCTTACTGTACTACCCTCCTCTTCTTTACAATTCCTTGAGCTTTTTTGTGGTGAGAGTTTAAAACCGCCCATTTTTCCTTTGACTTGTGGAACCAAGTTATCTCAGAAAGCCTCAAGGCACAGTAGGATGAAAAGTTTGCTAGATTTTTTTTTGGGGGGGGGGTCCGTTCGTAGGGCCTCAACTCTGGGCCTGGGCACTGTCCCTCAGTTCAAGGCTCAAGACTAGTGCTCTACCACTTGAGTCACAGTGCCAGTTTCGGCTTTTTTCTTTTTGCTTATGTGGTGCTGAGGAATCAATCCAAGGACTTGAGGCATGCAAGGCAAGCACTCTACCACTGAGCCACCTTCCCAGCCCAAGCTTACTAGATTTTAAGGCTAAGATTAGGACTGGGACTCATTCCTCGTACTAACTCCATTGATTAAAAAAAATCTCTCGTTTATCTTTAAAACACACCCAGGAGGAAGCAGGTTATTACCATACCAGAACCAAACTAGGCTGTGACCCTGTAGTGCCTAAGGCAAGCCAGTGATATTCTCGTTCCCAATATCTACTGTGGGAGTATAAAGGGTTACTGCATATTACCAAGAGAATGTCCCACACGATCTTAGTTGTAGCAGCTTTCAACCGGGAAGCATTTTCAGGTGATGGAATCAGTCAGGAGTGCAGTCTACTTTTACCATGGTGGAGGTGGTCTGGGTCTTGATGTAGATTTCCTCCAGGTAAGTGTCAGGCTGTTGTTGAACTTTACCCATTAGGGTGTGCAGCAGTAGCAGCAGTAGCAGTAGCAGTGTCTCTCAGTGGCTCCAAGGGATTGTCACACCTAATGTTGGACTGCAAATTCCTACATTGACTGGTAAGGATACATTGCATACACTTGGCAGGCTGTGAACCCACTAGTTTTTAAGACAATTTATACAATAGCCCAGGACAATTTACCAAGATGATAACTTTTTAAACAAATACTTCTTTTAATAAGGCTAGAATTTTCTAAGCAGATATAGAGGGCTCAGACCTGTACTATTATTTCCCATGCCTTTCCTTCTGTCTATTTTGCCACATTTTTTAAAAAAGTGAATATTTTCCCTTGTTCTTAAAAGGGGATGATGGGCAAAGATTCATCTTCTATCACTTCTTCAAGCTGACTCAGGAGTGTTGATCCTACCTAGCCAGGAACCTATAAACTTAGCCTATTTTACAAAGAGTTTACCAGGGTTAAATGTCATTAAGAATAATATTTTTACTTTTGACAAAATGCACAGACCATTTTTCTGGCTACAGCAGTGGAGCTTATTTATCCTTCTGGTTTGCAAAAGGATCTTTATGGATGGCTTAAGAACCTGATCTATAGTAATCCTAGCAATATCTGAGATACCTATGCAGGCCTTCAGACAGATATCAATAGACACACACTCTCAGGTTTACAAACTTTTCCTGAGCAGATGAATTTCATGTAGCTGGTGTCAGCTCAAAAATTTACCGCCAATTAGAGCTTTTGGCACATACAGGGGTTGGGATTTAAACTATCCTCCACATTTTAAAAACTTAGCTTTTTACTACTATCACAGATGACTGACAAGTTCCTGTCCCTTACAGTCATAGGCATTAGGCATGCTTACAAACTATCTTCCCATGACCTCCTGGCTCTGACCAATTTTTGAAGGGCCATGCAGAAATGATGCAAGGATCTGACATTATTTCTGCCATCTAAGCAGTGGCTTATGGTCTCTGGATGCTCCTCCATTACTTTCGTCCAAAGAGTGTCTTCTCCACACTGGGTACAATGCCTCATTGGCAATTCCCTTAGTTTTTGCTAGACTTGAACTTGGGGCCTGGGTGCTGTCCCTCAGCTCTACAGCTCAAGGCTAGCACTCTGCCACACTGAATCCAAAAGCAGTTCTGCTTGCTCTTTCTGCCTTCTGCTGGCTGAGTAGAGGTGACATTCTCACAGGGACATTTATCTGCCCAGGCTGGATTCGAACCAGTTTTCAGATCAATGAGTCTCATAAAAGGCCATTTTACTCCAATTAAAAGCAACAAGGCAGGGGAGGATTGGGTGGGGGGGTGGAGGGGAAGCTGGGAAGGGATGTGAAGGGTAAACAAAGGAGGAGGCTGCAATGCTTGATAAGAAATGTACACATTAACCTGCCCATGTAATTGTAACCCCTCTGTACAGTGTGCTCACAAAAAATAAATTAAAAAAAATGTTTTTCACATTAAAAAAAAAGCAACACGGCAGTCAACATAGAAGTAGCTTTTAAGCATATTCTTACCTGAAACTTATTAAGAGCCAAAGTTACATCTGACAAACTTACAAGAATCCTCACTCCTTTTTGTGGATCTGCTGGGAACGGTTACAAAAAAAGCAAAAACAAAAACAAACAAAAAAAACAAAACAAAACAACAGCAACAACAAAAAACCTATGAGACCAAACTGAAATAGGAATTAAGCAATAACTTTGGTAATCCTAATTTTCCCTTTTTGTACTTTGAGGCAAATGTATAGAACAATTATACTTTTAAACTTTATATACAGAAATCGATTCTTAATTTGTAAGCCTCCCATTCATCTCTGTTTTAATATTCTATACTTTAGTTTTTAGTTGCATTTTGAAAAACCTCTTAAACTCACCTTTAGCTGCTTGTTTTAAAACAGATACACATGAATTTTAACACATCCATGGGGCAGTTTTAGCAATGTTAATCAGATCTTCACATCACTCATTTTTACCATTAGGTTTCCAGTGTCTATCTGCAGGGAAAAGGGGCAGAATAAATATGGGCCACTTGGCCCTTCCAGTGGAATGGGTACACACCCAATCCTACTCTTTAGGGTTAGTTGAACTGCGTTTGTGCCAGCTTGCCCTCTTTCACCATGAGTGGACTCCTCCCATGGCCTGTTCCACCATGCATGACCAGCTGAACTGCACTTCTGCCTGTTCACCCTTCCCTCCAAAAGATAGGTCTTCTGTTGGCTTCAAAATTTCTCCTTTTTGCTAAGCCAGATATATTGATTACAGTGTAAAAAGCCTTATGCATTCTAAAGTACCAGATTTTCTAATGTTTAACTTAAAGAATCGTTAAGCCATTTCAAACAATGTGAAAATGCTTTAAAAATGTTTTGGTAATGGCCAATTGTTACAGCATGCTGACAATTTCTATCATGAACATGTTCACAAACACATACAAAACACACTCAGATTTTTAAGCACCCAAAAACCAAAATCAGTTATATGTACATTTTAAAGTTTTGAAAGAAAAATTTAAGACAGTATTTATTTTAATCTAAGTAACTTGGTTGAACTTCATTTTCCCAGGGCTTGCTTATTTAGCAAGGCATTTCAAAATTTGGTCTTTTGAATCCCTTCTTTTGGAGGAAGGCTGGGGGGGGGGAGGGGGAAGTCACCTGAAATTAAACTGGCCTGATTTTTATCCAGTTTTAGTCAAGAGCACTTTACATTGTCAGGACTAGCTGAAAAGTCAAAACCAGGCACAAATCCTTCTCTGTGACTGAGCCCAGCTGGAGGCTGGAACTTTTATTTCCCCAGATATGTTCAAAATCACATTTGTAATAAAAGTTGCTAGATGAGACCTTCATGGATGAGGTAGTATGGGGTTTCTGGTGGAGATCTGTATGGTTTAAGGGAGGAGTTGGTATTCGCACAACCTGTATGGTGGAACAGGACAGGGCTTTGAGGGTGAAGGCCAGGCTGTGTAGGGCTTTGAGACATCAAGGAGGAAACAGGAAGGACTTGACTTGTTAGGGGAGGGGTCTCGTGGAGTAGGTGGGATTTAGGATGGAGGCTGGCAGGCAGACAGGTTTTCAGTGGAAAAAAGTGGGGTCACTAGGAAGGAGGCTGTTTGGGGCAGGGCTTTGAGAAGGAAGAACAAGGCTACAAAGGAAGAGGTTACTTAGAGGAGGAGATCTGGTGGAACACTGTGAGCCCTTGTAGGATATATTGGGTGAGGTTTCCCCTAAGGCAGGGCAGGGAATGGAGGCAAGAGGTTGACAGAAGGTAGGGATTCTGGAGCAGGAATGCGGAGCTATGAGGGAGCGGCTTTTCAGGGTGTGGTTTTGAGAGGGCAGGGTGGTACTAGAAAGACACAGGCTAGTAACGGGCGGGGTTTCTCATGGAGAATGGCAGGCCTTTGGCAAGTGTGTTAGGGTGAAGGTGGGGTTTCCAGCAGAGCAGGATGTAGTCACAATGTATGGATGCGTTTTTCAGGACCAGGGCTTTGTGAGAGCATTGATAAGATCCAGTGCACTAGACTAGTTAGGATGGGGTTTCTGGTGTATCCAGTCACCACTTGGAAATGAGGAGTAAGGTTGGATGGGTATTTCAGTGTTGTAATGCAGGACAAGGACTATGGACAGGATTTCCAGCAGGGGAAAACAAACAACCTTCCAAAAAGGACTATGGAGGGACTGGGATTTACATTTGCGTATAGTGAGGCTTCCAGAGGGAGGCTAACTGGTGCAGTGGTTTCCAGTGAAGCAATGTGGGTGTCGAGAGATGGGAGAGTGTGGTGGAGGTTTTCTAGGCTTCCAGAAGGATGCCAACTGGAACAGTGGCTTCCAGTGGAGCAATGTGGGTGTCCAGAAATGGCATAGTGTGTTGGGGGTTTTCTAGTGGGATTTTTCAGGAGCAAGGCAGGGTTTAGAGCCATGGGGCTAGTTGGAGGAGGGGCTTTGAGAAGGAGTGGAAGAGCTATTATAGTGTAGAATAATTGTGGGCAGAGTATCTGGTGGAGTAGGATGTGGAACTGAGGGAGGAGCCATAGGGGGCGGGTTTATCTGGAGAGCAAGGCAGGGCATTGAAAGAGTAGATGTGGGAGGTAGGGAGACTTGTGGTGGAGCAGGGATGTCTTTCCAGGCAGGAGATGGGCTATGTGAAAAGCTCCTGGCCAAGGAAGGCAGGGCTTCAAGGGCCGTTATAGGAAGGTGAAGGGTTTTTGGTATAGCATGATGGGCTTTGTGGGAAGAGGTAGGTTCAGTGCTGTGTTTGAGAGGTTAAGCCTCTTACAAGTAGGCTAGTTATGGGCAGAGTTTCTGATGAAACCTGGGGGGCTGGAGTGAGAAGGCTGGTTGGGGGTGGGGTATAAAAGGGAAGGGAGAAGTTTGGAGGTACTAGGATATGGGAACAGTGCGACTATGAGGGACTAGAGTAGGTAGGGGCGGACCTCATCTGGTGGATGAGGTGGGGATTTGAGGGAGAAGCCTGGTGTAGGCGGGGTTCTATTGCAGCAAGGTGGGAAATAGAAGGAGATATGGATGTGGCCTGGTTTCTGGTGCTGCAGAGCAGGGATTCCAGGATGGGGTGGAGTGGAAGAGGGATTTCCATAAGGCAGAGGAGGGCTTTCAGGAAGGAGTATGGTTGCAGTCAGGCCTTTGAAAATTTTTAGCAGGGCTACCAGGGGATAGGTTAGTTAAGGTTGAGCTTTTTAAGGAAGAGGCTGACTAGTAGGGGGTTTCCAGTTGATCTAGTCAAGTTTTATGGGAAGGAGGGATAGCAAATGAGCAAGAGTTTGTGAAGAGTGGAGCTACTAAAAATAAGAAGTTACTACTAATAATATAAGAACACCGTTTTCTGTCAGTGTAGAATTATACAACTTTTATATGTGTCAGAGATACTGGAGAAAGTAACCAAGTGTTAATTCCTTCCTAGGGAAATTTTTCTTTATTCCAGTTGATTGAAAATAAAACCATAGGTCATATCAGGCTCAGAAGCACACAGTAGACTAAGACACATGAAGCCAAGAAGTTGATTCCCCAGCACCACCATTAAGGACCACAAATAAAAAGTTTAAAATATCTCACTTGGTCATAATGGACAATATTGTCTCAAAAACAGCAATCAAAAGGCTGAGAGCTCTGCTCTCAAAGGTCAGTCAAGGGAAGACAGGGGTATGAGCTATTACCTCAAGAGTATTTAAATTTGAGCTGTTGTACACTAAAAGATTAAGACTTTGGAGACAAGATGGATGTCTGTGTTATGGATTTAATGACTATTGCTCCCTTCTGCTCCCTAACAATAAGGGATTCAATTATCACTATGTATACAAACAATACCTCATGTTAATAGTTGTAACCAAAGCTAGATTAATGCCTTAGTTTGTGGACACACTGACCACCCACCCGCCCCCCTTGTAATAGAAGGAATATAAACATGTTAAGCAGGATTTGGTGATCCAGAAGCTGGCAATGAGGCTTTGGGTCCTCTGGTGTCTTCTTTCCTATCACTTCCTGTGATTTCTCAGTTCTATGGCCAGGTATCCCATCATCTTTCCTGTCCCATGGTTGCGGTTAGTGACAGTACTGATTTTCTAAACATCTCAAAAAAAATATGGAAAAACACTTCTTCAAAAAAGATTGAAGAAGATTGAGCACCTGGAAAGGTACCAAACGTTAGCAGTGACCCTGTGATCCTCTAGCAAGTAAGTACAATTCAGGAGTATCTTTACTTCTGATAATATGAGATGGATAATTGTCCCTTTTGTATATTTGGTATTTGGTATTACATGCATTTTCAGAAACACATGCATTGTGAAATAATGTTATTTATTTCACAGGTCACAGACCATGTCACTGAAGTGATGACCCTAATTTCTTATCTCAGTTGCCTGATTCAGACTTAGATGAGTGTGAATTGCCTAATTATGAAGATTTCTCCATGAAACTCAGCAACACAGAATGAAGTGTTAAGGTCAGGCCATTCCATACCTGTAAGGATTTTTACATATATTTGAGTAATATACACCTACACTGCTCAGCACTCATGGCACAGTGGTATGTTATAATTGTCCTCCAATCAGAAATATGCTACAGCTTAAAGTAGAATGATTATTCATTTACAACGCAAGAGTAATGATCACCCCCTGAAATTATTCTCAGTGGAGAATCCTTCCTATACATTTTACTGACTTAGCTTCTACTCTCTGTTTACCATTATCAGGAAGGGTCACACTGTATCGAGCTACAATACTCCAGCAATTTAGCTGCCTTTGAATTTTACCTCCAATCTTGATACCAAGGTCAACTCTGCAACTCTAGTGACATAGTTAGTGGACACCCGAACTTTTCAAGCCTAGTTAAAAATTCAACTATCACTGCTCATACCCAGTGTTAAAGAACTCACTCCTTTAGATGTATTATGTATCTTCTTTATTTCCAACACTGCCTTAGATGTTGGTTTTTGAAGTAGAGCTTTTAGTTTGCATTTGATTTATGGAGGTGTTAGTGATGCCAGTTGATAGTAACTTGACGTTTTGACATTGAGGGTATTGAGGAAGTGAATACACATCACTCACAAAAGTTTCTTTATGTGTATATGTATTGCTATATTGTGAACTTCCTAAAAGCCAGCCATGGGAGCACACATCCCTAATCCCATCATTTATGTCACTGAGACAAGCCTTGAAGGGTCCAGACCACTTGGCACTTTATAGTGAGAACCTTTCTACAAAGAAATGGGAGAGAATAGCAAAAAAAAAAAAAACAACAACAACAACAACAAATGAATCTTCCAACAGTTTTGTTACATATTCTTTACACTTAGCCATTAAGAGCACCATAATAGTATTGTTTATGACTTCTTACCTACTTTTTTCCTGTTCTGAGCTGTTTTATTTATGGATCTCTAAGAAGTCACATAAGAATCACATAAGGAATCTATATAAATCATATAAAAATCATAAAAAAGAGTTTGTTAGGGATATATAATCCAAAGGTAATAATTTCAGGAAAATATTAAGCACATAAAATGTAATACATTGACTATTGAAAACTTCAGCAGTTGTAGTTTATTTATTCTTTTTTTTAATTTTTATTTACTTTTTATTGTGAAAATACTGTACAGAGGGGTTACAATTACATGGGCAAGATAATGAGTATATTTCTTATCAAGAATTGTAGCCTCCTCCTTTGTTTCCCCTTCCCATCCCTTCCCAGACTCCCCCGGGGCCCCCACCCAATACTCCACCCCCCACCAAAGTTATAAAGTTCGTTTTGACATGACAACTTGTACTTCTCATTGTTGCAATGGGTCCACCTGTATCCTTATTTAAACGACTTGTTTTTCCCCTTCCCCTCCACAAATTATACCAACATCAAATACAGTGAAAGCAGGGGTTATACAAAGCAACATACAAAGCAAAGTAAGGAACATACAAAGCAACAAAGAAATAACCTTAGAAATGCATTAGAAACAATAGCATGAAAGAAAAAAAACCTTAAATACATATCTTTGGGCTCATTTCCCTAACATCACCTTATCTGACCCTTTCTGCTTGACTCAGACATATACTAAATATTGCAAATAAGGGAAACCATGGGACAAATGTTACTTTGGGCTTGGCTTACTTCACTTAATATAATTTTTTCCAAGTAGAAAACTAAAGCTACATCCTTATATATCACCCTGCACTAGAATCAACTCCAAATACATCATAGACCTCTTAGTCAAAGCAGACACTCTGAAAACATTGCAGGATGGAATAGGAGAAACCCTAAGTCTCTTTGACCCAGGCTGAAATTTCCTTAATAGAGACCCAGAAACATAACAAATCAAAGAAAGGTTGGACAAATGGGATTGCATGAAGTTGCAGAACTTCTGCATGGCAAAGGACATAGCTAGCAAGATCAATAGAAAGCCCACGGATTAGGAGAAGATCTTCACTAACCATACAATGGACAAGGGTCTCATACCTAAAATATACTTGGAACTCAAAAAATTAAATCCCCGAGAGTTCCAGGAAGATGGCAGAGGAGAAGCTAGAGGCTAAACAAGCTCTCACATCGAAAGCATTTTTAGAGTTCCAGTGAACAGTCCTAAGACAGAGAATGACACCAAGTGTGCCTTCACAGGACACAGAGTTAGGCCATAGAGAGAAAATACAGGCAAGGAGACAGCTCTGAGCACTTGCCAGCAGCTGCCGCGGTAGAGTGCTCACCTTGAGCTGTAGAGTGTAGGACAAGCGCCGAAGCCCAGTCAAGCCCCATGACCGACCAAAAAAACAAGACAACAACAAAAAAACCCCAAAAACTCCCTGATTATATGACAGCATAATGTAGGTAATGGTTAAGACCAGGTTGCCATTCTAAAAAATATATATATCACCACCCAAAAAAGAGGAACAATAGGAAATATAGAGCAGGAAACTTATAAATGTAAATGGACTAACAGTCTGTCAGTTTGTTTTAACTTTTTATCAAAAAAAAGTAATACTTGATAATATTTTATTATGGCATTTAAATTTCTTTGACCTTGACATTTTAGATTCACTTTAAAAAGAAATTCAACAGGTGACAGTGTTTTCTCCTTACTTTTCCATAGAAATGATTATTTCATCATTATAGTGTATAGCACAATATAACCAGAAAGCATTTGTTAAGGAAAAAAAAAATTCCCATTCTTTGTTTTTCTTGTCTGTATTTAAAGCTGCATACTACATCTTACCCACCCTATTGTCTGTCTTCTCATTTGAAACATTTCAATAAAAGAGTCAGCCAGCAAAGTTTTACAAAATAGCCTGCTTTCATTCATTGTGCTTTCCAAAATATATCTCATAAATGCCAACAACAAAACACAACTGGAAACATCTGTGGATTTTTCTATTTATGGTGCAAAGTAATCACTTTTCATAATCCTTAGAACCAGCTCTTCACAGGCATTAAATGCACTTTCACTTCCATGCTTTAGAAGAGCAGCATGTTACAATGGTGCATATGTTAATTTGTTCACCACATCTGGTTTGTTTACAGCAAGGACTGACTTCATGGAAGATGGTAATAGATGAGTTGAGCAATTATGTAGTTTAAAAGGGCTCTGAGTTGGGGATAAAGAATATCCATTTATGTGACTAAATATTTAAATTAAATCCTATAATGTATACTCCTTCAATTTTCTGGTTAACATGTTCTACAATCTACGTATTTTTAAAAGAAATATTGTACGTTGTTTCCTTGGTGATAACGTAATTGGAAGACTTAAAATTTTCCTATACCATGGTCATCTGAAATGAGATGCATATACTTAGGTTAGCATAAAGAAATTTTGGGACAGCATTAATGTTTGAATCTTGGATGGGATTTGATTGGGAATTGTGACAGGCTTTCATAATATGAGAAGAAAAACCAAAGGCCATACTAATACTTTTATCTGCCACATTGTTTTATTAGTTTATTCAAACACACACATATAAACACACAGATACACATTATGAAGACCCAGTCAGTCTGCAAGAAAATATTTTAATAGGAATTCCATAAAATATTTAGTCTGTTGAGATCTGATTAGAATTTATAGAAATATCTAGTGGCTTCCACCCCTGGACAAGTTATTATCATTGGTGAAGATGTTGCCATTTGATTTTAGAATGCCCCAGAAAGACCTATGTGTTAAAGAAAAATGACATTCCAATTCCTCCCAGACTGTGGAGCATACCTGAATAGTTCTTTTGGAGATTAAGTTCTTCAGAGTGAAACCCATTAGAAAATAGACTCCCATCTTCTTTCTTCTTTTATCTTTTAATCATTCTAGGTAAAAATCATTTCTCTTTGACATACTCCCCTCCTTGACATTGTCTTGTCACTGGCCCCCAAAGCAATAAAACTAGCTGACCATACACTGAACCATTCAATCTTGTAAATCTGAGTAAGCCTTTTTGCTTAATAAATGGCAATATCACTTCTTATGGTAGGTTATAAAGCTAACCCAAAGTTCTAGTCTTTCTAACAATGTAGAGTATATTAAAATGTGCTTCATTATAAAATACCTAACTAAATGTTGTATATTGTGTTTTTTTTTCTATTGATCCTAGCACTTACAATCAGGGTCTAACTGTAGAACTCTTCGCAATAAATAATCACATTACTTTTATGATTCCTTAATTTAACTTGTTTTCCTACAAATTTAAAGAATAGTGTAGCTATGGAAAATCAATAAATATTAAATTTTGATATAAGATTACCTATCACTGCAAGTGTTGTCAAAATTTATCTACACTGAAATGATTGCCATTGATATCTTTCTCAAGATTCCAAATGTTTATAATTTCAGCTGATCTTTTACAAAACTCATACCACAAACATAATTTTTATTTTGTCCATGCAGTCATAGGTCCATAAATATATGGCAAAAATGTTAATTAACTTTATCTGCTGTCATTAATGGAGTACACCTAATAGAATTAAGTACATACCTTCAGGGAAATAAGATACTTCCTTCTAAGTCCAGACTTGCAAGCAGACAGACAGACACCCACACCCACACACATACACACAACCACACACTCACACACACACACACACACACACACACACACACTTACCACTCTGACTCAGGTTAGGTTCTAGACATTGGGTATTAGATAATGATCTATTAATCAAATTTTCTTGTCCAGACATAAAAAACATTCATAATTCCACACATACAAAAACACCACATCATTCAAAATAATGAGAATATTTAACAGAATCACCCTGCTCTGAGCCATCTACTCCCTGATTTCATTCATACATGTCGATGCATTTTTCATATCATAATTAAAAATCTTTTTGTATCTCTCTGAATAACAGATAATATGTTATCATATAAGAGAAAATGTAGGTAAAATTACTTTTTGCATATGAAATAATGACATTCCTGAGGATAAACCATGCCTGTTTTTCAATTTGGTTGCCAAAATGGAATTATTAGACCTTTTGAATATTTAACTTTAAATCTGAACCTTCAAGTTTCACTAGGATTTGAATTGTGTTACTTACAACATTAATGTAAAATAAAAGCATTACTAAATAGAAAGAAATTTATAAGTTTATCACACCTTAATCCCTGAATTGACTTTATGATA
This sequence comes from Dipodomys spectabilis, assembly GCF_019054845.1. Classification (NCBI taxonomy): domain Eukaryota; kingdom Metazoa; phylum Chordata; class Mammalia; order Rodentia; family Heteromyidae; genus Dipodomys; species Dipodomys spectabilis. The sequence goes on from NW_024870755.1 coordinate 6,769,651, forward strand.
AAAACAATTACATTTATATAACATGATAAACATCCTGAAACAAACTATGAGGTATGGAAACAGAATACTCCATTTTTTGGTTAGTGTATGTTGTTGTTAATTTATAGTTTGTGATGATTCTGTCTTCTTTACCTTATGCATGGTATATTCATTCTACGTCTTCAGGAAGGTGTGGGTGGGCAAAGAGCTTTAGGGAAAGGGTGAAAAAATGAAGCAGTGGATTTCCTTGAACATTGATAGAAGTGGACTGTTTAACACATGGGTGGGGAAAGAAGGGAGGGAATGGGAAAATATGAGGGAATTGAAGACATTTCATAAAAGGAAATGTACTCATTACCTTACTCATGTAATTGTAATAACTCTATAAATCAACTTAATAACAGAGTAAATTTATTTTAAAAAGGCAAACAAAACATTGTTCCTTAGAATCTTACAAGTATGTTTTGTTCACTGGTTTGAGCTGGTTGAGTCTATCTCTGAAAATAGCTACATTTACATTTATTGGGCGAATTTTTGAGGTACTAGTAGATAAAAGTCAATTATGATTGTATGTTTTTCTGAGGCTCTGATTCATTTATTTCTTTAATCTAATTTGTATAATTTCTATCTACCAGTTTTTGAATTGGCTTGTTCCTGTTTTTCAAGGACCTAGTGGTGCATTATTAGTGCTGATTTAAAATTGTTCAAATTTGTTGATGTACATACTCAAAGCTATAAATTTTCCTGAGTATTGCCTGTGTTCTTGTGTCCCAGAGGAGGTAGTATTTTGTCTGTTCACTTCCACTGAATTCCATAAACTTTGGAACTTCCCTCCATATGTCTTCATTGACTCACTGATGATTTAGCAATGTGTTATTCAGTCTCTGTGAGTTTCAGAAATTTTTGTGATGCCTTTTGATGTTGAGATCTAATTTGGTCCCATTGTGGTCTGACAGGATACAAGAGGTAATTTCATTTTTTTTTTTTTTTGGTCCGGTCGTGGGGCCTGAACTCTGGGCCTGGACGCTGTCCCTCAGCTCTTTAGCTCAAGGCTAGCGCTCTACCACTTGAGCCACAGCGCCACTTCCGGCTTTTTTCTTTCTGCTTATGTGGTGCTGAGGAATTGAACCCAGAGCCTCGAGCATGCAAGGCAAGTGCTCTACCACTGAGCCACCTTCCCAGCCCCGGTAATTTCATTTTTATTTTTGAATTTTCACAGATTTTCTTTCTGATCTAAGATATGATCTATTTTGGAAAACGTTCCATGGGCTGTTAGGTATAGCTTATCAAACTAGGTATTTGGTTGTGATTTTTTTTCGAGATTTTGACCTGGATGGCCTGTCCAGAGGTAAGAATGATGTGTTCAAGCAACGAACAATGTGATTGGATGTATGCATATTTTTATGGCAAGTAGTATTTGTCTGATGAATTTGAGAGATCTAGGATTCAGGGCATTGATATTTAGCATTGTTATATCCACCTGATTCAGACTTTCCTTTACCAACATTTAATGTTCTTTTTAGTCTCTTTTTACTTTTATACCAATTTTAATTTAAAGCCAATCTTATCTAATATTAATATAACTATTCTCGCCTGTTTATGAGGTCCATTTTTAATTTGTAAAGATGATGTACAGAAGGAATCCAATTACATAAGTCAGATGATGAGCACATTTCTTTTTCAACAGTGTCACCTCTTCCCTCATGTTCTCCCAGTTTTTCTCTTTCAACCTCCCTCCCCCATAAATTGTATAATTCATTTACAAGGTAATGTCTATTGTGTGGAACTGCCACATTTGTTCACCCTTTCCCAACATTTCTGAGTTTCCCCTTGCCCTTTCTAAACTTACATATAAGACCAAAGGTGCAGAAATTAAAACAAAATTACAGCATCCGAATTCAGATGGAAAAAGCAAAATAATAAAAAAACTCTCATTATCATTTCTTGGAGATCAATTTGATGAACATTTTATTATATGATAATATTCATATAGCTATTGAGCCTTTGTGATCCTTTCCAAAGTGCATCCTCCTTTGATCTCACTGTATAAATGTTTAGAATCCCATGTAATTTATCATATCCAAATGTAATATTTTCTCTTTTATCATCCAAGTGTGTCAAGGTGTAGAATTAGAGGCACATTCTAATACAAGAATTGAGGGAAATCGGGCAACCGATATTTCTTTGAGTATTACTTTCTTCCCTTAATATAGGTTTGTTCCAAGTCTTTCCATTTCCTTATGAATGGTGTAATATCATTTTTTTTCTGGGTGAATAGAGTTGCATTATACTAAAGAGTTTCTTCATGGCAAAGGAAAAAGTTAGCAGGGTATATAGAAAGAGAACAGAAAGGAAGAAGATTTTTACTAACTAAGCATTAGACAAGGATTTACATAACTAACCCATATTTACAGATCAAATAAACCCTCAAATAAACAAGAGGCCAATTAATATATGGGATAATGACTTAAAGAGAACTTCTTAGAAGAAAAGTAACAATGACAAATAGACATACCTGTCTCCATGAAAGAAATGCAATTCCAAACAACACTGAGATTCTTTTCACCCCTGTTACAATGTCATTATGAAAAAACGAACAATCACAGATACTGATAGGGATGTGGTCCAAAGGAAACTCTATTTCATTGTTGGTGAAAATGTAATCTTGTTCAACGACTATGGAAAACACGATGGAGGTTGCTCACAAAACTGAATAGAGAGCTCCCTGTGATCCAGCAATTCCGCTTATGGGCATTTATCCAATAGAGCAGAAACAAGGCCACACTGAAGCTGCCAGCACAATCATGTTCATTGTTGCATTATTTTCTGTAGCCGACATATGGAATCAGCCCAGATGCCTCTTACTGACAAAAGCGATCAAGAATTGTGTGCTCGTGTATATGAATTATATATATATAATTTCATTGATCTCTATTTACAAGTATGTATGTATATATACATACATAATCAAATTTTATTAATCAATCAGAAAGAATCATATTGCACCATTCTTTTTTGGGGGGCGGGGGATCCAGTCGTGGGGCCTGAGCTCTGGGGCTCTAGTGCTGTCCCTCAGCTCTTCACCTCAAGGCTAGTGCTCTACCACTAGAGCCACAGTGCCACTTCCGGATTCTTTCTTTTTGCTTAGGTGGTGCTGAGAAATCGAACCCAGGGCCTCATGCATGCAAGGCTAGTTCTCTACCACTAGAGCCACAGTGCCACTTCTGGATTCTTTCTTTTTGCTTAGGTTGTGCTGAGAAATCGAACCCAGGGCCTCATGCATGCAAGGCAAGCGCTCTACCACTGAGCCACCTTCCCAGGCCCTATTGCACCATTCTTAAGGAAAATGAAAGACTTAGAAATAGTCATATTAAGTAAAATTAACTGGACCCAGAGAAAGTTAGGTCGTATGATTTTCTTTATGTTTGGTAGACAGAAGGTGCCTATTAATGTAAAAGTAAATACACTGGATGATATGCAAGGAGGTATATTAATTATCTGAAGTGTCAGAGTCCATGGAAAGTGAAAATAGTATAGTTCTCTTAAAAGATTAAGTCAAAACCCAACAAAATAAATACCAGTCAATGTGTACTACAAGAGAGGACAGTGGGGGGTAAGGTGAGAGGGGTAGGAAATTGAAAACTATAGAATACAGGCAAGAATCCATTGTATACTTCCCAGAATTGATATATACAAAGCAATGTGTAGTGTGAAATGGGGGTGAAGATGTTGAAGTGGTAATACAATTCCAGGTGTATTGTATACATAAAATGTTTTGTTACATGGCAAGTAATTCGATACATAACATAATATTGAGTTAAGTAAGGACTGGGTTGAATGGGAGGGGTGGATGAGAATGTGGGAAGGGGTGACATTAATCAAGATGCACTGTATCCATACACTGTTTCAGTGAATGGCAACTCCTTTGTACAAATACGTAAAGATAATAAAAACATTCAAAAGGTTAATTATGGTAGTTGAATAGAGCATTGAACCTCAATTCAATTCTCATTTAATAATATTTGCAACCTGGAGGTTTGGAGAATAAAGGTCAAATAATAAAACATTATGAATAGTTTTTTTTCAAAAACTTGAAATTTAAATCAATTCCACTTTGCTTTTTGTCCGCTATTGGGCTGTTCTAAGAAAATATTTCAAATAAGTGCATTAAAAACATCAGGACTATATTACCCGTACTCTAGAAGCTTGAACATTGATTGTAAAAATGGTTATTCAAAGCAAATCTTTGTCTTATGGCGGTCTACTTTCTGGTTAATTATAATCTGTTTGCTGGACATTCACATGGCAGACTAGTTATATTGGGCTTCTTTTATCAGGATCATTATTGCAGGGTCATCTCTGAAAGGCTGATTCTAATGTCACCAGACAGGGGAATAGAATTTCAATATGTGTAATTGGAAGGAGTTAGAGTGTCCAATACATTTTGCAACTTTTTCTTTAACTCAGTGAAGTGTATCATTTGGATATTATGTCATAGAAAATAATAACTTAAGGACAAACATATATCGTGTAAATTATGTGAATGATTCTACTTACAATGGGAATAATTGTAGTTATGACAAAGTGAAGTATGATTGTTTTAACGCTGTTGAATCACATCATAGGTAATCATGTAAACATGTTCAGCCTTTCTAAGGCCCTTCTGATATATTTGAACAATCTCCAATGAGTTAACTGCTTTCAGAAATACATATCTCCTTAGATTTTAATTGCTGTCTGCTATTAAGACTCCCACAGACACCAAAATTAGAGGATGCTAATTTCTCTGGTAAAACATATAATTTTTATAATTAATATAATATGAAGACTGTAACATTAATATCATTATAAATTCTAGTGTTCACATTATATAATATATTGACATCCTTTGGTTACATCAATTTTCAGAATATTTATAACAATGTAAATAGTTTGCAAATACTTATTTGATGATGTATAGAAAATGAGAAAAATATTTGTTTACATATTTACTAGAGATGCAAACAGATTCGTCTGGTTATATCTGATCCTTCCTTTGTTGGTTTCATTCATGCATGGAGAACATGCAGAGAAGTGACAATTGGAACCTTGTTTACAAAAGGGTTAACTTACATGAAGTTTATGTTGGGCTAAATAACAGATTTTATAAATTAAAGTGTTTTTGTCACTTCCTTCCTTCCTTCCTTCCGTCTTTCCTTCCTCCCTCCTTCCCTCCATCCCTACCTCTCTCTTTTACTCTCTTCTTTTTTCTTTCCTTCTTTCCTCCTTTCTTTCTTTCTTTCTCTTTCTTTCTTTCTTTTCTTCTATTCTTCCTTTCTTTCTTTTACTCATAATATTTCTTAAGTGTATACATAAAATACCAATGTTTTATATGCAATTATAAATATTAACTAGATTAATATTAATTTTAATGACATGTTATATCTTAAAGCAAATTGTACTCAAAACCACTTCACAAAAGTTGCAGGATATGAAACAAATATTACTATTCATGATATTGTTTATTTCTTCAAACTAAAATAAGAATTTAGACATAATGTGCATGTGTGTGCATGTGGGTGGGTGTTATTCTTGTGATTTGAACTCAAGGTCTATGCCTTAGTTTTTTTCACTCAAGGATAGTGTCCTAACGTTTGATCCACAACTCCACTTCTAGCTGTGTGTGTGTGTGTGTGTGTGTGTGTGTGTGTGTGTGTGTGATTGAGATGTGTCTCACAAACTTTCTTGCCAAAGCTGGCTTTGGACCCCAGCTTCCTGAGTAGTAAGGATTACAAGCTTGAGACACTCATATTCAGCATAGATATAATATATCTAAGAATAAAATAAATTTATGATTTGAATTCTAGATGCTCAATTTAATAAATTAACATTTAGATATTTATTTACTTGTTAAATCTGAACCTGCACTGTGGAAAAATACTTTTCATTTTTATGAAAAAAATATACACTTGAAGGTTTAAATGACAGAATCTGGGCAAATTGAAATACTCTATTATTCAAAAGCGACAAAGGGATTATTAATCAAATTTCTAATGTAAGATAAAATCAATAGGCTCTGTCAGGATGAATGAAGCAATTTGTCATTAACTTTGATTATTATCTACAGGAGTTACATGATTTTCTCTACATTTTACCCTAATTTTTTGACATGAAAATGCAGATTCATACATTTTTGAGTATACAGAAATCATAGTTAATGGTCATGTATTTCTCAGGTTGGAGTACCAAGTCATTTCAGAGAAAAATTGAATTTCATGTATTTTATGTCAACAGTGATTTTGAGAAATTGAATCAATCTTAATATGAGCTAACTCAAGCAAGATATTCCATGACTTTTCCAATTATTCCTATAGACTTGAATATAACTTATTATTGAATGGCAGGAAATTCATATTATACCAACTCTCTATAGAATAATTAAGAAATAAATGACCGTGATAGCATTCATTTTTCCTTCACTAGAAAAAATGAACCTTGCTATAGGCGACAAAATACTTCAATGGAAATGCCATAAAATTATGAAAAGTTCAAGTCACTATAAGTTGAATGAAATAGTTATTTTTGAAGGTCAAAAAATGAAATCTCTTGAAGCTTCTTTATCTGTTAAATAAAATGTATTTGCATTTAAAATATTTCATTCATCTCTCCTACAGTGGTATAACCAAACCAACTCCATGCCAAATAGTTTATCTGATTAATTCAAGTAAATATTTAGGAACAGAAGTTATCACACTTGTATAGACATATTTACCCACCATTCTAGAAATTAAATCTGAAATCATATAGGATTGGGATTAATAATTAGCTTTCACTATGTTGCCATAAATAGGTGGTGAACCTTTTCAAGTGGGCTCAGTTGTAGAGGTATGGTCACTGAGAACTTGTGATCAAAGAAGATGTTAAGATCAAAGTCCTTTCCTCCTCTTCCTTCTTTTCCTTCTCTGTCTCCTTCTCCTTTTCCTTCTCCCTCTCCCTCTTCCCCTCCTCCTCTTTCTCTCTCTCCCACTCCTATTCCTCCTCTTCTTTACTTTCTGTCTTCCATGAATACACATGCTCAATCACATGTTCCTGACATTGGGTTCTGTGCCACCACCAAACCCAAGAAAGGAGGATAAGAAACATAAACTGAAATGTGTAAAATAAGATGCCAAGATTAATCTTTCCCCCTTATTAATTAATTTTATAAAATATTTTGTCATATTAATAGGAGACTGACACAGCATGCTCTCATTTATTATAAGGGATAGGATTTACTGGAAAACAATCTGACTAACATCACCCTAATGAAATGATTGATCAAATTAATATTATATTAGGACAAATCTACTTTAAAATATCAGATATATTTCAACAAGAGGCAAAAAATTCACCTCTATGGTTTGCTATGAAAAGACAACAGAATTCAATCTGTTCCTCAAGGAAATTGACCTATAATTGGCAGTATTGTCAATTTCATAAATGATTTAAGAAGACTGAAGAACAAATTTCAACTCTACCTAAGAGATAAAATTTACTTTGTCCCTGTAAACAACCTTTGTATTCTATGTTTGGTCTACGAAATGACTTGTATTCTATTTTAGTCATATTTTTCATTGACTTTAAGTAGTAGCATGGGAGTTGCTGTTTGACCATGCAGTTTATGAACAGTTTTTAGTGAATTATTTTGTTTTCTTTCTTCTCTCCTGAGGTTTGAACTCTGGGTCTGGGCGCTGTGCATGACCTCCTTTCGATGCACACTAGAACTCTATCACTTGAGGCACAGCAGGACTTTCAGATTTTTCTGACATTTAATTGGGGATAAGAATCTCACAGACTTTCCTACCTGGGCTGGCTTCAAACCTCATTCCTCAGCCTCTTGAATATCTAGGATTACAGGAATGAGCCGTTAGTGCCTATCTTAATAAAATGCATCTTTTTCTTTTTGACCAGTCCTGGGGCTTGAACTCAGGGCCTTGGCAATGTCCAAGAACTTCTTTTCCTCACACTGGCACTTTACGACTTCTGTCACAGTGCCAATTCCAGCTTTTTCCGTTAATGTAGAACTGAGGAATCAAACACAGGGCTTCACATTATTCCCCTAAGACTACCACTAAGCCACATTGCCAGCTCAATACAATGCATCTTTTTTCTAATTTTTATTTTTTGTTAACAAACTCTACAGAGGGGTTACAATTACATGGGCAAGATTATGAGTACATTTCTTATCAAGCATTGCAGCCTCCTCCTTTGTTTACCCTTCACATCCCTTCCCAGCCTCCCCCCGTCCCCCCACCTAATCCCCGCCCCCCACCAAAGTTGTAAAGTTCGTTTTTGACATGACAACTTGTACTTCTCATAGTTGCATCGAGTCTACTTGTATCCTTAAGCGACTTGGTTTTCCCCATCTCCTCCACAAATTATACCAACATCAAATATAGTGAAAGCAGGGGTTATACTGTGGGGAAGGGATACAAAGCTACAAAGAAATAATCTTATAAATGAGTTAAAAACAAATGCATGAAAGAAAAAAAAACATTTAAATACATATCTAAGGGATCATTTTCCTAACATCACATTATCTGACCTTTCCTGCTTGACTCACACATATACTAGATATTGAAAATTAGGGAAACCATGAGACCTATGTTTCTTTGGGCTTGGCTTACTTCACTTAATATAACTTTTTCCAAGCTTTTCCATTTCCTAACAAATGGGGAAATGTCATTCTTTCTGATGGAGGCATAGAATTCCATTGTGTATATATACCACATTTTCTTGATCCATTCATTTACTGAGGGGCATCTGGGTTGGTTCCATATCTTAGCTATTGTAAATAATGTTGCAATAAACATAGTTGTGCTGTTAGCTTTAGTGTGGTCTTGTTTGTAAACATTTGGGCAAATGCCCAAAAGTGGGATTGCTGGGTCATAGGGGAGGTCTACGTGAAGTCTTTTCAAGAACCTCCATACTGCTTTCCAAAGTGGTTGAACAAGTTTACACTCCCACCAACAATGAAGTAAGGTTCCCTTCTGTCCACATCCCCTCCAGCATCTGTTGTTGTTAGAGTTCTTGATTATAGCCATTCTAACTGGTGTGAAGTGGTATCTCAATGTTGTTTTGATTTGCATTTCTTTTATGGCTAGGGAGGTTGAGCATTTCTTCATGTGTCTATTGGCCATCCTTCTTTCTTCTTCAGAGAAGTTTCAATACAATGCATCTTGATGATCATTATCCCTCATTCTTTTCAGTCCTATCTCATTCCTCAATTTACATAATTTTGTATTCACTGACTTGCAATGTCATATACAGTCACTCAGAGGATATATCACAGATCATATTTTATTGATAGTCTTATTCATCAATATATTATACGTGTGCATTATAGAATTCTGTGATTTTTAAATTTTAAATTATCACTCATATTCACCCATTACAATTCTAAAATTTTTCTTAAGGTTAATGCAAATGCAATATGTAATTCTTCGATAAAGTACAATGATTAAAGATTTGGAGTATGAATATCACCTTCAGTTCTAGAATATTTTATCATCACTACCCTCTCAAAATACTCCAATATCTATTATTAATCACTTCCTGTCATCATTTCAACCTACCCTTCACTTGACCAACCATTACTTCATAGTCTACCACCCGGCTGTGTCCATTTTAAAAAGCTCATGTAATTAGAAATTGAATTCTATTTTATCCATTCCTCCCAAGTAAAATTTGTTTCCAAACCAAGTCCATATAAATTTTTCCCAGGGATATACCATATTGATTTGTATGTGTGTGTATAATTCTATAATGCCCTCAATGGGCATTTCAATATTTTATTATATGTTATTATAAAAGGTTTTCTTATGTATATAATTGTACATGTGTTTCATTGGACATATGTTGAAATATATTTTGTATATAAAATTATGATTCAAAATGCTGGATCATAGAGGTAACTCTATGTGTAGTATCTTAGATTGCCAATATGTTTAACAAACTGACTCTGTCACTTTAAGTGCCAAGCACCAATATATAAGGATTCCAATTTCTACATATTGGTTTGCACTGATATTCTATTGTTTTTCTATTTCCACTAATCTCTATATGTATGCAATGTATAGGTATGGTTTGATTTTTCCATATATTCTTTGGATTTTGGTATATTATTATAAAAATATGTATTTGGATTTTTGATAACATATTCAGGATAGTTAAAGCTTTTCATAGGCAGGATGGTTAAAGTTTTTCATAGGCATTAATATATTTCTTATTCAAGTCTCTTTAAATAAATGTATATGTATACACACTATGTACATATGCATATATTCATACTTATATGTGTACATACACAAATACCTATATATGTATACATATATATGAATATATGGATGTGTATATACATGTATATAGACATAAATGGTTATTATTATTTTCATTTGTCTGTAAGTTAGCATTGTACTTTATTTGCCAAACTTGTCCTTTATTGACTATACTTTATTTTATTTTATTGTTAAAATGTTGTACCGAAGGGTTACAGTTACATGAGTAAGGCAATGAGTACATTATTTGTTGATCATTATTACCACTTTCCTTTCTTGTTGTAGTACCACTATCCCTTCCCTCCCCCAGCTCTCACATTCCTTTCTCCCCACTCTTCGCAGCATGAAGTGGTAAGGTTCATTTCCAATATAGTCTTATTGGTATCTGTGTTGCAATGGGTCATCCTGTGTCCTTATTTCAGCATTTTGTAATTCCCTTTACCCTCCCCAGATTAGACATGTATATACAAGATGCAAGGTATCAAAATCGAGTACAGTGACAACAGGGGATATTCCATAGGGGAAAGAACATACTAAGGACACAACAACAACAAAAATGAATAAAATGATATTGTACATTTACAACAGTAACAATAGAGACAGAACTCCCAAACATGTCCCTTATTACCAAGCTAGTTATTGTAATTCATGTCCTTATCATTTTTGGAACTTCACTAAAATGTTTTGTAGCCTTCCATGTGGACTTATATGTTCAATTTTTCCTAAATCTATCTACTCATAAGATACCAGCCAGCTCTCTTCTGAAGCCAAAAAGGCAGCTTTCTACAGCTTGGTTCCAAATCACTTGTATTTTTCTTTGTTCTAAGAATACTGATTCAAGCCCAGTGCAGGTGGCTCATTTTATAATTGTAGCCAGCTTGAGCAGAAAAAGTCCATGAGACTCGTATCTCCAATAAACCACCAGAAAAACGAAGTGGCGCTATGGCTTAAGTGGTAGAGATCTAGCCTTGAGCCGAATAGATGAGGGACAGCGCCCAGGCCCAGAGTTCAAGGCCCACGACCACCACCAGCAACAACAACAACAATAAAGAGAATACTTACTAAAAAGGCAATAGCATTAAGCAGTCTTAAAGATAGGCTCAAGTTTAACATTTTAGTCTTATCTTAGATACCAAGGGCCTTCTATTCTAATGAGCCATGAGCCCTCAGAATGTTGACCAAATTTCTTAGTTTATTTACACAATTACTATAAGTATGTATTTTCTCATCTATCTTTCAATTCACCACAACATCTGTATTTATCCTTTATGACATACTCGAATATCAATGCCTTTGGAAGATATTTATTAATTGGTGTATATTAGTTGTACAAAGAAATCTTATTAAAATATTTTACACACTCACATATTGATCAAGGGCCTGTTTAACCCATTTCTGTCTTTCTCCGTTCCCATTACCCCTTATTTTTCAACTGTTCTCTGTGAATTTCTTTGTGCCATCTTCACACATCGTCAAAATGTATTAAAGTGTTGTTGACTCACCCTCATTGAACATTATGCAATGCTGAATATAAAAGCAAAAATCTAAGTAAATGGAGACATATACTTTTTATGGATTGGAGGATAAAATTGAGCAAAGATATTAATTGTCCTCACCCCCCCCCCCGCTTTTTGGGGCTTATACATGGGGTTTGATATCTGGGCCTGGGCACTGTTCCTCAGCTCTTCAGCTCAAAGTGAGTGCTCTACCCTTTGAGCAACTGTGCCACTTCTGGTTTTCTGGTGGTTAATTGGGGATAAGAGTCTCACAGACATTCATGTTCCAGCTGCCTTGAACCGCAATCCTCAGATCTCAGCCTCCTATCCAGCTAATGCAATAAGTGTGAGCTAACAGTGCCTAGCTTCACAGCTTTAGTTATAAGTATATGAAAATTCCTAAAAACACCTGACCATCACTCTTTGACTCATTGACAAAGGAAAATAAACTGGAATATATTTCTCTGTCCAATATTAAAGCTGTTACTGTAAAATTGTTATATTTGTAGAAGAAAGATTATATAGCTCAATGTGTCTGTAGGGCACCAGATTAGAGCCACATAATTACTATCAAGGAATATTTAATAAGAGTGTAAAACCAAACACTTGTGGAGTGACATTCTTTTAAATAAGTGGTGATAGGTTAGACAATATTGGGGAGAATTAAAAAGTGAACATTGACTTAACAATTTATTCAAATATTCACTTCAAGCATTCTTTGAAGGTGGCATATAAAACAAAAAGAGTGATGTAAATGTATAAGAGAAGATGCCTTGACAATTTTGGAGACGAAGCATACTTAAATTTGGCATTAAAATTATAGGAAAGGAAAACTTAATATAGTAGAATTCAAAAAAGTATAACATAATTTAGTCTGTGAAAGCTCATATGCAACTAGTGAATAGAAGTTGAGAGCACGGGACTCATGTATCTCAACCTAACTACTTGGTAAGCTGTGATGTGAGTATTGCTGTTTGATGGCAGCCCACAAAATAAAGTCCCTGAAAACCTTATCTCTGATTAATCAGCAAAAAAGCCAGAAGTGAGGCATGACTGAAATGGTAAATTGTTAACGAATTGCAACTAATCTTACAGACTCTGTGTTCATGTCCCAGGACCATACCTACATGTACAAAACTAACAGTAGTAAAAATAGTAGTGATGATGATGATGGTGATGATGATGATGATGATGATGATGATGATGATGATGATGATGATGATGATGATTGTAGGGCACATGGGCAGCAAAGATGGTACTGAGAGGGAGTTGAGTGGTAAGAGCCAAATTTGCTTTACGTTCAGTGGGTAACCAGCCCGTGGAAGCATAGGTTCATGATAGGGTGTGACCTTGACAGTGATTGGTTCCTCTTCCTCCCTTGCCATGCCACCTGCTCTTTTTTGCTTTAAAAAGGGCTCCTCTGTGTTAATAAAGGAGTTTCTTCCTGCTTGACTTCACTCCCTCCTGGATCTGATTGTTTCCCGGGCTGAGGGAGGCTGGGTAACAGGCGAGCGGCCACACTTACCTTTCCTCGGACCCCTTCTGTGTTTCGTGAGATGGAATAAGACCCACCAGATGATGATAATGATGATGATAATGATGATGATAATGTTGATGAAGTGTACCCATATTCAAGGATAAAATATTTGCAAATCCTATACCTGAAGAATGCCTCAAATTAGACTCTACATAGAATTCTCAAAAAATTTGTTAAGAAGAACACCAATTAGAAACTAGCAAAATACATCTTGTGAAAAATAAGCCCAAGAAAGGCATCATCAGTCATCAAATAAACGCACATTAAAACAAAAAGGACATCATAAAACATGTATGAGAATTACTGCACATAATACAATATTGACCATACTAACTGCTATCAAGAAACAGAGAAACTGGATGCTGGCAGGAATCTCAAATGGTAAAGCCACTTCTGAAAACATGTTGACAGGTTCCTAGAATATGAAATATGCAAACCACCTAGAGTATATCACAGGAATTGAGCTCTTCAAGCTTTGTCTCATAGAAATAAACCGTTACATTAACCCAAAGGCCAAAACACAGAGGATTATAGCAGCATTATTTCCTCTAGTTAAAGAAATGGAAATCAATTCAGGCTTTCTTCAGGTGAATGGGAAACAAATTGTGCTACATTCTGTAATAACAGAACCAAAAGGCTAATCGAGTGAATACAATACAATATTAAGGCACACAAAAACATTGAATAATCTACCATAGATTTGAAGGCAATCCTAAAAGCTTATTTATTGCATGATCTAGAAGTCGGAGAAAAAAAGTGTTTTGGTTTCCAGGATGAAACAGGTTTGGGATGGGACCAAGAGAAATAGTGGGTTTAATTATAGAAGGGAAGCATGAGACAGACTTATTTTTGGTAAAGAAATGTGTAAAGAAACGTGTCTGTAACTATTCATATAGAATTGATAAAATTATATTGAACTTATTGTGTGCACAAAATAAAAAGATTGAAGTCTGCATAAGGTACTTGTGAAATATTAATGTCCTACTTTTAATGTCATACTATAAATATTTTAAGAAACTGAAAAACTATTCAAGGGATTTCTCTATGTTCTTCTTATAACATCATAAAGAGCCATACTAACCTCAATAGAATTTAATTATATCTAGAAAACAGAAGTCAATATTGAATGTTTACAATGAAAAATAGTATGGGTCCAAGCTTTAGATGAACTATGCCATGCCAATTAGACGGCAGAGATTTAGAAGACTGATATCGAGGGCCGGTTCTAACCAAAAAAATTCGTGACAAAGTACAAAAAAGAAAGCAAGATATAGGTTAATTTCCCTGTTATCTCTCATTTGTAGAAGCCATAGGTAAGAGATTATTGCTCAAGCAAGGCTTGGCCAAAAAGTAATACCTCATCTGAAAAATAATATGAAGTGGTCAGAGCCTTAGAAACTTCAAGCACCAGTAGTGGCAAAGGAAAAAAGAAAAGAAGAAAACATGAAAGGAAAAGAAATGAGAGAAAAGGAAAACTATTTCCTCTTCATTCTTGTAGTTTCACATCATTGGATTCAAGAATTGAGGGTATTTTGTTTACTGTTTTCAGATTCAGGCCTCTCTAATATGAAAGCATTTATTTCAAGTAATTATTTTATTATTACTATTTATTAACTTATTATTAGATCTTCTTGGAGATTGAACCCATGGCTTTGTATATATTAGTCTAGTCCTCCAACTGAGCTTTACCCCAGCTCTCTTTTGTATAGTTTTGGTAATTGTTTATAAGTTCTTCAATTGATAGCTACTCTACTTTTCATCTTATCTTTTCTCTGCCACATTTTCCTCTATATATTATAGTTTATGTATTCAAAACATTCCTCAATTTTATCTTCTAAACTTAGAATTTTGCTTTTCCGTTTACAGAGAACTCAATTTCCTCAGGAATGTGGTAATGCCATTCTTTCCAACAGAAGCACAGATTTCCTCAATGGAACAGAAGTGAAGACCCAGAAATGAATCCACTCCTATAGACACATAATCTTTGATAAGGGAGCCAGAACCACAGGATGGAAGAAAGACAAATTCTTCAAAAACTTGTGCTGATGGAATTGTCTGTACACAGAAAACTGAAGTTAGATCCTTATATATCCTCCTGCACCAGAATCGATTCCAAATGGATTGAAGCCCTAAATGTAAGTCCAGATACCTTAGAATTTTACAGGAAGAGTTAGGGGAAACACGAGGGCTCCTTGGGACAGGTCAAAACTTCCAAAGTAAGGCTGGATAAATGGGATTACATCAAACCGAATCAATCATTTGTCAGACTCAAAAGAGACGAAAAATAAAGAGATATTGTAGCACATTTATTAGAGAGCAAACCTACAGATGAGAGCCTCAGCCAGTGGTAAACCGTTAATCCCTTTTTGAACTAGTATATATATAGTGAGTTTACGTGAATGTAAGAGTTTTCTGGTGGGGATTAGTAAGAAAACAACTAATACTAAGACAGAGATAGCATGTGAAAAGATTTGTAGATGGACAAAGGGAGAGATTAAGGCTGTGGTGTCTAGTTCAAAGCCTTGGCTTGGTGCCAGATTTGTAAGGTATAGGTGCACAAAGGAAAGGGTACAACAGGACCGGTTATTAACAAAAGGCTCACATATGTCTGAAGCCTCAAAATAAGGACCCAAGTCTGTGTGGACCAGACAGCATCTAATATAAGGTTTTATTTAAAATAGCAAGCACAATTTTAGATTTTTGCACAATGAGATGGTACATAGTCAGTCACAGGCAATGTCTGCTATGTCAGGTAGTCCAATCTACTCTTTCATGTTACCCAGTAGCCAGGTTTCAACACAAATGAGTACAATGAGATTGTACAAATGAGACTGTGATTTTTCCCTCTCCTGAATCAAAATTCTGTCAAATGATTTCTTCTTCCAGCTGTTTATGCAATATTTCTCATGATCTTTTCTACTACTTTGTCTTCATTATTGATGTTCATAGTAGTTTTTATTGTTGTCTTGTGTGTCTATGCCATTTTTAGGGCTTGAGCTCAATGTTTAATTGTCTTCCTTGTACTTTTTGCTCATGGCTGATCACACTCTATCCTTTGACCCACATCCTCATATTCTCCTTCTTGCTGGACAATTGGAGATAAGTTTTCACATTTTTGTCTGTTTAGACTGACATTGAACCAAAATCTTCAGGTTTTAGCCTCCTGAGTTTCTAGGATTCTACACATGAGCCACTAACACCAAGCTTTGCTTTACTGTTATTTTAGTTATGTGGTAGAAGAAAGTGGAAGCATATTTGTGTTAAATGTGCAATTTTCAAATACAAGTTGGAATCAACTTGATATAATGTAACAGTTATCAAATTTAACAGTTAAATCAATGAATAGCTCACATTCCCGCAGAAATATAATTGAAAACAAAAGGTGTAATTGTTTTCCTAAAACAAGTAATGGAACCATGAACTTCTCTCACCTAACAATTCATGTTTTCTATGAGTTTAATTAGCAGACTTCCAATCCTAAAAGTAAATATATTAATTTTATACCATAAGGAGCAAAGTGATTATAGTTAAGAATAGATATTTCATCACAGCCAAAAGATAACTTTTCGAGCAGTCTCACTAAAAAGAAATGTTACATATAGAAACTAATGGATATGATATAGCTTGATCATTACACAACATATAAATGAATGGGATTACAACTCCATACTTCATAAATGTGGAAAAAATAATTTTGTAGCTAGGGGCAAGTGGTTGATGCTTGTAATCCTAGTTACTAAGAGTCTGAGGGCTGAGAATCATGGTTCAAAGCCAGCCTAGGCAGGAAAGTCTGCGAGACTTGTTTGTTTAATTTTTGTCGATCGTCGGGCTTGAACTCTGGGCCTGGGCACTGTCCCTACGCTCTACAGCTCAAGGTGAGCATTCTACCACTTGAGCCACAGCACCACTTCGGATTTCTGGTGGTTTTATCGGAGACAAGAGTTTCACAGACTTTCCTGCCCCAGCTGGCTTTGAACCGCAATCCTCAGATCTCAGCCTCCTGAGTAGCTAGGATTACAGCCGTGAGCCACTGGCGCAGGTTTCTTGAGACTATCTTCAATGAGCCACCAGAAAACTGGCAGTGGCTCAAGTGGTAGAACACTAGGTGTGAGGTCAAGAACTGAGGGACAACGTCCAGGCCCAGATTTCAAGCCCCAAGACCGACAAAATTTAAAAATAAACTGTTAAACATAAAGAAATATTTTGGCATAAATGTTAAAATATAATTCTAAAAATTTTTAAATCCTCACTAGATATAATAGTTTATATAAATGAGAAGTGTTTTCTGGTTTTGGTAACCATTGAGTCAATTGTGTAAGTCACAAATTTCTCAATCAACTCATATTTATGTATTTATATACTTATATGCCATAAGTATAATTAACTGATAATTGATAGGCAGTGCTGTTTTAGGAATCTCCCTTGGCTTTCTAACATTAGCCTTCCTACCCTAAAATCAATATGCCCTCCAACCTTGTCAGAGATTTCATTGACAGTAAAATTACTCATCTCATTGGAGCAGAAAAGTATAAGCCATAATTATTGTTTGGAATAACTGTCACATTTACATGCATTTCACTTAGTTTAAGAACCATGCCAGTAATAGCAAAATGTCTTCTGAGCTTTTCAGTCTCTTAAGAGATGAAAATCTTTAATTATATATCTATTTTTTTTCTGCCTAACATCCTATATATTAGGAAGATCTTTTTGTGTAACACTGTTTTCCTGACTAGAAGAATGGAACAAAGGCAATAATGAAAATAGCCAAGGAAAATACTTGGAAACAATTTAAAAAGCAATGGCCTGTATTCATCGGTTTCAATGAGAATATACAATAAAGTATGTTTTTGTTATTTAAAGAGCAATAATTAAACTTTATTTAGCAGTGAAGAAGGGAACAGAAAACGGTGTTTGAAGACAGCTTGCCTTTGAAAAATTCAACAAAAGCATAATGGATTTTTCTTGTTTTTCTATATAGTTGCCAAAATAATAGAGAGCAACACCCAAAGGCAGGAAAACACCTAAGCCAAAGCAGTAAACTTTTGTCTATAAAATAATTGTGAGTGTCTGACTCTTTCAAAGTCAGGATTGATAGGAGGAAAAGTGTATTTGCTTTAGTGTGAACAATGAAAAATATAAAAATCCTTTATTAATGTTTTACATATAATGACTAGGACTTCTCATGTTGGAGAAGAGGAAAGTTATGAAAAAGTTCAAAATTGTTTGACTATTCCCCAAGAGCATTCTTATTTATCACCTATGGCAACAGAAGTAGCCTTGGTTACTCTTAGTATCATGCTTGTTTATATTTAGAAGCATTATTTGTTGCTGGATTATAAGCTGCAATACCTTAAGTAGGAATAGAGTCGTTTCCTGAGAGAGGAAAGTTGCTGTGTAAACAAACCTAAAATATCAAAGACATAGCATAGTGGAAACTATTTTACAGCTATATCAAAATCTGTAGGTATAGATTTTGTTTCCCATTGTTCCAGGGGAACCATTTTTTTAACTTCTTTTTCACCATCTAATGATCCTATAAAATCCTATACAATCCTGGGATTGCTGTAACTTTACTGGATTCCCTAATTTCTGTTGGAAAGTTAGGAAAGATAGAAAATTGTGTTTCTGTTACTGTTTTACCTTATTGTTTTTATTACTTTAGAAACTGTAACTCAAAATGGCATAAATTATCTTTATAATATTAGGAGACAGATTTCATGTCCATCTTCTAACCCTAGCCTTCTACAAAACTTTGGTACTTAGTGATCCCCAAATGTGAAAATAAATATAGGGAGCATCTTATTTAAATATTGTTGAGAATTTCAAGACTTCCTTTATGTAAGGCCCTTAGAAGTACAGCATACATGTGTACAAAGCCAGTGACAACAGGAAAATATCACTAAGTTTCCCCAAATGGATTGATGAAGTCAGTAGTTATCTTCCCAAGCAGTTGAAAAAATGCTTCCAAAATAATTCAGTGCACCTACATTTGTGGAGTTATTTAAGTTATGGCTTCTTTGTTAGACATATTCTTTTCTTTTAAAAATTGTCAAATATTAGCTTTATAATAAATTTTGTCTAGTATTTCTTGGTTCAAAACAGAAATCTTGATACAGTTGATGTCACTTGGCTTTCTTACTTTCTCAGTTCAAAGCCAACCCAAGCAGGAAAGTCTGTCACATTCTTATCTGTAACTAAACACCTAAAACGCCAGAAGTGGAGTTTTGGCTCAAGCATTAGAGTACTAGCTTTGGGGGAAGTTGGCCAGGGAAGACATTTGTTCAGGGACATGGTCCAGCATCTGAGTTCAAGCTCCAGAACTAGAACAAACTAAACATACAAACAAGCAAAAAAAAAAAAAAACGCACGTATTTCTTAGGGACCATCCTTAAAGCACTGGTTTGAGAACAGGCTCCTTTTGCTGATCATACTCACTCGATTCTGCTTTTTTGGAATACTAATTGCACTCCAGAATTCAGGACAAGATTAAAGGAATTAATAAGTGACTCCTGCAACAACAGAATCATCTCAGTAGTGAAATATCCATGCATAAGACAATTTAAAACCTCCAAGTCGTTGTTTCCTTGCAATAGAACACTTTTAAAAGAACGTTATTTCCTTTTGTTCTATGCTGGCCTTCAAATAGCCCAATGTTTCCTTTTGTAATACTTTCAAGAAGTTTACAGACAATTTTTATATGAATAAAGAACATACTCGAAAAAATTCAGGGACAGAGTTTCCTTCAAGCCTTGGATTCTTTTTTTTCTAACAATGAATGTATATTTTTATAGTGAAAATAATGTACAGATGGGTTACAATTACATGGGCAAGATAATGAGTACATTTTTTATCAAGCATTGTAACCTACTCCTTGGTTTCCCCTTCCCATACCTTCTCATCCTCCCCTCTCCCACTCATTCAATCCCCCTCCCCCCACCAACAAAGTTGTAAAGTTCGTTTTCGACATAAGGACTTGTACATCTCATTGTTGCAATGGGTCAACCTGTATCCATATTTAAATGATTTGTTTTTTTCCGTTCCCCTCCACAAATCGTAATGACATCAAATACAGTGAAAGCAGGGGTTATCGTTATGCCGTGGGGAAGGGACATACAAAGCAACAAGGATATCATCTTATAAATGTGTTAGAAACAATCACATGAAAGAAAAAAAAATTCAAATACATATCTTAGGGTTCATTTCCCTAACATCTACTTATCTGACCTTTTCTGTTTGACTCAGACATATACTAGATATTGCAAATAAGGAAAAGCATGGGACCTATGTTTCTTTGGGCATGGCTTACTTCATTTAATATAATTTTTTCCAAGTCTTTCCATTTCCTAACAAATGGAGTAATGTCACTCTTTCTGATGGAGGCATAGGATTCCATTGTGTATATATACCACATTTTCTTGATCCATTCATCTACTGAGGGGCATCTGGGTTGGTTCCATACCTTAGCTATGGTAAATAAGGCTGCAATAAACATAGTCGTGCTGGTAACGCTAGTGTGGCCTTGTTTCTGAACATTTGGGTAAATGCCCAAAAGTGGGATTGGTGGGTCTTAGGGAGCTCTATGTGGAGTCTTTTGAGGAACCTCCATACTACTTTCCAAAGTGGTTGAACAAGTTTACACTCACACCAACAATGCAGTAAGGTTTCCTCTGTCCACCTCCCCTCCAGCATCTGTTGTTATTAGAGTTCTTGATTATAGCCATTCTAACTGGGGTGAGATGATATCTCAATGTTGTTTTGATTTGAATTCCTTTTATGTTTAGGGAGGTTGAGCATTTCTTCATATGTCTTTGGAAATGCTTCTTTCCTCTTCAGAGAAGTTCCTCTTTAAGTATTTAGCCAACTTGGGCAGTTGTTTCTTTGAAGATTTGTTTTTTGGGGATTTAATTTTTTGAGTTCCAGTTATATTTTAGATATGAGACCATTGTCTGTTGTGTGGCTAGTAATGATCCTCTCCCAGTCTGTGGGCTTTCAATTGATCTTGCTAGCTATGTCCTTTGCCAGGCAGAAGCTCTGCAATTTCATGAAATCCCATTTGTCCAACCTTTCTTTGATTTGTTGTTTCTAGGTCTCTATTAAGAAAATTTCGGCCTGGGCCAAGGAGACCTAGTGTTTCTCCTATTCCATCTTGTAATGTTTTCAGGGTGTCTGCTTTGACTCTGAGGTCTTTGATCCATTTGGAGTTGATTTTAGTACAGGGTGATATATAAGGATCTAGCTTAATTTTCTACAAGTATTTAACCAATTTTGACAGCACCATTTACTGAAGAGGATGTCTTTCTTCTATTCTATTTTTTAGCTCCCTTATCGAAGTTTAGATGGCTATAGTTCTGCAGGTTCATTTCTGGGTTTTCAATTCTATTCCATTGGTCCTGAGGTCTGTTCTTGTGCCAGTACCAAGCTGTTTCGATTACTATGGCTTTGTAGTTGAATTCAAATTTGGTATTCATATTCCTCCAGCACTGTTCTTTCTGTTAAGGATCGTTTTAGACATTCAGGGTCTTTTATTGTTCCATATGAATTTTTTGATTGCCTTTTCTGTTTCCTTGAAGAATGAGGTTGGAATATTGATAGGTATCACATTGAATTTGTAGATAGCCTTGGAAAGTATTGCCATTTTCACGATGTTGATCTTTCCAATACAGAAGCATGGGAGTTTTTGCCACTTTCTAAGTTCTATTTTGATTTCCTTTTTCAAGTTTTTAAAGTTTTCATCATAGAGGTCCTTCACTTCTTTGGTTAAGTTAATTCCTAGGTATTTTTTTTTGTGGGGCTATTCTGAATGGAGTTGCTTTCCTAATTTCAGCCAAACTTTTCTCATTGTTGGCATACAGAAAAGCCATTGATTTTGCGGGGTTAAATTTATACCCTGCTACTTTGCTAAAATTTTGAATCAGCTTGAATAATTTTGGAGTGGATTCTGTGGGATTCTTTAAATACAAGATCGTGTCATCTGCAAAGAGGGAGAGTTTTACTTCTTCTTTCCCTGTTTGCATCCATCTAATACTTGCATCTTGTCTTATTGCTGTAGCTAGGCATTCCAATACAAGTTTGAAGATAAATGGAGAGAGTGGACATCCTTGTCTGCTTCCTGAATTAAGTGGAAATGGCTTTAGTTTTTCACCATTAAGTATAATGTTGGCTGTAGGTTTGTCCTATATAGCCTTGATTGTGTTGAGGAATGTTCCATGGATTCCTAGTTTTTTCCAGAACCTTCACATAAAGGGGTGTTGGATCTTGTCAAATGCTTTTATTGCATCTGTTGAGATAACCTTGTGGTTCTTATCCTTGTTCCTGTTGATGTGATGAATTATAGTAATTGATTTGTGTATATTGAACCAGTTTTGCATCCCTGAAATGAATCCTGTTTGATCGTGGTGTATGATTTTTTGGATGAATTGTTGAAGTTGATTGGCCAAAATTTTGTTGAGAAGTTTTGCATCAATATTCATCAAAGAAATTGGTCTATAGTTCTCTTTCTTTGATGAGTCCCTTCCTGGTTTTGGGATGAGGGTTTTGATGGCTTCAAAGAATGAGTTCAGTAGTGAACTTTCTCTTTCCATTTCATTGAAGAGTTGGAGGAGTATTGATGTGAGCTCTGCTTTGAAGGCCTTATAGAATTCCGTTGTTAAAACATTTGGGCCTGGCCTTTTCTTAGGAGGGAGGTATCTTATTTCTGTTTCTATTTCAATGCTTGATACAGGCCCCTTAATATGTTTTAACTCATCTTGGTTTAGTTTCGGCATCTGAGTATTTCCTAGGAAAAGGTCTATTTTTGCCAAGTTCTCAAATTTATTAGCATAAAATTTTGAGAAGTATTCCCTTATAATGTTCTGAATCTTGGTTGTTTCTGTGGTGATGTGTCCTTTCTCCTCTCTGAGTTTATTTATTTGGGTGTGTTCTTTTCTTTTTCTATTATGATTTGCTAAGGGTTTGTCAATTTTGTTAATTTTTTCGAAGAACCAATTCTTTGTTTTGTGATTCTTTCTATGGTTTTTTGGATTCTAATTCATGTAAGTCTGATTTAATTTTAATTATTTCTTTCCATCTACTGTATTGAGGTTTATCTTGCTGGTATTTTTCAAGGAGGCTCAGATGTCTAATTAAATTGTTGGTTTCAGATCCCTCCAATTTGTTGATGAAGGAACTCAGAGCTATAAACTTGCCTCTGAGTACTGACTTTGCTGTGTCCCAGAGGAGCTGATAATCTCTGTGTTCATTTTTGTTGAATATTATGAACATTTGAATTTCCTTTCTAATCTCTTCCATAACCCACTAGTGATTCAGCAGTGTATTCTTCAACCTCCATGTGATACAGGTATTTCTGTGGTGGCTATTTTGTTGAATTCTAATTTTATTCCCTTGTGGTCTGAGAGAATGCAAGGTATAACTTCAATGTTTCTGAATTTGGACAATGGATTCTTTTCTTATATAGCAAAAAGGAACACACGAATTAACTTCCACTTTGTCATTTCTCTATGTTCAATTCCTCTTTTGGGATCAGTTTCCACCTGCAGTAACAGTTCCTTCCACTTATTTCCAATAACAATCTATGGCACTGCTCAAGGTAAAATGAATGTTTTCAGGCTTCATTGAACTAGCACAAAGACATTTTTGGACATGAGGTAACATGCCTTTCAGAGACAACTTAGTAAATACAAAATATAAAATTTAAATGGCTTATAAAAACATTATTAATGTACATATGACCATATAAGACTATGTTAAGTAAAATGAACCCCAAGATAGGGACACAACTTGTTTTTTTTTCTTTATTGAAATGGTTTTAAAATGTATCTAAAATGTACTACATGATTTTTTCGTTTCTCCTCCATGTTCTTCCCCCATGATATAATTCCTGTTTTCACTGGATATGATGTTGATGCCCTACATCTTGCAAATACATTTTTCTAGTGTGGGGAAACAAAGATTCAGGATGACCTATTGTAACAATGATATGAACAAGACACTATGTAGAAAACAAACTTTACAACTTGGGGAGGGGAGGGGGAATTGGGTAGATAGGGAGGGAACGGATAACACAGTAAAAAAAAAAGGATGTAACAATAGGAAATGTACTCATAACCTTACTTATGTAACTCTAAGCCCTCTGTACACTATTTTTACTATAAAAACATAAAAGAAATCATTATCCAGGAGTACATTAAGTTCAAATTTCATAAGTGCTCTTAAATTAAACTGGGAGAAGATTCTCAGAAAAGTTTATTTGTGTGTGTGTGTGTTGTGCATTATTTCCTATGTGTACACAAGTTTACAGTAGAAGAAACAATAGGAATAATAAGAGAAAGAAAAGCTCTGTGTTTAAGTATAATGGTTCAATATACTATAGAATACTCTGAAAATAAGACAACATTGAACCAATAAAGGCAAGGCCTTTATTGGGAGTGACATAGTAAAATAATTAATACTAAGAGGAACATGAACGATGAGGCCACTCTCTTTCAACTTCCGTCTCTAAATCATGGTTGCTAATCACGCAAATTTGTAAAATGCATAATGGAAGTATTATTCTGGTTCCAAAGCAAGTTAGATATAAGAGCATGGACTTAACTGGAAAAAAGTCCATGGTGAGAAAGCAGGAATTATACTAGCAATGAACTAGTGGCCAAGATCTCATTTCTTTTTCTTTCTTTTATCTTTTCATCTTTTTTTTGATGGTTGTGGCAGGGTTTGAAATCGGCCTGGGCAGTATCTCTCCACTCTTAAGCTCAAGACTAGTGCTCTACCTCTTGAGCCACAGCCCCACTTCCAGTTTTCTGGTGGTTTATTGGAGATAAGTGTCTCAGAACCTTTCTTTCCTACTCGTACTGGATTTGAACTGCAAATCTCAGATCTCAGCCTCTTGAGAATTATAGGCATGAGCTCAAGTGATGGAATACTAGTCATGAGCAAGATTGCTGAATAAAGTTGCTGAGGGTTTTGCATACACACATACAAACATACACATATACACAGAGGCACATATATGTGCAAACACACCTGCACAAATGAAACAACTCTCAGAATATGGAGAAATGTTAGAAAACAATAGAAAATATATCCTGAGTAAGACTAGATCAAGTGATAAATATTAATATTAGAAAGTCCTCAAGTGAAATTTCTTCAAAGAAGTTTGAGAATATTACCTACCTAGGGACCAAAGATAATAAGAAAGTCAAGTAATCATTATTAAAGTGATTGGATCCACGGAAGAATGAATCAAAGACCCCTGCAGGTGCATCAGAAAATGTTCATGTCCTGTGTCAAATGATAGAACCACTTTGAAAATAGTACATAAAGAGTGAAAAATCAGTCTAATGGATAAGATCATAGGAGAAGTTCAGAATTGCTAGTCGGTATCTAGATTAAATAAACCACCAAACTATGGCAGGGCAATTTGATACAAGCCTGAAATTCTAGCACTCAGACTAAGACAGGGGGGGATTACATAGTGATACCTTCCCTGGACCAGGTAGTATAATTTTGTCTAATGAAACAAGCCAAACAACAAGAAAGGAATACACAGTTGGAAGTTTGGGCTAATTTTGTCATTATGTTTTGAGAAGGCAAGTTTCCTATTGAAATGCAACTCACATATAATCCTCAGTTGTGTTTTAAATGCTCTCTTTATTACACAACATTCCTAGATGCAAAATGGCTCATGATTCCCAATCAGAAATTTGAAAAAGTAAGCACCATTCTGTTGGATTTCAAAGAAATAATGAAGGATTACAAAAGTTTAAGCCTGGAAAAATACAAAGTTCATCTAATGTAGGACTTTGTAGACCTTGCTAAATTAGAATTTAGATTTAAAATAAATATTTTGGTTTTGTTTGTAAATTCATATTCTATAGGATACTACAAAATTCTTTTTAAATACAGGTTTTAATTGACAAATTCACAAATGAATCTGGCATTTTATTTGCCTAAAATATTCTTTCAAGTGAGGTATAACTAGAACTTAGTTAATTGATAATTCCAACAGTTCATATATAAAATGATGTGTGAATAATCTAGACAGAGTTGTCAACAAATGGATGATATTAATTTATAAATTTAGAACAAGCAATTTTTTGAGGCTTTGGGGTATCCTGGTATGAAGAGAGTAATTGTGTGAGGTCTTGGTTCTTCTATCTACTTGTAATACCAGAAGAAATTTCCTTAATTACATGCTTCTGTATACAATGAGAAAAATGCTAGGGTTG
This sequence comes from Dipodomys spectabilis, assembly GCF_019054845.1. NCBI lineage: Eukaryota > Metazoa > Chordata > Mammalia > Rodentia > Heteromyidae > Dipodomys > Dipodomys spectabilis. Next base: position 6,796,181 of record NW_024870755.1, read on the forward strand.
GAGTTGGTTTTTATTTTTTGGTTTGTCCTCAGGTTTGAACTCTGGGCCTGGCCACTCTTTTGAGCTCAAGGCTCATGCCCTACCACTTCAACCTCAGTGCCACTTGAGTCTGGCTTTTCCTGAGAAGTTTATTGGAGATAAGAATCTAAGGAATCTTCCTGAACCATAATATTCTGATCTTAGTTTCCTGAATATCTATGATAGATAAAAAATATAAATAATATTTGCAATTGTTCTGATTTCTAGAAATCAGAAAAATGTTGTAGCAAAGTTTAGTGTAGTGTACTTTCCACAATAGGAAGGGCATCATATTAGCACAAGTGTAGTATTTTTTCACAATAGTGATAAGCTATTCATGATGTGAATTACGGGATTTTTAAGGTGCACCTTACAAATTGGAAACTGTTGGGCTAGGAAGACTTTATGGCATAAAAGCTTGGGATTGATGGTCACAGAAATAATAGCTTACTCTGATGGACAAATGTTTACTCTCAAGGAATTAATTAATACACATACTTCGTAGTTATACCCTCCAGCAGAATGTGGCTATTTTTTTCTGTTGATTTCTCATTATGTAACACCCCATTAGAATCTGCAGCTATTGCAGAATTAAATAACATGCAAATAGGTACTGTTTTGAATTGCTCTGATATGGAATGTTCAGAATTTGAAAATGAGTAGTTAGTATTTGTAAGAACTTTGAAGAACACATATATTCTGTCCTTTTAACAATTATTCAGTTTTAAAAGTTAGGAGTTTCCAGAGAATTAAACTGTTTTCTGTTTTACTATGAGACAATACTAAACTTATAATTTTTTGAAAATTATGGCAGGTATATTGTGAAAATATTGCATATTTGGATAACATTCAAGTTGATGAACCTCTGATAAAGAAAGGTATAATTAATTCAACTTAGATGCCAAATAGTGTTCATTTTTAAAAAGGTAATGCACATAGAATAATATTTACTGTAGCAATACAGTGAAATTATACCTTATGTAACTTATTTTTAGTTTAATTTTATTTTTAAGGAAATATATACAGGGGTTGGATTAATTGTAAGGTAGTGAATACATAACATGTCGAAATTTTACACACTACCTCATTTTTCTCACACTTTTCCTTTCCCCCCAAGCCCCTCACAAGTTGTAATGTAAATTTCCAACATGTTGTCTTGTGAGTATTGAAATTGCATTGGTTTTCCCTTTGTCCTTTTCTCCCCAATATGTTGTTCATCTTGCCTTGTCAAATTAAGATAAATGCATGTGCAATACACACAGTACTGAAATCAATACAGCAGGGGATAAACTGTAGGGGAAAGCATAAAAGAAAAAAGAAATCACATAGTACATTAAAAAAAAAAAAACCACAAAGAAAAATCTCTATTTCCATATCTAATTGTTCATTTTGCTCAACATGATCTTGTATGGTCTATATACAAAGCTTTTGAACCATTCTGCTCATCTGCTAGTGTTATTCTATACATTTCCTATTATTACAAATGAGGGAAACTATGGAATCTGTTTCTTTGAGTCTTGCTTATTTTATTTCGCAGGATTTTAAAAAATCTTTCCATTTCCTTTTGAATTGGAAGCATAGAATTCAACCATATACAAAATGTGAAATATATATCTATATATATATAGAGAGAGAGAGAGAGAGAGAGAATATATATATATATATATATATATATATATTCGTTCATCTACTGAATGGCATATTGGTTTAAAACATGCTTGCATGTAAGTATCACTTAGGGTCATTCAAAAATGACAGATGACACCTCCCCAGAAATACTGAAATCATGATTTCTACGTAAGAAAGGATTTTATGGTGGTACAAGTGTTGAAATATCTGGATGAGTGAAATTTATATCTTGCACTGAATTAGGCAGGAAGATATCCAATATCATATAGGATAAAAATGGTAGTGACAAAATATTCCCTTGAGATAGGAGTATGAAGAAATTCAGATAATTTTGAAGAATTTAGAAATACAAGTTCAAATATGTTTCTTTAAATAAAAATTATGTAAGTGGAAGGGCAAAAGAAGGAGAAGAGAAGAAAATAACTGACAGCAGATCATTGTCCCAAGTTAGAGAATAAAAAGTCATAATCTAGAGTTCTGTGGAAGATGGCAGAAGGTCTAGGCTTAACAAGCTTTCGCCTAGACAACAGATTTAGTGTTCCAGTTAACAGTCCTAGGCTAGAGAATCACACCCAGTGTGCCATCACAGAACAGAGAGTTTGGCCAGAGATGGAATATCCAGGCAAGGAAACATATCTGAGCATCAGCGGCCGGAGGCACCATGCCTACAGAGAGAGTCCAGTCAAAAAGATGCCAGACACAGTGTGCGTATTCTACTCAACACCAGGAAGAACTGACAAGGAACAGATATATTCATGTTGCAGATCGCAGACCATAGACAGCCCAGTAACCAAGACTCTGGCATGAGTAGAACCCTGACACTCCTTCTCAGAAAGCAAAGGAGGGAAGGCGGCCCCTCTCCCACCACCAGATAGCTCCATCTTTGATACTGACAAAGGCCCAGAAATTGATACTGACAAAAAGCCCAGACTTTGGGCTGTGCAACTACAAGACTTTGGTTGATGCTTGCCTAAAAATAGTGTTCTAGCACAAAAATGGTGTTACTTTCCTACCAAATAGAGGCATTCATGAAATCCAATAAAAGACAGCTGAAAGAAGTCAGGGAGACCGGAAAGAGAATGTTGAATGGAGCCCAACAGAAGGAATAGGAGTCCAAGGAAACCATAACCGATCAACTCAATGATTTGAGAATAAACACAACACCAAATTAAGGAAGTAATGAAGTTCATATAAGATCTAAAACAAAGCTCCAACAAAGAATTTGAAGTCATCAAAGCTGACCAAATAGAAGGAAAAGAAATTAAAAACAAAGTGGAAAGTCTTGAGAGCAGGGTAGACCATGCAGAAGATAGAATCTGATGAAGACAGCCAGGTTATGATAGAGGAAGAACATACAACTATCTAAGACAAATCCAAGAAATATGATAGATCTATTCAACATTTGGAAGACACCCTCAGAAGGCCTAATTTGCAGATAATGGGTGTAGAGGAGCACATAGAGTGAGGAGTTAATGGTCTAACAAATTTGGTTAACATGTTCCAAGCAGAGAACTTCTCAAACATGCATAAAGATAGACCTATTCAGATTCAAGAAGCTTTTAGAACCCCAAATAGACCAGACTAGGACACGATATCCCACTGCGACATTATAATCCCCACAGGATCAATTCCAAGGAAAATATCCTTAAAGCTGTCAAGGAGAAAAGATCAACCACTTACAAAGGGAAACCAATTAGAATTACCTCACATATCTCAGTGGAGACAATTACAGCAAGAAGAGCCTGGAATGATATATGCCATGCCCTAAAGACAAACAACTATCAACCAAGAATACTGTACCCAGCTATACTCTCCTTCCTAACCGAAGGCCAAATAAAAACCTTCCATACCAAAGGACAACTGCCAAAACATATATCCACCAAACCATCCCTATAAATGACACTTAACGATGTCCTACACATAGAAAACCAACAAGACCACAATAAAGGCCAAGAAACTGCACCCAAACTGAGAATTCAAGAACCATAGGAAGAACCCAGTTGCTGCAACCCCCAAGAAGGGGCATAAAATGGCAAGAATTCCCAAAGAGCTCTCAATCCTAACTCTCAACATTAACAGATTGACTCTCCAATTAAGCGACATAGACTGTCAAGTTGGATTAAGAAGCAAGATCCTTCTATCTGCTGCCTTCAGGAGTCACATATTGCCCATAAAAACAAACACATTTTCCATGTAAAAGGCTGGAACAAAATCTACCAAGCAAACGGCCCCCATAAACAGGCGGAAGTTGCAATCCTAAAAACAGATAAAATAGACTTCCATTAAAATTAGTGAGAAGAGATAAAGAAGGCTGCTACATACTAATTAAGGGATCTCTCCTTCAGGAGGATATTACAATTCTAAATATCTATTCACCAATCAACCCAGCACCCAAATTTATACAAGAAACACTACTTTCCCTCAAATCCCACATAGATCCAAAGACATTAATTGTTTGGGACTTTAACACACCATTTTCCTCACTAGATAGATCAACTCAGCAAAAACTCAACAGAGAAACCGCAAATCTAAACAACTGCATAGATCAACTAGATTTAACAGACATCTACCAAATATTTCACCCAATAGCATCAGAATACACGTTTTCATCAGCAGCACATGGAATATTTTCCAAAATAAACCACATTTTAGGTCACAAAACAAACTTTTCCAAATTCAGAAACATTGAAGTTATACCTTGCATTCTCTCACACAACAAGGGAATAAAATTAGAACTCACCACCAAAAGCCACTGAAGAAAATCCTGTACTACATGGACGCTGATAAACACACTGTGGAATGTCCAGTGGGTCATGAAAGACATTAGAAAGGAAATTCAAATATTCATGATATTCAGCAAAGATGAACACACAAATTACCCCCTACTCTGAGACACAACAAAGGCAGTACTCAGAGACAAATTTATAGCCCTGAGTTCCAACACAAACCAATTGTAGAGATCTGAAACCAGCAATTTAATGAGACATCTGATCTTACTTGAATAAGAGCAGCAAGATAATCCCCAATCGAATACATGGAAAGAAATAATTAATATTAAATCAGAATTAAAGAATTAGAATCCAAAAAAAACCATAGAAAGAATCAACAAAAGGAAGAGTTGATTCATTGATAAAATTAACAAAATTGATAGAATTTTATCACATCTTATCAGAAAAAGAAGAGAACATACCCAAATAAATAAACTCAGAGATAAGAATGGAAACATCACCAAAGAAACAACCAAGATTCACAACATTATATGGGAATACTTCTCAAAATTTTATGCTAATAAGTTTGAGAACTTGGCAGAAATGGACATTTTCCTAACAAATATTGACATGCTGAGACTAAACCAATGTGAGTTAAACCATCTTAACAGGCCCATATCTACCATTGAAATAGAAACAGCAGTAAGAGTCCTCCCATCTAACAAAAGCCCAGATCCCGATGGATTTACAGTGGAATTCTACAAGGCCTTCAAAGAAGAGCTCACACCAACACTCCTCCAAATCTTCAATGAAATTGAAAGAGAAAGTTCACTACCGAACTCATTCTATGAAGCCATCATAACCCTCATCCCAAAACCAGGCAGGGAGTCATCAAAAAAGAGAACTATAGACCCATTTCTTGGATAATCATTAATGCAAGAATTCTCAACCCACTTTTGGCCAATCGACTTCAACAATTCATCCAAAAATCATACACCACGATCAAACAGGATTCATTTCATGTTTCATTTCTTCATTGCGTACATTCTTCATTGCGTACATTCTTCATTGCGTACATTGAACCAACTTCGAATATGCGAAGTTGGTTCAATGTCTGCAAATCAATTAATATAATTCATCACATCAACAAGAGCAAAGACAAGAACCACATGGTTATCTCAATAGATTCTGAAAAAGCATTGGACAAAATCTAACACCCCTTTACGTTGCAGATTCTGCAAAAATTAGGAATCCAGGGAACATTCCTCAGTACAACAAAGGCTCTACATGATAAACCTACAGCCAGCATTGTACTTAATTGTGAAAAACTAAATCCATTTCCTCTTATCTCAGGAACGAGACAAGGATGTCCACTGTCTCCACTTCTCTTCAATCTAGTGTTAGAATGCCTAGTTAAACCATAAAACAAGATGCAAAACTCTCCCTCTTTGCAGATGACATGATCTTGTATATAAAGAATCCCAAGGAGTCCACTCTCAAATTACTCAAGCTGATTCAAAATATTGGTAAAGTAGCAGGGTATAAAATTAACCTTCAAAAATCAATGGCATTTCTGTATGCCAACAATGAGAAAAGTGTGCTGAAATCCGGAAAACAACTCTATTTGTAATAGCCCCACAAAAAAATAAAATACCTAGAAATTAACATACCCAAAGGAGTGGTGGATCTCTATGATGAAAAGTTTAAAAACTTGAAAAAGGAAATCAAAACAGAACTTAGATAGTGGCAAAAATAAACTCCCATGCTCCTGTATTGAAAGAATCAACATCGTGAAAATGGCAACATTTCCCAAGGCTATTTAAAAATTCAGTGTGATACCTATCAATATTCTGACCTCAAGGAAACAGAAAAGGCAATCCAAAAATTCATATGGAATAATAAAAGACCCCGAATAGCAAAAACGATCCATAACAGAAAGAACAGTGCTGGAGGAATATCAATACTAAATTTCAAACACTACTACAAAACCATTGTATCCCTCCCCCACAGTATAACCCCTGCTTTCACTATATTTGATGTTGGTATAATTTGTGGAGGAGATAGGGGAAATCAAGTCGTTTAAGGATATAGGTGGACCTGTTGCAACAATGAGAAGTAAAAGTTGTCATGTCAAAAATGAACTATACAACTTTGGTGCGGGGGGGGGGGGGGGGGCGTGGGGGAGGATTGGGTGGGGCAGGGGAGAGGCTGGGAAGGGATGTGAAGGGTAAACAAAGGAGGAGGCTGAAATGCTAGATAAGAAATTTACTCATTATCTGGCCCATGTAATTGTAACCCTTCTGTACAGTATGTTCACAAAAACTAAAAATTTAAAATAAAAAAAAAAAACATTGTAATCAAAACAGCTTGGTGCTGGCAAAAGAACAGACCTCTGGACCAATGGAATAGAATTGAAAACCCAGAAATTAACCCACAGACTTATAGTCCTCTAATATTTGATAAGGGAGCTAAAAAAATAGAATGGAAGAAAGACAGCCTCTTCAGTAAATGGTGCTGGCAAAACTGGTTAATCACTTGTAGAAAATCAAAAATAGATCCATACATGTCATCCTGCACCAGAGTCAAATCCAAATGGATCAAGGACCTTGGAGTCAAAGCAGACACTCTGAAATCATAACAGGTGCTAAATCATTACTAGGTCTCCTTGGCATAGGCCGAAAGTTTCTTAAAAGAGATGCAGAAACAACAAATCAAAGAAAATTTGGAAAAATGGGATTGCATAAAATTGCAGAGTTCTGCATGGCAAAGGATATAGCTAGCAAGATCAATAGAAAGCCTACTTATTGGGAGAAGATATTCCCTAGCCATACAATGGACAAGGTTCTCATATGTAAACTATACCTGGAACTCAAAATATTAAATCCCCCAACAGCAAATCCTCAACAAAACAACTGCCCAATAAATAAGTTGGCTACATTGCAACAATGAGATGTACAAGTTGTTATGTCGAAAACAAACTTTACTACTTTCCTGGGGTGTGGGGCGGGGAGGATTGAGGGGTGGGGGGTGGGAAAGGATGGGAAGGGGAAACAAAGGAGGAGGCTAAAATGCTTGATAAGAAATGTACTCATTATTTTGCCCATGTAATTGTAACTCTTCTGTACAGTATTTGCAAAATAAAAATAAATAAATAAAAAAATAAGTGGGCTAAAGACTTACAGAGAAAATTCTGTGAAGAGGAAAGAAGGATTGCCAATAGACACATGAAGAAATGACCGACCTCCCCAGCCATAAGGGAAATGCAAACCAAAACAACACGGAAATACCACCTCAACCCAGTTAGAATGGCCATAGACAAGAACTATAATAACAGATGCTGGAGTGGATGTGGCCAGAAGCGAATCTTACTTCATTGTTATTGGGAGTGCAAACTTGTTCAACCACTTTGGAAAATTGTATGGAGGTTCCTCAAAAAACTCCTAGAGCTCTCCTATGGCCCAGCAATCCCACTTTTGGGAATTTACCCAAATGATCACAAACAAGACCATACTAAATCTTCCAGCACAACTATGTTTATTGCAGCATTATTTACCATAGCTAAGATATGGAACCTACCCAGATGCCCTTGAGTAGATGAATGGATCAAGAAAATGTGGTATATATATTCTCAAATGAATTCTTTGCCTCCATCAGAAAGAATAACAATACTCCATTTGATGGGAAATGGACACTAGAATTGAAACGCTCCTTAGGGACATTTTCTTGGAGCTCATTAGTTTACCTAGGAGAAATATAAATACCCATAAATTATGGAGCTAATTAGTAAATATCCGAATTAACACTAGATCCTAGATGTTGTGTTATTACAAGTGGACATTGTATTATTGTTACATCAGAATTCTTCCCTACTTGCCAATGTGTAAGAGAAAATGAAAGAAAGGCATTAAGGCAAAATGCCTTATCTTTTTAGGAGTATAATCCTAGTGGTGAGGGTAATGTCTGAACTCTTCCTTTCAATAAAAGCTTGAAGTTTATAAGAGCACTGCCTACATATAAAAATTTGTGGCAGGTTGATTGACAGGTTTATTTCATCATGGAGATATCGCCAAAACACTGTTCTTATTGAACGTGTCTATATCTTTTTAGATTTCAAATCCAAATAGCATATTTCCTTCAATATCTCTGTAACAGTTTTGACCTTTACTTCCTGCAAATTCTTTCCTTTCTTTACTTATGTAACTCTGCGTTTATTACTTTCTTGTTTCCTTATTTATCTCATTCTTCCAATCTTGTCCACACTGGTACTCACATTGTTCAGAATTGTGTCAGAACTTTCCTTTTCCTCTTCCCTTTAATAATGCCCCCGATTTTATTATTCTTTTTCATATTCATGGTCATGGATATTTTGATAATGTCTAAACAAACCTATCTTTGCATCTGCTTAATATAAACTTTAGAATTATCAGAGTTTTTTCCCCCCGAAATCCATCATTTCAACCTGCAATCTCTATCACCAAGGATATCACTAACACAGTTGCCTGGCCAGAGATGTAGAACACTTTAGATTTCTTCTTACCCTTCTGCTCCCACCCATTAGATAAGATGAATGATCAAGATTTTCTGAGTTTCTGTCACTGATATGATTTCTATGAACACCTTTTTATGCCCCTGACAACAGCCTGTTTCATGTAATCATTACTGGTCACCTAGTCTTAAACAACCTTTTACAAAGTGTGTTTTTCCCCATAGTCTTTTCATATTGGTCCTTTCCATCACCAAATTACTCTCTTTGTAAGCACACAGAGTGAAGAGATCAGACACACATTCTAGTATCATTATTTACTCATTACATTGACTACTGGCCTTACATTTCTCATCTGTAAATGGATGTAACCGATCAGAAATATTGAAGAATATATTTGTTGACTTCTAGAGCATAAAAAAGAAAAGTGAGGAGTCCTTTCATTTTCCCCCTTAGCTTTTAAATAAGGAAAGAGTCAAATTCAGTTTGTTGGTATAAAGTCAGAAATTGTTTCATGCAGAAATAAGAATAAATTTTCCTCTTGGCTCTAAGGACCGTAACTCCAGATATGTAAGTGGTATTATGTAAATTGTGTCATGTGTTTACAGCTATATGGAAGAATATGTCTTTGGAAAACATTGGTTATTGAATAGTGTCTTTATGAGAATAGTAATTGAACTAATCACACTAAGTTGAAAACTACATCTTAGTCCATCAATATTTTTCTTATTGCTTTATTTGTTGCCAAGTGTTCTTAATAAATTTATACACAGATTTTCTCCAGTTAACTGGATGGAAACTAAAACTGATCATGGATTTCTGCCTAATGAGTGAAGCATGCTTGAGGCATGTGTTGTTAATTTCTAGAGATATATATCTAAGCCAATGGCTATGTGGGTAGTGAAAGGCTTTCTCCTAAATTCCCAAGGCTAGAACAAACAAGATCATTTGTAACAGAAAGCACTCAGCTTATTATATTTTATCTATGTGGGATAATCAACATGTGCAAATAAACGATTTTATTTATAAGAAAACAATACTACCAAGAAAAGTGAGTATATTTAGAGAGACTGAAAGAATAACGTTAGGGTTTTTACTTTCTCACCCTTTTATATGATTGTATTTCTTGATATTGAAACTCTCCTATTGTTATTCTTACTGTATTAATCCAATGCTTTTTAGTACTATGTATTCAATGTGAGAAATCTGGCTTAAAAGATGGATAATTTTTTTTCCTTTTCAATCACAACCTTGTCATTATCAGGTTACACTTTGGTCATCATCATCTTCATCAAAATTATTATTAGAATCATAAGTGCTAACTATTGAACATATGATACCTGTCTATGATTTTGCAATATTGGTATTTTAATTAATAACTTTAATGTTACCACTGTGCATGCATCCATGTTAAAATTTTGAATAAATAAAGAAACAAAAAGAACTAAGCCATACCAGGTAGCTTGATTATGTGCTTATAACAAATTATTGAATAGATTTTTGAAGCATTGCAAATTCCTAACCAGTATGAATTATCTTCCTCTCTCCCTCTCATTACACACAAATATTTAAGAGTTTGAACAGAATTTTTTCAAGTAATATACTATAAACGTTACTACAATATCATGTGTATATCTAAAATTCCCTTGAAATTAATAAACTCTACTTTCTATTGAAATATTAGTTATTTTACACTAGGAAACTTTTAGAAAAATAGACTGCTTATCTTTGAAATGAAAAATATTTGAATAAAAGTTTCAGAGGGAGTTCCGGAATGATGGCAGACAAACTGTAGGCTAAAAAAGCTCTCACATAGAAACAGTTTTTTGTTCCAGTAAACATTCCTAAGCCAGAGAATCACACCAAGTGTGCCATCACAGGACAGAGAGTTAAGCCAGAGAGGGAAAACCGAGGCAAGGAGACAAATCTGAGCACTTGCCAGCCTCCGCAGCTGCGGTGGCAGCTGCAGCGGTGGCCGGAGCCCCCATACCTGCAACACAGAGAGTCTGGGACGAAGGCACCAGAGGCAGCAGGTGCGCGGATTCTACTCAACACCAGCCAGAACTGACAAGGAGCAGACATCTTAATCCTGCAGTTCACAGACCAGAGACAACACAGGAACCAAGATTCTGGCGTGAGTAGAAGCCTGACATCCTCACTCCTTCTCAGGGATCAGAGGAGGGAAGGCCACTCCTCCCCTCCCCACTACCAGAGATCTCCATCTTTGATACTGACAAAGGCCTGGCTGAGTAGCTATCTCCAACTCAGGCATTGGAAGAAAACAAGAGTAATTTAGCAGGTCAAAGGAACCTAACCTAACCTGCTAAGCTCAGCTCCACCCAGGAAAAAGTCACCGAGCACAGGCTGCAAGCCCCAGAATTGGATTTCTTCACTGGGTACACAGAGACAGAGGGTGCCCCTCCCTACAGCAGCCTTTTAAATCAATTGAAATACAGCAAACATAAACCATGAAAAAGGCTCCAGGCTGGGCTCTGTGAATGACTCAAAAGCTAGCCCCTCAGGGAAAAGATTCTGTTTGCTGAAAGGCCTCAATTCTACCCAGAACCTAGCCTCAATACAGCATCTCTAAACTAGAGGAAACAGCCACCTCCCTCTTTTGTGATACTCAAAGCAGATCTCCCTCCCATTGAACTAGCCTGGGAGGAGGATAAAAAAATCCTGGATAAGCAGAACATTTTTCGGCCTGCTCAAACTAACCGACTTAAGTAACCAACCAAGCCAAAGCAAAATCAAACACCACAAGCAGACCAGAGACTCCAACTAGAGACAGGTTAAGGACACAAGGGAGATACAGGATCTTCCCAACCTCCCCAAAAATTCAAAGAACTTTTTTGTACCTGTTTTTAAAAAAAATGTTAAACTTTTTAAAATTTTTAATATTGAATTTTTTTTAAATAAAATTGTTTTCTATTAACTTTTTTCTTCCTCTAATAATTTTTATTTTAAGAGTATAAGTGTGTACTTTTTTCTCTTTTTTCTTTTTTTTTCTTTCTTTTCTGTTTTTTCTTTCTTGCTTAGCGCTACTGATCTTCTTTTCACCTTTTCTTCTCTTTTGTTCTTCTTTGCATGACTTAATTGCTCTTCTGCTCATCCTCAGATATACCGGTATTCAATTATCAGATCTTATCCCCCATTGTGTACACATTTAATCCAGAAATGCATTACTCAATTCAAAACCTTTTAGATTTAAATTGCTTAATAGTAGTACTACCTTTTTATATCTATATAATATTTTAAGCAGTTTTTAAGTTTCCCACATCTCCTTTTTATCTGTACCCTTATCTTATCTATCCACGTTCTTCACTGAATATTACGTTTTTAAATTTGCATAATTTTAAAGTTTTTAAGTGTTTCAGTTTTTAATTTTTAATATTTGTTTTTCTATTTTTTTCTTGTCTGTTTTAGTATCTTTCTCTTCTTTTCTTTTCTCTCTCTCTACTATCATTCTATCCAACTTATTTTACGCTTTGAGATTAGGACTTAGTTAAGTTAACTCACCCTCTGCCTTTCCGTATCCTTTTATCTCTATTTTTACCCACATCGCTCCTTAAACCTAATAATTTCTAGTTTGCCAAAATCTTCTTTGGGGTTCATAACCCATTAATACATGGTTGTTTGACATTGAACTAGAGTGTATCTGCAGACTTTGACTGAGCAACTGCAGACGTTGGTTGATGCTTCCCTTAACATAGAGATCTAGCACAAAACTGGTGTTACTTTCATCCCAAATGGGCTGAAAAAGACAAGAAAAATGGCAAGTCCGGGTATCTCAACTCCCCCTCATGATAAACAGTGGACAGAACAGTTAATTAATAATCCAGAGGAGAGTTCCCAAAAAGCTCTACACACATTACTGGTAAACATGGTAAATGAAAAGATTGAAAACCTGCAAAGGACTCTGTGTGAGCATGATAGAGAGAGAGAGGAGGCAAAAGAAAGGCCAATACAGGAATATCATGAGCATGAGGAAGCTACTCAAATATTGATACAGGAATTGCATGAGCAGCTTGAGAGCACTCAAACTGAAATAAAGAAATGGTGTGAGCAGGCTGAGATCAGTCAAAGAGAGCTACAGGAACCGCATGAACTGGTGGAAGCTAATCAAAGAGTAATACAGGAATTGAGAGAACAGGATGAGAATACACAAAGATCATTAAAGGCATTCATGGAATCCATAAATGGAGAACTGAAAGAACTCAGGGATTCCACAAAGGGAATGCTGAATGGATCCCAGCAGAAGGAATGGGAGTCCAAGGAAACCATAACTAATCAACTACGTGATTTGAGAATAAATACTGAACACCAAATTAAGGAAGTAAAGAAGTCCATACAAGATCTAAAACAAAGCTCCAACAAAGAATTTGAAGCCATCAAAGCCGACCAACTAGAAATAAAAGAAAAAAAAAAACAAAGTAGAAAGTCTTGATAGTAGGTTAGAACCTGCAGAAGATTGAGTCTTGGGAATTGAAGATAGCATGGATAATATAGAGAAGAAACATAAAACCATCCAAGACAAATCCAAGAAATATGATAGATCTATTCAACATTTGGAAGACACCATCAGAAGGCCTACTCTGAGCATAATGGGTGTAGAGGAGCACTTAAAAACAGAAGTTAATGGTCTAGGAAATTTGTTTAACAGGATCCTAGCAGCCTATTCAAATACAATAAGTTTTAGGACTCCAAATAGACGAGACCAGAATAGGACATTCCACTGTCACATTATAATCCACACTGGATCAATTCAGACCAAGGAAAAGCTCCTTAAAGCTCTCAAGGAGGAAAGATGAATCACCTATAAAGAGAAACCAATTAGAATCACCTCAGATTTCTCAGCAAAGACAATCAAAGCAAGAAGAGCCTGGAATGATGTATGCCATGCACTACAGACAAACAACTATCAAGGAAGAATACTGTACCCAGCTTTACACTCCTTCATAACCGAAGGTAAACTAAAAATCTTCCATACCAAAGAACAACTGAAACAATATATCTCCACCAAACCAGCCCTACAAAATATTCTTAATGATTTCCTACACAGAGAAAACTAACAAGACCACAATAAAGGCCAAGAAACCACACCCAAACTGAGAATCCAATAACCATAGGAAGAACGCAGTTGCTACAGACCCCAAGAAGGTGCATAAAATGGCAGAAACTCCCAAATACCTCTCAGTCCTATCTGTCAACATTAACGGACTTAACTCTCCAATTAACCACACAGACTGCCCAGTTGGTTAAAAAGCAAGATCCTTCTGTCTGTTCCCTTCAGGAGTCACATCTTGCTCATAAAAACAAGCACATTTTCAACGTGAAAGGCTGGAACCAAATCTACCAAGCAAACGGCCCCCATGAAAAGGCCGGAGTTGCTATCCTAATATCAGATAAAATAGACTTCAAATTAAAATTAGTAAGGAAAGATAAAGAATGTCACTACATACTAATAATTAAGGGATCTCTCCTCCATGAGAATATTACAATTGTAAATACCTATTCACCAAACAATGGAGCACTTAAATTTATCCAAGAAACACTACTTTTCCTCATATCCCACACAGATCCAAAGACATTAATTGTTGGGGACTTTAACACAACACTTTCCCCACTAGATAGATCAACTCGAGAAATCGCAGATCAAAACAACTGCATAGATCAACTAGATTTCACAGACATCTACCGAATGTTTCACCCAACAGTTTCAGAATACACGTTTTTCTCAGCAACACATGGAACATTTTCCAAAATAGTCCACATTTTAGGCCACAAAGCAAACTTGTCGAAATTCAAAAACATTGAACTTATACCTTGCATTCTCTCACACCACAAGGGAATAAAAATAGAACTCACCACCAATAGCCACAACAGAAAGTCCTGTAACACATGGAGGCTGAACAACACACTGCTGAATCGCCAGTGGGTGATGGAAGAGATTAGAAAGGATATTCAAATGTTCATGATATTCAACAAAAATGAACACACAAATTACCAGCTCTTCTGGGAAACAGCAAAGGCAGTACTCAGGGGCAAGTTTATATCTTTGAGTTCCTACATCAACAAATTGGAAAGAGCTGAAACCAACAGTTTAATAAGGCATCTGAGCCTCCTTAAATAAGAGCAGCAATATAAACCCCTATCCAGTAGATGGAAAGAAATAATTAAAATTAAATCAGAATTAAATGAATTAGAATCCACAAAAACCATAGAAAGAATCAACAAAAGAAAGAATTGGTTCTTCTAAAAAATTAACAAAATTGACAGACCCTTAGCAAACCTTATCAGAAAAAGAACAGAACAACCCAAATAAATAAACTTAGAGGTTAGAATAAAACATCACCAGAGAAACAAGCAAGATTCAGAACATTATTAGGGAATACTTCTCAAAACTTTATACTAATAAATTTGAGAACTTGGCAGAAATGGATCTTTTCCTAGCAAATATTGACATGCCGAAACTAAACCAAGATGAGTTAAATCATTTTAACAGGCCCATATCAAGTATTGAAGTAGAAACAGCAATTAGAGTGCTCCCATCTAAGAAAAACCCAGGACCAGATGGTTTTACAGCAGAATTCTACAAAGCATTCAAAGCAGAGCTCACACAAATACTTCTCCAACCCTTCAATGAAATTGAAAAAGAAATTTCACTACCGAACTCATTCTATGAAACCATCATAACCTGTCGGGTCTTCGTTCGTCCCACGAATGATGGATGGGGGCCAAGGAAAGGTAATGTGGCCACTCACCTGTTACCCAGCCTCCCTTAGCCCATGAGATAATCAGACCCAGCGGTCAGTCAAGTCAAGCAGGAAAGCTCATTTATTAACACAGAGCAGGCCCTTTTTAAAGCAAAAAAAAAGCATTGGGTGGCATGGCTTTGGAGGAGAAGGACCCAATCACTGTCAAGGTCACACCCTACCATGCACCTAAGTTTCCACGGGATGGTTACACACTGAATGTAAACGAAATTGGGCTTTGACCACTCAACTCCCTCTCAGAGCCATCTTTGGTGCCCATGTGTTCTACAGATTCCCCCTTTTTTGTTTTAATGGCAGACCCACCTCTAAATTAGTTTTCCTTTTCCCTCCTCTGTAATGGTCATTTTTACAGGATTACATTGGTAAGAATAGCATTGGCCATGCTGGGGGTTCGAGGCAAGTCTGGCGGGCCTGATTCGCCAGACAAGGATAGGGAGGGTCCTCGTGCATGATCCAAGAGCCTGTCCCAGTTATCTCACATCCCCACCTAACACAGTAATAAACATCAGTCCCACCACAGTTAGACATGTCCAAAGCAGTTCAAGTAATTCCTGGGCATATATAAAAGTCAGTATCTTGTAAGGTCATTCTCTTCAGAACATGGGAGCACCCTGGGTATTGGGAATCCTACACATGCCACACGGTGCATCTTCATGGGCCCCCACACTCAGGCAATTCTACTATAGTCCAGAAAAACATGAAAATATAAAACAAACTGCAGACGTAGCAAATTAATCCTGGGTACCTGGTGTCTTTTAAGTAAGCCAGTTCCTTGTACGTGCGAGCACAGGGGTCAAGAGGAGCTTTGACCTTTACTCCTAGCTCCCAAGAGCTCCCAACTTCTCCCCCTTCTTTGTTTAAAGAAGTGAACCCACCTGTCTTAGGTTGGGTGGATTGCCTTATCTGCCTTACCCGTCATCAGGAACTTCTTCAGAGTGAAGCTGAAGGCCCTGTCTTAGGTTGGTCAGACTGACACCCCCTCTTACTGGTCTCTGGCTGTGATTACTCTCAAGGGAAATTCATTCCCTTGGAGCTTGATCTTATGTAACTGGCTGGCTAAGCTCATATGAGTTTTGCAGTGCACGTATAATGCAAGGAAGGCATAGGAAAACCATCAGGAAAAGCATTACCAGGCCATGAAATGTCATTAGCAGTCCTTTAACATTAGTCAAGAATGGGATAGCAGTCTTTGCCACTGAAGAGTCCAGAGGTGGGGCTTGTTCTAATCCAGCTATTTGCCTGTGGGGTTGAAAAAGATCTAAACTGGAAGCATAACAAAAGGTGATTGTTTAACAATAAGTATGGATTCAATAATGTCGTTATACAAGCAATTAGTAAAAGGACAATTAAAGCAGGTAAGATTAAAATAATTAGCTCCTACAGAAATATTAACAGTCCGTACATAATGTCATAGGGTGGTGATTAAAATGAAGGTCAGGCCACCAGGTCTAAGGGACAGCTTCTCTTGTGGTGCTACTGATGATTTCTGCATTGCCAGCGCTGATCACTGCACAGGTCACTCGTTAAGGTTGATGCAGATTCCGTAGGGCAATTGCCAGGACTGGGAGGGTCAGGACAGCTAACAGCCAGAGTATCGCCATCTGCAATTGTTAGAGAACACAAGGCTTCTCAACGGCTGGTTGCCCTTGGGGATGGTTAATGGTTATCTTTCTGGCTTTCCTCTTTTAAACACAAGCCTAGGCCACCATAGACATTTTTCTTTTCTTGTTGGTTAGTTTAACCTTGAACATCCTCCTGTATAGAGGAAATGGATAAAAAACTTAAGGTTCCTGGAAGGTATCCAAATGGGCGTTTTCTCCCCTATTGGAAATAATGCATCCAAATCCCCTGCCCATAGAAACTAGGAGGTCAGGTCCTCTACATTGTTGTGTCAGGGGGTCCATTCACCTGACTTTTACTTGGGGCTTAGAGTTTAGATGTTCCCAGTGCTTCTGAAATCTGGATTCAGTTGCCCTTTTTGAAAAATTTAAAATATTAATGGTAAACAAAGCTATGGAACTGTAAAAATATTGCCTGATGGCTTTCTGTAATGTAATAACTTCTTGGGACATCCTGTCTTTTAGTAGGGCAAATAAGGGTACAAGACTATCTTTAGGGACAGAAACCCATGGCAACATCCAATTGATTTCCCCTAAAAGACTCTGAAGTTAGATTAAGGTTAGAGAGGCTGGAATATCCAGCAAAGGCTTAATGGGGCTGGCCTGAGTCACGGTAAGGTGGAACCCGAGCATTTTAAAAGGGGTACCTTTTGAATTTTATTGAGGGCTATGGTAAAACCCCCCTTTTTTAATATGGTGAGAACCAGGGCCAGAAGGCCCTCCAGGTGTCCGGAGTCTTGCTGCCCCAGAATTATATCATCCATGTAGGCATAAGCAATGGAGGTATCTAAACCTAGCACAGGCCCTAAAAGTGTGTTGCAAGTGTATTGTTGGCAAAATGCCAGGCTATTGGTCATTCCCTGTGGCAGCACCATCCATTCAAACCTCCGATCAGGCTGGGAAAATTAAGAGAAGGGATGGAGAAAGAAAACTTCTCACAGTCATCTGGATGCAGGGTGATATAAAAAAATCTTTAATATCAATCCAAACCAAGGTATATTCTTGAGGTATAGTGGGAGTCCAGGGCATGCTTCTTAGGGGCGTTCCTACTAGCTCCATCCTTTCATTTACCTAACATAGATCTTGGAGCATGTGCCAAGCCTCAGATGCTTTTTGAATAACAAATACCGGTGTGTTCCAAGGACTCACAGTAGGGTGTATGTGCCCAAGGTTTTTCTGTTCCTCCACCATAAGGTATAGGGCTACAAGTTTAGGTTTGGTTAATGGCCGATGCTACACCCAAATAGGGCTTCTCATGTAAATAAAACTTGGATGGACAATCCTTTTTCCAATGGTATCACTCCTTGCCCCTGGAACAGGGTGTAGGGGCAGTTTGCCCCTCCCCACCCGGTTGGCAGGAATTGTTGTAAACAGTCCCTCTTAAAGTGCCCCTCCTGCCCTCATTTAAAACAAGTCCCTCTCCCCGATGGTCTTGCGGTTCCTCGACCCTGGGCTGCCAGCACCTGGTAATAGCCTCAGTCATTGCAGATGTCTTAGCCTGTAAAGCTAAAGTAAATAATTGGGACTGTTGCTGTTGTGCTCCCACATCCTGTGAGGCCACCACCCATCTGCTCAAGGAACTCTCTCTCAATCCCGTGCAGGCCATGCAATGGTCTTCATTCATTCCTTCCCACACCAGCAGCTTTACGAACTGATCTCAGAAGTTACCTGCTGGTAGCTGGTGGTGAACACTCTTTTGGCCTCAGTCTACAAACTCAGCTACAGGCTCACCAGGTTTTTGTTTAACTCCTGCTATGGAGGACTCAGTAGGCCCATCGCACAGTTTGTACCACGCGGCAAGTCCTGCCTGCCTCACCTGGTCATGGTAGGGGCCAGGTATTGTGGCCTGTTTGACTCCAGTGGAGTCCCCCATCCCTGTTAACATGGCATAAGTAATAGGTATCTTGGGTTGAGCCTGCCATATATTCTTTGCTCACACTCCGCATTCCTCCTTAAAGAAAGCACATCATTTAATAAACAGAACTGGTAAGGACAGCTTTGGTCATATCCAGCCAGTCCTTAAGGACACATGGGTGATAAGCAATATCCTGTAAAAAGTTCTGGGCCCAAGTAGAGTTTGGGCCATATACCACCACCTCCTTGTGGAGCTCATTAAGGTCTTTAGCTTCCCATGGATACCATTCTGAGGACCTGTTAGATCCTGGTGCCAGATTGACCACATATGCTTGGGGAAGCGAATCCTGTGGCCTAGGGTCCAGGCTTTCAATTAGCCCTTCCCTTCCAGGGTAGGCCTCCGAGTAGGTTACTTCCCAAGGCCTTGGCCCCTACACAGAAGGTTGGTAGGGATCCAGGTCTTGCAGGTACCTCTTGAGGGTCGAGTGGGGTTCCGTACCTCCTCCCCAATAGGGGGAATAGGGAGGGGGCTTAGGACCATCAGGAGCACCTGAGTCAGAGGGAGTAACTTTCACCCTCGTTTTGACTTCCACTGTGCATGTTTCAGTGTGTTCTCCATCAAATTTGACCCATTCTTGTTCCTTCTCAATTCCCAAGTTCTCCTTTACTCCTTCTAGGCCTAATGTTGCCTCTCCTCCTTCTTCTGTGAGATAGCATTACACATATTAAGGGTTTCACTTACCCTGAGAGACCATTTAGCCTCAGCCGGTATCTTTCCCTTTCAAGCCCCAAGTTGGGCGCCAGATGTCCAGTCTTTGTCCATCCCACAAAAGATGGACGTGGTCTGAGGAAAGGTAACGCGGATCTTCTCATGTTCCTCAGCCTCCCTTAGCCTGGGAGACAATCAGACCCAGCGGGGAGTCAAGTCAAGCAGGAAAACTCATTTATTAACACAGAGCAAGCCCTTTTTAAAGCAAATAAAAGAGCAGCAAGTGGCATGGCAGTGGAGGAGAAGGAACCAATCACTGTCAAGGTCACACCCTATCATGTCCCTAAGCTTCCTCGGGCTGGTTAAGCACTAAACCTAAAGCAAATTGGCCTCTGGCCACTCAACTCACACTCAGCGCCATCTTTGCTGCCCATGTGCTTTACAATAACCCTCATCCCAAAACCAGGCAGGGACTCATCAAAGAAAGAGAACTGTAAATCCATTTCTTTTTTATTTTTGTAGACCCATTTATTTGGTGAATATTGATGCAAAACTTCTCAACAAAATTTTGGCCAATCGACTTCAACAATTCATCCAAAAAATCATACACCACAATCAAACAGGATTCATTTCAGATATGCAAAGCTGGTTCAATATACACAAATCAAATAATATAATTCATCACATCAACAGGAGCAAGGATAAGAAACACATGGGTATTTCAATAGATGCAGAAAAAGCATTGGACAAGACCAAACACCCCTTTATGATGAAGGTTCTGGAAAAATTAGGAATTCTTTGGAACATTCCTCAATACAATAAAGGCTGCATAAGACAAACCTGCAGGAAGCATTATACTTAATGGTGAAAAACTAAAGCCATTTCCTCTTAACTTAGGAAGGAGACAAGGTTGTCCATTGTCTCCACTTCTCTTCAATCTAGTATTGGAATGCCTCACTAAAGCAATAAGACAAGATGCAAACATAAAGGGGATCCAGATAGGGAAAGAAGAAGTAATACTCCCCTCTTTGCAAATGACATAATCTCATATTTAAAGAATCCCACAAACTCCACTCCCAAATTACTCAAGCTAATTCAAAACTTTGGCAGAGTAGCAGTAACCCTCAAAAACCAATGGCTTTTCTATATGCCAACAATGAGAAAAGTGTGACTGAAATTAGGAAAGCAGCTCCATTCGTAATAGCCCCCCAAAAATAAAATACCTAGTAACTATCTTAACTAAAAAACCTGAAAAAGGAAATCAAAACAGAACTTAGAAAGTGGCAAAAACTCACATATACCTGGATTGGAAAGATCAAAATCCTGAAAATGGCAATACTTCCCAAGGCTATCTACAAATTCAATGCAATACCTATCAATATTCCTTCATCATTCTTCAAGGAAATAGAAGAGGCAATCCAAAAATTCATATGGAACAATAAAAGACCCCAAATAGCTGAAACGATCCTAAACAGAAAGAACAGTGCTGGAGGAATATCAGTACCAAATTTCAAACTCTACTACAAAGCCATAGTAATCAAAACAGATTGGTACTGACACAAGAACAGACCTCAGGACCAATGGAATAGAATTGAAAACCCAGAAATCAGCCTACAGACTTATAGCCATCTAATTTTCGATAAGGGAGCTAAAAAAGTAGAATGGAAGAAAGACAGCCTCTTCAGTAAATGGTGCTGGCAAAATTTGTCAACTAATTGCAGAAAATTAAGCTAGATCCTTATGTATCACCCTGCACCAGAATCAATTCCAAATGGATCAAAGACCTCGGAGTCAGACACCCTGAAAACATTAGAGGATGGAATAGGAGAAACCCTAGGACTCCTTGGCACAGGCCGAAATTTTCTTAATAGAGACCCAGAAACACAACAAATCAAAGAAATGTTGGACAAATGGTATTCCATGGAATTGCAGAACTTCTGTATGGCAAAGGACATAGCTAGCAAGATCAATTGAAAGCCCACAGATTGGGAGAAGATCTTCACTAGCCATACAACAGACAAGGGTCTCATATCTAAAATATACGTGGAATTCAATAAATTAAATCCACCAACAACCTATCTTCAAAGAAACAACTTCCCAATAAATAATTGGGCTAAAGACTTAAAGAGAATCTTCTCTGAAGAGGAAAGAAGGATGGCCAATAGACACATGAAGAAATGCTCAACCTCCCTTGCCATAAAAGTAATGCAAATCAAAACAATATTGAGATACGACCTCACCCCAGTTAGAATGGCTATAATCAAGAACTCTAATAACCACAGATGCTGGAGGGAATGTCGACAGAAGGGAACCTTACTACATTGTTGGTGGGAGTGTAAATTTGTTCAACCACTTTGGAAAGCAGTATGGAGGTTCCTGAAAAGACTCCACATAGATCTCCCCTATGACCCAGCATTTACCCACGTGATCACAAACAAGGCCACACTAAAGCTCCCAGCAGGACTATGTTTATTGCAGCAGCATTTACCATAGCTAAGATATGGAACCAACCCAGATGCCCCTCAGTAGATGAATGGATCAAGAAAATGTGGTGTATATACACAATGGAATGCTATGCCTCCATCAGAAAGAATGACATTGCTACATTTTTTAGGAAATGAAAAGTATTGGGAAAATTATATTAAGTGAAGTAAGCCAGGCCCAAAGAAACTTAGGTCCCATGGTTTCCCTTATTTGCAATGACTAGTATATGTCTGAGTCAAGCAGAAAAGGTCAGATAAGTTGATGTTAGAAAAATGAACCCTAAGTTATGTATTCAAATGCATTTTTCTTTCATGTGGTTGTTTCTAACACATTTATAAGATTATATTTTTGTTGCTTTGTATGTCTCTCCCCCATGGTGTAACCCCTGCTTTCACTGAATTTTAGGTTGGTATAATTTGTGGAGGAGAAGTGAAAACACAAATAGTTTAAATAGGGATACATGTGGATCCGTTGCAACAATGAGATGTACAATACGTTATGTGCAAAAATGAACTTCACGTCTTTGCTTGAGGGGAGCAGGATTGAGAGGGGGATAGGGGAAGGATGGGAAGGGATGGAAAGGGGAAACAAAGAAGAGGCAACAATGCTTGATAAGAAATGTATTCATTATCTTGCCCATGTAATTGTAACTCCTCTGTATGGTATTTTCACAATAAGCAAAAATCAAAAATAAAATAAGATAAATAAATGCTTGAAGACCTTAAAAAACAGAAATTGTATCTCCTCTGCAGGTATTTTCACAATAAAAATTTTATTAATAAAATTTAAAGAAAAGAAAAAGAAAACCATTAAGAAAATTATTCCAGGGCTTGGAAGGTGACTCAGTGGTAAAGGGCTTGCATTGCATGCATGAGGCCCTGAGTTCGATTCCTCAGCATCATATAAGCAAAAAGAAAACAGCAAGAAGTGGCATTGTGGCTGAAATTGTAGTGCGCTAGCCTTGAGCTGAAGAGCTGAGGGACCGTGCCCAGGCCCAGAGTTCAGGCCCCACCACCGGACCCCCTCAAAAAAATATTCCAAGGCTGGTTTGACCTAAGATTATATTTCTTTTCTTGTTCTAGTTTTCATATGTTAGTAGAAATTAAAATTCCAAAAATTCAGTGGATGTTGGCATTCAGGAATATCTTCATAGACACTAATATCGGAGGCCCTTAAGTGGAATTTTTTTATTTCACTTATTATTTTCCCAAATAAATCACCATAATTGTGTATTTTGTTTCTTTTCATTGTTATTGGCTCTTATGTTGAGAATACTTTTTCCTAGCAAAGTAGAGAAAAGCAATTTGATTGAGCAAGTCACATATGGGTTTCATAAAATGCAGATGCATATATATGTGTCTTCTGTCATTTCTAAAATTTCTTCCAGAAAAAGTTATTAATTATTCATAAGAGATACCTAATTTCAAGGTATTCCAGTTATCACATACACTTTTTGATTGAGTTATCTCTGTATAAACTCAAAATACACAGAAATCACATCTTCGTTTTAAAAACTGTACTTTAAGCCGGGCGCTGGTGG